>NC_080415.1:22202500-22827500 GCF_030265065.1 Corythoichthys intestinalis
GGGCACATCCGCTGCAGGAAGCTGGATGACATTTTCATAATAATCGTTCTCATGAGAAACAATTGCATCTGAAATGATCTGTTGAAAATTTAAATCATTGACTGCCAGTGATGGTGAGAGACTTTCAATCCACTTTGACTCGGAGGACTTGCAGTGAATAAGCTCTTTACACCCTCGTTTCGGACAAACCACGGCTGTCAAACTCCCACTTGAGCCAGTCATTCCTGAGTTGCAAAGCAAAGAACGTTTGGAGGCTCATTTGTTTCATTCTTGTAGTTCTTCCATTGGCCTTACTATCCAGACTCTCGGTTGCCTTACAGTCTGAGGAACGAGGAGGTCAGGAGCTCTTGCAACACCACTAAACCAATGAAGGGGAAAACTTGACCTGGAATTATCAGAGTGTATTTTTTAAATAGGGCTGCTGTCAGGTCATGTGAGGAAAGACAAGATCTTTTTTTTTCTTTCTGAACTCTGCACAGTCTCCTTGGGTTTCAGGCATATTTTTACAGGCTAGAACGCAGCCGGTACCAGTGTGATTCCTTCCTGCAGGCGAACCGCTTATCAGATAGTTGGGCCGCAAAGCGCTGACTGTCTGAGACTCTTGCGTTGGGGAGTTTAGATTGAAAATTGCTGTTATGTCATTTTGTTTATCCAATCACTTGCTGTTTAGAAGTGGTTCGTACCTCTTGCAATCAAAACAAAAGTGGATCTTAAGGTGGATTATACGTGGCTTTACATGGGATGAAGTTATGACTGTAATCAAAACCCCTGACGGAGGAGCCACGCGGCTATAAATGTCAGAGCTATTCAACTTGATTTCTAGCTCAGTGTTCCATGGATTTTTGAGTGCACGCCGGTTGACTTTGTAGAAGATTTACGTCTTATCATTTGAGCGCAAACATCTCGCAACAATTCTTGCGACATTTCTTGCCATTCACACGTAAAGCCAGCTGTGGTTAGGCAGGGCATGTTTGACTCAAAATAACTGCTGACTACTCAAGTGGCAGCAGTTCAAGTATGTAGCAGCAACTATTTCAGAAAGGATGCCAGGCCGACTCGCGTTTCTTAAATTGAAATTGCAAATTCGTAGCCGCAAACACTCTGAATGTCTGTGCTGTTTTTCTTGCTGGACATCCCCTCTGTCCGCTAGTACACTCTCTTCAGAGAATCAGAGAGAAAATCGTGTGTGTTGGCTTTTCCTTTTCCCCCTCCGAAGAGCAGCATGGTGCACTGGAATAAAGCCAGCGGGGAAAAGTAGCTTGCAGTCAACTCAAGTCAGCAAGTGAATTTGACTACCATGGCAGTGATCTGAACTGTGTGCTTAGTTTAATGATGTGGTCACTGGGAATGAGCTGTCTACTAATCTAATCAGCCGTCATTTTAATAGGCGCGTAATTGTACTGTTAAGGTTTCTGTTTCATGGTTAGTCTTGATAATTATGTTTTCTCATTAACAGGCAAAAGCTATATATGGAGGGTGGTTGCTCCTTGCGCCGGAGGGGACCAATTTTGACAATCCTTTACACAGATCTCGGGTAAGTGGCATTATTTGGTGAATTTTGTGTAATAAACAAGGGCGTAGGTTTGGTCTCAACATTGGTAGGGACAATATAACTGCATAACCTGCATGTACACTTTTTGCTCAGGATGGGACATGAATAAGACCAAACAAATTAGGTGAACAAGGGGCAGGGCTACAATTGTCACGAATATGAACATAAATACAGTGGGGCAAATAAGTATTTAGTCGACCACTAATTTTGCAAGTTCTCCCACTTGAAAATATTAGAGAGGCCTGTAATTGCCAACATGGGTAAACCTCAACCATGAGAGACAGAATGTGGAGGGAAAAAAACAAAAAATCAATTGTTTGATTTGTAAAGAATTTATCTGCAAATCATGGTGGAAAATAAGTATTTGGTCAATACCAAAAGTTCATCTCAATACTTTGATATGTACCCTTTGTTGGCAATAATGGAGGCCAAACGATTTCTTTAACTGTTCACAAGCTTTTCACACACTGTTGCTAGTATTTTGGCCCATTCCTCCATGCAGATCTCCTGTAGAGCAGTGATGTTTTGGGGATGTCGTTGGGCACCACGGACTTTCAACTCCCTCCACAGATTTTCTATGGGGTTGAGATCTGGAGACTGGCTAGGCAACTCCAGGACCTTGAAATGCTTCTTACGAAACCACTCCTTTGTTGCCCTGGCTGTGTGTTTGGGATCATTGTTATGCTGAAAGACCCAGCCACGTCTCATCTTCAATGCCCTTGCTGATGGGAGGAGATTTTCACTTAAAATCTCTCGATACATGGCCCCATTCATTCTTTCCTTTACATAGATCAGTCGTCCTGGTCCCTTTGCAGAAAAATAGCCCCAAAGCATGATGTTTCCACACCCATGCTTCACAGTGGGTATGGTGTTCTTCGCATGCAATTCAGTATTCTTTCTCCTCCAAACACGAGAACCTGTGTTTCTACCAAAAAATTCTATTTTGGTTTCATCTGACCATAACACATTCTCCCAGTCCTCTTCTGGATCATCCAAATGCTCTCTAGTGAGTTTGGAGTGGGACTGACTGAGGTTGTGGACAGGTGTCTTTTATACCTATAATGAGTTAAAACAGGTGCCGTTAATACAGGTAACGAGTGGAGCCTCGTTCGACCTCGTTAGAAGAAGTTAGACCTCTTTGACAGCCAGAAATCTTGCTTGTTTGTAGGTGACCAAATACTTATTTTCCACTCTAAATTGGAAATAAATTCTTTAAAAATCAAACAATGTGATTTTTTTTTACCACATTCTGTCTCTCATGGTTGAGGTTTACCCATGTTGACAATTACAGGCCTCTCTATCTTTTCATGTAGAACTTTTTGGTGGTTCACTAAATACTTATTTGCCCCACTGTAATTGGTATGCTAAATCAGGTGTGCTTATTACGTCGATCACGATCGACCAGTCGATCACAACACTAGTGTGGGTAGCTCACAGCATCCCCCTAAAAACTTTTCATTTTTATTTATTTTTTAATTTTTAATGTAAGTAGTTAATTATGATCATGTTGTGTGTAGGTTGTGTTGTGTGAGCCTGTCTCTCTGTAAGCAGCTTCTTGCCGTTTTTCTCGTTCTATAGTGTTCAGCAGAATTTGCTACATTTCTCACAGTTTAATTAACGTTAACAGTAGAAAACACAAACAGTAGGACACTTCTCTCTAAGCAACTTCCTACTCGAGTTTTGAAGGTTGGCAAGTTCAAACAGTTTAATGTTATGCTAACTCTGATGCAGGTCGGACTTTCATTAGCAAAATTAGTGGTGTGTTTCCCACCTCCACAACATTGGTGTCTTTTTAAATTACATACAGTAGCATCTACTGGCAGAAAAAACATTCTAATATCCCTCATCTTCGAAGGGGGCGGATGAGGTGGCATGTTGTAGACATTTATTCGTCGGGGCTGTGTGAGTGTGAGCGTGCGTGTGTTGGGGGCGGGTCAGGTCATCAGCCAATCAAACGTGCGTTTGAGGGATGGGAAATGGACTGGCGCATTCAGCAAGTGAAAAGGGATACATGTTTGAACATAATGAAAATAATTCGCTTAATAATGGTTGGGTCAATTCTATCCTGACAACATATGGGAAGGCAATCTAAATTCCCTGTGTAACTGAAATCATTATATAATGCATATAAGGTTGCTTAAAGGTTGGTGGGGACAATCTGAGCATCCTGAAAAGTTGGTAGTGTTATGTCACTACCGTCCCTATGCAAAGCTAGGCCCTTGGTAATTAATAACACTATGTTTCTAGAAGACACAAGTGAAATAGTCACTTGGATCACAAAGCGGAAATGTTTTCATTTTGATATCTACAGTATACTTTAACTCTCTGGGAAAAACTGGACTGAAGCTTCCGGTGGGAGTTTTGGCCCATAATGATGAGAATCGTGGTTCCCAGGCAATAATTAGCTTTATATTCAGTTGATTCCTTGAACCCTGCTCGCTTGGCATCTCGTAATGTGAGCCTCACAGGGTTGCACCGCCTTCTTTATTGACCCCCAGATAAAAGCTATGGTGGTGGTGCATCCCAAAAGTGGACCTGGGAGAATGTGGGGGAGGTGATGGAAAAGTCCCAGTTCTCACAGCCACTCTGATGGCTTCCATATGTTTTCTTTTGGGGGGGTGAAGCACCTCCGGATTGTTCACCCCTGCTGTTGTCAACAGCCTGCTGCTCGCACTGACAGCACTGATATGTTTGATTGTGCTGAAGTGAGCAGCGTAAACATTTTAGCTTGAATAACATTTCCTAGAAGGATTTTATTGTATTTTTACATGACAAGAATTGTCAATTGCAGGAGCGGGTCAGACCTGTTAAGACCTTCCAAAGCGTTGTTCAATATTTCATGGATTATGTTGGAATTTGAGCCAAGCAATAGTAATGCAACACTGTCTGAGACAAAGTGGCGGTTAAAGATAGGCGGAAGCGTTGAGAAAAGAACTCTTTGAGATAACGAGGAAACCTAAAATTGTCACCATTTTCAGAGGACAGGGTCACCATTGAAGATCAGTGTTTGTTGACCGTTATTGAGCCAAGACATTTATTCATTGTACAATGAACAATGTCACAAAAAGTGTACACACAGCTTTTTTATTTTTCTTTTAAATACACATTAGTGGTTAGATTACTTCTTGTCTCATTTACCATTTTTGCATGCTGTTATCTAAATTTTTTAAATCAGTTTTCCACCAGAAGACACGTTTCCATATACTACATATGTGAACAAAGAAAGCTTGCATACTACTGTATATATTAATGCAAGGGGGATAAACTGATGCTCCACATGTTTCAAAATGTGATGTGTTCAGTGCTAGAAAGTTTCCAAGAATTCACTTCCCAACACATGGTAAATGTTTACCTAAGGTTAGCTTGTGTATATTTACTCTTTGCATGTGTGTGCCCTAGAGTGCATTGATCCTTTTTTTTCTTTCCCTCTAAACTTAGAATTTCATTGTAGGGCAGCACGGTGGATTAGTTGTTTAGAATGCTTGACTCACAGTTCTGAGGACTGGAGTTCGAATTTTAGTGTTTGCATATTATCCCCTTGCTTTCGCGGTTTCTCCGACTTCCTTCGATATTCAAAAACATGCATGTTCGGTTCAGTGAAAATTCTAAATTGTCCTTTTATGTCTATAGTGAGGAGCAGAAGTATTTGCACCCCTTGTGATTTGGCAAATTCACCCACTTAGAAAATAGGTAGAGGTCTGAAATTTCAATCATAGATGCATTTCTATTTATAGAGACATAATCTTTAAAAAAAATCCAGAGTGTACATTGTATGATTTCTTCAAGTCTCTGACTGAGGGAAGGAGGTTTTGGCTCAAAATCTGATATTACGTTTCACCATTCATCCTCTGCTTTATACAGTACAGTCGTCCTGTCCCGTTTGCCAAAAAGCAGCACCCAAGCATGAGATTTCCACCCCCATACTTCACAGTGGGGATGGGGTTCTTGGGATTGTACTCATCCTTCTTTTTCCTCCACACACGACGAGTAAAGTTTGCACCAAAAAGTTTTACTTTTGGTCTCATCTGACCACATGACCTCTTCTGCATCATTTACACGGTCCCTGGCAAACTTCTGACGGGTCTTCACATGCACTGGCTTAAACATGGAAACCTTCTGCTCAATGCATGATTTTAAACCATTACACCGTAGTGTTGTACTGAGAGTAGCCTTTGAAACTGTACATCGAGCTCTCTTCAGGTCAATGACTAGCTCCTGTAGTGTAGTTCTAGGTTGAGCCCTCACTTTTCTCATTATGAGTGATTACCCACGAAGAGAGATTTTACATGGAGCCCCAGTCTGAGGTAGGTTATCAGTCATGTTGAGCCTCTTCTATTTTCTAACGATTGCTGCAACTGTTGATGTTTCTCACCAAGCTGCTTTCCAATTGTCCCATAGCCTTTTCCAGCTTTGTGGAGCTCAACAGTTTTTTCTCTGGTGTCTTTCAAAAGCTCTCTGGTCTTGCCCATGGTAGCAGTTGGATTATGACTGACTGTGGGTTGCACAGGTGACAATATTGAGCTCAAATGGCTTGTGGGTGGGTGCACTCATAGGGTAAAACTGGACTTTTTTTTAAGGTAGACTGACAAATTTTTGAGTGTCATAATTATTGCTGATTCTCAGGGGTACAAATATTTATGAACTCCAGTAAATTACAACTAAAATTATTTTTAAAATCATACAATGTGATTTACAGATTTTTTTAAAATTATGTTTTGCAAAATAACAAGGGGTGCAAATACTTCTGCTCAGTTCAGGGTGTATCCCGCCTCTCTTCCAAAGGGATAGGCTCCAAACGCATCTTAGATTTAGGTTTAGAAAATAGATTGATGGATTGAATGTTATTGTGTAATTGATTTTAGAAAGCAACTTCAATAATGCCACAGTTAATTCAATACTGAGCTGCCCCTTCCGGGAGTGACAACTCTAGAATTCCTGACACTCAAGAAATGTTTAGTGACAGTGAGTGTGAAAAGTTCTTTTCTATTTTGCGGCTCACATTCCTCCACTATGTCCAAAAGCGACCTTGATTTGTATGTCATTTAACGACAACCAAAGCACTAGGAGCCAAATTGTGGCTAGTAGGGTGGGGGAGTGACAAATTTACTTGAGCAGCCAAATAACTTTAACACTGTTGTTGTTTCCAAAACTTTGTTAATCTGGCAACACTGGCTGTATTTGTGGTGGGTTTTTTTGGCAATATTTCTACTGAAAGGTCAGCCTGACCGTTGTTGATTATATTCTGCAAATATAAATCAAAATTCTGACTTTGTTCATTGTTTTATTTTATTTTGCTTTCTGAAAAATTGAATTGGTTTGACATATTTTGAATTACTTGAGGTCAATCATGTTGTTAAATTTAAAACCTATCAATAAATATTTCTTTATCATTTGTGGCTGCTGTATTAATAGCTAATATGATTTCAAAGGTTAATCATATATTGTCAATCTATCAATGTTAATCTTTACTGTTTGTAATCTTTTTTTCATATGCAGAAATGGCAAAGGAGGTTTTTCATCCTTTACGAACATGGCTTACTTCGCTATGCTTTGGATGAAATGGTGAGTAAAAACAACTTTTCTTTACTACTAGGCCATTTGTAGAATTTATATGTGTTTTAATTGATAACAATAGACGTTTAATACATTTTAAAATGGAGGGCTGGCAGCGATCATATGTCGTCGGGAATGACAGAAAATGTGTTAACACATTTTTTGCATGTACTGAAGTTTATTCATAAAACTTCACATATCTTTTAAAGCAACACATGGTAACTTTTCAGTTTTAGTCGTTTTTAGCGACGCAGGTAGACAGAAGCGGTAGTGTTTTACCAAAAGGAAGACTGCGTTTCCAATGAGGACCAGCGCACACCCGCGTAGTGTCGTAAAATCATGATGGTCACCTGTACATGGATTAAACAACATTTCTGTTTCTAGCGGCTGTGTGAAGGATGAAAAGTAGTAAGGTTATGAATCCAGTTGTGGCTAAACAATAGCATATGACGGTTAGCAACTGTGTGGCTTAGTGTGGCTAAGCCCCACCCCACTCGAACTTGTCAGCGCTGACGAGTTCGGTTGGGGGGGGACGTCACGCCAGCAAGTGAAACCTAGGCCAATGTTTATTCTGTATATCCTGAACCCCTTTCACACACTCTAAAACACTGGGAATATCGCGGAATTTAACCGTGCATCAGTTTTATGTGAAAATAATTTGCCGGGTCGCATCTTAGTATCATGTCCGGGACTTTCCTGGGAAGCAGCGTCCATGAATGCAGACGTTAAATTCCTGGGTCACAGCACGATGGTTGATGATGTAAATATCATGGCAGGCCGATCGTCACTTCCTCGACTACTCTCCTTTTGCTACTGCAGAAACAAGGTTGTAGTTCGAAGCACAAAACAACGGAGGGATGCGTTCAAGGGTTTATTAAATATATATTTGCTACTACCACCAAGATCTGCACCCGTGGCGTCTCCACCCAGGCCTGCGCCCAAGGCTTCCGTGCGCACCGCGGCCGCCTTCCTACTCGGCATGGCCTGAGGCGAGGGAAGAAAGTAAGCTTCTCCCCGACGCTGCCCCGCAAAGAAAAATACACGCGATCGCTGGCTGAAAAGGGGGAATAACACAAATGCGTCTATGACAGTAGAACCGAGGAAGAGAGTCCATCGTCCACCTTTGGAAACGTGTGGTTTATTTTGTTCTGATGTTTGGGTCTGCTACTGCAGAAACAATGTTGTACTTCAAAACAGAAAACAATGGAGGGAGGCGTTGAATGGTTTATTAAATACAAAAATGCACACGATCGCTGGCTGAAAAGGGGGAATTACACAATGCGTCCTTGACAGTAGAACCGAGGAAGAGAGTCCATCGTCCATCTTTGGAAATGTGTGGTTTATTTTGTTCCTGATGTTGGGGTCTGCTACTACGGAAACAAGGTTGTACTTCAAAGCAGAATACAACGGCGGGACGCGTTCAATGGTTTATTAAATACAAAAATGCACATGATCGCTGGCTGAAAAGAGGGAAAAACACAATGGGTCCATGACAGTAGGTCGATGGGGATCAATAAAACACTAACCTAAGCGGTAGGCAGCGAGCCGATAAGACAACAAAACAAAGCCAGCGGGTTTCTTCCTTTCACCCTTCTCCTGGATCGCCTGGGCTTAAATACACTCTTGATGAGCTTGAATTAGCTGCAGTTATGACGTCGGGAACGCTCTTTTTGGAACAAAACACTATTTGACAACATCATGACAGCCGATGGCGACCAGAAATGACGTAATCTCCGGGTTATAAAATCATGCCTGCAGCCCTCCCCGCACAGAGAGCACCAGTGGGGAACACGGGACAAGTGTGCGAAGGTGTCAAACCTGCATCATTCTCGGGACATCTTTACATGCGTGAAAGCAATGACCCGAGTCAATATCGCGTCACCTTACACGGGAATTTCCCTGGATATGTGTTTGAAAAGGGCTCTGGTCGTTGGCCTTTCTTTTTCCTCCTCAGACAACGACTCCCATCTTTATAATGAATGGGGAAAGGCGGTAGTGACGTATGCCGTGAAGCAGTCGGCACATTTGTAGGGGTTTTTTTTGTGTGTGGCAGGGTTCCTGCCCCCCTCCTCAAAGTTAATTGGTGTCGGTCAAAGCGATACAGACCCCCTTAAGATATAAAAGAGATGTCATTCAACTAGTTGTCAGTCGACATGTCATCACAAATTTTCTGAAAATATTTTGTAAAGGTTGAAAATAGAGCTGAAACGAATACTCGAGCACCTCAAGTAACTCGAGTTTAAAAACTGATCCGAGTATTTTGTATTCACCTCGAGGAATCGTTTAATTTTGCCAGCTCTAAGCATCATGTTTTGCCCGGACTACTTTTAATGCGGGACAACGCGCTGACGTCACGTGCATAGAGGAAGAAGCAATTAAAAAAATAATAATAATAAACTTACTGCAGCCGACAGCCGCTACAAACTACGCCGACGTTGCTAAACTACGTCCACATGATGCTAGTGTGCTAGCAGGTAATGTCCGAGGCGTCTCATAGATATAGCATGCATTTAGAACTAGATGCGAAATGACAGACTCGGCCGCGTCTGGGCAGTGTTAGTAAACAGCCGCTATCTTTAAGCAGTAGACTTCTCAGCGCTAATAAATATAACGTTACTGTCACTCGCTCACGTAACGTTAGCCCTTCGGAGGGCTAGGTTTCTATTGATTATGACCACTGTCGATGCGTGGCTAACGTGTCTTACATACAGGCTTAATTTAATCTGTAAAAACACAGCGCTGTAGAGTGATGAGGGTGTAAAATTAAAACAGAATAAAGCTAACTGTCAGTTTTAGCTCAGTAGTCATTGCTGAATAAAACACCAAGTAGCACTGGTGCCTAATGTGCTCCAATGCAGCAGGTATCATACATTTATTTTGAAAAAGGTTGCAAAAACCTACCCTGTCAGTACTTACAGTTTAGACTAATTTAAAACTTAACTAGAACTTAAAAATAGCTTGACTCAAATAGAAATTCAATTGAAACACGTGGGAAAAACACGTAGCTTTTAAGTGATGTGTGTTATCAAGCGTAATTACATTTTTAGGTAAAAATAAGTTTTTTGAGTGAAAGCAGTGAATTTTTTTTTCTAGTCACATCTGAGATGCAATTGTTGGCTGTTTTCAACAATGTACATCGAAAATAAAGACATTGATTGACTGAAAATGGTTCAATATTGGATTAAATATCTTTTTTTCTCACGTATACTTATAATTGCTCTTTACCTAAAAAAAAATGTTTCATCCGATTACTCGATTAATCGATAGAATTTTCAGTAGGGTTGTTCCGATCATGTTTTTTTGCTCCCGATCCAATCCCGATCGTTTTAGTTTGAGTATCTGCCGATCCCGATATTTCCCGATCCGATTGCTTTTTTTCCCCTCCCGATTCAATTCCAGTCATTCCCGATAATTTTTCCCGATCATATACATTTTGGCAATGAATTAAGAAAAAAATGAATAAAACTCGGACGAATATATACATTCAACATACAGTACATAAGTACTGTATTTGTTTATTATGACAATACATCTTCAAGATGGCATTTACATTATTAACATTCTTCCACGGATAGAAAGACTTGTAATTCTTAAAGGACAAATGTGACTTTGTATATTGTGACTAAATATTGCCATCTAGGGTATTTGTTGAGCTTTCAGTAAATGATACTGTAGCCATGCCCAAATGCATGATGGGAAGTGGAACCATGACTTTGCGTAGTGCTACCAATTGATATATCTTCTCTGCGTTGGGAAATAACATAGGGTGTTAAGAAAAAGATCAATTACTACCTTGCTTCCCCACATTGCTTCCCACGATAGCTCTAATTGTAGGGAGAGGGATTGTAAGGCTTTAGCCAATTAAAAAAAAGCTCCAAAGGCTTCCAAAATTCACTCTACTCATTTTACGCTGCCTTTTAGCTCTCTATATAGGTAAAACGGCGCCATTACAGATTGAGCACGACAATGCGTGAGTGGGTCGTGCAGCGCATGCATTAATTGCGATAAATATTGTAACGTGATACAATTTTTAAAAAATTAATTACCGCCATTATCGGGATAAATTTGATAACCCTACCTTAAGCCAAAATTAAAGACTCTGGATGAGTGTAACATATTATGTCTGGAACGTTAAATACAATTAGAAAACGATTACTTGAAAAAATACAGTGGTACCTCTACATACGAAGTTAATCCGTTCCAGGACCTTGTTTGTAAGTCGAAATGGTCGTATGTCGAGCAGGATTTTCCCATAGGAATACATTATAATTCCATTAATTCGTTCCACAGCCCAAAAACCTTCACTAAATCCTTAAAAAATACTGCTGGTACTATTACAAATGGCAATTACACATAGCAAAACAAATAAATTATAAATCAAAATCGTAATAATAATAATAATAATAATTCCTGTATTAATGTAACGAATCGGGTTCTAATGTGGCGGACGTTTTTTGCTGACCCTGAACGCACCGCGAGGCTCACGTGCCAGAGACAGACCGGTGAGCTTGAGTTTCACTTTCACTTTGAATGTTTTCTTGAGAACACCTCAATTGCGGCAGACAGAAGGTGTTTTTGTTTTGAATAAGTTGTGAAATAAATAATAAAAACGTGGCGAAGTTGGCGATTTCTCTGGAGATGTTACCACAAAAGGAATTGTCAGCTTAACTTATAAAGACTGGCGAACGATGGTCATAGGAGGACCGTGGAGATGTATTTTTGAGCCATTTCACGGATGCCCACCCTACGCTCATATTTTTCTGTCATTTGCATCTTCATTTAGAAGGTAAGTGTCAACTTTTTCCTTGTTTCACCCCCTGTACCAACCTTTTCTGAAACCAGTGTTGATTTGTCACACATGAAAATCCGCCGTGCATTCGTCTGCGGTGCTGCCATTGTCGTCGTATTTCGAGCATGTCGTCGGATGTAGAAACAAATGGCGAGTCAAATTTTACGTCGGATGTCGAAAAGTTCGTGTGTCGAAGCGATCGTATGTAGAGGTACCACTGTATATATATCAAAAAAAGGCATGTCCGATATTTTTTTGCCGATTCCGATACTTTGAAAATGACGTGATCGGACCCGATCGATCGGGCTGCCGATCCGATTAGAGATGTCCCGATCGATCGGGACATCTCTAACTTTCAGTTGATTACTTGATTACTAAAATATTCGATAGCTGCATCCCTAGTTGAAAAGTTACCTAGTGTTGCTTTAAATTTTCTATCACCAGATGTATAGGGATTAGGGAGATGAGAACGTAATGAATTGTTCTGTTGTCCTTTGGCAATTCTTTCTTTTTTTACCTACTGGTAATGAAAACCTGCACTCTATCAAACTGCTGGGAATGAAAACCTTCACTATATCAAACAATAGAAGGGAACTGACTGGGGCCCTTGAGATTTTTCAAAGGGTCTGTTTGAAAACGAAGCACAAAGTTTGCCTTTTAGTCAAATTTCAGTCACGGGGCATTAGAAAAGTACACTTGAAATTTGGTTAAAACTTGTTATAATTGCAAATTTGCTTCAGTCACTTGCTTTAAGTATAATCATTGTTCATTTCTGGAAAAAAAACAAGGGTGAACAATGAGTTGAGACTTGCCCAGGAGTATTTTGTCAGTGTGTTAAACAGCCAAACTAGCGCAACGGTGTCAGGAGGAATGAAGTTACACCACACATGGTGTTGATGAAGAGCGTCATGTGCCGAGCGCTGTCTGTTTAGTTTGTGGCTTGTTCAAATATTGAGCAAGATCCTGATGATTCCTTCGGGTTCAGAAAGAAAAACTGGAAAAACCACCTCGGTGCCAGGAAGATCGATGTCGTTTTACAGTGCCAGAAGTTCAGTATCGAATAGCGTGTGTTTTTGTAAGTCACCTGTACTTGTTTGGTTCTAGTTGCACTGTGTCATGTGATTGAGCTGTGACTGACCCAGAAGCAGGCGCTTTTCAAAGCACGGGATGTACACTGTATTATGGTGAAGCATCAGCACATCCTTTATTTGACCTTTTCTTTCTACATGTGGCATTTTCTGGCACAAGAGATGCTGAGTGTTTATATAATACGGATGGAAAGGATTTGTGTTAAAACCTTGAGGGGAAATTGCATTTTACCCACCGATTGAGCCGTACGTGGAGTGCTTGTATTCAATGTGCATCTTAATACAGGGTCGATATATCTTCAGCAAGGTTCTACATCATAAGAAGCATTGTGAGAAATTCCGCACAGTGTTTTCTCGACATTTGGGGGCCAGTGAATGGAGGGACACTGTTGAAGGGCAGAGACGCCGGAAGGACGATTCGTAATATGGAGAAAAAGCTTACCTTTGTCCTCTGTTTATTGTTCGCTGGATGTCAATCAACCTCTTTTAATCTCCTTACTGAATGTAGGATCAAAAGGGAAGGAGGATGGAAATGGTCTGAAACGGGAAATATCAAGTGACGCTAAATGTAGAGCCTCACAGTAATCATTTGTATTTCATTTGTTGGCTGGTTGCTGACTTTTATTTGTCAATCAATCATTGTGGAGTCACCAGATGCATTTAACTCTCGCAGTTCATAAATATTATTTGAAACAAGAACACTCTCGCATGGTGGTTCGGTCACTGCTTGTGTCGTGTAAAATTTAAAATGGTGTTTTGTGTGTTTTATCAGGTCCGATTTAACTGACTGGCTACCAGTGAATGAGTTAAAGATCGCTGTCTTTTTCCAGTATCGCATTTCTCCAGACCACATCACGACCTATCTGAGAGAATGTTAGCCTTGTAGATGAGGTGGTGCCCCTCTGTTTTCCTCCCGGCCCACTTTTATAGCTTTTGTATCTTTTAACCAAAGCCAGATGGGCTGCGGTCCCAACCTGCAGGATGTGGCCTGGCTGAAGCAAAGGCCTTGGATATCGCAATACTTTGAGCCATCAGCTTGGAGTTGCCCACCTGTGGTGAACACCCCCTGTGACGCACAACGATGATTAATCTTTGTGCAAGGAACACCTAGTAAAAAGCATGAAATAAAAATGCGTTCCGTTACAGGATAAATAACTGTATAGGTCACAACAACTTGTATTTTGACTTTGGAAATGTCAAACGTGTAATGTAATTTGTTGGTGTTTTAGTACACATATGGTAATAAAATACATTCACTTAGAGGGAGCAAGTGTGAACAATTCAAGTCTCCTGTACTAGACTATAAAAGCTGGTTTCCCAGGGCAACTGGCACAGTTATTTCAGGGGGACTCTGCGTTGCCAAGGGTAACATGTTTTGTCACTTATTCCAGCAACCACTGCCCAAAGCCAGGGCTGGCATTGAAGGCTTATTTTTCAGTGCCATTGACGACTAAAAAAGTCCAATTCATTTTGAGTGTGCCACCCTCCCAGTCAAAATTAATTGGACGTTTATAGTCGTTAATGGCAACCAATAAGAAAAGGTTGGTATTAACGCGTTACATTTACTTGAGTAACTTTTTGAGAGAAACGTACTTCTAAGAGTAGTTTTACTAAGCCATACTTTTTACTTTTAGCTGAGTAGGGAAGAAGACACGCTACACTCGTCGTTACATTTTTCCTATAATTTCTACATACTTGATTTTACTTCTTTGTTTTGCCAGAGACGCAAACAGTGGCTCAACCAGTTTCACCAATAAGACGTCGCAATAATAACACATGATTCAATTACACCAATCATTGATCACGCCAGCCAGTTCAATCACGTGGCGCGTCTAAAGCAGGGGTTCCCAACCTATTCCACTAAGGCACACTGTGGGTGCAGGATTTCATTCTTACCAAACAAGATGACAACACTTTTTCCCCAATCTGGTGTTTTACAAGTGCAATCAGTTGATTGCAGTCAGGTGTGGCTTGTTTTAGCAGAAGCCTCATTGGTTCAACTGTCTCTGCTGGATCGGCTGGAACAAAAACCAGGACCCACAGTGTGCCTTGAGGACTGGGTTGAAAACCCCTGGTCTAAAGCACCATAAACAATAAATATTTGCCATAGAGCGTCGCCGTCAACATGACTGGAAAGCGCAGATTTTAATCTCCCAGTTTTTGTTTGGCACCGATTGACCACGGAAAGCCGGAGATATGATCCTTTTAGTTTCATAATAGGAAATATGTTTTCTCCACTAAAGGGCACTCATGCTCTTTCGACGAATAATGCTTAATTTCTGTAGTTTTTTTTTTTTCTCTCGCCGGAATTCAATGTTTTTTGTTGTTGTATTTCTTTGGCTTACTGTAGTCACATAATACAGTGGGGCAAATAAGTATTTAGTCAACCACTAATTGTCCAAGTTCTCCCACTTGAAAATATTAGAGAGGCCTGTAATTGTCAACATGGGTAAACCTCAAACATGAATGACAGAATGTGGAAAAAAAACTAAAAAAAAAACGTATTTGCAAATCATGGTGGATAATAAGTATTTGGTCAATACCAAAAGTTCATCACAATACTTTGTTATGTACCCTTTGTTGGCAATAACGGAGGCCAAACGTTTTCTGTAACTTTTCACAAGCTTTTCACACACTGTTGCTGGTATTTTGGTCCCTTCCTCCATGCAGATCTCCTCTAGAGCAGTAATATTTTGGGGCTGTCGTTGGGGAGCACCGACTTTCAACTCCCTCCACAAATTTTCTATGGGGTTGAGATCTGGAGACTGGCTAGGCCACTCCAGGACCTTGAAAAGCTTCTTCTTCTCCATCCCCATGCTTCACAGTGGGTATGGTGTTCTTCGGATGCAATTCAGTATTCTTTCTCCTCTAAACACGAGAACCTGTGTTTCTACCAAAAGTTCTATTTTGGTTTCATCTGACCATAACACATTCTCCCAGTCCTCTTCTGGATCATCCAAATGCTCTCTAGCGAACCACAGATGGGCCTGGACATGTACTGGCTTCAGCAGGGGGACACATCTGGCAGTGCAGGATTTGAGTCCCTGGCGGCGCATTGTGTTACTGATAGTAGCCTTTGTTACTGTGGTCCCAGCCCTCTGTAGGTCATTCACTAGGTCCCCTCGTGTGGTTCTGGGATCTTTGCTCACCGTTCTTGTTATAATTTTGACGCCACGGGCACAGGGTGAGATCTTGCATGGAGGGAGATTATCAGTGATCTTTTATGTCTTCCATTTTCTAATAATTGCTCCCACAGTTGATTTCTTTACACCAAGCGTTTTACCTATTGCAGATTCAGTCTTCCCAGCCTGGTGCAGGTCTACAATTTTGTGTCTGGTGTCCTCCGACAGCTCTTTGGTCTTGGCCATAGTGGAGTTTGGAGTGTGACTGACTGAGGTTGTGGACAGATGTCTTTTATAACGATAATGAGTTAAAACAGGTGTCATTAATACAGGTAACGAGTGGAGCCTCGTTAGACCTCGTAAGAAGAAGTTAGACCTCTTTGACAGCCAGAAATCTTGCTTGTTTGTAGATGACCAAATACTTATTTTCCACTCTAATTTGGAAATAAATTCTTTAAAAATTAAACAATGTGATTTTCTGTTTTTTTTTTTCTCCACATTCTGTCTCTCATGGTTGAGGTTTACCCATGTTGACAATTACAGGTCTCTCTAATCTTTTCAAGTAGGAGAACATGCACGATTGGTGGTTGACTAAATACTTATTTGCCCCACTGTGTGTTATAGTACAGTATAGGCCTGCACAATATATCGGTTGAATACCACCATCACGATATGCGCAATAGTCCTATAGCAGGATATGCAATTATTAATATTTTGTACATGTAAACTTTTGGTTGCTTCACAAAAGCAGCAAGTGTGCTGAGACATGGCATTAACCTCCTTTAACCTGGATTAAATGGTATTATATGAATACAATCATATTTCGCAGTTTTGCATTTTTTTTTTGCACTTTAAGTTCTTAAATAAATGAATAATAAATCAATAAGTACAATTAAAATAAATTGAAGCACCTTAAATCTATAATGATACGGACACTATAAGATGACATTTTTGTGATGAAGAATATGATAAATTAAAGAATTTAAAATAAAGAAAAAAAAATAAGAATGCAAGAAGGATAAATGAGGAAAAACAAGGGGGAAACTCAGGAAAAACAATCTAATAAAATACTGAATGCAATACACTAATACAAAAACATGTTGAGTCAACCAAAGTCTTCACAAACAAAGCTATTTACGTAATCTGGTGAAAATTCTTCTATTTCTTCTATTCTTCTACTTCTACACCCAAAAAGTCACAACGTACGTTTTTTCCAATATCGCCCAGCCCTAGTACAGTATAGTAATAACCGTTCATATCGATAACTGCTGAGGAAAAAAAAAAAAAATTGTTAAAAACAGAAAATCAAACATCTTAAGCAGTTACTCACAATGTTACTCATTACTTAAGTATTCTTTTCACCAAATACTTTTTTGCGTGTACTTGAGAAAATTTTTTGGATGACTGCTTTTACTTGAGTAATACTATTTGGAAGTCGTGCTACTCCTGAGTAAAATTTTTGGCTAATCTACCCACCTCTGCCAATAGGTTAATAGCAGATGCCATGACAGAAACAATCAAATAGGATGCAGCTGTTCCATTGGCGATCAGCGAGATTCCTGATTACTTGATTAACTGAGCAAATTAATCAAGTTTATGATAATGGTGTGTCTTCACAGTCTGATCTTGGACACTTGTAGGAGAATTGGGAAGTTGCGTGTTAACCACAGCTCTACCACTAATCAGTAACACACCATGTAAATAATATAGAGCATTTTGTGGTTTTACTATTTTTCCCCCCCCCCTCTTTACATACAGTGCTGGCCAAAATTATTCGCACGCCTGCAATTCTGTCAGATAATGCTCAATTTCTCCCAGAAAATGATTGCAATTACAAATTATTTGGTAGTAATATCTTCATTTATTTTGCTTGCAATGAAAAAATTTTTTTAATCATTATCATTTTACACAAAACTCCGGACAAAAGTATTAGCACCCTCAGCCTAATACTTGGTAGCACAACCTTTAGAGAAAATAACTGAAAACAACTGCTTCTGGTATCCATCAATGAGTTTCTTACAATGCTCTGCTGGAATTTTAGACCAATCTTCTTTGGCAACAGCTCCAGGTCTCGGAGATTTGAAGGGTACCTTCTCCAAACTCTCCACAGGTGTTCTATGGAATTCAGGTCTGGACTAATTGCTGGTCACTTTAGAAGTGTCCAGTTCTTTCTCTCAAAAAATGTTTATAGTGCTTTTTGAAATTTGTTTTGGGTTATTGTCCTGCTGGAAGACCCAAGACCTCTGAGGGAGACCCTGCTTTCTCACACTGGGCCATACATTATGCTGCAAATTATGTTGGTAGTCTTCAGACTTCATAATGCCATGCACACTGTCAGGAGTCCAGTGCCAGACAGAGCAAAGCAACCGCAAAACATCAGGGAACCTCCGCCATGTTTGACTGTGAGGACCGTGTTCTTTTCTTTGAAGGCCAGTTTTTTTCCCTGTAAACTCTATGTTGATGCGTTTTCCCCAAAAAATCTATTTTTGTCTCATCTGACCAGAGAACATTCTTCCAAAGCTTTTTTGGCCTTCACAGGTAAGTTTTGGCAAACTCCAGCCTGGCTTTTTTATGTCTGTGGGTCAGATGTAGGGTCTTCCTGGGTATCCTACCATAGAGTCCCTTTTCATTCAAACACCGACGAATAGTACGGGTTGACAATGTTGTACCCTCGGACTTCAGGACAGCTTGAACTTGTTTGGGTGTTAGTCAAGGTTCTTTATCCACCATCCGCACAATCTTTTGTGGAAATCTCTCGTCCGTCCACGTCTAGGGAGGTTAGCCACAGTGCCATGGGCTTTACACTAATCTATGACACTGCGCACGGTAGACACAGGAACATTTAGGTCTTTGGAGATGGACTTGTAGCCTTGAGATAGCCCATGCTTCCTCACAATTTTGCTTCTCAAGTCCTCAGGCAGTTCTTTGGTCTTTTTTCTTTTCTCCATGCTCAGTGTGGTACACACAAAGACACAGGACAGTGGTTGAGTCAACTTTAATCCATTTTACCTGGCTGTAAGTGTGATTTAGTTATTGCCACCACCTGTTATGTGCCACAGGTAAGTAACAGGTACTGTTAATTACACAAATTAGTGAAGCGTCATATGATTTTTTTAAAAGGATGCCAATACTTTTGTCCGGCCCATTTTTGGAGTTTTGTGTGAAATGATAATGATTTAATTTTTTCCCCCATTCTCTTTTGTGTTTTTTCATTGCAAGCAAAATAAATGAAGATACTACTCCCATAGCATTTGTAATTGCGGTCATTTTCGGGGAGAAATTGAGCATTATCTGACAGAATTGCAGGGGTGTCAATACTTTTGGCCAGCACTGTATATTTAGTCAACGTAGTTTAACAATTAAACCATTCAAATCCTTCAAGTTGCATGATAACTAGAAGCTGCCATTTGTTATTGGGTGCTCAGGACTTGTCAGATTGGTGTTAAGAACTCTCCGGTGCTGCTTCACTCACACCAAGATGAGTGTAAATGATTAACACCCACACTATAATAACAGCTCTACATTGCTAATAATGTAACACTTATCTGACACTGACAGCACTTTTATTAAATTTGAGCATAGCTGAACAATCACGCTGCACGCTGGATTGTGTACAAACACGTTAAATTTGTAACTGTTTGCACATGATTGTTAAAAAAAAAAAAAAAAAAAAATCAGTTGGGTGCTACTGTCAAACACATGTCTAAACTTGGGGCTGAACCAATTAGTTGACTAGTTGACTGACTGCTCAGCATTGACATTTAAAGTTGTTTAACTCAGTAGGTACCATTTAAAGGCGATAGTTGTCCAATCCAATTGAACTAATGTATTGGACATCTTTGACAACTAAGTCTAAAATGCTGAAAAATAGCAATGATGTCATCAACTAATGGACTTCAACTAGATTTTAATCATATTATGGTTGACTACGGTACTTTTTTTTTTTTTTTTTGTCATTCAACTCTTAATCCAAACATTATGCCTGCGAAAAAGCTCGCCTTTTCAAAAGCAGCTCACTGAATGCGTCTTCAAAATGACTTAAAACTAAAGTGACTGTTCAGAGTGTCTACCACATCCCTCATTATTCTTCACAAGAACATGATGTTCTCATGACGTTTTTATCCCTTGAAGTCCTTCTCATTTCATGTCAGCTCAATTAATTTCCTGTGTTTACTGGAATTCAAAATCGTGGACCTCTGCCCTCTAGCACTGTCCAAGAGTTTTGAGAAACTTCCTATTCCCATTTTGTGCATTCTTTGTTAATTTGAGACACACCATTCTGCTTTCTCCACCAATCTTGCAGACACAAGCCTATGCAGCACTAACTAGTGTTTACATTTAGAATTGTAAGCCCTTTGGTATGCTTAAACATTGCATAGACCCTCTTCTCTCTGTACCCTGAGGAGTTTAAAATTGCTGGCTCTTTTGATGGGCTTTTGTCTTATGTTAGACTGGGACTGATGAATGAGTTGGAAGGATGTGTGCAGTTGCCTCTAGGCTTTCTGTGCCGGGAATTAGCGGGGAACGACCACCAAGAGCCATCGAATTAGGAACACTTATAGGCAGAGTTGAGTCTGCCTTTCATTGCAAACAATGGATATGAAGGTCAAGTGTAAAAGTCAAGTAGTGAGTTGAATAGATTGCAAGATTATGGTAGGATTGATTAGTGTGCTAGTTTTTCTTGAGGATGAAGTATTTGCTGGTGTTGCAAAGAGGATGGTGCTTGAGTCTTTTTTAACCCTTGCCCTTCCTTCCTTTCGAATCCAGTAGTAACTGATCTGCTGGAATGTAAACAACCATGGATTACAGTGGGGTCACTGTTTGCGTCGTGCAAGGCCACAAAACCATGGGAATAGTCTGCAGGGCAACTTGTAATCATCAGGCTCTGCGGAACTGCCATTCAAGCTAATGAAAGGCCCAAGATACCAATGATCCCAACTAGCCAGTCACCAATAAGATGTGGTAAAGCTGTACTTTGCAAAGAGTATGTGCAAATACAGCCAATATATCATTTTTCTATATTGATGTGGTTTTCTTATTTTCATAAAGTTGAAACCAAGTCATTTTAATGAGTCAAAATGTATCAAAATTCAACCATGGATGTTTCAGCTCTTACTCCATCTATCATACCCGTAATAAAGTTGTACTTATCGTGTTAGCTTGACTCTTGACTGCTCTAATAAGCCACAATTGTTCTCTTTTACTAAAATATGTTATTAGAAACACGTAAAATATTGTCATTGATTTAAAAATCTATAATATTTAGTCCATGTTTTGACCTACGGAGGGCGCCATGTTTTATGGACGCTCCAGGTGATGACGTTGATTGTCACCGTCATTCGATAAATACTACTGGGTTACTGCAATTTCTTCTACGCGGCCAGACGTCCAGCACGTGCGCTCATCAGTTAAAACTGACAAGTACTTAAAATTTGTGTTTTTATTGAGTCTTTTATTACCTTTTCATTGCCTCAAAATACTTTGCATGTGTTTCTCTCTTATACTTTCAAGCATTGTGTTTACTTGTGGTAGCGTTAAAGCAGATTTTTGACCACAATAGTCACGTAGGGTGTTTAAACTACCCTTATTTGATATTACTAAGTTTATGTATTTTCTTAAGGCATCTTTAGTATGTTCTGTCTGTATCCATCTAAACAAAACAAGCTGAAAGCGCACAGTAGTACATCGGCTGTCTAATTCGCCTCTTGTAGGACGTTTCGGCAGAACACCTGTTTTTTTCCCTACTCTCGTCACGTCTCATCCCATCTTTCCTATTCATTTTGCTTTTGCTGCTCGTTTTGTGAAATATCAACAGTGCTGTCATTCTCATTAATGTCCCTCTCGGGTTCAAATTGGAAGGGTTGATCAGATGACATGTTTATGTTGGTAGAATCATACTCTGGAAGCCCGTCAGTATAACCATGTGACGTCACCGCCCTGCGACGTCAACAACAATGGTGATCTACTAGTTAAGCTAATTTTGAAAATCGTATAAAAATGAAAACATCAAGAGGGGTTTCAATATCAAATTATTTTAACTCATAACGTGTATCTTATAAGAATTACAAGTCTTTCTATCCGTTGGTCCCTTTAAGATGGCTTCCTCCACTTAATTTAAGTGAAAAAATAAATGGGGCATATTTAGTTCTGTGATGCCTCCACATGTGGGCAAAAAGATTCACAATCGCTGCTAGTTTATTCAATTTGGAGACAGAAACACAAAAATGAATTTGGAAACTTAGACTAATTGGCCAAGTTGAGCCGAAATCTTTCCCCTGATGTTATTCACTAGTCCACACATCGAACATTGCTTGAAATCCAAATGCAATGAGTTACAGCCTTAATCATGGAATCAATTCAACTTAAGCAAGTTACCAATGTAGTGAGCTACCAAATGTTTTAGATAACACGAACACATTTGGAAAATTTTCTTAATATGTTTATTTGGAATGTCGATGGTAGCTTTCCAGATTCTTTGTGCTTTCCTTCATTTTTTTTCCTTTTCCCCTAAACATTCATCATGCAGTGAAGGGCAAACTCCAAAAGCTTTAGCTAAAGCCAGCGACCACGACTCTAGTTGACATGGCCATCACCTTTGCTTATCCCATTACTCCCTCTGGTTCACTTTCCCATCGTTGTCTGCGCTCTCTCTCCCTGCCAGGCTCTTGTACGTCCGTCTTTCACTCCATTTTGGTCTGGCCAATAAATCATTGGTGCCGGAGAAAGTAGCCAGCCGTGTTGTGCAACTTCTCCCTCTCTGTTTCTCCACAGCCTCCCTCTGCCTGCTCTGCTCACTTTAGTTGGGGAAAAAAAGTTTAAAGTGTTCGGGTGAGAGGTTAGTCAATGTGGAGAAAGGGACTTGTAAAACAGTGGGTTGGATGGGTAGCTGTGTGTATATGTGGAGGAGGAGGCGCTATAGGGACACCAAGAGTTTTGAAATATTGTGAGAAATGAGAAAACATGGAGAGCATTATGATTCTCTGTGAAGTTATTGTCATTTGGTTTATGGCTTTTGAACCATGCAATGAAACAAGCATGACACGATTGCACTGTTCCTCACTTTTGATCGCTTATGTCATTACCAAAAGATGCCCTGGTTGGATGAAGTCAATTTGTAACCCTGCCTGATACTGCTGTCCTGTACCGGACTGCAGGCACGGCAGCTGTAGCAAAATGTGTTTTCAAGTTATGACAGGTGCAAAGCATGACCTTCAACCCTTCACCTCAGCCAATCCAACCATCTGTTCAGACCATAGCCCCGCAGCCATGATATTATCGGAACGAAAATTTCACCCTGGGTTTGGTTCCAGAGTTTAAAAATGGAAAAATGATAAAAGTAGCAATAGTGGGGACTATAACAGATTTAGAAACAATTCGCTGTAACATAAAATTGCTTGTTTATAACCTTGGTCAGCTTATAAATGTGTCACAAAGAAATGTGGGATGCAGTGGGTGGTAGTGTTGGTTCCAGCTGAGGGTGGTTCTGATGATATTTCTGGACTTGTCTTCAGGGCTGCAGTGTGAATATTTACTGTTGCATGAGTGAGTCACAGTGCTTTGAGAGAAAACTAGAATTGACTACTTTGGAAAAGAAAAATGTTGAAGATATTTCACTTTTGTGTGGAGTGCTCATTCTATCCAGGAAATTAAAGAGAACAGAAGAGATTAAATTACGTAATACTGAAGGGGCTTTACAACTGTGATGTCAAAGGCAATATAAATATGTTTGTTTGTTGTCGTTGTAGCACCACTGTAACATACAGTGGTATGAAAAAGTATCTGAACCTTTTGGAATTTCTCATATTTCTGCATTAAATCACCATCAAATGTGATCTGATCTTTGTCAAAATCACACAGATGAAACAACAGTGTCTGCTTTAACTTAAACCATCCAAACATTTATAGGTTTTCATATTTTAATGAGGATAGTATATAAACAATGACAGAAGGGGGGAAAATAAGAAAGTGAACCATCACATTTAATATTTTGTGGGCCCTCCTTTGGCAGCAATAACTTCAACCAGATGCTTCCTGTAGCTGCAGATCAGTCTGGCACATCGATTAGGACTAATCTTGGCCGATTCTTCTCTACAAAACTGCGGTAGTTCAGGCAGATTTCTGGTATGTCTGGCATGAATCGCTGTCTTTAGGTCAGTACTTCTCAAATGGTGGGGCGCAGAGCGATGCCAGGGGTGGCGCGAGTGACCTCGGGGAACATACTTTTTTTTTTTTTTGCCGTACTAGAATAAAGTGTACTTGCACATCCACTCCGTGGGTGGCAGTGGCGCTCTCATTTCCATAGTGCGTGCAGTATTTTTGAAGTAAGCAAGAGCACACGGAAGAGACTCATGCAGAGCTGGCCTCACGCAGCGACCCACGGTCTTCTCCGGTGCTCACGTGTCCAGCTGAGAAGTGCCGTTTTCGGCTTGGGATCGTCACGACCACCGCCCTCACCTACGGTTCTCCCTCGGCCGCCGAGAATGCGCTTTTTGTCGGGCCGTTTGCCTTTTGGCTTTGACTTTTAATACAGTGGGAAATGAGGAAAGACCACTGTTTACTGAGTCTAAAAATGATTATAGCGGAGAGTCTGAAGCCAAATCAGTTAAGACGCCACTTAAAGACATTAGACCTCAATCTCATTGATAAGCCGCTTGATTGTTTTTCAGCGAAAACGTGCCGAATATTGCCAATTGTCACAATCGTCCCGCTTTGTCAGTGTTATATCAGTAAACCAGTGAGCACTGTGGTGAATCAGCGAAAATAAAAACTTTCCTTCTGTCCAAAGACCCCCCCCCCCCCCCCCCACCTTCTATTCAGTTTTGTTTTTTTCAGTCAATTTTTTTGGCATGTTGTCCTGAAGAGTAAATGTTTCTAATCAATTTGAATTTGTTATTATTTACTGATTTTATTACATTTTATTTTTCAGTATCAAATGGTCAAAAATGTACTTTGCGTGTATTTTTACAGTTTGGATGTGCCTTTTTTTTTTTTTTTACTTCAGGCAAATTGATGCGCTTTAAGTCTTTTCTGTTACAAGCAAAACAATGTTAATAAAGTTATACTTTATTATAAGTTGATCTATGTTACTTTTTTTCTTTAATAGAAAAAAAGGACACAATGTTAGGCTGAGGCGTACTTATAATCGTAATATTATAGACAAATGATACTATTTACAGTGGCGGCAGAGAGTTGGGGGGGGCGCGAAACATTTACGTCTTCCTTGGGGGGGCGTAACAGAAAATAATTGAGAAGCACTGCTTTAGGTCATGCCACAGCATCTCAATGGGTTTCAAATCTGTAGTCTTATAACCTCCCGGCTCGATTATTGAAACTCACTGCTCTTTGATCTACCTAACAAGTCGCTCCAGAAAATACAGCTCCTCCAGAACCCAGCAGCACGCCTCATCACTCAGACCCCCGCAACACACCACATCGCCCCCATCCTCCATCAACTTCACTGGTTTCTCGTCAAACAAAGAATCAATTACAAGATCCTCATCATCACCTTCAAAACACTCCATGGCCTGGCCCCTCCCAACCTTTGCAACAATCCACTCCGTCCACTTCGCTCTTCCAACCCCCCCCCCCCCCCCCTTTTCTGTCTCCCGTGTCCGCCTCTCCACCTTTGGTTCCAGAGCTTTTAGTCAGTGTGCCCCCCAGCTCTGGAACTCCCTACCCACTGATCTTCGCAATATATCTACCCTATCACTTTTCAAATCCAGACTGAAAACACACCTGTTCACTCTCTTTCCTACCATAACCCCTAACTCTGTTATATCTTTACTTCTCTTTATTGTGGTTCTAATCTTTTATCGTTTTAATACCTTTTTTGATCGTACTGTGATCCCATGTCTCTTGTGAAGCTTGTGTGGTTTGAAAAGCGCTCTAGAAATAAAATGTATTATTATTATTATAAAATCTGGACTTTGACTTGGCCACTCCAGAACATGTATTTTGTTCTTCTGAAACCATTCTGAAGTTGATTTTTCCTTCTTTGTTTTAGATCATTGTCTTGTTGCAGCATCCATCCTCTTTTTAGCTTCTACTGTCTGACAGAAGGCCTCAGGTTTTCCTGCAAAACATCCTGATAAACTTTTGAATTCATTCTCCCATTAATGATTGCAAGTTGTCCAGGCCCTGAGGTAGCAAAACAACCCCAAATCATGATGCTCCCTCCTTGGAGTGTCCAAGTGCCTTTATGCGAACATTAAACAAGCCACAATGTTTTTTTAGACAGCAGTGGCTTCCTCCGTGGAGTCCTCCCATGAACACCATTGTTGGCCATAGTTTTACATATAGTTGATGTGTGCACAGAGATGTTGGACTGTGCCAGTGTGCTGTCACCCCAGGAGGAAGCCTCTTCTGAAGACGGTACACAAGAAAGCCAGCAAACAGTTTGCTGAAGACATGTCATCAAAGCACAAGGATTACTGGAACTATGTCCTATGGTTTGCTGAAGACATGTCAACAAAGCACATGGATTACTGGAACCATGTCCTATGGTCTGATGAGACGGGTGGGCTTTCTTGTATACCGTCTTCAGAAGAGGCTTCCTCCTGGGGTGACAGCCATGCACACCAATTTGATGTAGAGTGCGGCGTATGGTCTGAACACTAACAGGCTGACCCCCCACTTCTTTAGTCTCTGCAGCAATGCTGACAGCACTCCTGTAACGAATCAAATGACATTTTGGAGGGAAAATGACAAGCAGTACTCAATTTGGACATTTAGGGATGTTCGTAGTTTCTAAGGGATGTACTGACATTTGTTGCCAGGGGTTTAGATATTAATGGCTTTAGTATGAGTTATTTTGAGGTGGAAATAAATTAACGTTATTATATAAGCTGCACACAGACTACTTTTCATTGTGTCAAAGTGTAATTTTGTCAGTGTTGTCCCATGAAAAGACATACATAAATATCTGCAGAAATGCGAGGGGTGTACTCACTTTTGTGATACACTGTACTTATTTTTCCCCCTTCTGTCATTGTTTGCATGCTATCCTCATTAACATATGAAAACCTACAAATGTTTGGGTGGTTTTAGTTAAAGCACTGTTTTTACATCTGTGTGATTTTGACAAAGATCCGATCACATTTGATGGTGATTTTATGCAGAAATGTAAGAAATTCCAAAAGGTTCAGATGCTTTTTCATACCACTGTACAAGCTTTCCCAAAACAAGTCAGTGGCTGTTACTGGTCAAACACTCTACATATGATCTGCACTTGATTCTGGATGCACATACTAGTACATAAAGTTTATAAGATAAGGTGATCTGATAAGGAAGGCTGCATACAGAAAGATGTAATTGTTTTATTAATAATAGCTGTGTAGCACAAGAGAAATCTTATCAGTGTGGGAAAGCACACCCCCACTAATTCTGCTATTACAATGTGAGTGTGAATAGGCCACATGACAAGTTCAGGTTAGCACCTGTTTTGGTCCGCTTTCCAGGCAAGCAGTCATTATCTGAAATGATTTCTCACAATTGATGATGCATGCAGCATTCATAGACATTACACAAACCTTGACAAATCTTGTACGTTTGATAGGAGATGTTTGACCTACGCCCATCTAGCTATTTTACCCGGTTTTACAATAGTTGTTTTGGAAAGAGTGATGCTGGACTTGCTCTTCATCCTCCAACACTTCCCTCCTCATCCTCCTCCTCTGCATCCCCATCTCTGACGACGAACGATCTCCTAACAGGCCGCATGAAACCGCCCACGCTCCTCTCACTATTCACTGAATAAGGAGCAACACTAGCTGCCCACGTTCTCTGACATACCTGCTTTGGAAATGTGTTGAGTGAGTTTGCAGCTGTCCATTTTATGTCATCGCGGGAACAGATACCGGTACTGTGTGTCTTGAATGCACTGCAGTGGAGTGCTGTAACTCCCAAAACCACTGTAAGGCAGTATGTTTGCTCCACTGCGAGTGGTTACCATGCATATTAGAGCAAAGACGTGTTTAAAGTTGTGATAATGTGGCTGTCAAGTGAAATACATTATAAAAACCTTGTTCATGGTCGGTCTATCAACTAAAAGTCCTTCTTATTGAAGTTGCTTTATACATCTGTTTGGATTCGTGACTGTTACGAAGCAACTTTAGAGGTGACTCCATCCGTCTGGCACCCGAGGACATTCCCCCCTCGCAGCAGCTTGTGGGTTCACTTGTAACCAAAAAATATGTTTACCTCTATTATCCCAGGTTGCTAAGGAAAGTTTTCATTGCACATTTTCTGTTATCGGTAATGAGCAGGATGTCGGACCCGCCTGCTTGCCATATTTGTGAGTCAGGATGATGCAGTGCCAGCTCATCGTTGTTCCTTCACATTAGATGTCTTTGAGAACTAAGACGGGTGCTGGGTGATGACCTTTGAACTCGTTTGTTTGTTCTTGTTGTTACTTGCCTCGAAAAATAGTATTAGAGAGTGAAGGTGTAGCAAATTGAATTTGTCATGTTCAAAGTTGGCAGACAGTTGACACTTGAAACCAGACAGATGTTTGCAATCGACTTACAGGTGTTTGTCACTAAATGAATCGGGCAGTGAGCATTATTATTATTTATATATATAAGCATGAGTCTGATTTAGAAAGAATGTCGTGGAAAACGATGTGATGTCTATGACTCAATCACAGCTCGCATTCCAATCTCTTTACTTGTGTGATAGAAATATATGTGTTGTCTTCCTAATTTCCATCCACTGATCCCCAAATCTGGTGTCTCTCCATTATTTCCTTGTTTGAGGGTTAAGGGGAGGAGTGCTTATATGGACTTTGGTGGCTGACAATCCCACATTGTGTGATCTGGTGCAGCCACACAAAGGGCTCATTGTGGTCGGACATGGCCCGGAGAGAGGGTACAGGGTCTGGGATAAGTGACAGAGGTGTGGGTTCAAGGGGGCCTGGTCTGGGGGTAACTGTGCCCTTGGCTGGACAGAAGTAGGGTGTATGTGTGTGTGTTGGTCAGCTGACCCTAAATCCAGTGCTGGGAGTGTCCACACGTGTGTGTGGAGACTCGTGCTTCTTATAAATATCAACTGTACTGCCACAGAACCAGCTTATTAATGCAGCTGCCTTATTGTTTGAATGGATTGAACTGTAAGCGGGTTTTGATTTCTTTCTTTCTTGGTTGTGATGTGAATTTAACTCTCAGTGCTTAAGACATTTTTAGAACTGTTCCCAGAATTAAGGCTTTTGTATCCTGCCTTGACTCTGAGTCAAGGGCAGGACTTGCATGAACACCAACAGCAGTCAACAGTTAGTCCATTAAACCATTTGTTTCCCAGAGTCCCACTGACAACCAGCTAGTGATCCTTAATCCGCATCGCCACTTTCTCTCTGTCTCTAAAGCTCCCTTTTCTCAAGTCTGAGAATGACAGGGCTCTCAGGTCAAGCTGACGCCAGTCTCTCCTTTGCAATCTGAAGCAGGCCTACCAGGCCCTCGCCCAGCTGCCTCACGGTCTGTTTGTCAGTCTACCTGTCAAGCACAGCTGTCAAGCTGACCTCTCACCCTGTTGAGGGTCCTTTATTGTTTTTTAATCTGCGGGCACAAGTAGTTACCCCAACTGTGGCACACCATTCCTCCTTAATTCTCAATTTTCAAGACAAGAGCGACTCTTTGTATTTGGCATGTCATTTTTTCTACCTTTTAAAGTGCGTATGACACCAAAAAGCATGTTTATTTCGTATTTCATGCGGTGTTTTATCCTCCTGAATGAAATGGACCGCTCGGATGTGTGTGGAAGCAATCGTTTTATGTATTCATGTATACATATTTTTGAATACCGCGCCATGAAAATGAGTGACTTCTGGCTTCAATCTCTGGTTTTGGACGAATGCGAATGTGACATCACCCGGGTCAGCATTTCACAATACAGCATTGCTTTATAGCATGCAGATGGACTGCGGATTTAGCTGATTTTGCAGATTAATTAATTTATTTTTCGCATCACGCCAGCCAAACGGCTGCAGAAATTTGTTGCCGCACCAGGGAGAGGCGTGTGAGCCTTTTTGGGTTTCAAAAGGTTCCCATTCCCCGTGGATATTGGCCAAAATAAGCCCTACTACTGTTGGACCATTGGACTTATGAGGAAGTGAGTAAACATTGTATTTTGTATTATGTCAAATACTGGGATCATGGGACACATTTTAATACAGAGGTGGCTTGAATTTTGTGACTGATTGTCCACAGAAAATGCCACTCGGCCGACGACCGGCGGCTTGCTGCACACCCCCCACTGAGAGAGCGCTATACTCGGCTTATTGCCCTCTTCGTGTGCCCGTTGTTCTGTCAAATTTTCAACCCCATCAGAAATTGCAACTTTGTGTTAAAAATGGCCGCGCATACAGCAATTACAAAGTAACCACTACAAATCTTCTTTAAATAAAGGACTAGCGTAGTGAATGGGTATAATGTCTAGACCGCGAATATAAGATGACCCACACTTTTTCAGTCTTATTTCAATGCAAAAAACACCGTCTTATATTCAGGCCAATAAGGTAGATCTACCGCAACAGACATTGGTAGTGGCTGCTTGTAACCGTTAAAATTTTCAGTGCGTCGCCATTTTCTCCTTGCTGCCTCTCCTGTTCTTATCTAAAAGAGATTTCATTACTTCCATTACTCAGTCTCTCAACTAAGTTCAGGTCAAACGTCGTAACAGGTTGATGACATTTTACAATTTGTGAAGAGTCTCTGAAACTTCCACTGACAACCTGGGCTAAAGTAAGCTCCTCCCTGACACATGTTAAAAAACGATGGGATTACTGTACTTGACTGTCACTGTATGACACAGTTCTCTATAATGTGAAAAAGGTCAGCCTTTAAAATGACATTTCACAGGAACAGAGTCAACACAGCTCATCAGCGGCCTTTGGGTGGGATTACCATCAAGTATTGACTTCTCCGTCCACATCAGAGACCATCCGCAGGATTTAATTGCTCTGGTACTGTCATGGCACGGTAATGCCACGCAAATCGGTTTCCTGAATGCGATTTATTGGGTCACCGGCCAAGTTGAGTGTGATGCCTTTTAATCTCGTCTCGCTCCTATACGCCGATGCAAAGAGGGCTGTAATTTATCATTTGTGGCTGGTACTTATAGACACAAAGACACCACAGCGGTTACATGCTGTAATTTTTCCCGTATGTGAAGGAAGGACCCGAATGTTGTTCAAAGAATGCTTGTTCTGCTTCGCATTACTCATATGACTTTATTCGGCAACTGTAAAACATTTTAAATTGAATGAGGGGAAAAAATATTACTAAGATTCCTTTATTCTGTTTCTCAAATAGATTAGTTTTACTGATTCGCTGCCAATGATGACAATAAGCAATGGGAGCAAAAGAGTTAATGTGCTCTTTGGGTATTTTGGGATAATCAAAAATGATATTCTCAGATTTGAATGCGACTGGCGACAGGCACACGCTCCTCTGCAGAGACTGTTGATGTCTGCTGTGTAAATCCTGGCACCATGTTGATGTTTTGGCGGGTTATGCGAGAAAGTCATTTGGGAGGATATGCCAGTTTGTCAATTCAATTGAGTTCCCTAACTCTTCCACACTTTCTACATGTCCTTCTGTTGTGTCTTCCAGCCCAGTACTCTTCCCCAGGGTACAATCAATATGAACCTGTGTGCCGATGTCATTGATGGAGAGTCCAGGACGGGTCAGAAGAACTCCTTGTGCATCCTCACTTCTGAAAATGAGCACTTCATTCGGGCTGAGTGCAAAGAAATTATTAACGGGTAAGTAGGAATTTGATGAATACAGTAAGACTTCGCAGCGGATATGTTTGAAAGAACTGGGTCAGGTGAGCAGTGTAGTTTAGTGTAACGTGCCAAGTTTAAGAACTGGAAGACCAATGTGTGCTACTTAAACTACTCTGCCCTCTGCTGGTGTTTTTTAGACTAGTTGTCCTTGACTCAAAGTGGTGTTTACCATTAGTAGGGCAGCAACTATTATTTTTTATAATTGATTAATCGGATGGTTTATTAAACGATTGATTTTTTTCCAATTACCTTCAATTTAACTTGAAGTCGTTTTAGACATGTTGTAAGTAACAATGAAGAATAAACGGATGACTATTTCCTTCAAAAAATTTTTATTACAGCTTCCTGACTGAACTGTAGTCTACAACTGTACTGTTTTAAGTACATAAAATTTTTTAAAAAATTTTAATAAAGGTTCTAAGTACAAAACAAGAATTTCTCACTAAACAAGGCAAAAGTCCTGTTCATTTTTAAATAAAAGAGGCGCTGCTGATTTTTGACATTTATTTATCTTGTGGCCGAAGCGCTGATATAAATTGTGTTAATGACTCATTTATTTTCTTTAACCAAACTAAACAACAAAATCAAATAAGGAAGAGGCAGGCTGTAATGAATCAGTTTTCTTTATCAAACAGTTGATCTAAAATACAATCCAAATCCAATTTCAAAGCACTCTCTCTTGTATGACAATTTACAGTTTGAATGGGAGCTTGTGTTTGAAGAAGACTCTAAGCCGGGGTCTGCAAGTCCGGTCCTCGAGAGCCGGGATCCAGCTTGTTTTCGATGTCTCCCCCCTTTAACACATCTGAATCAAATAATCAGGATCGTTATCAGGCTCCTGCAGAGCTTGCTGATGAGCTGATCATTTGATTCAGGTGTGTTAAAGAAGGGAGACATCTAAAACAAGCTGGATTTTGGCTCTCTCAGGGGACTTGCAGACCCCTGCTCTAAGCTGTTATATAAATGGGTTTGTGTGTGCGGTTTAGAAATGAGAAAACTTTAGTATCTAACAATAACTCAAATGCTAATATGTGTCTCCAAAATACAATACAAACGGACGCTTAATACACTGCTTAGCATAATCGCTAACTAGCTCAGCACTCCTTGCTAAATAGTAACGTCTCGTCAACAAAGAATACAAACAATACAGTTGGCTTCATTTACTCACCTCTCACGGAGGCACACTGGATATAAAAACACAAAAGACCATCTACCTCTCGACATTTCGTAAAGTTGATTCAGCAACCCAACCTGAGTGTAGTAGACTAGCAGTGAACTCTCTCTCTTGCTCTAATTATTAGAGCGGAGCACGCCTCACATTACACACAAAGACCCAAACATGACTGCTCATAGCTGCCGGCAGAAATCGATTATCAAATTTGTTGCCAACTAATTTACTAGTTGTTGCAGCCTTAACCTTTTAAAACGTAGCATTAGGTCAAGTTTACCACCTTATTTGTGCATTTTGAGGCAGTTTAACACCAAATGAACAAAAAATACTTTTGTCAATCTTAACAGATGGCATGAAGCTCTGAGCGTGTACCCCAGAACAAACAAGCAGAATCAGAAGAAGAAGCGCAAAGTCGATCCAACAACTCAGCAGGTATTGCCTACAAATGTTTTCTGTTCCATATAATTTATATCGATAAAGTTACACAGTTCAAAGGGGTTTTAGTCCAACCACAATGTAGTACTGTTGTGTCTTCTGTCTGTAGTCGGTGCGCACACATTTTTCCTTTGAGGTCTATTGTCTGGTTCCCCTAATGACGATGCCATGAATTTACTGACATTACATAACTCATTTGCAGAGGAAGCGGTGATTTCAGAGGCTGTTTTATAGACTGTTTGGGTCCCCAAAAGCCTCTTTAAAACATTTGGGAGACACAAAGAAAAACTCCACTAAAAGGCTCAGGATTACCAAAAGCTCCAAACAGTGATTTATATCACTGTGGGAGTTATCACGTCAGCATGTGTAAACAAGGAAATGAGGACGTAAGCGTGTGGTAAAACAGACGAACGAAAGTGATGAAACTCTGGGAAAATGACGACAAGTTCCAATCCTTATGAGAGTTGTGGTTCAGCATAATTTACGGGGATTGGTGGGATTTGAAAGAATTACGCAAGACTGAAACATCGCAAGATCATTGGGGACTGACCGGGATGACCTGCCCAGTGTCCTGTGGGATTTAGGGATTACACCACACAATTTACCAAATATTTTTGGACCACAGATAATCCATTATACATTTGGACAAATACACACGTTATAAAAGATCAAGACCACAAAATGGGGATAATTTTATTCCGCACCATATAGTTTATATTTAACGATGATAGCTTTTTTTGTTTTTGGTTGGCAGGGGGAGGTAACTACAATCCAGTGTTTTTGTACTAAGGACATGAATGGACACCCTGTGAGTTAAGCCCTCAACCCCGCTTCACCGCTATAAATGCAAAAGCAGATTATAGATTTTACTGTACACTCAATCGAGATCAAGGCCAATACAATGAACATTCAGAAATGCTCAGTTGTAATAGTTGCATGTTGGTGGTGATTGAAAACAATGGGGTTGAAAAATGTTTGGTCTACATTGATTCTAAATATTTTCTTTGTCTTACATTATTCACTTCTGCTGTCTTTTACAGTGGTATGAAAGTATTTGAACTTTTTGGAATTCGTCAAATTTCTGCATAAAATCACTATCAAATGTGACCTTTGTCAAAATCACACAGAGGAAAATACAGAGTCTACTTTAACTAAAACCACCCAAACATCTATAGGTTTTCATATTTTAATGAAGATAGCGTGCAAACAATGACAGAAGGGGGAAAAATAAGTGAACCCTCTGCCTCAGGAGACTTAAAGAGCAATTGAAACCAATTTTTACCAAACATTTTAAGTCAGGTGTGTTTCCAATCACTGATGATTGGTTTAAAGCTGCCCTGCCTACTATAAAACACACATCTGTTAAGAAATGTCTTGATGAGAAGCATTGTCCGATGTGCATCATGGCTCGGTTAAAAGAGCTGTCTGAAGACCTGGGTTCATGGATTGTTGATTTGTATAAAGCTGGGAAAGTATACAAAACAATCTCTAAAAGTCTGGATGTTCATCAATCGACAGTCAGAGAAGTTGTATATAAATGGAGAGAGTTTGGCACTGTTGCTGCTCTCCCAAGGAGTAGCCGTCCACCAAAGATGACGCCAAGAGTTCAGCGCAGAATACTCAGAGAGGTAAAAAAAGAACCCTAAAGTGTCTGTTAAAGACTTACAGAAATCTCAGGCACTGTCGAATATCTCTGTGCACACATCAACTATATGTAAAACTAGCAAAGAATGGTGTCCATGGGAGGACTCCACAGAAAAAATACATTGTTGCTCATTTAACGTTGGCAGGCACCTGGAAGCATGGTGGAGGGACCATCATGATTTGGGGATGTTTTCCTGCCTCAGGGCCTTGACAGCTTGCAATCATTAATTAATGGAAGAATGAATTAAAAAGTATATCAGGATGTTTTGCAGGCCATCTGTTTACAGGTGTAACTAAAAAGAGGATGGATGCTGCAACAAGACAATGATCCAAAACAGAAGTAAATCAACTTCAGAATGGCTTCAGAAGAACAATATACACGTTCTGGAGTGGCCAAGTCAAAGTCCAGACTTGAACCCCTTTGAGATGCTGTGGCATGACCTAAAGACAGTGATTCATGCCAGACATCCCAGGAATCTTAACTACAGCAGTTTTGTAGAGAAGAATGGGCCAAGATTAGTCCTGATCAATGTGACAGATCGGGGGGGGGAGGGGCAAAATATTAAATGTGATGGTTGACTTACCCCCCCCCCCCCCCCGTCATTGTATGCATACTCAATCATACTATTGATTCTAAATAAGTCATTAAAATATGAAAACTCATAAATGTTTGGGTGGTTTTTGTTAAAGCAGACACTGTTTCATCTGTGTGATTTTGACAAAGATCTAATCACATTTCATGGTTATTTTATGCAGAAATGTGAGAAATTCTTAAAGGTTCAGATACTTTTTCATACAACTGTACTTGTAACATCAAAACGTTGAATAAAATGGTGATTTCAATCTGTTACTGCACTTTTTGGGCAACCATATTGTGACTTGTCATCTCTAATCAGCCAATCAGTTAGGGTTCTAGTTGGACTTTGAAAAAATTTGAATTCACTTTTTATGCTTTCAGAAGTTGTGAACAGTTGTTAAAGGTGCCTTTTGTGTTTTTTTCTCCATCATGGATGTCACTGAAGAGATTTTTCCAAGTTCACAGGGCTGCCTTGTGCTTGTACTTGATATGGATTTGTAGTTGACTTCACTTTCTTGCTTTTTTTTCCTAGTCTTGTTGTGACCTTGCCTCCCATTATGTCCTCTCATCCTCCCTCCCACTCCTTCCGTCCCAAACCCCTATCCAGGAACCAGGCCCTGCCAAGGTGACAGTGACGAGCAACAGCAGCAGCAGTGGAGGCAGCAACCCGTGTCTGCCCAGCAGCATCGCAAATGCAGAGTGTGTCCCGATGAGCCGTACCACTCTGTGGCAGGAGGAAAACCGCTGGAGTCGGGCTGCCATCCCTTGTAGTCGTAGTGCTTCTTGTCTCAGCCAACTGGGCCAGAGCCAACCGGACTCCACTGTCACGACTCAAGATGGTTAGGACTGATTAGAACACGTTGTTAGCGAACTGTAGCGTCTGCAGAAGAATTATTAATAATTAAATCAGTTTGACGCTAGTAAATATTCTATTCATTTGAACTGGGAGGGTTGGCAGCAAATGAACAAATGTTAATGTATGCCAATCCCCCAAGTTCAAATTGATTGGACGCACCGTAAAGGCCAGCCAATGATTTGGACAAATATTCGAACCTAATTACTTAGCTATGGGATAATGGGATATACTGTCCAGGGTGTCCATAAAGTCTTTTTACCATTTCAAAAATTTATTAAAAATGCAACTGATTAGATATTTTATTCAGATTTGTTCTATTGTATTCAGCGTTTATTGAACTTTTTTTTTTATTTTTTTTTTTACCTCTTTTAATACACTTCTACATGGGCACCATTAGTTGGACGAAGCACAAATGACTCTTCTGCAAATTTTTACCTTGACCTTTTAACTGAATATGTGGCACCACAACTGAATGACCTTCAACCATCATTTTTGAGCAAGATGGTGCACCACCACATTGGGGGCTGCATGTTTGCGGGTTCCTCAATCAAACATTTCCATACCGATGGATTGGAAGGGATGGGCCAATTCCTTGGCCGCCACGTTCACCAGATATCATTCCCCTGGACGTCTTTGTATGGGGCTATGTTTAAGATATCGTGTATCGAACAAAGATAAGGGACATTACTGACCTTAAGCGAAGGATTACTGATGCCATGGCCACAATTGTTGAGGCCATGCTACAGCGAACATGGCAAGAAATCGAGTACCGTCTTGATGTGCTTCGTGCAACGAATGGTGCCCATGTAGAAGTGTATTAAAAGAGATTAAAAAAAAAACTTCAATAAACGCTGAATACAATAGAACAAATATGAATAAAATATCTAATCAATTGCATTTTTAATAAATTTTTGAAATGGTAAAGAGACTTTATGGACACCCTGTATAGTTTGTATAGTATTATTATAGTATAATTTATATAGTAAACATTTATTCCCTGCATAATATACCGTTAAGCCCTTTTTCTTGAATAGAAAAAAGGTGTATTTTCATATCTAAACATATAGGGCTGCAACTCATGATTTTACATACCGGTAATTAATTGGACAATCGCTTAAACGATTAATTCGATAAGTGTCACTTTTTCAATTACTTTCACATTTTACCTTGAAGTTGTTTAAGGCATGTCCTTAGTAACAATGAAGACAAAGTGGATGACTATTTCCTTCAAAAATAATATTTTATGACAATTTCCTAACTGTAGTCTACAACTGTATTGATTATCAAATTCGATGACAACTAATGTATTATCCATTTTAATCGATTAATTGTTGCAGCCTTATTAATAAGCTACTTTAGACAGTAATGGGCAAAAATGTGAATTGTTGTTTTCCCATAGTAAAAGCAGATTTTTGTTAATGTCCTTCTTGCACTTACAAAAATATAATGAAGAAATCTGATATTTACTACTGAGAAGTAATATCTATGTTATAATTCAAGAATTTGGACAAGTTTAAGGTGAAGAAGGTCCGAAGCAATTAAGTAGTTGTCAAAATAGTTGTCGATTAATTTGCTAATCGATTAATTGTCTCACCTCTACAAACATAAATTGAGAACGAAAAATTGACGGTACTGTAGTAATGACAATCTTGGAAAAGTGAATTATCCTAAAATTAGGGCTGTCAAACGAATAAAATTTTTAATCGAGTTAATTACAGCTTAAAAATTAATTAATCGTAATTAATCGCAATTCAAAGCATCTATAAAATATGCCATATTTTTCTGTAAATTATTGTTGGAATGGAAAGATAAGACTCAAGATGGATGTATACAGTACATTCAACACACGGTACATAAGTACTGTATTTGTTTATTATGACAATAAATCACCAAGATGGCATTAACATTATTAACATTCTGTTAAGTGATCCACGGATAGAAAGACTTGTAGTTCTTAAAAGATAAATGTTAGTACAAGTTATAGAAATGTTATGTTAAAACCCCCTCTTAATGTTTTCGTTTTAATAAAATTTGTCAAATGTTCAATCAAAAAATAAACTAGTAGCCCGCCACTGTTGATGTCAATAATTACACAATGCTCATGGGTGCTGAAGCCCATAAAATCAGTCGCACCCAAGCGCCAGCAGTGGGCGCCAAAACTCCAAAAAACACAAGTAACAAGTGGACATTGCACTGTGCTGTCATTTTAATCTGTTTAAGCGGGGCATGTGCGTTAATTGCGTCAAATATTTTAACGTGATTAATTAAAAAAAAAAAGTAACGCGTTAACGCGATAATTTTGACATCCCTACCTAAAATACATAAATATTATTAGTTTCGTGTTTTTTTCCTCAAAAATAGGAACCCAATTCTTATGTCATGCATGTCGGCACGTGATAATTTGGATAAGGTTTTGACATAACCCCCAAATACATACACGTATGTTGATTTCAACATCTATGCAGAAAATGCAAATTGATAGACATTGTCATAACGTTTGATGAAAACGCTAGGTGTTTATATTTGACTTGCAGACGGTGGCACTATGGGCACAGGACGCAAAGTACGAGTGGAGAGTGGTTACTTTTCCCTGGAGAAGACAAAGTCTGATCCCTCTCCAAAACCCACTCAGCATTCCCAACCAGTGCAGCAGCCCCAGCATCTACCCCTGTCCTCGTCGACATCTTCCTGTTCTTTAGGAGCATCCAGTCCCAGGTACAGTTCTGAGCCCGAACCACCGATTTCCCCCTACCCCCCCTCTCCGGGACCCCTTGCATCTCCTAGCTACTCCACCATCAGCTCCTCCCAGAGTTCACTGGACTCTGAACCCAGCAGTAGCGCTACTCCCAACTGGGAGGGCAACAGCGTTAGTGGAGGGAGCACTAGTGTGAATAGTGCAAGTCGTTCAGGCAGGCAGTATGCGGCACTTTCGGACGTGCCGCGAGCACGCAGGATGACCTACCGCGAAGCCTTTCATTCTAAGAAAAAGCGACAAGAACTCAGAGAACGCACTCGGAGCCCTGGACGGGAAGAGGTGGCACGGCTGTTTGGAGAGGAGCGCAGGTGAGAGCAGGCAGATAGACTGGTGTCTTGCATTGCAAATATATAAAACGATAACAAATACTTGAAGACCCTGTAAAGTAACCTTTACATGGACTTTATGTATTTGTGACTAAAACTGAGCTTGTCTGCTGAAGCGCAATGGAAAGATGAGAATTAATGACTTAAAGCAGTGTTTCACAACCTCTATATTTTTCATGAGACAAATCTTACAGCACGCCACCATATTAAATGGAGTATACAGATATATATAAATAATATATATGGCGGAAAACACTCAGCTGACTAGAAGTTCTACTCTGAGACCCCCAATTTGCCAAATTTCAAAATCGTCTGATATGCATGTGTGATACATCATTGGAAAGCTTAAAATCTCAATTTTCTGGGGGAAATAAAATTTTGAACAGGAGTTTTTTTTTTTTTTAAGGTTTTTTAAACGGCAAAAGACTATCTGGAGGTGAGAGCACGCGAGAGCAGAATTAAAGACGCCATGACTTTAATGAGATATTATCACGTACTTACCTTGTTTCAATCCAAAAACTGCATGTAGCATGTATCACTGAGTGTCAAGACACAGTTGTGAATGGCCACAGCTGGATTTGGGGGGGATTGTATGGGTGAAACATGGTAATATAACAAGGGTCGCGATGCAGAAATCGCAGACATCAAGGAGTGGTTGAGATTTTCTTTTTCATATATTTACCCTTTTAAAAGTTATTTTTCTATTTTTTTTTGTTTGGATCGATTATTTATCATCTAACATATCGGGGAAAATGCGACAGTAACAAAAACAATCAAGCAATAGTTATGAGGTAGATATCCGTGACTTTTACGAACACCATTATTTTCATTGTGACGTCATTTGTTTAAAAGTTTAAAACATGCGAGTGAATTTTTTTTTTTTTACGAAATATTAGGTATCAATTAATGATTCTAAACTAAAAATGACAGACATTTTGAATAATAAATATAATTAATGACCTTCGTTTTATGGCTGGGTTGAAACAAAAGCGGTTGCGCGACGTCTGTAAACGGGTTTTCAGGGTAAAACGGACATTAAAAATAGTTCGGGGGCTTAATGCGCCATGAATCTGCTATGGCAGCGTATAGACACATTGTTCTCTCAAACACAACAGTTTTGGCTTAAAATATAGCAGTTTCTTTTAAAGAGGAGTGCAAGAGCAGAAACTGTTTTTTCAGTCTTGTCTGTGTTTTCTGCCATATACTGAAATATGTTAATCTATTTTCAACATACAGTGTGGAGCAGAAGTGTTTGCACCCACTTAGAAAATAGGTAGAGGTCTGAAGTTTCAATCATAGATGCATTTCTACTCATAGAGGCAAAATCTAAAAAAATCGAGAAATCACATTGTATGATTTTTAAAAAATAATTTATTTGTAATTTACTGGGGTTCATAAGTATTTGTACCCTTGAGAATCAGTAATGATTATGACACTCAGAGCTGTCAATCTACCTTAAAAGTCCACCTTTACCCATGAGTAACCACCTACCACCCATTTGAGCTCATTATTGTCACTTGTGCACCCCACAGTCAGTCATAATCCAACTGCTACCATGGGCAAGGCCAGAGAGGTTTCAAAAGACACCATAGAAAAAATTGTTGAGCTCCACAAAGCTGGAAAAGGCTATGAGACAACTGGAAAGTAGCTTGGTGAGAATAAATAAACAGGTGCAGCAATTGTTAGAAAATAGAAAAGGCTAAACATGACTGATAATCTACCTCAGACTGGGGCACCATGAAAAATTTCCCCATGTGGGGCATCTCTCATAATGAAAAAATGAGAGCTCAGCCTAGAACTACATGGCAGCAGATGGTCAGTGACCTGAAGAGAGCTGGATGCACAGTGTCAAAGGCTACTGTCAGTAGAACACTACGGTGCAATGGTTTCAAATCATGCTTTGCTCAGAAGTTTCCCCTGTTGAAGCCAGTACATGTGAAGGCCCGTCTGAAGTTTGCCAGGGACCATCTGAATGATGCAGAGGCGTCATGGGAAAGAGTCATGTGGTCCAATGAGGCCAAAGTAGAACTTTCTGGTGCAGACTTTACTTGTCGTGTGTGGAGGAAAAAGAAGGATAAGTACAACATGCCTGTCAAGTTGTACGGTTTTGGCGTAATTTGTACAAGTGAGCGCTAATTTTTAAATGTGTACGCCGTACTTTCAAAATCTGTACGTTTTTCGTGCATTACGTTTTTTTTTCTCCGTTCGGATTTTGTCACCATTTCGGGAATGAGACAATGTGCATTACTACGTTGGTTGAATGACGCGAGAAAAGTCAGAGACATGGAAAAGGAAGAGCGGGAGTGGGAAGGATACATATAGAACTACATGCAAAATGACACTCGGCAGCGTCAGTAAACGGCCGCCATTTAAAAGCAGTAGACTTCTCAGAAAGGCTCTGTTGTAGTGAACATCCCTAGCGAACCAAAGTAACTTTTTATCTTAAATACTCCTAAATCGGTCAAATCTTGACTTGAATCGATCTTTAAATGGTGAAACAGTTTTAAAACTTTCACATTTCAAAAGTAGACAGAAGGGTACTAATACAAAAACAGGAGCAATTTTAACAAATTTAACAGTTGATTCACAACATTAAATGACTTCCACACTTAGCAAAGGTTACTATGTTTTTTTGTAACACCAGTTACTTTGCCAACTAACTAATTACTCTTACATTCAGGTGACTGAGTTACTAAATTACTTTTTAGAAGTAATTTGTAACTAATTAATTTCTTAAAGTATTATTAACAACACTGTTAATAAAGATGACGTCTGCAGAATGGAAAGTGTCGAAAGCAAAGATTTCATACTGCAACTTGCCTGCAACTATTCCTGATCACTTCTTAGAATTAGCAAAAGAAATGTTTCCCGACTCAAAGATTGCATCGGTTAATTAATAAATCAAGTTAATTTTATCAGTTGACCTTTTAAATTTATAATTGGACACACTAACGAACTACATTCAAGTCAAACTGAATTGCGAGCTGAAGTGCCATGACGTGCAACCATCAAGACATGATAGAAATTGCCAAAAGTGTTACATACAATTATAACAAAAGTCACAGTTAAATTTTAGTAATCATGATGTAGCTGAAGATATTGATTGTTCTTTGATTGCACCAGGTTATAAGTGACAACATTACCAACAAATTGATATTATTTTTAAAAATTTGAGTTCTATTTTTGTTTCATATTGCACGCGATATAAAACGTAAGATTAGTCACCAATTTGTAAGGGCATACGTCACTATTTGTAAGATTTCCAACGGCCTCGGGTTGACAGGTATGGTACAATCCCAAGACACACAACACCATCCCCACTGTGAAGTATGGAGGTGGAAACCTCATGCTTTGGGGCTGGTTTTCGGCAAAGGGGACAGGACGACTGTACTGTATAAAGCAGAGGATGAATGGTGAAGTGTATCAGCAGATTTTGAGCCACAACCTCCTTCCCTCAGTCAGAGACTTGAAGATGAGTCGTGGCTGACCAAGGAGTGGCTCCGTATAAAGCATATCAAGGTTCTGGAGTGGCCTAGCCAGTCTCCAGACCTCAATCCAATAGAAAATATTTGGATGGAGCTGAAACTTCGTGTTTCTCAATGACAGCCCCGAAACTCGACAGATCTAGAGAAGATTTGTGTGGAGGAATGGGCCAAAATCCCTGTTTCCATATGTGAAAACCTGGTGAAGAACTAAAGAAAGCGTCTGACTTCTGTAATTGCAAACCAAAGCTTCTGCACTAAATATTAGCACTGATTTGCTCATTGGTACGAATACTTATGAACCCCAGTAACTTACAAATAAATTATTGAAAAATCATACAATGTGAGTTCCGGATTTTTTTTAGATTGTGTCTCTATTAGTGGAAATGCATCTATGATTGGAATTTCAGACCTGTATCTATTTTCGAGTTGGGTGAATTTGCAAAATCACAAGGGGTGTAAATACTTCTGCTCTTCAGTGTACTCTCTAATCCTACTTTAATGGGAAATCTGTACATGTCTATTTTAACGCTAAGCTGAAATACACGCCGAATCTGAAGAAATGAACTTTTTTGTACCAACTAAGGGAAATTTCCCTCTAACGGGCACAGAGGTTGGTAATCACTGGCTTCAAGTTGCATGCCAGCATTTTAATATCCCCGCCCTACGGTTGTACTCTCTCTCTTTATTGATTTGGGCTGTGGGCCTCTCACTCTTGCCATCTTTGCTCGATGATTTTGTTGTTTTCATCTTTTCCAGGGGCTTCTGAACTGAGCTCATGCTCAAGCAACCCCTCCACCTCTGTCCCAATGCTGTTTCCTGCTGGTCACCGTTGATTCCTGCTTTCTTTCATTTCATCTCTTCTCTGCCTGGGAGCGCACACAAGCACCCTCATTTTAATACAAATGCTTGTATTAATGCAAACACACTTTTTTCCATGGTACATTGTTTTCTTCCTTTTTTCCTGATGCATTAATCAATTTTCGGTGCCTTAAGGTAATACCGCCGTAAGTTGTCATTGCTGCTACTTCTGGAAATTGAGCCATCTTCCAGTCGTAGAAAATTCAACTGAAAAATACACCCTTTATGTATCTTCAGGTTCATCTTTTGGGGAGACACCACATTAAGTTGCCCAAAGTTTTCGGGGGGTAAAAGGGGGCTTTTTTTAAAATTAATTTTTGTCCGGATCAATTCTGCCAGGATGGCAGTCAGTGTATTTCTCATGCTGAACTCTGAAAAGGACTTTTGACAACAGCTTAAAACTTTTTTTTACTAATCAGAAAAATGGTCTCTCTGTCTCAGGCGTTCGCAAGTCATAGGCCGGTTTGAAGAGAGTCCAAATGTGGAGCGCATGGACACGAGTACCTCCGGCGAGCCGTCATCAAAGGTCAACAATGTGCAGCGACAAGGTCGCAGTGAGAAACGCTATCTGGCTGACAAACATGTACGCGGAATTTTTGCAGACTGCTTTGTTTACTCTTATTGTGACACATTGAAGGATCATTTGGGGATTTTTCTATTGTTGTAGGACATGTCGTCATTGGATGCTGGAAAGGAACACTCGGATCCAAATGGGTGCAGCTCAACTTTTGCAAACTTAAGACGAGCCAAATCACTTGACCGTAGAGTCACCGAGTCTGCGATGGCTGTGAGTTTCTGACGTCTTTCTCAAATATACTTTAAAACAGTGTTTCCGTGTTAAAGAACTATACATGGATTGTACTTGACCTGGGTAATCCAGCTCCACTGCTGCATGGGAATGTGGCTTGACGTTTGTCTTTCTTATCTTCCCCTCTGCACCGTGGTTTGAATGGGGAAAATCTTTTTTTTTTTTTTTATTATTTATAACGGTGCGGAGTAGACGATGACAAATGACTAGAAGGAAAAATAGTTTGGACATTTCTAGGTGTCAAAAGACTGTTAAATGGCCCTCTTGCAATATTTTGTTAATCTTTGGAAGTATGCCAAGGGTGAAGGACAAGGTCATTGGGATGACATCTTTAAAAGACCAAAATACACTGAAACATTTTTTATCCCAATACAAATTTAAATAAGCACGGCACTAAGTGTTGGTCATAAAAATGCCCAAAGGGCTTTTATCATTCAAATCTTTATTTTTAACTATGAAGTACAAAGAGGGATCACACTCCTCAGCCTCCCCAGTAAAGTCTATTCAGGGGTGCTGGAGAGCAGGGTCCGTCAGGAAGTCGAATCTCGGATTCAGGAGGAGCAGTGTGGTTTTCGTCCTGGCCGTGGAACAGTGGACCGTCTCTACACCCTCGGCAGGATCTTCGAGGGTGCATGGGAGTTCGCCCAACCGGTCTTCTTGTGTTTTGTGGATTTGGAGAAGGCGTTGAACTGTGTCACTCGTGAAGTCCTGTTTGGGATGATTTGGGAGTAAGGTTTACCGAGCCCCTTGGTAAGGGCTGCTCAGTCCCTGTAGGACTGATGTCTACGTTTGGTCCGCATTGCCAGCAGTAAGTCGAATTCGTTCCCAGTGAGGGTTGGACTCCGGCATGGTTGCCCTTTGGCATTGATTCTGTTCATAACTTTTATGGACAGAATTTCTAGCTGCAGCCAAAGAATTGAGGGGGTCCGGTTTGGTGGCCTCATCATTGCATCTCTCCAAATCTCGCTGGAGCGGTTCGCAGCAGAGTGTGAAGTGGTTGTGTTAAAGATCAACAACTCCAAATTCGAGACCATAGTCTTCAGTCGGAAAAGGGTGGCGTGCCCTCTTCGGGTCGGGGATTAGACCCGGCCTCAAGTGGAGGAGTTCAAGTATCTTGGGGTCTTGTTCACGAGTGAGGGCAGGAGGGAACGGGAGATCGACCGGCAGATTGGTGCAGCGTCTGCAGTGATGCGGACTTTGCACCGTAGCAAAGAAGGAGCTGAGCTAAAAGGCCAGGCTCTCGATTTACCAGTCGATCTACGTTCCTACCCTTACCTATGGTCACGAGCTGTGACTCTTGACTAAAATAACAAGATCCCGGATACAAGCAGCCAAAATGAGTTTCCTCCGCAGGGTGTCCGGACTCTCCCTTAGAGATAGGGTAGGAAGCTCAGTCATCTAGGAGGGACTCGGTGTCAAGCCGCACTTCCTCTGCGTTGAGAGGAGCCACCTGAGGTGGCCCGGGCATGTGGTTCGGATGCCTCCTGGACGCCTTCCTGGAGAGGTGTTCCGGACATGTCCAACTGGCAGGAGACCCCAGGGACAACCCAGGACCCCACTGGAGAGACTGTCTCTCGGCTGGCTTGGGATCCCACCGGAGGAGCTGGTTGAAGTTGCTAGGGAGAGGGAAGTCTGGGCTTCCCTGCTAAAGCTTCTGCCCCCGCGACCCGACCTAGGATTAAGCTGTAGATGATGGATGGATGGGTGGAAGTACAAACAACGAATTGTCATGTGATTTATTGTGTACATTCTTACACATAGGAACTGTATGTTTAAAAAAGAAAACTCCTGTCTTGGCCACGGATCTATGAAAGAAACTGTGAAATTGTGATATCTGGCATTTGTCTTTAGTAATTTTTTTTTAATATCGCATAAAATATATAGTGTACTCTTTCAGTGCCAATCATGTAGCTCTTTTCAACCTTCTTCTGTGAATTTAGCTGGCACTAGTAGACGTCCAATTAATTTAAAGTGGGACGGCTATCAGTGAATGAACTCATGTTTATTCGCTGCCAGCCCTCCGGGTTCAAAGGATAGGACATCTATCACCGTCAACAGCAGCCAGTGGGTTACTACCTTTGCGATTTTGGCCGCAGTTATGTTTAATTGACATTAGGATAACTAATGCCGCCTCTAAAGTAGTACCAGGCCACCAAAAAGTTTTGTGAGTACTTATGTAGCCTGATTTCCCCCTTTCACACATTACTCACTGTTAACCCCTTCCAAACTATGAATACACGTGTAAAAGTATCCTTTACGCCTACAAGTGGGATTAAAGTGTTGAACGCCAAGCTGCTTAAGGCTGCAAAGGTGTCCTCCCAAGGCTCGACTCTTACGCGTCACGTACTGACCCGAGATCTCCTCAGAGACTTAGGGTAATCACTGTGGTTGGTCTCTGCGATCGGTCTGCAGCTGCCAGGAACCCCACCCACCTACCCACCCACACACTGACAGCGCCGCCACCGCTGCTACTGCCATTTTATAAATAGCCGTCACTGAGGCAGTCGCAGTCGAGCGTTGCGTTCCCCCTGGGGTTGAGGGAGAGGAGCAGATTGTCAACACATGAAGGAAAGGCAGTTAGGTGTCACAATGACTCTCTGCCAGACGGTGACTCCCCACCTGAGGAAGCTAAACAAAAACAAGGTACTGTAGTGTGCACGTAGGGTCTTGCTTGGATGTGTTGTTGACATTTTACCCCGGCTTTAGGGTTAGTGCCTGTGCAGCAGTTCGTCTCTTTAACTGTCGTCACCTTTTGGCAGCTCCGCTGACTTGGCGAAGGCGGCGGACTGAATGTTGCACACACATTAAGCAGTTTAGTGTAAAGTCAATTGAATTTGCCATTGTCACACAAACAACGGGTCTTTTTGCACTAACCTTTACGTCAACAGACTGAATGTCCAATGAGGATTAAAACCAGATGGTATTTATTGTATGTCCCTTCATCTTTACTGCAGCCGGATCTGCTGAACTTCAAGAAAGGATGGATGACCAAGTTGTATGATGACGGAATGGTAATAGTCTTTGTGTCATAAGTTCTTTGTCTCATCTACTATGTAATTTGTATGCATACTTGGCTGCTGAAGTCACGTAATGTTTCTGCTTGCTTCTAGTGGAAGAAACACTGGTTTGTTCTCACAGATCAGAGTCTACGCTACTACAAGGACTCAATAGCTGAAGAGGTAAGAACTTTTTTGCAATATGTGTATCAATAGTACACATTCTAAAATCATGGTGCGCTTTTTCTAGGCGGCTGAACTGGATGGTGAGATTGATCTTTCCACATGTTATGACGTCAAAGAGTTCCCAGTCCAGAGGAATTATGGCTTCCAAATCCTGGTCAGTGTCGATTCTCCACTTCAATTGTGTTACGTCATTCATCACCAGTAAGGATTGAACACATTGTCAACCGTGTTAGCTCCGCTGTCTGTTGCCAGTCTATAAACAGCTTTAGACGCCATGTGGTGCAACTTAAGGTATCAGGTTTTGCTGTTTCTCTTTTTGAAATGATTCTTTGTCTGTCATGAAGGATGTCACTTGACTTGTCATCTCTCGATGACATCACAGTCTAAATTGGAAGCAGTCGTTACCACTCTGCGAACGCTCATACTGCCCTCATCCTACATAATCGGTACACAGTATAGCGTGTCGACTATAGGATGTTCTGTTTTTGGCTAATGTACATTTTCACCTCTTTGGAGATGTATCGTATTTCATATTAGATTTCTATTCAGTCCTAATGCTAGCTATATTCTTAGTTTAAAAGTAGCATTGAGGCCAATAACTTTTTGTTTACATTTTCTTTGAGTATCATCCCTGGCTATTTTTTGGCATATGTCAGAAATAGAGTAGTCAAAGGGATCGTCATGTCTTTGGCGAAGAACAACTTGGGTTTGATGTCAAGAAATTAATAACTCCAGTACAGGTATTTATATCTGTAATTCCTTCTCACCACAGTCAGCCTGAAACAGGCTGCACTGTAGAATTCAGCTTGACAACTCACATAAAGTAAAGCAATTACAGTGCATGATCTTGTTTCAATAGTACTGACAGCAATAGACGTCTAATCCATTTGAATTGGGAGGTGCTCGCAGCATGTTGAGTGTTGCTTATACGCTTTGTAACAGTTGATTGATTTATTGCTCCTGCATGAGCAGTCCTCAGAAATGCAACTCTCAAAATTAGGACTCCTGTATGAATTATACAAAGCAGACATCCATACTGCAGTCAGTCAAGAATTATAAATTCTTACTATTGAGATTTTTAGGATTGGTATAAATAGTTGACTGCAAATAGAAATGGTTTAAATGGATAGAAGCATGTAGGGCCCAGTTAAGATTGTGTTGATTGCCTTGATAATAGTCCTTAGAGTCATATTCAGAATTCTAGAACCATGGGGAGAATTTCTGATTTGCTAATGAGATCTTGTTTATTGACTAGCTGTTCAGTTTCAAAATTGTTGAAATGACTATAACAGTTGCCATGTTGTGATGTTCATTTCAGTCATGTGGAATATTAAGGAATTATCAACAGGATGTCTAATAAAGTGCTCAACTTTAACCCCTATTACAGGTGTTTTACAGCTAATGTAAACTGTAGTCAAGTTACAGTGGTACCTCGACATACGATCGCTTCAACACACAATCTTTTCAACATCCGACGTAAAATTTGACCTGCCATTTGTTTCTACATCCGACGACATGCTCGAAATACGACGATTTATGACAGTGCCGCAGTTTCTTTGTTTCCCCGCAAGACGGGCATGGCGGATTTTCTATTGAGAGAAATCAACATGGGTTCTAAGAATGTTAGTGCAGCTGGTGAAAAAAAGGAAAAAGGTGAGGCTTTTCATTGAAATGAAGATGGAAATGATAGAAAAATATGAGCGTGGCGTGTGAGTCCGTGAACTGGCTCGACAATATGGCTGTAGCATGTCTTAAGATCTTGACGGTCCTCTGACCTCCGTTCGCCAGTCTTTATAAGTTAAGGTGACATTTATTATGATTGTAAGAGTGCCAAAAAAATCGCCAGCTTCGTCAGTTTTTAATTATTTATTTCACGCAACATGCCTACTATCCGCCGCATTTGAAAATGAAAGTGAAAGTAAAAAGTAATCTCTCTGTCAAGTCAGCCACGCGGTGCATTCGGGTACATCATGCAAAACACATCCACCACATTAGAACCCGATTCATTACATCATTACAGCTATTACTATCATTATTATTATATTGTTATTCCAATTTTTATTCACAATTTATTTGTTTTCCCCTGTGTAATTGCTATTTGCAATTGTACCAGCAGCATTTATTAAGGATTTAGTGTAGGTTTTTGGGCTGTGGAACAAATTAATGGAATTATAATGTATTCTTATGGGAAAATCCTGCTCGACATATGGCCATCTCCACTTACAAACAAGGTCCAGGAACGAATTAACTTCGTATGTAGAGGTACCACTGTACAAAAATTGTGACACTAGAGCCAATGTAATTGCTGAATAAGGCTAGGTTCCAACTGCAGGTCTTAATGCCGATTTTTTTTGGGTCTCATCTGTTTTTTTGGGCATGCTCGTTCAGTTAGCTTTTGTCCATTGAGCCCGTTCACCTATTACACATGCGCACTAATTCGCAGTCCGACACGTGCTGAGCAAACTGACCCGCATGCGCAGAAGCATCAAAACAAATGATGGCTGTACATCATTCCACTGTGATATTTTGATTTCCTAATTGAGGACACAAATAACAGACATTAATAATACCAGTGTAGTCTTATATTCTAAGAGTATATGGATTCGTAGAACTCATGCACGCACTGTGCGTGACTGATTCACACACATAAGCCTTATGTGTGTTGGTCAGTTTGCCCCAACTCGGCCATGTAAGCAATACTGAAATAGAGTATTTGGCGCACAGAAAGAAAACCGAGCATTATCAGGCTTATCCTTCATTTTATTTTTTTTATGACTCTGGTCAAGTCTGTCTCCTGCGTGAAAGCAGAGTTCAAGCTAGGCACTAACGCTGATGCACAACTATCGCTGCCCGCCGCTCTAGCTCTTTGCTGACGTAATTGCTGCATGAATTCTGATTTGGGAGACTTGACAGTTCAGACCGCCGCCATGTTCTGGAAAAATGTGACCCAAATTGGGTTTAAACCAGATATGAAAGTGACCCAGATCGGATTTGAAATGGTCCACTTCTATGCGACTTGTCCCGTTCAGACTGTCAACTTGATGCCTCACTCGAATCGTAAAAGCATGAAAAATAAACCTAGCATAAGTGCCAAAAAAAAAGGGCTGAACACACTAGAGAGGTCATGGATTCGAATATTGTTTTTTTTTTGTAGAGTTTGGGTGTACTGCATATGCTTGTTGGGGGACTCTTGTTTAAAATACTAGTATAGAAAATGGGCCGTGTTCTTCTTTATGGTCCTTGAGCTGCAGTTTGATGGAAATCCTTTTCAATGGATTGTGTCATATCATTTTGTTTGTAATTTGTAGTTTGTAAATACCTCACTTAACATACCTTTTTTGAGCCAGTTACAATACGACAACTTCATGACTTCTACCATCATTAATAAAGACTTATGACTTAAGTATGCAAGGTGGTGCAGTACAGAAACCTGATTAACTTGATGACATTCATTTATGGAAGTTGAAACAAAAAAATCCTATACCTTTTAGGGTTACACTTAAAGTATTTTTATTGCTATTAGGAGTATAAGACATCCTGAAACAATAATTCTCCCCTGTGGGGGCCCATCGAATCCAAAATGTTTGCAAATCTATGATTGAGTTTACACAGCACAGTTATGTGGTGTTAGTTTGCATTACATACTGTATTACATGGAATGTAAATGTGCTTGAAGTAGAAATGTGTGATTTAATAGGCTACATGGTGCTAGTTTGTGGTTGCAATTACAGTCTCGCTTGAAGTTGTTGCTTCCAGCTTGGCACTCATTTGTAAACCACGTCCGCTCTGTTGTTTCAGTGTAAAGAGGGCGTGTGCACCCTGTCAGCCATGACCTCTGGTATCCGCCGCAACTGGATCCAGGCCATCATGAAGAATGCACGGCCCACCATCGCCCCTGATGTCACCCGGTAATACCACGAAAGAATTATCTCTTGCCCGCTGGCGGGTCCAAACGCCACTTTTCTCACCTACTTGAATTTAATCCCTTTCTCCTTCTTACCCTCTGTTTCCTCCTCCTCCTCCTTTTTCCTCAAATGGTGTTTACAACCTGCTTCCAGGAAAAACATCTCACTGAAACTATCCGTTCTGAAGCCCAGGTTGGAAAACTTCTGTGTTGAATATCGCCTCCCCCCATTGCCTTTTTCCTCAAAAAGTGATGTCATTGCACCGCAATGTCTGCCCTGGCCTGTTTGTCGTCCCACCCTCTGTCGTGTGACGTTGAGTCATGTCTCCTTGGGTGTTGGGACACTGTTTAGCCAAACAGCAATCAAGTCAACAAACTTAAATAACCCTGCTCACTCACCTTGTTTAACAGTAACTAACTTTGGGAATCAAGATGTAAACCTATGTCTGAAACATTGAGCATGCCAGTATGATCTCAGATTACGTGTTAATTAAAACGCTCCACCTCACACAAACGGAGTCACAGCCTGGTAGTGTGTCCATCAGGTTTAACCCTTCAAGGTGTGGTATTTTGGATATTTCTGCATAGACGCACGTTCACCTTGGGATACCTCTTTCTCACTATTGAGCGTCGTTTCAGCTCTGTGCCCCTAGCTGACCCGATTTAATGTGAAGCGACGTGATGTTGGTATATTAGACCCTTGTGTCACTTTTAAAAATTCTCCTGCCTGTCAATTCTAAACATGGCAATTCATCCAGTTTTACTGCAAATGCATTCTTCGCATTCAGCCGCTGTATAAATGGTATTAACATAGCAACTGGAGGACGGCGTCATCCATTGGGTTTATTTTAGTTTATGAGTGTAAACGCTAAAGCTACCTTCAGACCAACATGTTGTGTGCCTTACAAGTGCTTGGATTTTCATGTGTCTGTGTGTCTGTTTTTCTAAAACTACAATTGAATGACACAATATTGTGTCCTCTTCCATGGATGAAAATACATGGAGAAAGCCTGATGTGTATTTCTTTTTTTTCAATCCAGATCTGTCGCAGAGGAGAAGATAACAACGCAGGTCCTGCAGGTCAAGCCTGAGCCAAGCACCTCTTCTGAGCCCCCTAATTCGGATGGCCACAAGCATCCGAACAGTAACGGGGCGTCCTTCCCTTTATCAGAACCCCGTAAAAGCAGAGTTCGCGAGCGCAGACGGGAGGGCCGCTCAAAGACATTTGACTGGTCAGAGTTCAAAATTGAAAAAACGAACAAGCCGGTGAAGGAGCAAACAGACTCTGTCAACCTCAGCTCCTCGTCACTTTCCACCACCGCATCCTGCTGCTCTGTTACCTCCTCTCCTTCCTCGTCGTCCTCTCCGGTCTCTACCTCGGCCCTGCAAACTCCCATCGTGTCAGAACCCCACCCTGCCTCGACAGTAGATGATAACATTAGGGGGAGCACCCTGAGCCATTTGCCAAATACCACTCTTGTCACTTCCACTTTGAACACGATATCTCCCGTGCAGCCATCCTTACGAGAACGTCAAGAGCAAGGAAGGATGGAAGTAGATCACCCGTCAGCCTCGAACAATGTCGAGGAAGAAAAGTTCACCTTAACGTCAGGCGTGAAGGAGGAGATTGAACAAAGGTGGCATCAGGTGGAAACGATACCACTTAGGGAAGAGAAGCAAGTGCCCATCAACTCTGCTGCAGAGAGCTCCAACACTGAAAAATTGCCTGCAAATGAGCTCGCGGCAATGCTAGACAAAGAGGTAGGAGTTGTGAATCTGGTAATTGTATACTCGATTTAAAACAAATAGAATTTTTTTGAAGAAACTGCATGGGAATGTTTTCATGGTGGTCAATAAACTGTAAATTATGGATCACTTCCAATTTTTTGTGCACTTCAGGGTTGCACTTCATGTTGATTTTGGAGCAAATCTGTGTCACTTTTTGTTGATTTGGAGGCAATTCTGGATCACACCCTGTTGATTTGGAGTAGGCATGTGCCGGTATGAGATTTTGACGGTACGATAACCTTAAGCAAAAATACCGCGTTTTTAAGGTATCACAATATTGCAATTATAGCTCTAAAATGTGTTATTTTGAGATGTGTATGGGTTATTATTAGGGTTGTTCCGATCATGTTTTTTTGCTCCCGATCCGATCCCGATCGTTGTAGTTTGAGTATCTGCCGATCCCGATATTTCCCGATCCGATTGCTTTTTTTCCCCTCCCGATTCAATTCCAATCATTCCCGATAATTTTTCCCGATCATATACATTTTGGCAATGCATTAAGAAAAAAATGAATAAAACTCGGACGAATATATACATTCAACATACAGTACATAAGTACTGTATTTATTATGACAATAAATCCTCAAGATGGCATTTACATTATTAACATTCTTTTTGTGAGAGGGATCCACGGATAGAAAGACTTGTGACTTTGTATATTGTGACTAAATATTGCCATCTAGTGTATTTGTTGAGCTTTCAGTAAATGATACTGAAGGCCATGCCCAAATGCATGATGGGAAGTGGAGCCATGACAAGTGGAACCATGACTGTGCGTCGGGCTACCAATTCATATACAGTATCTTCTCTGCGATGGGCTATAATATAAGTTGTTAAGAAAAAGATCAAATGCTACCTTGCTTCTCCACATTGCTACCCATGATATTTCTAATCATAGGGAGGGGGATTGTAAGGCTTTAGCCAACTAAAATAAGGCTCCAAAGGCTGCTAAGATTCACTCTACTCATTGTACGCTGCCTTTTAGTTCTCTCTATAGGCAAAATGGCGCCATTGCAGATGGAGTGCAACAATGCAGTGCAACGTATGCATTAATTGCGTTAAATATTTTAACGTGATACATTATTTAAAAAATTTATTCCCGCGGTAATTGGGATAAATTTGATAACCCTACCATAAGCCTAAACTAAAGTCTCTGGAAAAGTGTAACATATTATGCCTGTAACGTTAATACAATTAGAAAATGATTTAATTAAAAAAATATATATATATATTAAAAAAAGGCATGGCTGATATTTTTTTGCCGATTCCGATACTTTGAAAATGACGTGATCGGACCCGATCGATCAGCATCTCTAGTTTTTTTTTTTTTTTTTTTTTCAATTGAACAGAATTTTATTTTACACAAAATATTTGCAAATTGGAACATCAACATGAATGAAATGTTAAAATAAATAAAATAACAAATATTTGAAATAAAATTGAAAAAAATAGAACTTATAGACTAAACCCCCAGTCACAACTCAAGTTGCTAGACATTAGAACAAAAATCATAATTTTCCATAAAAAAGTAAAAACACTTCTAAATAAAATATTGCAGGCACTTCACTGACTTTAAAGCTCCATCTCAACATTTTTTGAGACTTGCTCATTTTCTACATATTTCTCTCTCAGTCCAAGTTATGATGCAGGAATGTGAGTATGTTCACTTTTCTGGGTTAATATACCACTACTATTACCATATTGGCCCGAATATAAGACTGTGTTTTTTGCATTGAAATAAGACTGAAAAAATGGGAGTCGTCTTATATTCGGGGTCTAGACATTATACCCATTCACAACGCTAGATGATACCAGATATCATTGAAGCGAATGCTGAACTTGAGGGGTAATGTTCTATCATGACAGATCTCAGCTACTCTCAAGTTTAACCAGTTTGCATTATTTTATTGCAATATTTTTCCTTATTCAGATTTGTTTCAAGTCTACAGTTACAGTTAGACCTCACTTTAATGGTTAATGCAGTTATTGCAATTTTGTTGTTTTATCACAGTAGATTGGTTTATTTACATATCAAAAACCAGAAGCCATTCATTTACGAATGTGATTGCACTTTAGTTTACATATTTAAATGTTCAGCTATTAAGATTTGAATGAGGCAAAATAACATGCTTTTTCTCTCAAATATATTGTTATAATCATTTGTTTCGGATGTACTGTATAAAGATTAATTTGGTGTTCAAAAAGTTTTTTCAAACTTGAGTCTTGAAAAAGAGGGGGTCGTCTTATAATCGGGGCCATCTTATATTCGGGCCAATACGGTAATATTAATTTGTTTGATATTAATGGAGAATGAGCGCAAGAGACCGCGCGCGTGTATGACTTGTATCATTATTTACACATTAAACACACACACCCTCTCAACACAGAAAGTTGCAAGAGAGAAAAAACACTACAGGCTGTATTATAAAAATGTTATTTTGAACAAATGTTTACAATGGCTGAAGACTAAAAAAGCTGGCTAAAAACTAGAGAAAACTAGTTAGCCGTCTTGGCATGCTAACTAGTCATGTTAACAGCCTCGTTAACAAGCTTACGTTATGGCATTTGCCATCGATAGACACATGAAAGATGCTAGAGTGAACTCTCGCAGCTTGTGGGAAACGTTCATGACAGCTTTTACTTACCTTAAATTTTGTGTAAAGTAACAGATGATGGTCACAAAAATGTGAAATCATGCTGGAGGTGGTGCCTGCACGTCGGCTGTCCTTTCTCCTCTAAGCCGCGGCTGTCTGTTTCTTTTCAGTAGCCGAAATACTTCCAACACTAGACTATACTTTTTTTTAGGGGGCTTTGAAAAAGCTCAGGTGTAGTTTTGACAGCAACAGCAGTGTCACCGACACACAAGACAGAGCAACAACTGGAGGGGGAGGGATGAGCGCTGAAGCTCCAAGCCATTTCTTGCTGCATTTTTGGGACATAAAAATAGATAAAACCGTACGACAGTATGACGGAAAATTTTTGTGGTTTTGAAATCGTGACGTTTTCATACCAGGGTAAACCTTGGAACTGGTAATCGGCACATGCCTAATTTGGAGTCATTTGATACTGATTGTGGGTCACTTCTGGGCCACTTATTATTGATTTTGGGTGATTTTGGGTCATTTTCTGTTCATTTCAGGTCACTTACTGTTGATTTTGGAGCAATTCAAAGCATAGTCATAATGAGGGTATTGCTCATGTGCATTTTGGTAGTGTTCTGTAATGTTTCCCAAAACCATACTATATCTGTATAGAATTTCAATGAGTCTCCATAGAATTCTCCATTTCTGTTTTTAACTGGGACAGAAGCTAAAAGAGCTGGATCAACTTCAGAGACAGAACAGCATGTTAAAGGAGCAGCTGGAAGAAGCACTAGGAAGAGAACAAAGTGCCAGGGATGGCTATATACTGCAGGTACAACATTGCTTGATGTAATGTACCAACACTGGTCTAAGTTGTGGATGGAAGTGTTGGGATTTTTTATTGAAGTCAACATTTTGCCATTGAATGAACACAAGTGATCATATTTCAGTGCCATTGACGGGAATAAACGTACAATAATTTTTTGACTGTGAGGACTGGCGGCTATCATTCGCTGTCAGTCCCTCCCAGTCAAAGCTGTTTGAATATCTATCGCCAATATTGGCAACGAATGGGCTGATTATGTGTTTCTAGTGTAACATGTATGGGACTAACTGGTGAGGCTCTTCTCTGGGACTGATATGCATGGTTGTGGTGTATAGCATGTGTTTTACTAATGTTTTGTCACGGAGTCTCACATCTCCTGGGCCAATAATTGATCTTAACTGATATGCTTGAGGTGACAAATTTATCAAAGGGCCTTGCGCTGTGCTTTTTCTTTGTTTTCATCAGTGCTCTTTGTGTCTTTTCTTGGTTCTGGCATATCATGCATGTTATTGTGTTGCTCTTGTACAGTGCATTCTCATCCTTATGGCTTTTGGGGAACTAATGGCTTCTTGCCTATGCATGTTAAACAATATATATATTTTTTTCAAATGTATTTTGTTTCGCTAGCGTCTAAAAATATAGTGTCACCATGTTTTACAGTTTGTTTCAACACACCCATCCCCATTTTCATTTCAAGATTAAATTTTGCGTAATCCAGATTTAGTATCACTGTGTATATATGTGTACATACATTTCATATTTCCACCTTGAAAAAGCACAGTGGAAGCCCTGGAGAAAAATAAAACCTTGACACAAGATTGGTATCAAGAGTCTCGAGATGTGGCTCCGTATCAGAGAATGAAAGTGAGGCGTTGCATCAAATAATCAAATTTGTTTCGTCAATCTTTTTCAAGAGTGCAACAAACCCTGCCTCCTCAACGCACGGAGTACCATGGCAACACCTGCACAAGCTGAACAAAGACTTGCATTGTGAATTAGAATCCCAAAAGCGCAAGCAAGACCTCGCCCAACAGAAGATTCTAACACTAAAAAGAAGCTACGCTGAAGCCCAGAATGCTGTGGATCGCCATGATGCTGATATTCAAGCCCTCCAGTCAAAGCTGGCCTCTGCATTGGCCGAAATCTTAGCAAGTGAACAAGCTGTAGCCCGCATGCGCAATGAACTGAAACTGGAGCAAGCACGTTCAAAGGAGCAAGAAGAGGAATACGGACGTAGTGAGGCCACTTTACGAGCCCAGCTTAAGGACAGTGAAACTAGACTCCGTGAGGTTGAGGCTAGCCTTTTAGAAAGAAACCAGGCCCTTAGGCACCTGGAGCACCAACAGGCCCTTCAGCGAGACCATCTCAGAGAGATCCAGAGGTTACAGGAAAGACTGAAAGAAGTGACTGCACGACTGGTCGCTACAGAAGAAGGTCAGGCACTGAAGGAGGAGCGCTTGAGAAAAGAGCAGCATAGCATTCAAGAGAGTCACGAAAGGGAAAGACAAAATCTGTGCAGAAGAATAGCCGAAGCCGAGACTGCAAACAAGGAAATGGAGGACAGACTCCTAAAGACCCAACAGCAGGTGGAGGCCCTGTTAAGAGGGAAGCAGAACTCAACAGGAATAGAACATGGTGAGGAATTGCTGAACTTGAAAGAGGATCTTGCACAGAAGACAAACATGTTGGAGTCACTTCGGGAGAGTGTCCGACTGCTTGAAGAAGAGAGAGGTCTGCTCACATGCCGTTGTCAGGAACTCCTAAACCAGATTTCAGAGGCAGACCGAGAGGTCAACAAGCTTCGCAATCGCCTTGAAACGGAAGAGGCAGATTATTCCGCTTTGGAAAACTCTTATGCAAGGGTAACCCAGGAATTTGAAAGAACGAGCCAGTTCCTCAGAGAGAAAGAGGATGAGATTCGTCATACTAAGGAAATGTATGAAAGATTGATGGTACGTAAGGAGGAGGACTTGAAAGAGGCTCTTGTTAAAATGACTGTACTTGGCAATAGCTTGGAGGAAACCGAACAGAAGCTACAAGCCAAGGAGGGCTTTTTATGTCAAATGAGTCAAAATCGGTCATATCAAGTTGAGCCTGGCAGCGCTGAACAAAAACTAAAAGTCAAGCTTGTGGTGGCAGAGAACCGTATTGTAGAGCTTGAGCAGCACCTTAATGCACTGCAGCTGGGATATGCCGATCTGCACTTAAGAAGGAAGCAAGTCAAAGAACAGAACAGGCAAGAGTGTGTTAAACCCTCAGCTACTTTCATTTCAAACGTGGAGTCCCCACTCTCATTTAACAATGATGAGGACTGCACAGATGATAAGGAGTCCCAAGCTAAGAGACCAAGAATCCGTTTTTCCAATATTCAGTGCCAAAAATATATGAACCTGAATGACCTGGGTGAGTGCCATACCTTTGATGATACAAAACAAGATGTTGACCAGAAAGACCTTGATCTAGCTGAAGCACTTTCCCCCCCTGATTTTGCATTCCCACAAGCCAGTGACTCTGAGAAGTTTATCTCCATTGTACATTCCCTAGAAACTAAACTGCTTGCTACTGAGGAAAAACTAAAAAATCTCACTCGGAATCTACAGGACCAACGTTCCTCACATGCCGAAGACATGTCAAAGAAAGATCTGAAGACAGTCGAAAACAAGCCTTTAGGATGTGACAGTGAGCCTCCGATAACTGATGTAAATAATCCTTATGCCAAGGCCCTCCTTTGTGTAGAAGCATGTCGAGAGAAAGTCAAGGCCATTCTGTCTCGCTCTCAAGATAACACTGATTCACAGCTTCACTCCTTGTCAGAGGTTGAAAATGAGCTGTTTAGTGCATCAGTGTATCTCCGCCATGGACAAAAGACCTTGGAGGAACAATCACCATATTGTCCTCAACCTCAAATGTCAGAATCTTCAGATGAAGAAATGATTCATCGCTTTGCCAAAACCCTTTCTTTTGAAGCCCTTGTTTTGAATAAAATGGCTTTGCTGATACAGACTCCAGAGTCTGACCTTATCCAAACACTTAATGCAATATGGGAAGATATAGAAAACATTAAAAGTGGTAACCAAGATTGTCTAGCAGTAGTTTATGCAGATGTCTTAACCAGAAAGTTAATGTTAGAGAATGCATTCTGGAAAAAACTGGAGAAAGAGACGCCTTGCGACAGTTCAAATGTTGCTAAAATGCAAGAGGCCAGTGTTGTAGCTGATGCAGAAATAAATACATCACCAATACTTAATACCTTAATCAAAGCAGAACTGTCATACTGTATTCAAAACCTTAAGCTTGACTATGAAGAGAAATTCAGGCAACTGAAAGTGGAGTTGGCTGAAGCGCACCACAAACTTTATCAAAGGGAAAGGGCCTTGAAGTCAATTATTGAAGCATCCAAGAGATCTGACTTAAAAAGTGTGATAAAAGAAGTTAAAAGCAACTTTGGCTACACTAAACAAACTTTAGCTGATATCTGCCCGCCTGAACTCGCGCCGTACAAAGAGCAGATCGAATTGCAAGAAGCCCAAGATCTGGCTGAAGAAATAATCGAGCGGAATTTGGCAGAGAAAATACCGTGTTGTGGCATTGATTCTTGTGATTCTCTTCAAAGTGCTCAATATAGCTTGGCTGCTGAGCTTCAACAACAGGCAGCAAAACTCCACAAATATGCTCAAGAACTACAGAGCACAGGAAACCATCCAGAACTAGCTAAAATGCTCAAAGCACTTTTAGGGCCCCAGACATCGCATATTATCATGAGTACATCTGTTTGTCTGCAGGAAGCGCTCATTCAGGCTCAGGTAGTTTACGTGGCCTGCAGATTACGAGCCACGCATGAAAAAAATTTGGGTTGGTGTAAGCAGATGCAGCAGAGTATGGATGCTCTCATGCAGCAGCACACCTCCAGTGTGAGGACGATCCAAGAGAAGTGCGAAGTCTCCCTTGAGGAAGAGCGTCAAAACTTCAAGCAAACTCTCCAGAATCTCCAGAAGGAGAACAAAACCCTTAAGAGTGAAATCAGCCAACGTGCCAAACAACTCTTAAAACAGCAAGAACAAGTCGCTCTCTTGGAGGAAGATTTCCAGTTGCAAATTAAGGAGCTGAAGCAGAAGCACCAGCAACAATTGATCAAAGCTGAGCTAGACCATTCAGCAGCAGAACAGACCTTCGCGGAGAAGGCGACGGACACCCAGCAACAGCTGAAGGATTTGCTGGAAGACGTCGACACCATGCAAGAGCAACATGCGAGTCGCGTGAGAAAACTCGAGAAAGAATGTGAGCAACGAATCGCTCAACTTCAGAGCATCTACGAGGACGAGATTGTCAAATTGCATTCCCAACACGAGGAAACCATTCTGAGTATCCAGGAGCGACAAGCGTACAAAAGAAACATAGAGGTGGTCTCGGCACCGTTGGAAGATCAAGACGGGGCGGGGGTTCCACAGACCTTGTCTGATGGGGACACTACGATGCTTCTGAAGGACAGAATCCAGGAACTGGAGACTCAGATGAAAAGCATGAGGGACGAACTGGAGAGCAAGCCCCTAGAAGGAGATGTGGCCAGCCTGAGGGAAAAATACCAGAGAGACTTTGAAAGTCTTAAGGTTTATATTTTTCACTTTTACTCTAGAAATCTCACATATTTGCAGATAGATTGTAGCCTACAACTAAATAAAGTTGTTTAACTATATCCCTTATATATTAGTGGAATATTAATCTCTTGCCTCCACTCACTTACTCAGAGCTAAATGAAACTCTCTTCAACTAGCATAGCTGGGCTTGCGGTGTTCGTGTTCTGCTACCAATGCTCTTGCATGACTGCATTTAGCCTCGTCATGGTCTACTAAATTAGGACATAGCGATAGAAAAAAATTTTTTACAAGCTTAGTCAGCTTTCTCTTTCGCCAGGCCACATGCGAGCGTGGCTTTGCAGCAATGGAAGAAACCCACCACAAGGTTGTTGAAGACCTCCAGAGGCAGCATCAGAGAGAGATTTCCAAACTTATGGAGGAGCGAGAGAGGCTTCTTGCTGAGGAGACTGCTGCTACTATTGCTGGTACGGAAACAAATTCTTGGGATGTGAACTTGGTGTGACCGCAATGACACTTTCTCTTATTTTAGCAATTAATGGCAGAATATGTATCGTCTCTCGTTTTAATGTGTAGCTATTGAAGCTATGAAGAATGCACACAAGGAGGAAATGGAGAAGAACCAACGTTCCCAGCTCAGTGGACTGAACTCTGACATTGATGAACTTCGATTACAATACGAGTACGTTCCGAGACGTTTCAGGTCATGTAATTCAAGTCAAGGTTATCGTCTTGATAAGTACGATCCTTAAATTCTGTACTCAACTGTCCAGTGAGGAGCTGCAGTCCATTCAGAGGGAGCTGGAGGTTTTGTCCGAGCAGTATTCTCAGAAATGCCTGGAAAACGCCCACCTGGCTCAGGCCCTGGAGGCCGAGAGGCAGGCCCTCAGACAGTGTCAGCGAGAGAACCAGGAGCTCAACACTCACAACCAGGTTAGAATCAACACGCAATAGCGTCCGGTTTCCTCTCCCTTTAACTTCGTTTTCGGTCCAACAGGAATTAAACAACCGTCTGAGTGCAGAGATCACACGGATGCGGTCCTGTTTCAGAAAGGAGACTGCGCGATCGTCTGTTACGCAAGGCAAAGATGTTTATGAACTGGAGGTATGTGGGAGACTCAAACAAACGCATAAGAGCTTCATCTGAACTTTTCTCTCACTGCGTGGTAATTTTTTAAGGTTCTGCTTCGAATCAAGGAGTCAGAGATTCAATATCTTAAACAGGAAATCCACTCTTTGAAGGATGAGTTGCAGTCTGCTCTTAGGGTTTGTAAATAGATTATCAGTGTTATTTTTGCTTTGAAGCACGTATTTTACATTTTAAAAATTGTTTATGATGCCAACAGGACAAGAAGTATGCCACGGACAAATATAAAGACATCTACACCGAGCTGAGCATTGTGAAAGCGAAGGCTGACTGTGATATTGGCAAACTGAAGGAAAAGCTGCTCATCGCTAGTGAAACGTCAGGCGAGAGTTCCGTCGATGGGACAGTTAAGTCTGGATATGGTAATTGTTGAATTTATTTTCTACGCCTCCAGTGTAGTGTTTGATATGAACTGGATCCAGTTCAATGAATAATGTACCATTATGCTCTCTGTGTCTTTGTAAGACATCATGAAATCCAAAAGTAACCCTGACTTCACAAAAACAGAACAACCAGGAACCTCCAAGCCACCCCGAGGTCTCAGATCAAAGGCAAGTATGAAGATTTTTTGTTTGTTTGCTTGTTTCCACGCACATTTTGTCTTGTTTTCAAGTTGGTGACAGCAGATTAGTCGTGCGTGTTTGTCATGTATGTATTTTGTCCAACAGTCTGTCACTGAACAGGTCTCATGGGACAGCTGACACCCCCTTTGTGGCTCTTTAGCCCTCCCCCCAAACCCGCCCGAGATGCGCCGTAGGTATATAACAGTATAAGCATGATTTAGAGTAAAGCATCCCTTGCATGAACTTACCTCCTTTCGACCTCATTTACTTAACTCACGGGCTACTTTCAGTACAGTAAATAAGAACAGTCTGAGTCAGAAGTACTTTTTTCTGTTGTTTTCCACTGGCTGGATGAGGAGACTCTTAACCTGCACCCAGCATGAAATCGACAGTATTTCTTCAAGGATTTTAAGACCACAATTTAGCGAGAAAAAAAACAAACTAAATACAGTGAAGAAAATAAGTATTTGAACACCCTGCTATTTTGCAAGTTCTCCCACTTAGAAATCTTGGAGGGGGCTGAAATTTTCATTGTAGGTGCATGTCCACTGTGAGAGAGATACTCTAAAAAGAAAAATCCAGAAATCACAATGTATGATTTTTTAATGATTTATTTGTTTGATACAGCTGCAAATAAGTATTTGAACACCTGAAATAAACGGTTGTTAATATTTGGTACAATAGCCTTTGTTTGCAAATACAGAGGTCAGACGATTCCTGTAGTTTTTTACTAGGTTTGCACACACTGCAGGAGGCATCTTGGCCCACCCATCAGTCAAGTTTCTGGGCTGTCGCTGAGAAACAAGGAGTTTGAGCTCCCTCCATAGGTTTTCTATTGAGTTTATGTCTGGAGACCGGCTAGGCCATGCTAAAACCTTGTCATGCTTCATACGGAGCCACTCCTGGGTTTTCCTGGCTGTGTGCTTCGGCTCATTATTATGTTCGAAGACCCAGGTATGACCCATCTTCAAATCTCTGTCTGAAGGAAGGATATTGTTCCCCTAAATCTCACAACACAGGACCCCAGTCATCCTGTCTTTATTACAGTGCTTTTGTCCTGTCCCATGACCAGAGAAACACCTCCAAAGCATGATGCTACTACCCCCATGCTTCACAGTAGGGATGGTGTTCTTGAGATAGTATTCATCATTCTTCCTCCAAACACTGTTAGTGGAATTATGACCAAAAAGTTCTATTTTACTCTCATCTGACCACAAAACTTGCTCCGATGACACCTCTGCATTATCCAAATGGTCATAGGCAAACTTAAGACGAACCTTGACATGTACTGGTTTAAACAGGGGAACCTTCCGTGCCATGCATGGTTTCAAACCATGACGTCTTAGTGTATAACCAACAGTAACCTTGGAAACGGTGGTCCCAGCTCTTTTCAGGCCATTGACAAACTCCTGTCGTGTAGTTCTGGGCCGATTCCTCAGCTTTCTTAGGATCATTGAGACCCTATCAGATGATATCTTACATGGGGCTCCACTCCGATTGAGACTGACCGTCAAGTTTAGCTTCTTCCATTTTCTAATGATTGCTCCAACAGTGGACCTCTTTTCACCAAGCTGCTTCGAAATGGCTCCGTAGCCCTTTTCAGCCTTGTGGAGGTGAAAAAATTTGTCTCTGGTGTCTTTGGACAGCTCTTTGGTCTTGCCCATATTCCAAGTTCGAGTCTTACTGATTGTAATGGGTGGACAGGACTTTATGCTGCTATCAACCTCGAAAAAGTGCATATGCTGCAGGATAATACATGGAGTGGAGGTGGACTTTTAACAGGCGGGCTAACAGTTCTTTTAGGGTCACAATACTAGCTAATAGGTGTTCAAATGCTTATTTGCAGCTGTATCACAAAAATAAATTGTTAAAAAAATAATGCATTGTGATTTCTGAGTTTTTCTTTTTCGATTATCTCTCACAGTGGACATGCACCTACGAAGAAACTTTCAGCCCCCCTCCATGATTTCTAAGTGGGAGAACTTGCAAAAAAAGAAGGGTGTTCAAATACTTATTTTCTTCACTGTATATGAAAGAGTGGTGCCTTTGCGTAGTATTGTAGGTTTAAAAAAATACAGTACATTGCATATATTTCTCGGTTTATTATCTGATCTGTTGTATTCACCTGTATTAAACTGCACATAACATCTTTTAACATTTCTTAACTGTGCACTAATAATGTTTCCCTTGCTTATGTGACTTTTTGACATCCACCTTGCTGAAATTGTCATTACTTTTTGTTGTTGTTGTTGTTCTTATATAGTACAGTGGTACCTCGACACACATTAAAAACAGCAAATATGGCGGAACGTCGGCCTAATTTACTGTCTTAATAATATTTTTAATTTAAATATGTTGAATGTTTCCATTTATGTGCCTTTTTGAACAAAAGAAAATGCCATTGCTTGGAGTGCGCGGGCATGTTGTCTTCCGGGCTAAGGAGGTAAAAGTGCATCATTCGCTGTCGCCTTGTAACTCTGCACTGCCTTCTAGGGCCTGGCATGAATATTACATCATTTTCATTCGGAATTTTGACATTGTTCGGATGGAGACGGAACCATATAAATGCAAACATGAAATTTTTCATCTTCTCGGAGAGTCACCATGTAAACGGCCCCTTACACACAATAAGTTGCTACAGCAACTGTTTAACTAGCTAAACAATGATTGACGCATGCGGCGCTTTGAAATTTTGGCTTCCAAGCATCACTGGTAAAATCAAACCTTAACATCTATCAATCATTGTTAACTTTAATTAGCAACTCCAGTGCACTGCCTGACTTAAGAAAAGCACAGGAGGGAGAGTGAGACTACGTGATTGGATCGGAACAGCTAATCTGTATTTATTTTTCAATTGAAAAATAAAAAATCCGCAGTGGACTGAGTGTGCGATGTTTGAAGCGCGAAGTAGCGAGGGATCACTGTATTTGTAATTGTACCTGCAGTTCAGGATTTAGCGTCGACTTTTTGGTGTGGAACGAATTAATGGAATTATAATGTATTTTTATGGGGAAATCTCGCTCAACATACGACCATTTAGGCTTACAAACCAGGTCCTGAAACGAATTAAATTCGTATTTAGAGGTACCACTGTATACAGGTAGTCCCCGGTTTACGACGTACCCAACTTACGTGATTTCGAATTTACAACGCCGTAGTCTCATCCCCCATTTTTTTCCCTCATAACATTGACCTTTGTTTTGTGATGCATGCTTTAATTTGGGCGCAGGAAGCGTAGAGCTAGTAGTACTTCTGCACACGAGTAAGACAGCATATACACACGAAGAAGAATGTATTTGCGCACACAAACAAAAGCAGACGCGTACACACGAGGAAGCGAGTCGCTCAGCCGAGTGAGAGAGAGAGGGAAAGATGACAGCTGGAAACCTGCGCTCACATCTGTTGCTTGTGAAGCATCAAACGAGGAAACACCTGTATATAATACCTTTTGTACTGTTTATTGTGCCTTTTCAATTGTGTTCGAATACTTGGGGAGAGTTTACAGTGCTGGCCAAAAGTATTGGCACCCTTGCAATTCTGCTAGATAATGGTCAATTTCTCCTTGAAAATGATTGCAATACTTTGGTAGTAATGTCTTCATTTATTTCGCTTGCAATGAAAAAAAAACAAGAGAATGAATTTTTTTTTTTTTAATCATTATCATTTTACACAAAACTCCAAAAATGGGCCGGACAAAAGTATCGGCACCTTCAGCCTAATACTTGGTAGCACAACCTTTAGATGAAATAACTGCGAATAGTCGCTTCCAGTATCCATCAATGAGTTTCTAACAATGCTCTGCTGGAATTTTAGACCATTCTCCTTTAGCCAACTTTTCCTGGTCTCTGAGATTTGAAGGGTGCCTTCTCCAAGCTGCCATTTTCAGATCTCTCCACAGGTGTTCTATGGGATTCAGGTCTGGACTCATTGCTGGCCACTTTAGCAGTCTCCAGTGCTTTCTCTCAAACCATTTTCTAGTGCTTTTTGAAGTATGTTTTGGGTCATTTCCCCATTGGAAGACCCATGACCGCCGAGAGAGACCCAGCTTTCTCACACTGGGCCCTAAATTTTGCTGCAAAATTTGTTGGTAGTCTTCAGACTTCATAATGCCATGCACACAGTCGAGCATTCCAGTGCCAGAGTAAGCAAAGCAACTCCAAAACATCAGGGAACCTCCGCCATGTTTGACTGTGAGGACCGTGTTCTTTTCTTTCAAGGCCGGGTTATTTTTCTGCAAACTCTGTTTATGCCTTTTCCCAAAAAGCTCTACTTTTGTCTCACCTGACCAGAGAATATTTTTCCAAAACATTTTGGCTTTCTTAGGTAGGTTTTGGCAAACTCTAGCCCGGTTTTTTTATGTCCCTTGGTCAGAAGTGGGGTCTTCCTGGGTATCCTATCATAGAGTCCCTTTTCATTCAGACTCAAACGGATAGTACGGGTTGACACTGTTGTACCCTCGGACTGCAGGACAGCTTGAACTTGTTTGGACGTTAGTCGAGGTTCTTTATCCACCATCCGCACAATCTTTTGTGGAAATCTTTCGTCCGTCTACATCTAGGGAGGTTAGCCACAGTGCCATGGGCTTTGCACTTATTGATGACTGCGCACGGTAGACACAGAAACATTCAGGTCTTTGGAGATGGACTTGTAGCCTTGAGATTGCCCATGTTTCCTCACAATTTTGCTTAAGTCCTCAGACAGTTCTTTGGTCTTCTCTTCTCCTTGCTCAATGCGGTACACACAAGGACACAGGACAGAGGTTGAGTCAACTTTAATCCATTTTAACTGACTGCAAGTGTAATTTAGTTATTGCCACCACCTGTTATGTGCCACAGGTAAGTAACAGTTGCTGTTAATTACACAAATTAGAGAAGCATCACATGATTTTTCAAAGGGTGCCAATACTTTTGTCCGGCCAAATTTTGGATTTTTGTGTAAAATTATAATGATTTATGTTTTTCCATTCTCTTTTCTGTTTTTTATCGCTAGCAAAATCAATGAAGATATTACTACCAAAATATTTGTAATTGCAATCATTTTCTGGGAGAAACTGAGCATTATCTGACAGAATTGCAGGGGTGCCAATACTCTTGGCCAGCACTGTATGTGATTAGCTTTGATGATGTGCAGACGCTAACTGATAGATGCTAATTGTTTGTGTGGATTTTTATTGCTGTATCACCAGGTAGTTATAAACACAAATTTGAATTGCGGTTATTAAAGGTAAAACTGCCTTAATGTCATTTTTATTTTAGTTTCATTCTGCAAGTGATGATGTCATGAACAGCTGAATAAAGTCAGTAAACCACACGGAAGTCTGACTTTCGGAGCTTAGCTCGCTGTTTAGCTCGGACTTAGCTCTAATGTCTTGGTGAGGGCAGTACAATGGTGTATAACAGGGGTCCCCAACCTTTTTTGCACCACGGATCGGTGTGATTTGGTTTTTTTTTTCACGGACCGGTGTTGTAAAATTTTGCACCCTTATAAAATTTTGCTCCCAAAGCTTTTGTGGCGGTGAAAAAAAGCACTCTTTTATATTCAGTTGGACTCTCAATGTTATCCAGCGGTGCAAAAAAAATTATTTACATCATAAACATACATGTGCAACAAGAAAATGGCGTAAATTAATGCTTAACGACACGGCGAAGTCATTAAGTGAGAGAGCTGCGTGCAGTTTTTGTGTGCAGCTAACATGGCAAACGTAAGTTAATATTCCTTTCTTTAAAGAAAGCTTGTAGTGTTATGGTGTTATGGTGTTATACTTATATAGCGCTTTTCCACCTTTGTACTTTGGAATCGCTGCATTCGCAGTCATTTTTAATGTTACGCGCATGCCAAATTTGTCAGAACACCGGCAATGTGCGGCAGAAAAATACAGCAAATATGAAATAGCATTTGTTTTTAGCCCTGCCGTGTTAAGTGCAGGAAAAATACAACTCACCCGCTGAATCAGTGGCTGAATCTCCCGAGATGGGAGAGTGAGAGAAGCCCGCTTCACAAAGATACGTTGTTGGAAATTGTAGCACATTTTTCAGTGTTCTCCTAGCGATGTCAGGATATTCCAAAATGACTATAATCCAGAACCTCAGTAGAGTTGTTGTCTCAAATGTACCTTTAGCGTTGCCGTGATTTGCGATCTCGACAAGCTGATATTCCTTTTGCACAGACATGCTCGAACCACTCGGTTTATTCACATACGGGTCCCGAAGCCACTCCTTCGCAGTTCGTGGGTCTTTAGTGATTGGAACATAGCATAGATTTTGTTTTCTTCGAGGGTGCAGGCTCATCTTCTGGCTCGTCAGGTTCCATTTTCCCCGTAAAAAAATCTGTCCAAAGATGTCCGTTTTTCACTCATTCTAGTGTGGGGGAACAAACATTCTAGTTTCTGGGAACAAATGTGATGGGCGAGGACCTACGTCATACGCTATTATCGAGGCCAAGCGCACATAGATATACAAAACAAGATGTACTGCCAACAGTCCAATCAATGCATTTCTATGACGACCTCCTATCCTGTAGTTGTATATCTAGAGAAGACAGGGTTATTGGTGTGTTAAGCGGCACAGGCCAAAGTCAATCGGCCAGAATGCAGTCGTTAATAAATTATTTATTATTTCTGCGCGGCCCGGTCGTTGGGGACCCCTGATGTATAATACATGTTTTTGGTTCGTTATTTAGAGGGTTAGGGGTACGTAAAGGTATATTCAGGTTACGTCGCCAGCGTGGGAACGGAACTCATTCGTAACTCGGGGACTACCTGTATTCAAGTTTGTATCTACAAATATTTGTACTCTATATTACTTTGGTGCCTTGCGATACGCCGACAAAACTTGTCAATGTTGGTTTTTGTTATTGCATGAAGTCTTTTGCGTCCCGTCCTAACCCCTTGTTGCCTTTAAACCTCCCCTTTTTTTAAGTCCCCGCTTTTATCCTCACATGCTATTCTGGTTCTGTTTTTCTTGGCAGAGCCTGAAAGAGGGATTGACCGTGCAAGAGCGCATGAAGCTGTTTGAGGCAAAAGATTCCAAATAGATCTGAATGTCAACAACCCTGGAGCTTCACTTCTCACTTGCCTTTTTCACCCTAATTGTGTTACTATTATTATTTTTATTTTTTGCTAAGACGGCACGCTTATAGAACAGCTAGGATCAAATGGTCCAAACAAGACCTTCCGCTTCCTTGGAACACAGGTTTTTGCATGTTTAATTAACAGAAATGGACTTAGTTGGACGAGTATTGACATTTCATAGAAAAAGAAGGAAAAATGGTATTTAATGTATTGTTAAAGTTGGAGATGTGTAAAATAAGCTGTGAGAGGATACATAACAGCGTTTTGAATTATCTTCCCAAATGCCAAAATAGATAACACACACAGTCTAAATAATATATATATATATATATTCCCTTATATTAAATATTTGTCTGCTGTATTTTACTATTGTTACAATTTCTATACCCAAATGTTTTTGATGTTTCGTGTACATAACTACTGGACATACAGTATGTAAGTGCATGGTTTGTTATTGAGTGTTGGGGCATCTGCTGTACTATAAAATTAAGTTTGACTGATGGAATTTATTATGCTTATGTACGTTTTTTTTAATTTTTAAATCATGTCTGTGTGTTGCAGAGGGAAAGGTTGGGGATTGCACTTATAACTTGACTACTTGAGGAACCTTTAATTGTCTCCAGTCAATGTCGTGAGTTTCGATTATTGCAGTGCAACCAAATGTGGTGATTGGCTGATACTTCAATCTGGCATTCGTCTTTATTACCTTTTTTTTTTTTTTTTTTTTTTTGTGATGAACACACTTAAGGACTTGGCATGATTATATTGTCTTTTACAAAATTTGCCTCGTTTTTGCTATTTTAAATGCTCCTAAATACGCAACTTGCTTCACCTTTACTGTGAGTGGCAATTCCCCCAAAGCACTTGACCCCTGACCTCTCGCTTCCGTTCTAGTTGCGCCTCAACCCAGTGAAGAACACAAACCACTTATATTAAAATCGATTTACTATAACCTGTGCAGCTATGGAAACACACTGTATAGTTTTCAAAACCCTTTGGAAATGTACATATATATATTATATATGTGCCACATGGAACACTTGTGCTCTTGTTTTAAACTTCACTCATTAGCTCTATATGAAATATATATGATTTTTTTTAATGTATAAAATGAAATAAATGGAAAATATGACAATGTCAGCTGTAATCTTTTCACTGATTTCTGACTTACTTCATTGAGATTGCCCAATTTACACCCTCAAGCACTTAAAAGGATGGATCAATGTTAAATATTTGAATGCTGTCCACAAGATGGCGTTATCAGCATGCTTTCTGGATTCATTTGAGGAAGAATGTAAACTATACTTCGTGCCAAAATTAAAAAATAAACGAATAAATAAATACAAAGAGAAATAAATCAAAATGTAAAAGTATATTTTGCCATTGACTTTTACTTGTTGTTGTTTACTCATTGAAAATCCTAAACGGAAAAAAGTGACAATTTTTGTCACTGACTTATACTTTTTGTCATTGAAAAACAAATGAAAGAACTGGCAATTTTGTCGTTGACTTTTTTTGTCATTGAAAAACACAAACGGAAAAAACAATGGCAATTTTTTCATTGCCTTTGCCTTTTCTATTTCGCTTTGCCTTTGCTTTTACCGATGGAATGGTCTGTCAAACAAATTGCCGTTTGGGAGGGGCTTTCCAAACAGGAAAGGGTTAGTTCGGGGTCAGCAACCTGCGGCCCTAGTGCAGAATGCGGCTCTTCAGCGCTTCCTTAGTGGCTCCCTGGAGCTTTTTTGTTTGTTTGTTTGTTGTTGTTTTTTTACATGTTAGAAAAAGGAAAAAGAATGGGGAGGGAATACATTTTTGTTGTAATATTGTTTCTGTAGGAGGACAAACATGAAAAACATTCTTCTAATTTATTAACACTGTAATGAAGTTAAACTTGAGGCGCCATCGTACAAGAGAGGAGTCACGTGGTGCGTCATTCTTTATAGAAAGCACTGCAGCGAAAATACATTTAATCATGAAGGCTCATTATGTATTTGTACCCAACTTTTCGTCATTTTAATAGTAGGCTAATATAGCTACATATAGCTAGTGTTGCCTTCATTATAAGGCTTATATAAGGCTTTTAATATTTTTTGCGGCTCCAGAAATCTTTGTTATTTGTATTTTGTTTTTGTTTTTTTGGGGGGGGGGTCCAATTTGGCTCTTTCAACACTTTGGGTTACCGGCCCTTGGGTTACTTATTGTAGTTATGGACGGCATTAAATTTGGTTGTCTTGGTGATAGGTAGTTGGCTGAGGTGGCCCATCCAGCATGTCAGCTGCTTCTCTCAGCAGACCAATCCTTTCGGTAAAAGCAAACGCAAAGACAACGAAAAACAAAATAGAAAAGGCAAAGAAAAAAATTGCCATTATTTTTTTGGGTTTTGTCGGTGTTTTTCAATGACAAAAAGTAAAAGTCAATGACAACATATTCTCAGAGGTGGGTTGAGTAGCCAAAAATGTTACTCAAGTAAGAGTAACGTTACTTCAAAATAATATTACTTAAGTAAAAGTACAAGTCGTCATTCAAAAACCTTACTCAAGTACAAGTAAAAAAAGTATTTGGTGAAAAGAAAACTCAAGTAATGAGTAACATCGTGAGTAACTGCTTAAGATGTTTGATTAAATTTTTTTTTTTTTTTTTAAACTGGTGTTGTTTTTCTCAGCACAAAGCAATGCCTTGTTTTTCGCGGTTATAGCGTACCCCCCATCTCCATCCCGCAAAAATCGCAACTCTGTGAAGAACAGGTGGAGCTTATTTACATTAAAAATATTTGTATTATTTTTTATTTTTTGGTGTGCTCAATATATTTATTCAGATTTAACAGCTTTGGAAAGAGAAACATAGGCCTAAAAGACATTTCCCCCCTTTGTTTGAAAGTACAAAAAAAAAAAAAACATATTTAAGTGTATATTTTTTATAAATGGTTTTTAAGCACTGCAAATTTAATAATTATGATATAAATAGGGCTGCAGCTTCAGTATCGATTATTTTAGTAATCGATTAACCTATTCACACGTTACTTCGAATAATCGAGTAATTGGATTAGGAACATTTAATGCGATGCAGAATTAATTTTAGGAGATATAAAACAAAGGCTTGTCAAGATTGTACTTTTAAAAGAGCATTAAATGCGAATACAAAATAAAATTCCTAAAACTATGCATAATTGCACTTTCATTTAAAAATTTAAATACCTCAGCCTCAAACAGTATAAAAAATAAATAAGTACAACAAAAGAACAATTGCCTAACTTGCATAGCAAATGTCCGCTAGCTTAAATGCTATAAAATGCTAACTTTTTGTTTTTGATTTTACAATGCTCTTAACAAATTGTTCAAACACATATTCCCACAAAAATAATGCCAGATTTACCTATCAACTAAATTACGAATGCATACAAAAAAACATGTTTACTCAGACAAAAACGTACCTTATGTTGGTCTTAACAGGGAGCGGCTGGATTCAGCAATGTTAAATGAGTAATGCCATATTCTCTTTTACCACTAGAGGGCAGTGTATCAACTCATATCAATAAAACTAAATGAGGAGACTTTCAAAACAAACCATTACAACACCACTCTAATTAACCGAATAATCGAAGCAGTAAAATTTATTCGAAGCTTTTTTCAAATTGAATTATTAGAGTTAATCGATTAATCGTTGCAGCACTAGATATAAATTAGCTATATACAAATGAAAACAATGAGTTGTTCATCTACACATGCATATATCTTAACATTTTCGAATAAAATACTGATTTTTTTTTTTTTTTTTTTAATTAAAAAAAAATCCACGATGGACTGAGGGCGTGAAGTTTGAAGCGCAAAGTAGCGAGGGATCACTCTATATTAATTGTTGTTATTATACTGTACTATAACATATTAAATAACTACATGAAACCAAGAAATACAAAAAAACATTGCATTCCAGTGAGACAAAAAAATGAATCTACAGAAATGAAGCACTATTCGTCCAAAGAGCATGTGAGCCCTCTAGTGGAGAAAACATATTTCCTATTATGAAACCGAAATGATCATATCTCTGGTTTTCTTTGGTCAATCGGTGCCAAATAAAAAATGGGACAGAGATTAAAATCCGCACGTTTAAGTCATGTTAACGTCGACACTTTGTGTCAAATGCATAATTTTTTAAGGTGCTTTAAAGACGCCATGTGATTGAACAGGCCGGCGTAATCATAGCACGGCAAGCTTGCGTCTGATTGGTATAATGGAGTCATGTGATTACTGTTGCAACATCTCATTGGTGAAACTGGTTGAGCCTCTGGCAAAAAAAGAAAAAAAAAAAAGTAACATCTAAAACTGTATGTAGAATAAAGAGGAAAAATGTAACGACTAGCGTAGTCCAAAGTAACGGAGTAAAAGTAGCATTTCTTCTTCACAAATCTACTCTAGTAAAAGTAAAAAGTATGGCTTAGTACAACTACTCTTAAAAATACATTTTTCTTAAAAAGTTGCTTAAGTAAATGTAATGGCGTAAATGTAACCCGTTATTCTCCACTTCTGCATATTCTTTTATTTTTTTCATTTATTTATTCTATATTTATTTATTGATTCATTTATTTTTTAATTTTGGCACTCCTGTGATTCCATACTATGCGGCATATGCAATTCTTTCGCATTGACGACACAATGTTAAATACATACATGTGCATACGTAAAAACTTGTAAACCTCCACACTTAACGTTTTATTCATGCATATCAGTGCACATTTTGGAAGATTGTCATTATGCGGTATTGATTTGTGTAGAAGTATTTGGGGGGAGGAATTGATCTCTAATAAGGTTGTACTATAATGTAAAAAAAAAAAGTGAATTACCGGAAATTCTGCATGCACTGAGAATCAATCGTGACAATCTCTGGCTTCTGCAGAAGCATTTGCGGTTGTGGCAGATGACCTTTCGCTTGATGTTGAGGAGGCCACAGGATGTAGAGATGCCCCTTGTTGACCCCTCTTGTCCTCTGTACTCCCCTTTTTTGCCTGTCTTGATAGAACTTGGGGCTTATTGACCTTTAAAGGAGGTGATTCAGGTGACGCCTTTTGATGGAGATTTTGCTGGGGGAAGTGTTTGACTTTAAGACCATGTCTGTCCTGATAGTGTTGATATACCATCAATTGAATACGATCAGCTGGGCCCAGACACATTTGGACAATCTCAGTTTACTCACAAATTAAGAGTATTCTTACTCAGAGACAGTTACAACCAAGGGCTTAGGTTTGCACAGGGACGGTAAGGACATAACACTACAAACTTTTCAGGATGCTCAAATGGTCCCCACCAACTTTTAAGCCACCTTATTTGCATTATATGATGACCTCAGTTAAGTGGGTCATTTAGATTGTCTTCCCATATGTTTTTACGACAGAATAGACCCGAGCATTATTAAGTGAATGATTTTAATTTTGTTCAGATTTACAATTATCCCTTTTCACTTGCTGAGTGTGCCGGTCCATTTTTTTCCCCCTCAAACCCAAATTTGAATGGCTGATGATCGCCTCCTCCTCCCGCCACGCAGATGCACACTCACACAACCCCGCCGACAGAAATACAACATGCCGTCTCCTCCACCCCCTTCGAAGAGGAGGGATATCATAAGTTTTTTTCAGCCAGCACAAGCCACTGTAAGTAATGTAAAAGACGTCAATGTTGAGGAGGTGGGGGAAACACCACAAATATTGCTACTAAAACTCTGACGTTCATCAGAGTTAGCATGGCATTAATCTGTGTGAACTTGCTAACTTGCAAAACTATTGCAGTCAGACCAGCCTCCACAACGAACAACTAAATCAAGCTAGCCGTCCCTCATTTGGATTATTGTTTGCATTATGTGCGTTACCGTAATTCATCGGGGTGGCTTCAGAGTTTCATTAATTTTTTGCCCAAATCACTGCAATATTACAATAGTTTAGTTTGAGTGTACGGGTGCTCCAGTGTCTCCCAGAAGCGGACCCATTTTTTTAAAGCTCCATTTTTTTAATAAAGGGACTTGCACTTCAAAATGTTTCTTTAGTAGTTTTTGCAAACAAAGGTTTGAATCGAACGTTGTATCACCTGAACCAATTGACATGACAGTTAATATAAGCATAGGCAGAGTTTGACTTTTGGGGCAGGGGGGGCACAACATGTTGATGACCCCGAAACGCAGTGTCAGCAATAAAATTAACTTACAAGAATATTCATAATAATAAGTTGACAATGAGCGTTTTTTGTTTCGCATCATTCTATAGGGGATTTCTAAATCAGGCTGCGTAGGCAATACTTTTCGCCAAGATAGTCATCCATTGAATATGGTATGCCCGCCGTTGTCGTGCCAATGTAGTTACCCCAGTCAAAAATTTTATCCCCTGGGCGGAGCCATATGGAGGTAGATTTGTGCCTTTATTATTCAATCAAAAAGAAGTTGCTTCAATCAAAACATATATTTTCAATTAAAAAAAGTCACTTCAATAAAAAAAAAAAAAAAAAAATCAGTTTGAATGCAAAAAATAAATTTGCAAAAAAAAAAAAATGCATGCGAAAGCTATTTTTCTTTGACTTTTTTTTTTTATTGGAGTCAAGTTTTTTATTTTATTGAAGCAACTTTTTTGATTGAAGTAATGTCGATTTGTGTTTGGGCCACATTTTGGCTAGGACATTTTTTGTCTGTATTATCCAATAAAAAAAATATTTGTTTTAAAAAAATGTATATTTTCCAAAAGAAAAATCACTTCAATGAAAAAAAAGAAAAATTTCAATCATAGAAAACATTTTTGATGCGAAAAAATATTTGAAAAATTTGCATTTGAACACTTAATTTTTCATTGAAAAAGTTTTCTTTGTTTGAAGCAATCCTTTTTGTGTTTGGGCCATCTAATGGGAAGGACATTTGTGTCTAAATCAATCAATCCCCCCAAAAAGTTGCTTCAATCAAAAAAAAAAAAAAAAAAAAAAAAAAAAAATTCAATCAAAGAAAAAAAATCATTTAAAAAATAAAATTGCCCTCCCCTCATTTTTTTTGGGGGGGGGGGGGATTATATGCAAAGCAAATGACCGTCCAAGGTGTTAGTCACATGATATGTTCGAAAAATAATTTTGACCAATGATGAAAATATATTTTTAGGGCTGTCAAAATTATCGCGTTAACGGGCGGTAATAAATTTTAAAAAATTAATCACGTTAAAATATTTGACGCAATTAATGCACATGCCCTGCTCAAACAGATTAAAATGACAGCACAGTGTCATGTGCACTTGTTACTTGTGTTTTTTGGTGTTTTGTCGCCCTCTGCTGGCGCTTGGGTTCGACTGATTTTATGGGTTTCAGCACCATTGTGTAATAATCGACATCAACAATGGCGAGCTACTAGTTTATTTTTTGACTGAAAATTTTAACAATTTTATTAAAACGAAAACATTAAGAGGGGTTTTAATATGACATTTCTATAACTTGTACTAACATTTATCTTTTAAGAACTACAAGTCTTTCTATCCATGGATCGCTTTAACAGAATGTTAATGCCATCTTGTTGATTTATTGTTATAATAAACAAATATAGTACTTATGTACAGTATGTTGAATGTATATATCCGTCTTGTGTTTTATCTTTCCATTCCAACAATAATTTACAGAAAAATATGGCATATTTTATAGCTGGTTTGAATTGCGATTAATTACGATTAATTAATTTTTTAAAAATTAATTATTTTTTTTAATTAATTACATTTCGTAATCGTTTGACAGCCTAATATTTTTTTGTACATTTAATTCGTTTTTTTGTTGTTGCAGGTTTATTGTTTTACAACTTTTATATACAAAGGAAAGTCAAATTCATGCGATGATACTTTGCGGCCTCCAGGAGGGGCCTGCACCCCCCCTCACCCTTAAAGGGATCCTGTTTTTAAGACAAGTAATTGTTAAAAGATAAATATTAGTATGAGTTATAATAATTTGATATTAAAACCCCTCTTAATGTTTTTGTTTTAATAAAGTTTGTAAAATTATTTTAGTGATAGGTCGCCATTCTTGTTACGTCGCAGTGCGTGACGTCACTGGTCCCGTTGCCGAAATTCCAGCGTGTCACTCGTTAGCTTTCCCAACATGTCGTCAGTTGTACCCCTCCTATTTGAACCAGATCTGAAAAGTGAAGAGCAGGACAGCACTGTTGGTCGTTCACAAGACGAGCTTCAGGGAAAAATGCGTGCAGCAAATACCTGAAAAGACAAAAGTTGGGCAAAACCGGTGATGCGAGAGAGTCCTGTTGCGAACTCCGGTTGGGAGCAAGAGTGTATGCTGTCCGGTTTTATTTGCAGATATTGAAGGTAAACATCTTGCGTTTTCAAACTTATCCCAATATAATTATGTGGATTGTTAGCATCCAGAGCTGTCGTGTGCTTTGCATACAGTACAGGCCAAAGAGCACACCTTTTGTAATCCATGTCTTGTACATTGTAACGCGTGGCAGCTAGGATACGTGTATAAAGGTACCAGAAAGGGGAGAAGCTTCTACTATGCACATTTAGTCACAAAAAATAATATTTCCACCTTGACCACTCTTCAGTCGGGAGCTCAGCAGTTAGCAAACAAGCGTTCCCTGACGAACTCAAACATTGTTGTGAGGTCCACGTCAGAGTCACTGTCGTCACTGTAGCATGCCATAGTGCTTTAATTATTTAGTACGATTGGGGGGAAACTCCCACGAACATAATAATCCAAATCCGCGTTTTTTACTCACTCGAAGGTGCAGGGGGGTGGTGGTGCTTACGCATTTTTTTAAAATTTCAAAAACGGTCAAAAAATACTATTGGGCCAAGGAGCGCCGGGAAACTTTACAAAAACCGGTCAGGACACTCGACGCAGCTCAAATATGCAAAAAAAGGGGACTTTTGGGGAAGGTCAATTTTTGACTTTTTCGTAAGGGGGGGTGGTTACGCATTTTTTCAAAATTTCAAAATCTGTCAAAAAACACTTTTCGGCCAGGTAGCACCGGGAAACGTTCCAAAAACCCGTCAGGACTCTCGGCACAGCTCAAATATGTAAAAAAAAGTGGAATTTTGGGGAAAGTCAATTTTTGACTTTTTCGTAAGGGGGGGTGGTTACGCATTTTTTCAAAATTTCAAAATCTGTCAAAAAACACTTTTCGGCCAGGTAGCACCGGGAAACGTTCCAAAAACCCGTCAGGACTCTCGGCACAGCTCAAATATGTAAAAAAAAGTGGAATTTTGGGGAAAGTCAATTTTTGACTTTTTCGTAAGGGGGGGTGCTTACACATTTTTTCAAAATTTCAAAAATGGTCAAAAAAAAAAACATTTTTGCCAGAAAGCACCTGGACATGTTTCAAGAACATATCAGGACTCTCGCCACAGCCCAAATATGCATAAAAAATGTACTTTTGGGAAAATTCAGTATTTGACTTTTTTGTAAGGGGGGGGGGTGGTGCTTACGCATTTTTTAAAAATTTCAAAAACGGTCAAAAAATACTATTGGGCCAAGGAGCGCCGGGAAACTTTCCAAAAACCAGTCAGCACACTCGGCACAGCCCAAACATGCAAAAAAAGTGGACTTTTGGGGAAAGTCAATTTTTGACTCTTTCGTAAGGGGGGGGTGGTTACGCAATTTTTCAAAATTTCAAAATCGGTCAAAAAATACTTTTGGACCAGGGAGCGCCGGGAAACGTTCCAAAAACCAGTCAGGACGCTCGGCGCAGCTCAAATATGCAAAAAAAGGGGACTTTTGGGGAAGGTCAGTTTTTGACTTTTTCGTAATGGGGGGTGGTTACGCAATTTTTCAAAATTTCAAAATCGGTCAAAAAACACTTTTGGGCCAGGGAGCGCTGGGAAACGTTTCAAAAACGCGTCAGGGCTCTCGGCACAGATCAAATATGCAAAAAAAGTGGACTTTTGGGGAAAGTCAATTTTTGACTTTTTCGTAAGGGGGGGTGGTTACACATTTTTTCAAAATTTTAAAATCGGTCAAAAAACACTTTTGGGCCAGGTAGCGCCGGTAAACGTTCCAAAAACCCGTCAGGACTCTCGGCACAGCTCAAATATGTAAAAAAAGTGGACTTTTGGGGAAAGTCAATTTTTGACTTTTTCGTAAGGGGGGGTGGTTACGCATTTTTTTCGAAATTTCAAAATCGGTCAAAAAACACTTTTGGGCCAGGGAGCGCCGGGAAACGTTTCAAAAACGCGTCAGGACTCTCGGCACAGCTCAAATATGCAAAAAAAGTGGACTTTTGGGGAAAGTCAATTTTTGACTTTTTCATAAGGGGGGGTGGTTACGTATTTTTTTAAAATTTCAAAATCGGTCAAAATACACTTTTGGGCCAGGTAGCGCCGGGAAACGTTACAAAAACCCGTCAGGACTCTCGGCACAGCTCAAATATGCAAAAAAAGTGGACTTTTGGGGAAAGTAAATTTTTGAATTTTTCGTAAGGGGGGGTGGTTACGCATTTTTTCAAAATTTCAAAATCGGTCAAAAAACACTTTTGGGCCAGGTAGCGCCGGTAAACGTTCCAAAAACCCGTCAGGACTCTCGGCACAGCTCAAGTATGTAAAAAAAGTGGACTTTTGGGGAAAGTCCATTTTTGACTTTTTCGTAAGGGGGGGGGTGGTTATGCAGTTTTTCAAAATTTCAAAATCGGTCAAAAAACACTTTTGGGCCAGGGAGCGCCGGGAAACGTTTCAAACACGCGTCATGACTCTCGGCAAAGCTCAAATATGCAAAAAAAGTGGACTTTTGGGGAAAGTCCATTTTTGACTTTTTCGTAAGGGGGGGTGGTTGCGTATTTTTTCAAAATTTCAAAATCGGTCAAAAAACACTTTTGGGCCAGGGAGCGGCGGGAAACGTTCCAAAAACCCGTCAGGACTCTCGGCACAGCTCTAATATGCAAAAAAAGTGGACTGTTGGGGAAAGTCAATTTTTGACTTTTTCGTAAGGGGGGGTGGTTACGCATTTTTTCAAAATTTCAAAATCGGTCAAAAAACACTTTTGGGCCAGGGAGCGCCGGGAAACGTTCCAAAAACCCGTCAGGACTATCGGCACAGCTCAAATATGCAAAAAAAGTGGACTTTTGGGGAAAGTCAATTTTTGACTTTTTCGTAAGGGTGGGTGGTTATGTATTTTTTCAAAATTTCAAAATCGGTCAAAAAACACTTTTGGGCCAGGGAGCGCCGGGAAACGTTCCAAAAACCCGTCAGGACTCTCGGCACAGCCCAAACATGCAAAAAATTGGACTTTTGGGGAAAGTCAATTTTTGACTTTTTCGTAAGGGGGGGTGGTTACGCATTTTTTCAAAATTTCAAAATCGGTCAAAAAACACTTTTGGGCCAGAGAGCGCCGGGAAACGTTCCAAAAACCCGTCAGGGCTCTCGGCACAGCCCAAACATGCAAAAAAACTGGACTTTTGGGGAAAGTCAATTTTTGACTTTTTCGTAAGGGGGGGTGGTTACGCACTTTTTCAAAATTTCAAAATCGGTCAAAAAACACTTTTGGGCCAGGGAGCGCCAGGAAACGTTTCAAAAACGCGTCAGGACTCTCGGCACAGCTCAAATATGCCAAAAAAGTGTACTTTTGGTCAAAGTCATTTTTTGGCTTTTTTGTAAGGGTGGTTGCTTACGCATTTTTTTCAAAATTTCAAAAATGTTCAAAAAACACATTTTTGCCAGAGAGCACCGGGAAATGTTTCAAAAATGTCAGAACTCTAGGCACAGCCCAAATATGTCAAGAAAGTTAACTTTTGGGAAAAGTCAATTTTTGACTTTTTTGTCAGGGGGGATGCTCACGCATTTTTTCTAAATTTCAAAAAACGGTCAAAAAACACTTATGGGCAAAGGAGCCCCGGGAAACGTTTCAAAAACATGTCAGGACTCTCGGCACAGCCCAAATAAACCAAAAAATGTACTTTTGGGAAAAGTTTTTTTTTTTTAACTTTTTTGTAAGTGGGGGTGCTTACGCATTTTTTCAAAATTTCAAAAATGTTCAAAAAACACTTTTGGGCAAAGGAGCGTCTGGAAATGTTTCAAAAACATGTCAGGAATCTTGGCACAGCCCAAATATGCCATAAAAGTGTACTTTTGGGAAAATAATATTTTTGACTTTTTTGTAAGGGGGGGTGCTTACGCATTTTTTCAAAATTTCAGAAACGGTCTAAAAACACTTTTGGGCAATGGAGCGTCGGGAAATGTTCCAAAAACATGTCAGGACTCTCGGCACAGCCCAAATCTACCAAAAAGGTGTACTTTTGGGAAAAGTCAATTTTTTACATTTTTGTAAGGGGGGTGCTAGCGCATGTTTTCAAAATTTCAAAAACACTTTTGGGCAAAGGAGCGCTGGGAAACCTTTCAAAAACATGTCACTAAAAACTATAAATAATACTAAATACTAAAAATAATTCCACCTTGACCACTCACTTCAATCCCCTCTTTTCCATAAGACTGGAAATTGCATCCAAAAGCAGCACATCATGGCATCATCACTGCGAGCCCGCAAACCATGCCGCCAACTAACGGTCAAAATATGGACTAAATATTATAAAATATTGCCATTGATTTAACATTTTATGTGTTTCTAACAACATAGTTTAGTACAAGAGAACAATTGTGGTTTATTAAAGCCTACATGTATTTAAGTTAGAGGATCACTTTAAAATCCGCTTATGAATATAAGTCAATGGAGATTTATTTTGCATTGATAATTTAGTCTATCAGTAAATTAGATTCATATTTGTGAGAAATGTAACCCTGACCCCCGTTCACCCAATCTGTTTGGTCTTATTAATGTCCCGTCCCCAGCAAAAAGTGTACATGCAGGGTATGCTGTTATATTGTCCCTACCAATGTTGAAACAATCTTACGCCATTGGCTACAACTACTTGAAGTTCATAAGAATTCACTAACTGAAATAACTTTTGGTTACAAAATATTAGGATGTTTGTTCCTTTGCTTTAATATGATAGGCTTCATTGTTTTTGCTATTGGTATGACATTTTATTTTTGCAAGAAATATGCGTGCAATACAGTTTTGTTAGTAAACTCACAACATACGAAAGATTGTCTTTATAAAATCATTTAGACTTTAAAACACTGTACATTTTTTTCATTGTCTTTCACATCATTTACAAAGTGGTGGTAATGATTGTCAGTCCAACTGATTGAAAGGATTTTTCTAATGACAACCTGCTGACAATCTAAAGTTTATAGTGCATGTGTGACACGTGTCTCTTTTGAGGAAATGTACAGAGCCCAGGCAATATTATAGATACAGTATGTGCTTTTTTTACACACTTAACAAGATAGCAGACAAAATGTAAAATTGTTTTTCCCCATGTTGTTTGGGTCTCAATAGAAAAGTGCTAAACAAAATGCAGTGGCCTGTAAAATTAAAGACAATGTTTTTTCCTTAGGAACTAACCTTTCATCTGCAAAGTCAATAGCGGCAACAGAATTCTTTATTCATGAAGACATTTCACCTTTAATCTTAAAAACTTCTTTGGTCCTAAATATTCTTATTATTCTGATGGCCAAATGCATATTACATTGCCATGGCAACATATAAACTGAACTCTGATTGTTACGGACAATAGCAGCCAATGAATAAGCCATTTTAGGGAAACCGAGTTGTGAAATGTCTACAACAACTATAAAAATTTGTCCCGATTCAAATTGCGGATTGACTTAGAATCTCAACATACAAGCAATCGTTAATTTTCTATAGCTGTTAAAGGGCTTTGGGGGCACTGCCCCTCCACCCGCTGTATTGAAGTCTGTCTTTTAGCCGCTTTGGCCGATGATGGGATGTCCGTAAACATGACCGATCTGCCGTCAGGACAGAGCAGCACGCTGGAGTCGGCTTCGCACTTTGTGGTTCTGCCGGGCCACAAGGTCTCCGCGGGGGTGTGGCTGATGGCCAGTGCTCCCTGAGCCAGGACATCTGCAGTCATCACCGACGCACCGGTATTATTCATCTTGATCAGCATGTCTAGCGATTGCTTACGAGTCTCCAGCGAGGCCCTCATGGCTTTCCTCTCCTCTTCTTCTCTAGCTTCCTCTTCTTCCTCGTCCGTCTCTGCAATATTGTCCTTAATGTGGAACTCCTTTGAGTCTGTGGAGTCTCTCTTAAATGAAAGGTCTAGCGGACCGTCGCTTTGGCGGGCCGTCCTTTCCAGCGCTTGGTGGATGTGCGACAGCTCATTTCGGATTTTGCTCAGGTGCTCCCATAGGTGATGCTGGACGGGAAGTTCCTCCTTTTCAAGGTGGGAGATTTTGCGTTCTGCTTCCTGGTACTCCTGAAGTGCTTTCGAGAGATCATTAAGTAGAGCAGCCACTGAATCTGAGGCCCCGTCACCCATAGGACGTGCGGTCGTAAGGTCTTGGCTACTGTTTCCCCCAATAGGAGCCGGTAAGGAGGATGCTTCATTTTTGGGACTGGTTAGATGATGTGTGTACAAGGGTTCGGATGATTTAGTCCTGGGATGCAAATTCTGTGAACTGAAAAGTGGAGAAAAGTTGAGTTTCTGATTGTTAAACAACCTCCGAAAAGTCTGCTAATCATAAATTAGACTATTAGTCTCCCAATTAACTGATTAGACTGTTGAGTATTTCTTAGGTTAGGAGCATATTGCCGTATGAGAAAATCAAAGAATGGTGGAATCAGACAAGAAAATCTGAGATAAACTGCTTTTCTGTATGGTGGTTGTTCCTTCTAATGAAAATATTCAATCATCTTTAAGCTTATCCAGGTAGGGCAGATGTAATACTTACCTCAGTTTGTCTGATACCATATTTAGAGTAGGACTTGTCTGGATGTTCTTTAGAAGATCCAACGTGAAGTCTGTTGTCGGCTTCTTTTCCACTGGGGATTCATGGTTTGTCAAATGGCCGCCTGTTCTCTTGAGACTCCAACTTGTTTTACCTTCCTTAGGTGAAGCTTGCACTTTATCCCCCAGCCTAAAGACCGTGTCAGAAGAAACTCCTAGAGGTGAAACCCGACCAATGGGAGAAGCCGTGGCAGCCCCGGGCCTCAAAGCAGGCACCTTCCACAGGTTAATTTTGGGCTGGAAGCCAGGTAAAGAAAATGTATCGCCAGTGTTTGGGGATGTTTTCTGTCCTTTATTGGCATCACTCTGACCGGAAGCTGGTCCGAAGCTGTGTTCACAGAGGAATGGGTAGTAGAGCCGCGGGGGTATAAAAGTTCTGTCCGTGTGGCTGCCTGAGGCCGGATGAATCAGCTGGGCGGCCGAAGCCAGGAAGGGAAGCTGAGCGAGCTGCGCATGGGTTTGAGTGGCGGGGAGAGTAGAATTCATGTATGAGAAAAGACTTGGGCCGATGGGATAGCCCACCCCGAGCACTGATAGGTTGAGCCCGGTCGGATCCTGATAATCCACCAGGTTGGGTGGGGGAGGGTAACACGGGATTGAACCATTCATTCGGGCTTGAGTGCCTTCGGTTTTGGCTTTACTTGAAGTAAGGAGGCGCCACTGGTCCGAGAGTAACCTTGGAGCTGTCATGCAGGTCTTGGATAAGGTCTTGTAGTGTTTCAACTGCGCCTCCACCTCCACTGACCGTGCCCGTATTAGCTGGTCTTCCAGAGAAAGCATGTCCGCCATCAATAACTCGGAATCTGCTTTACACTCTGCAGGATCCCCACTTTCCGACCTCTCTTTCACCAACGTGCGGACCTCCTCTCCTTCCTCTTCCTGTACACGGTTTTCCCGATCTTCCGCTTCCTCCTCCACATTCTGCTGCTGCTGCTCCTCCTCAGTCCGAGTTGCCTGATCCTGGGCGTCTTTTCCAGGTCCACGCATCCCCTGCTGTAGTGGTCGCAGTTGGTCCGGGTGCAGGACATTGTTGCCCTTTTTGTAGGGCCAGTCAGACTCGATAAGCAGGGAGAGGGAGTTCTTGCACAGACTGTACTTCATGTGGTTGTACAGGTGGGACTTCTCCATGCAAGTGAAAGGGCACTGAAAGCATTTGTAGTTGTACGGCTTGCCCCACGGACGAGGGATGTAGTGAGGCTTCTTGGGCTTGCGTTCCTTGTGTTTAGAGGCTGACGTTACTTTGCAAGCGTCGTCCTTGGACATGATCGTTCCTGATATTTCGGAAGACAACACTATTGTGTTCAGGTTACGATCATTCACAAGAGTAGTTGCGGGAGTAGGTTTTTGATCTCTAGGTTTGCTCATTTGGAGGGTTTTCCTTCAGCTTTCGTCATGGTTTTCAATGTAAAGCTGCATTTTCTTGGGTCCTGTGAAGAGACAAGATGAGTTTCTTGAATGCTGCATTTAACTTGAATCAAAATCAAATGTGTCCCTTGAACCCAAACGCGACCACCCTAGAGGTACAATGTTACTATACTTCGAGACTGCATGCGTTGTCTACCTGAGCTAAAGGTCACCTCACCACTAACCTAACTTGAGCTTTTCACTGTACCTGCCACTCCTCATTAGTTCCAGCAGAGCACCAGGCCCGAGTGAGGGTTAGGGCTCGGGGGCAAGTGGGTTATGGCAGGGGGGTTGTGCACCTGTGCAGCGTTCGGGGTTGCCCCTAGTCTTCGGGACCAGAAACCTCGAAGGCCAAGTAGCAGGCGCAATGAAGCCAAGCTGCGGGTTGCGCTTGGTAAGAAGAGAAAGTGGCGATGGTGGGTGGGGGCTGGTTACTAATGAGGGCCTGGCATCATGCCTGGGGGGCATCATTAGTGGCAGAGGACTAGGATCTGGGTCAAGACACGGCGCATAAGTTCAAAAGCACTCATGAACTAGGTCTTATCTCTTTATTGAGAAACTTTAACACTCATATTCTTTACTTCTATCGCCTACATTTACAAGATATTAAAAACTGAAAAGTTAAATTAACACCCCTCTCATCAAGAACAATAAAAAAAACTATTATAACATACCACTCGGAGGGGGACCCTTCAGGGATTGAGGATGCAAGTTTAAAACACTTTGCTTGGAGGCTTTTATTTCTTCTTTTGCCCCAGGTCATGCAAAGATAAAAGAGTGAAGTTGGAGATAAATTGTCTTTTTTTTTTTTAAATGTTTCAAAAAGATAGTAATTGAAGGCAAACACAGGCAGAATGGTGGACTTGTGGTTTATAGATCTGCCTTCTGGGATTGGCGTTGAAATCTGTTTTTGAAGTTATATAAATGTGTTCATGTTTCTTTTAGGGCTGTCAAAATTATCGCGTTAACGGGCGGTAATTTTTTAATTAATCACGTTAAAATATTTGACGCAATTAACGCACATGTCCCGCTCAGACAGATTTAAATGACAGTAGAATGAAATGCCCACTTGTTAATTGTGTTTAATGGAGTTTTGCCGCCCTCTGCTGGCGCTTGGGTGGGACTCATTTTATAGGCTTCAGCACCCATGAGCATTGTGTAAGTAATTATTGACATCAACAATGGCGGGCTACTAGTTTATTTTTTGATTGAAAATTTTACAAATTTTATTAAAACGAAAACATTAAGAGGGGTTTTAATATAAAATTTCTATAACTTGGACAAACATTTATCTTTTAAGAACTACAAGTCTTTCTATCCGTGGATCGCTTTAACAGAATGTCAATAATGTTAATGCCATCTTGTTGATTTATTATTATAGTAAACAAATACAGTCCTTATGTACTGTATGTTGAATGTATATATCCATCTCGTGTCTTATCTCTCCATTCCAACAATTTATTTTACAGAATATGTATATATATAATTTACAGAAAACTATGGCATATTTTATAGATGGTTTGAACTGCGATTAATTGCGATTAATTACGATTAATTAATTTTCAAGCTGTAATTAACTCGATTAAAAATTTTATTCGTTTGACAGCCCTAGTTTCTTTTCATGAACCTGTATGTTACATGAGTATTCATTTTTCTCGACAATTATTTCCCACCGCTTCCATTTCTAAACAAATCTGTATTTTCTCATCCTTACTTTGTGAAAATAGGATGGTGACTTTTTCAAGGCATTGAAAGTGGTTAGTCAACCTCAGTTGACATTAGGCCTGCAGTTATCGATTATTTTAGTAGTCGATTAATCGATGAACTTGTTAGTTCGAATAATCGAGTAATCGGATAAGGAACATAAGAAAATTAATATACCTGACCTGAGCCTTAAACGGTACAAATAAATAAATAAATGAGCATATATGTGCAACAAAAGAACAATTGACTAACTTACATAGCAAAAGTCCGCTACTTTAAATGTTATAAAATGGTTCAAACACATATTCCCACAAAAAAACGGCTAAATATACCTTTAAACTAAATTACGAACGCATTAAAAAAACATGAGCTCAAACAAAAAATTAGCTTATGTTGGTCTTAACAGGGAGCAGCTGGATTCAGCCATGTGAAATGAGGCAGACTGGAGGGCAGTGTATCCACCCAAATCAATAAAACTAAATGCAAACACTTTCAAAACAAACCATTACAACGCCACTTTGATTAAACGAATACTCGACGAAGAAAAATTTAATTCAAATTTTTTTTTTTCTAATCGAATACTCGAGTAAATCGATTAATCGTTGCAGCACTAGTTGACATGTTGATTGATTGAGGAAAAAAAGCAGGGAAGGGTGTTAACGAGCTTTACAATTTGAAAATGTTTTTTTTTTTTACTTAAAGAAATTGAATCATTACTGTTTTCTTGGGGTTTTTCAGTACGAAGAGTATGTACTTTTTCCACCTCTGCCAGATTTATACTACTACCAACTTTCATTGTTTCGTCAGCGCCCGATGACCATTTCATCGACCTGGTTCGCCTTGGGGCTCTGACCCCCCCGTTTGAGCTCATAATGGAGCCTAACAGCTGTTGTAACCAGGCGATCAATAAAATAAAATTTACAGTACAGATTTCCTCCTCTTCTGGCCACTATATCTGGATTGCGCACTTTGCCCCCCTACCCCCATATCCAAACCCTGCGGTCTTGTTTTGGGCTTTTAGAGCTGATGACTAAATAGCTGAACCACTTGAACATCTATTGTTACAATTACAGACAGAGTATCCACACTAGGACCACTTTGACATGCATCAGCAATCACTGATTGACGTTACGGGGGACAGCATCCTTTGAAAAAAAAACATCACTGTACATGTATGTATTTATTTAATTACCTTTTTTATGATTTCTGAGATGGTGGGTCGTCTCCCTTCACGAAGAGAACCGTCCTGTTCCAGGGAAAAAACAAATGTTAAATGGCTTATCTGTCATAATTCATTGTTATAACACAATTAATATTACTATGAAAATTATAATAGGTATTACCATAGACAAAACAGCTTGCCAATGATTTAGAAAATATGTATTTTTTAGTTTTTTACATTGGCCTTGTCAAATTTGACCAGGTTTTTAATGTGATACATATTAAACAATTGTATCCTTTTTAAACATATAGTATACATATATTTTAAAAACTTAAATTTGTATATTCAATAAAATGTAAATCAATCTATTTATCAGTTGTGAGGTCACGGCACCAGCAGCTAAAAAAGAAAAATGTAGCTCTTTTCCGAAACAATATTCATATTAAATTTTGACCTTGTATTTTTGATCCTATTAACTTCACTCTAATAATATTATATTCAATAAAGTTCTAAATCAGAACATCGCTGTCAAAATGATTTGTTTCAGCTGAAACGGAATAGAGGTAAAAAGATAAATAACAATGAGTAAAAATGTGCTTTTCTTTCTCTTTATTTCTATAATAATAATATAAGACATACGTACAAAACAATCGGGTAATTGTCTGTAATTAGCAGACTTTTCTTCGTTAATGCAAGACCAATTAGAATAAAACAACCAATAACCATGTAAAAATGGAATCGCCATTTTCACAAATTAAACTGTATTTAAGATAAGTGGAAAAATTATACTGACTTTAATGGTATGACTCTATTGATAGCAAACACTTTTTTAGTCCATGCAAGGCCATTTTTCCAAACAAAACCAAAACCTAGGCAATAATAGACCAAATAAACTCTCGGTGTCAGGAATTACCTGCAAATAGATGTGTGACGTGTCTCTCAGAGTAAGTGGCGTGGCGTCGTCGTATCCCGGTGCTGTCTGTCTGCCTCTCGTCCAACGTCCCTGTGCTCAAATGGGAGCACAGCAGGAGCGAGCGTGCACATTTATATTGACTGGGAGCGTCGCCCTCAGGCGCTACAATACAGCAGCCACCCTACCCACCCCTCGCACCCCTTACACCCCTCAACCACCTACACTTTAGATCCTCAAATGTGCTCTCTACCTTGCAGCCAAGATCATCTTAAAGGTTAGATCAGTGTGTGATGGCATTTTAAAACTTGACACGACTCTTTTAATTTTACCGCACGGTTGACGAGTTTTTAACCAATCATTATCTTCTCTCTTGAAAATATCTGTCTTTATCTGACTTTTTCCACAAAGTAAAAGAGAAACATCTTCATACTGAAGTAGTCATGAAAGAGAGTCCCATGTGGTTCTTTCTCCTCCTGGTCCTTCATGTCACTGAGCTCTCCTGCCCTTCCTCCTGATTGAGCAGACATGGTCGTCCCCCAACTGTCACATTTGCTCCAGATGGTTAAGCTCTATGTAGCGGCCTGTCAGCCCTCATTTGGCCGCGTCGGCGCGACAGCCAACCCGATGTCTCGTGAAGGGTCCCTGACTGGATGACTGGCTGACTGACTTGCAGGGTGCGTTGACGTTGATGTTTGATACACTCTTTGAGAATGACTATGATGCCAGAGAATATAAAGACGATTGTCTTGAATTGTCTTGTGGGGAGCAGAAAATTAGAACTCATCACTACTGTCTGAAAATCTCTAAAATTGCTAGTTAAAGAAGGGTATACACACTAGCATCTTTTGAGTTTAAAGCCGCTTTCACATACACCTGAACACCGGGCAGCCCTTATATGTGAAAGCAATTTCCCGGGTCGACTGACACGGAAATGACGCTGACATTTACCGAGTCGCGTCTTAGTATAATGTCCAGGACTTTCCTGGGAAGCGGTGTGTGTGAAAGCAGGCGTTAAATTCACAGGTCACAGCACGATAGCTGATGACATAAATATCATGGCAGGCCAATCGTCACTTCCTTTTTCCTCGCAGTAGGACGAAAAGCGGTAAACGAACATCGCAATTATCAACATAGCTAGCTGGAAATAGCTAAATTAAACTAAAAACAGAACGAAATTAAATTGCTACTGGATCGTAGAGCCGAGGAAGAGAGTCCATCGTTCCATCTTTGGAAACGTGTGGTTTATTTTGTTGTCGATGTTAGGGTCCGCAACTGCGGAAACAAGGTTGTACAAAGGGGCGAAAGTGGCTAGAATTTCTTGCCGTCCTGAAGGTCGCCACTGAGCCAGAAATGTTATTCTATTTTTTTTTCTTTCATTATTTTTTTTTGGGGGGGGGGGGGTCAAACCTGTTAAACTACTGAAATGCAAAGAAAACTGTTTTAGCACAGTTGTTTCTATAACACATACAGAAACTGATTTTCATTCAAAATTGCATTTTTTCAATGATTTGCAAAATATAAGTTAACAAAAACAGCAATAATTCTTTCCTCACATACTAAATGCCAAATCTCAATTTTAACTACTTAAGAACATAGGATGTAGATTAAAATTGAAGTTAATGTAAATATTTACTTTTTTTTTTTTTTTTTTTAATAATTAAGATATAAGTAACATTCATTATGAAAAATAAGTACAAATTACTTATTTTATGCAGAGTTCAATGGAATATATTTTGAAGATGGCGCAAACATTGACTTTTCTAAATCATAAGGAAATGAATAAGTAGCCAAACATAAATGAACAAATATGAGTCCAAAGTGCACATTGACAGCTATGTTCTGAATTTCCCCATCAGAGCAAATAAAACCTCCTCAACTCTTTCCTTGCTTTTAAAGATTTGATCCATTTTATGTTGCATTGCCCTTTTTTGTCGCAACAATTCAATAACATTTTTTTTTTTTTTTGCTGTTCCAGAAAACATGCACATTTGAACCAATCAGAGCTAATTATCTCTGTTGATCACGTCAGTATGTCAGCCAATTGAACGGACGTTTTGCTTTGCTGCGTGCATTCGCACATTGATGTGACTCATCATCGTCAGACTCAGATAACTGCAGCAGCTGGGGAAACCTCCATGCCGTCCGTGGAATAAAATAAATGATAAATATTGGTGGAAACGGATGACGCTATACAAGCACTTTATTATGCTTGCTGTTAACACTTGCGTATGTAAATCTGATTTTGGTAGATTGTTTTCTTCTTGGAGATGAAATGCATGTGTGGCATCTTAGCTTTTTTTTTTTTTTTTTTTTTTACATAGCGTTTTGACAGTTGCCGTCATATTTTCGGAATTAAAAGCACCGTGTACCGGAACAGCATTCTGGCCCTGAATCATATACCGGAACTGCATTCCGCCCCTGAATCTTATACCGGAACTGCGTTCTGGCCCTGAATCTTATACCGGAACTGCGTTCCTGACCGCTCTGGCCCACTTTCACCCCTGGTTGTACCTCAAAGATAAGATTTTCATGATCCATCATAGGACAAATTCAGGCATTGCAGCAGCTCAGACAGTGTTAATCGAATGTATAACATATAGACGAACTATAAGACCTATATAAAAGGCATATACAAATAACCTACGACTAAATTAAGAACAAATTGAATCTAACCTGACTGCAGATCAGCACTATGTCAGAAACATACAAAAAGAGTACCTGTCATTGTCCTTCTGCTTCATGTACATTTAATCGAGAGCACAAACCTCTGCTGTTGTAAAGTCTGATGGCATTGGGCACAAAAGAACGCCTATAGCACTCAGTTCTGCATGTAGGCAGAACTGAGCAGAAAGCACAAAACAATGGAGGGACGCGTTCAAGGGTTTATCAAATATAAACAAAAATAAATGCGATTGCGGACAAGGGGGAATAACACAATGGGTCGTGACAGTAGGTCAACGGGTTCAATAACACTAACCTAAGCGGTAGGCAGAGAGCCGATAAGACAACAAAACAAATACACTCAAATACCAACACAACGTAGGGGATTTCAAAACAAGGGCGGCAGACAAACAAGCTAGCAAATGCATGAAATTTGGGAGTACAAGTTGTCGAATGGCACCCAGCAAGTTATTATCTCGGCACGCTTCTCCTGGATCGCCTGGGCTTGAATACTGTCTTGATGAGCTTGAATTGGCTGCAGTTACAACGTCGGGAACACTCCCGCAACCGCCTCTGTAACAAAACACAATCTGACCAACAAAATGTAACAGCTGCTGCCGACCAAAAATGACATAATGTCCGGGTTATAAAATCACGCCAGCGGCCCTCCTCGAACAGGAAGTGCTAAGTCGGCAACATGGGACAAGTCTGTGAAAGTGTCCAACCCGCGTCATTCCCGGGATATCTCTCTCGTGAAAGCAATGACGCGAGTAAATCCCGTGTCACCTTACACGGGAATTTACTGGGAAATGTGTGTGAAAGGTTATGAATGAAGGTATGATATGAAGGTTCTCGTTCAGGTTTAAGGTTTTGTCTTGAGAAAAGCACCAACATCCCAGAGCAGGTTTTCTTAATGAGAGTTGGTACTAACGCAGAGATAGCTATTCTTTTGCAAGTGATGGTTCTAGTGATGAGAGACGTTTTTAGTAGAGGAAGTTCATGTGACAAGTGAAGGTTAAAGGTTTTAGTCCTGAAAGACGTTTTTTTCACGGAGAAATATTTCTGGCAATGGTTCCCAGAGAATGTTCTAGCCTTGAGATAAGGTTGTAACCAGGGGTGAAAGTGGGCCAGAACGGTCAGGAATGCAGTTCTGGTATAAGATTCAGGGCCGTATTGCTGTTCCGGAATAAGATTCAGGGCCGGCATGATGTTCTGGTACACGGTGCTTTGATTCCGAAAATATGACGGCAACTGTCAAAACACTATGTAAAATAAATAAATAAAAATGCTAACATACTGTACACAAGTGTTAACAAAAAGCATAATAAAGTGCTTGTGTAGCGTAATCCGTTTCCACCAATATTTATTATTGATTTTATTCCACGGGCGGCATGGAGGTTTCCCAAGCTGCTGCAGTTATCTGAGTCTGACTTATATTTGTTCATTTATGTTGGGCTACCTATTCATTTCCTTATGATTTAAAAAAGCCAATGTTTGCACGATCTTCAAAATATATTCCATTTCACTGTGCATAATATAAGTCATTTGTACTTATTTTTCTGAATGTATGCTACTTATATCTTTATTATTAAAAAAAAAAAACAACAACAACAACAAGATGGAGATGGAGTTTGGGGTTATTGCTGTTTGTGTTAATTTTTATTTTGCAAATCCTTAAAAAAAAATACAATTTTGAATGGAAATCAGTATTTGTATGTGTTATAGAGTGTAGTGCTATAGAAATAACTGTGCCAAAACAGCTTTCTTTGCATTTCAGTAGTATTAGGCGGTTTGACACCCCCCGCGGCTCTCGAGGACCAGGGTTGCAGACCCTTATTCTAGAGTCCCGAGATTGGGGGTTTATGAAATGTTACTTTGTTACTATAAATACTGCAGTATTTGTTTTCAATTGTAAAGCTCTATAAATTTGCCTAGTGTGTAAACGCTACTAAACATATAAAGCATTAAAACAAGGGTAAAAGTGCAAAGTCTACATCTGTGTTGCACTTTTTCATTTTCTCCATCCATTGCTTTCTTCCACAATCAAGACTGGGCCTCCTGATGCAGTGACTGAGAAAAGCGACTTGCAGTGTGAACCCACTGATGCTCTGAAGGAGGAGGATGAGCTAAGGGTCCTTATGGAGCGGCATCTGCGAAGGCTGACAGTCGCACTCCATTACAGCTCTGAGAAAGGAACCGGGGGGCTCCGACAACACGCCCACCAGGCAGAGACAGCTGTGCGTATGCATCCAAACACATTTTGCAGCGTGTCGCATAAGATGGACTATTTGTTTAAAATAGAAAACTCCTCCAAGTCGGGATGAGTGTTTCTCTCTTCTTCCACTCTCTGAGTTTGAGGCCTGGGGTGGAATGGCTAACAGCTCCTCTTTGAGCGTGCGCTGCTGGGCACATTAGTTAAACTCATATCGCTCTCAGCCAATATCAATTATTCACCGCAGCCCCCCACCCCTCGAGCTTCTTTTGCCTCCGTCCTTATCAAAGAAGAACAACACCCTTAAGTTATTCCCTGTTATTTTGTAAGGATGTTCAGTCGTTTGCTTCAGTGAAGAGTTAGATGGAATCAATCTGAAAAGTGTGAGCTTCTTGAAGGTCTTGTTCTAGGATGGAAAATACTTTCATAGGGGAGCTGATTTTCACTTTCTTTCATTTACAGTGGTACCTCTACTTGAAAAAATTAATTGTTCTGGAATAGGCCTACACAATATACCGTAATTTCCCGAATATAACACGCACTTTTTTTCCCCAAAATCAACTTGTTAAATCATGGTGCGCATTATAAACGTGGATGGAGACAGAAATATATATATATTATATATATATATATATATAAACCGATTTTTTTTTTTTTTTTTTGACACGGCCAAGTTGTGTTGAAGAAACGTATGCGGCGATCCATTGCCGACCATTACGGTACGTGACGTCACCATTTTGTTTCGATAATACTTCACACTGATGGGCCGAATGATTTCGTCTGTGTTAAATTCTGCTTTTTTCACTCTTCTTAAAGCACAAAATTTAGTTTCTTGAACTCATTTGAGTCAACGTTTATTGCAGCTCTGCAACTCGGACCATCTGTCACACTGTCTTTCAGGAAGGAGGATGAGAGGCTGTTCGAGCATGAAGCATAAAAACATAAATATATATTTTTTATTTGAAAACCCTATCTTTTTCACCCGATTCTGATCCTCTTAAAAATGGCTCGATCAGCCCGATTTGCGATCATGTGATCGGATCGGGACGTGTCTAATGAATACAATGTGGTCATAGTGAGTCAAGTAAAGTCTTCCTAAACAGAGCTATTCAAGTCTAGTGAAAATTCTTCTAGTTTCAATATTGCAATATATTTATTCCATATCTATTCCAATATCACTCAGCCCTATTCTGGAAGTAGTTTCGTAAACTGAAAATTCCATAATTAGACATGCGCTTTCCATGTAAATGCCCTAATCTGTTCAAGCCCCCAAAATTCAGACATAAATCTTTTATAAAGCATAAAAATGCATCAAAACAAGTAAGAAATATAGATTATTGCACAATAAACATAAAAAGAGAGATGTGTATGATGTAAAAACCAAGAATATAGTAAAGAATAAATTAATACACTCACGTAAAGCTGTCGGAACACGAGGGGTGAATGAAGAGGATGCTGGGATACACACATACACATACAGTAGAGGACCCTCTTAGCCAATTGAATGCCAGGAAGATGCTTGGCAATAGCGCATGGTAGAGCAGCTATAAGTTTGTTACGTTCAATGAACTCTGAGAGCCCATACTGGATCTTTGCCTTTCGTATCCTGAAATTTCTTTCGTAACAAGAGGCTATATTTTCCCATTGAGGCGTGCCATACCCTGAAAATTCTGTATGTAGAGACGTTCCTAAGTAGAGGTTCCAATGTATTTCACTCCTTATGGGTACCTGCAATCCTCATTAGGTTGTAGGGGTGCCGGAACCCATCTACAGGTGGCAGGGGCCATTAAGCACATAATCGTAGTTACAGCATATATTTTATTACTCAAGTTGTTTTGTTGGCCTCTGTTGTATAATTTTGTGATTTACTTACAGTCAGGTGCGTGCAATTATTTGTCCATTAACTATTGTTAAAAGTTTGACCTTACATTTGTTTTAAAAATAGTTCATAGACTTCACTATCAGTTGACGAGACAGCTCCTATTGACATTCGCCACGGCTTCCCGTAGGGGGCCGGGCTAGGCAGAGCATTGTGGCGTTTTTCACTGTGCTAAACATACTCTGCGTTCTAACGCCCAATTTAGGTGGAAACACGACGAATGTTTTACTGCATACAAGCAGGAAGAAGTGTCTCGGGAGGGATTTGGTCGAGGATTCAAGGTAATTACTATATAAAATAGCACCATGCATGCACTTTGAAACATGAAAAAAACTGAAATGAATGGAAAAAAATTGCATAACTTTAGCTTAAAATATTTACGTAAAATATTAAAATGATAACTGCCCGATGTTTTTGCTATCTATAGAAATTCAGGGATTTACACAATTACTTACAAGAATGTTCAACTTAAAAAGCTTTTTGTTTTGTGACGGCCGCCACGTTGGACTTTACATTCGAAAAATAATCAGGCAATTTTTGGCCATCTGCCTGTTTTTTGGGGCAAAAATTTTTGGGGGGATTTAGACATTTCTGCATCCTTACAAAAAAAAAAAATCTGCTTTTACGTGTTCTATATGATGTAACATTTCAATCTAATAACGACGAGGGCCCACATAACTGGCAAGACGTGCTGAGGCAATCGTGACACCAGGATTCAACCTTAATAAATTGCAAATTAAGCTTTTGTTGAGTAAAATTAAGATGATTATGCATGCTTTCATCAAGTATTAAGTTTCTGATGTTAAAATTGAGTGATTTATGAGCTGTTGAAAACTTGCGTCAAAATTCCACTTAATAAAAAAACATATAAAACGCTATTTCGGGCAAAAAGTTATATCATATGTTAAATATTGCTATTGATCCTGAAAATGTAGGTGATTATCTCTGAATTTGGTGTTTTTTGTGCATCTTGCATAAAATCTGAGAATTTTATAGCCCTTTTTCGCTTTGTTATTAGGGATGGGAATCGAAATCCGATTCCAATTCGGAACCGGTTCCGAGTGTTTCGAGGCCTCGACATCACAATGAAAAAGCCTTAACGATCCCTTTAACGATTCCTAAAGACGCGTATTGCGTCGTGACGTTTCTTGTTGTCCAGACGCATCAAACTAGCATGGCGCCAAGAACCACTCGCTCCAAAGTTTGACTACACTTCACCAGGAAAGAGTGTGAAAATGAAAGGTTACGACGGGTAAGCACGAGCATTGCAGCCATAAACATAACAATGACAGCACGTAGGTTCAAACGCTCGAAAGTGTGTCTTCACTTCACGAGGAAAAATCACAACAAAGTGACTTGCAGTCATTGCAAGGTGGAGGTAACTGCATCGGGAGGGAATACGACTGCGCTGTCCTCACAGAGAGGCTAAAGCTCAGTTCAGGCTATACAGCTAGCTAAACTCCCAAATGACGATGTAGAAGACGTTGGTATAATTTGCTGACTTTTCAACCATCACTTGAAGAGTGAAACTAAGAATAGAAATGAAACAAATCAATTTCGTCCCCAATAACAAACAGGTTTGCATCAACGTAAATCAGTGATGATTAGCTGCTAATAACAGTATGGTTAGCATTCGTTCGCTAGCATTAGCACATCGTTCAAACCACTACACAACTGGATTTAAGTGTCCGATCGCGAGTGGAAACACAACAACAACAACACAAAAGATGATACATACAGGCGTTGCCTCTGTAGATATTAACATTAACAAAGAACGTAGGCTCGTAGAAGTGTTTCCCTCTCTCACGTCGCTCGCTCACTCGCTTGGATGTGCGGCATTTCTTCGGGTGCCTGCGGCCCGCGGCCCAAATACGGCCCGCCTCCACATTTGGTCCGGCCATTTTGAATTTTTTTTTTTTTTTCTCAATCGTTTTATTTCCTGGCCTTTTTCCTTGAAGAATTCAGAGAGGGTTATTTGGTTATTATCTATTTAATTAATAGTGTTTTTATTATTAATTATTATTATTATATTATTATTTTTATTTTATTTACTTTCATTCCGTGAAGAATCCAGAAAGGGTTATTTGATTGTGGCTTTCTGAAAAACAATAATTTTTTACATTTATGCACTTCTGCAATCGTCACACTTTTTCTGTTACAAACTGACCCCGGCCCCTCATCAGAGAAGGGAAAAGTTATGTGGCTCTCACAGGAAAAAGTTTGGGGACCCCTGCTTTAACACATATTGCCAAAGGCAGAACAACAACCTATCTGCCAATAAATACCAATATTTTTTATTTCTATTAGATAAATGTTTCAGTAAAATGTTACACATTCTTGTGTATTTGCCACTTATTGCCACAGTTAACATTGAGGCTTTGGGCCTCTTTTGATTTCGTTGTGAGTTTGTAAGGTTGTGAGTTCTGATTAAACAAACTCGATGCCAATCAAAACGTTTGTTCTTTTTCCCCAAATTAGAATAGATAAGAGAATTGATAAAGAATCGAATCGTTAAGCAATATCGATAATGGAATCGGAATCGTAAAAATCCTATCAATTCCCATCCCTATTTGTTATACTTATATTTTAAAAAATAATAATTATTTGGGATTTTATTGGGGAACTACTTTGAATATTTTTGATGCCGCTGCTCATGAAGACTCATACATGGCTAATAGAGGTGCTTGTTTTGGTTTTAGGTCGCTCGCGGCATTAGTTTAGAAAATATTTTGAATTTTAAGTTTTTGAAAAAATAGGCCCTCTATGGAACGCCCCCGCGCCCGGTTTCCCGTCAACTGATAGTGAAGTTTATGAATAGTTTTACTTCGACAACACACTTTAATTTGACCCCTTTTTTTTTTAAACTTCCTTTGTCCATGTGTGAACCTACTGTAATTCTTTTAATACTACTGCTTTCAAAATTATTCTCGAGCATAGCTAAATTAAAATTCACATTTTAGTAGTCATAGTTCATAAATAAAATATTGTATTGTAATTAAAATCAACACTGGAGTCAAACTTCTAAAAATACTTTTTCTAAAAAAAAAAAAAAAAAAAAAAAAAGTCTTTAATTGCGCCACTTATATATAAACCATTAAAAAAAATATCAAGATGGACAAGTGTCTTTGACTGAGGCGACCTGCCCTCACATTATGTCAGTTAACGCCGCTGGGAGCAAACAATGAGACATTTCCACTTTCACACTTAAATGAACACACGATGCGATTATACAGATGAGGGCCGGACGAACCTTGGCCGCCGTCCAGACCGTAAAAAGGCAGCCCTTCAAAGTCAGCTGGCTTCATATGTGAAAAGGGCAGATATCAAGGTTCAGCCGTGACAGGACCTATGAGTCGTTGGGGTTTTTCCTCTGCAGACAGTTGTGCCCTTCTCTTTAGTCTCGACGCACCAACACGGCACACACTTTAGTTCGGCTCGACCTGCTTTGCTTTGGAATGGTAACACATGTGGGGGAACTAATTCATAGTCCTACACAATCATGGTTCGATTTATTATATTTTGTTTAAATCATTGGCTGCCATTGATGACAATAGATGTCCAGTTTAGAGATGTGGCGCCCGATCCGATCCAAATATCGGATCGGGCGCCAATATGGGCTAAAAAATGCGCATCTGTATCGGATCGGCCAACACGGAAAAATTCCGATCCAGACCTCCGATCCAATTTTTTTTTTTTTTTTTAAGTCCTGTCCAGGTTTTCCAGCGCACCGATTTACATAATCCATTACAGTTTTTGCATGGGTTTCCCTAAAATCCGGTCCACATTTTACGGCACACCTTCAACACACTACATTTACATTACTGTCTCCCAATTTACCGAGATACTTTATCGGTAAAAATGTCAGCTGTGTGGGATCATTTCACCTTAAAGGACGACAAAGACAAAGAGGCAGAGTGCAACATATGCCACAATAAAGTCAAGCGTGGTGGTAAAGCTGTAAGAAGTTTTAATAGAACCAACCTAATCAAGCGTTTAGCGAAATACCACCACAAACAATATAAGAAATATGTTAAGAAAACCGAAGACAAAAAGAAAGGTCCTACGCAACTAACACAGGCAGAAACTTTTGCTATGCGTGACAAACTGGCACTTGACAGTCCCAAAGCCCAGGGAATAACAAGAGTCATTGCCGAAGAATTCATTCTGGATGACGAGCCATTAAAGTATCTCTCATGAGTAAAGACGCACCATCCAACACTTAGAACCACGGTACAACATGCACAGCCGTCATTACATCCTTGAGCGATTTGGCCGTGGAAGATTCGAGAACGATTCACAAACATCCAAATTCCGATTATTGAAATATGTCAAGCAAAGCAGAACTAATACACAGCGCGGTCTTCGGGACGCAATGAGAAACAGACCGCATTGCGTCCCGAGAGTAAACATCATGCTTGTCATAGACCCGGGTAATGCTAATGCTCAACTCACGGCTTTAGCTCAACTCATGCCGCCGGATAAAAAACACAAGAATACCTGACTGCTGCTGACAGCCACTACAAGCTACGTCATCATCATTTTACTGTAGATAATAGATATCATATGTATATAGAACAAGATGCAAAATGACAGACTCGACGGTGTTAGCAACATTGAAGTATTGAAAACTAGTTGCGTTAGTAAACAGCCGCCATCTTAAAGCAGGAGACTTCCCTAGTAGGCTGTTGTGAACCTTCCAAGCGAACCTAATTAACTTTTTATCTAAAATACTCCTAGATCGGTAAAATCATGACTTAACTGTATCTTCAAAACAGTTTTAAAACTTTCACATGTCGAAAGTAGACAGAAGGGAAATTATGGAATAACGGGAGCAATTTTAACAACTTTAACAGTTGATTCGCAAAATTAAATGAATTGAATGTAGTTTAAAGCTGCTGATACAGAATGGGGACTTGAGTATTTTATTTACTGTTTTAAAATGTTAACTTGATACTGAAATAGTCGTTTATTTAAACCTGAGAGGCTTTTTATGCAATTTTTGTAACTAATGCACGAAACATTAAAAGCATCTAATAGCTTGGGGGGTTTGTATGATTTTCCACTGAGGTTGTTTGTGTGTTTTGCTTTTTTAAGACAGTTTACAATATTATTTGCAAGTTTTACTGACTGACTATGCCATTTCTGTTTGTTATTTATGTTTTGTGTTTGTCACTGAATAAACAGGTCAGTTTCTTGTTACCAACCGTTGTGTGTTATTCAAACTCATCTAATTCAGCTGGCTAGTTGTTATCTAGAGTACTAAAACCTTTTTCAACATGAGTCTGACAACTAAGTAAGGAGGCTAAATACCGGTAACTTTAAATTTTAACACATGCTCAGATAGGCCGGTATCGGTATCGGCCAGTATCGGTATCGGATCGGAAGTGCAAAACAATATCGTGCAAAAACCTGGATCCGGACATCCCTAGTCCAGTTCATTTCAACTGGGATGTCAGCCCTACTTCAGCTGTTCGGTAGACATCAACTAGCTTTACCAGAGAATGAACAACTACTCTAGATGCTAACCAGCTGCTTCTGGACTCGACACCCTCATTTCCCAGCTGCTTCCCCATGAGTCGCCCGATTTTCGTCCGACGCCGACTTCCTCTCCGTACCAGCTGACCTCCCACCGCACCCCCATTACACCCTGAGGATGTAGGCTCTTTTCATTTTTATTTATTTATTTCATGGGTGTCACCTGACGGGGAGAGGCAAGTAGAAATGAAGGGAAGCAGCTGATTGTGTCACAGCGCATCACTACTGCTGTCCATCACAGCCTTGACCTTCAGGGTGTGTGTGTTTGTGTGTCTATCAACAATGTGTAAGTATGTGCATATTAAGTCACTGACCCATAGGGAGTGCATGTGTTTGTTCGTCAATGTAGGGTGTGTGAGACCATGTGTGTACTGTACTGTAGAGAGTGTGTATTTGAGAACACTCGGAGCTCGAGGGGGTACGTACGAGTGTGTCTCCATGTCAACGCAGACATGAGTGTAAGGTAGCTGACGTAGCCGCAAGCTGGACTATATCATTATCCAAAACGTGTTTTTTTTTTATCTATACAGGCGTTACATACTTTATTAACTCATTGGCTGACAGTGATAGCGATAGACGTCCAATCCAGTTAAACTGCATGGACCACTGGTGATCATTCAATCTACTTGTACTTTAGTAACCAATGACTATAGTGGACCGACTTTTATTAAATGTAAAGGGAATAAAATTTAATAAGAATTGGCGGAAACTACGTACATTAAATAATTACATAGAACATCATGAATACATGAAGTAATTAAAAATAGATTTAAAAAATCATTGACTGCCAATGACACTGATATGCAGGTAGTCCCCGGGTTACGACGTACCCGATTTACGTGATTTTCGACTATATGAGGCCGGAGACTCATTCGCCATTTTGTCTTCACTCTAGTTAGTTGTTTTTGTTTTTTTTTTTCGTAATGTTGATGTTTGTTTTGTGATGCATACTTTTATTTTAGCGCAGGAAGCAAAGAGCAGGTAGTACATCCACATGCGAGTAAGGGCACCTGAACACATGAAGAAAAACGTATTTGCGCACACAAAGAAGAGCGCGCGCACGCACACACACCAGGAAGAGCGTATTTGCTCCAACGAAGAAATCACGCAGTCGAGTGAGAGCGAAACCTCCTAATACCACTGAAATACAGAGAAAATTGCTTTTGGCACAGTTATACCTATAACACATACACTCACAAAAAATGGTTTTACACGTGCATTTGGCTACTGCATTACACTTAATATCACAAGGCAAACATGAGATAAAATTGTATTTTTCAATGATTTGCAAAATAACAGTTAACAAAAACAGCAGTAACCCTAACCTGTATCTCCTAATTATAACTTTCCCTCATTTCTTCACATCTAAATGCAAAACCTCAATTTTAACTGCTTAAGAAAATAGAATGTACATTAAAATTGAAGATAATGTAAATATTTACTGATTTTTCTTAAATAATAAAGATATAAGTAAACATTCATAAAAATAAATACATTATGCACAGTGAAATGGAATATATTTAGAAGATCACACAGACGTTGACTGTTTTGAATTATTAGGAAATAAATACAGTGGGGCAAAAAAGTATATAGTCAGCCAGTAATTGTGCAAGTTCTCCCACTTGAAAATATTTGAGAGGCCTGTAATTGTCAACATGGGTAAACCTCAAACATGAGACATAATGTGGACCAAAAAAAAGACAGAAAATCACATTGTTTGATTTTTAAAGAATTTATTTGCAAATCATTGTGGAAAATAAATATTTGGTCAATACCAGAAGTTCATGTCAATACTTTATTATGTACCTTTTGTTGGCAATAACGGAGGCCAAACGTTTTCTGTAACTCTTCACAAGCTTTTCACACACTGTTGCTGGTATTTTGGCCCATTCCCCCATGCAGATCTCCTCTAGAGCAGTGATGTTTTGAGGCTGTCGTTGGGCAACACGGACTTTCAACTCCCTCCACAGATTTTCTATGGGGTTGAGATCTGGAGACTGGCTAGGCCGCTCCAGGACCTTGAAATGCTTCTTACGAAGCCACTCATTTGTTGCCCTAGCTGTGTGTTTGGGATCATTGTCATGCTGACAGACCCAGCCACGTCTCATCTTCAATGCCCTTGCTGATGGAAGAAGATTTTCACTCAAAATCTCTCGATACATGGACCCATTCATTCTTACCTTTACACAGATCAGTCGGCCTGGTCCCTTTGCAGAAAAACAGCCCCAAAGCATGATGTTCCGCCCCCATGCTTCACAGTGGGTATGGTGTATCCAGTATTCTTTCTTCTCCAAACACGAGAACCTGTGTTTCTACCAAAAAGTTCTATTTTGGTTTCATCTGACCATAACACATTCTCCCATTCCTCTTCTGGATCATCCAAATGCTCTCTAGCGAACCACAGACGGGCCAGTACGTGTTGTGGCTTCAGCAGGGGGACACGTCAGGTCAGGATTTAAGTCCCTGGGGGCGCATTGTGTTACTGATAGCAGCCTTAGTTACTGTGTTCCCAGCTCTCTGTGGGTCATTCACTAGGTCCCCCCGTGTGGTTTTGGGATTTTTGCTCACCGTTCTTGTCATCATTTTGACGCCACGGGGTGAGATCTTGCATAGCCCCAGATCGAGGGAGATTATCAGTAGTGTTGTATGACTTCCATTTTTTAATAATTGCTCCCACGATTGATTTCTTTACACCAAGCGTTTTACCTATTGCAGATTCAGTCTTCCCAGCCTGGTGCAGGTCTACAATTTTGTCTCTGGTGTCCTTCGACAGCTCTTTGGTCTTGGCCATAGTGGAGTTTGGAGTGTGACTGACTGAGATTGTGGACAGGTGTCTTTAATACCGATAATGAGTTAAAACAGGTGCCATTAATACAGGTAACGAGTGGAGCCTCGTTAGAAGAAGTTAGACCTCTTTGACAGCCAGAAATCTTATTTGTTTGTAGGTGACCAAATACGTATTTTCCACTCTAATTTGGAAATAAATTCTTTAAAAATCAAACAATGTGATTTTCAGTTTTTTTTCCCACACATTCTGTCTCTCATGGTTGAGGTTTAACCATGTTGACAATAACAGGCCTGTCTAATCCTTTCAAGTAGGAGAACTTGCACTATTGGTGGTTGACGAAATACTTATTTGCCCCACTGTAAGTAGCCTAACATAAATGAACAAAATAAGTCCAAAGTGCACGTTGACATGAAAGATGTACTGAACCTCCCCATTAAAACAAATACAATAAAATTAAATAAATAAACCTCTTCAACTCGATTCTATTTCTTAAAGATCTGATCAATTTTCTGTTGCATTGCCTCTTTTTTATCGCAATAATTCAACAAGCTTGTTCATTTTTTCTTCTTTGGCTGTTCCAGAAAACGTGCATTTGAACCCATCAGAGCCAAATATCTTTGCTGATCACATGTCAGTATGTCAGCTAATTGAAGAGACAACTGAGTCCATGTGCACACAGACGCGACTGCTCGTACCTGGTCTCGTCAGACTCCGATAACTGCTGCAGCTGCGGAGAGCTCCGTGCCATCCGTGGAATGAATAAAAAATAAATATCGGTGGAAACGGATGACGCTACACAAGCACTTTATTTTGCTTGTTGTTAACTCTTGTGTATGTAAATCTGACGTTAGTAGATTGTTTTCCTCTTGGAGATGCCTGTGTGGCAGTTGCCGTCAAATTCATAGAGTATGCCGTCATCAAAGCACCGTTCCGCCCCGTTCCGGCACCAAATCTCTTACAGGAACAGTGTTCCGGCCCACTTTCACCCCTGGCTATAACTAATACATGCTAATCGTTTGTGTGAATTGTTATTGCTATATCAGCAGCTAGTTATATCCGCAAATTTGAATTGCTGTTATTGAAGATGATTTCATTTTTAATTTAGTTCCATTCTGCACGTGTTGATGCCATAAGCAGATGAATAAAGTCAGCAAACCACATGGACGTCTAACCTCGTCATTTTGGCGCTTAGCTCGCTGTCTCACTAGGACTTAGCCCCAATGTCTTGGCGAGGACAGTACAATGACGTATAATACATGTTTTTGGATAGTTATTTTGAGATTTGGGGAGTATTTAAGGGTGCTTAAATGGGGTAAATCCGACATATGCAGAAATTCGGGTTACGTCGCCAGCGTAGGAACAAAACTCGTTCGTAACCCAGGCACTACCTGTATTATATATATAAACAGGGGTGCACATAAGTGGTCCGCATGCGCGCATGTGTACTGGACGTAGACAAACGCGCTGGCCCTCAACGGCTTCCATACGCTTTTGCGTACCGATGGCTGACCAGTTTTTGCGGCGGACACGAGAAAATAACTTCTCAAAATGTCGAAGAGGCAGGCCCCACTGAGTAATTATTTCCGTGTTCGCCCACCCCCGTCAAAAGACAGACAGATGACAGAGACATCACCAGAGCTACCGAAAAAAAGGACTTTTGCTGAAAAGTGGCTGCAGGAGGTACCATGGCTAGAAGCAAATGATGCTCGCACGGAAATGCGGTACAAAATGTGCCGTGAGAATCCCAATGTCGCTGATAAGAGCAGCGCATTTTATGTAGGGTCAAAGAATTTCAGCCAACCAAACTTTGAAAAGCACGAAAAAAACAGAGCATGTGGCAGTTAAGCAAACAATCGATGTCAGACAGGACCCCACTCACCCTATGGACAAGTGGCGGAATAAAGGTAATGAAGAACAGCGCCATGTACTGACAAACGTGTTTTTGCTCGCATTTTACAAAGCTAAACATGCACGTTCAATGAGGTCTTATGAGGAGGACATCCCACTTTTACAAAGGCTTGGAGTTAATGTGGGAGCCGCATAATGCCCTTTATTTTGAATTGGTGTTTTTATGTTTATTTCTTTACATTTCACTTCAAAGTAATGACAATTTTGTTGTGTCAGTTGATGTTAATCAAGCATTAATTGTTAATATAATTAATTAAAGTTAATTGGCTCTAAGTAAAGCTTGTCATAATTTTATCGCATCAGGCGGGTCGGCTCTCAAGCTCAATGAGGACCAAGTCACATCTCCAGGTTCTCCTCTGAGAACCTGGGCAAAAAAAATATGTGCACCCCTGTATATATATATATATATATATGTATATACAGTATATATATATAAATATATATATGTATATACTACCGTAAATTCCGGATTACAAGCCGCTACTTTTTTCCCTCATTTTGAATCCTGCGGCGTATGCAATGATGCGGCCAATTTATCAATTTTTCTAACGACCGCCAGGAGCGCTCGAGCATAAAATGCAAGCATAAGACACGTGGAATATGTGTGTCGAGGAAGACGCTAGTTGGCACTCTTACCCGTATTTTAACTTTGTGCTTTGTGCACGAATAAAAGTAGCAGATCCTCATCTTTGTGCAATAGTAGAATTAGCATAGCCTGGTACTCCAGACTCACCGCTGTTCCAGCTATTGAGTCTGGCCACCATTAAGCGGATAAAATTTTCAGGGCGGAGCAAGCCACAGCAAACAGACAGCGGAGTGGACCAATCAGCGACGGGCGGGACGAGGGACTTGCGCGCGGAAGTAAACATACGAGGAGAGCGGAGTTTATTCAACATGGCTAGCGCGAGACAGACTGTTGTCACTGACTTGTGTCGATGTGTTTTTGGTAATTTAAAACTGATTTTACCGTGGATTGGAACATATTTTCGGCTCTCCTGTTCGCCATCTGTGTTGTGGAGACGACTTCCGACGCGGAAGAGTGACACACCTCGTTAAGAGCACGTCACACAATTAAACAAATCTGATTTATCGATTGATTTTGTACTTGCTCGAGAGGGCGTTAATGGGCTGGGTCTCAGACTATTCTCTCAGTGTTTGAAAAACACACGGAGAACAGTGTGGCCGTGCCAGGCAAGAATTAGCATACTCGCATCATACTATAATTGAAGGCTTGGATGGCCAGCGGCGTCAGATCGTTTACAAAAGTGGTCGTATGCGAAGAGCAACTTTTGCAAAAGTCTGACAGCGTGGAGCAGCGTGAAAAAAATCCACCATCACCAACGGGTTTCGAAAAGCCGGTCTGCTGCGTGATGAAGAGGACGACACGCTAAGCTTGAGGAGTCAGCTAAGTGCCGTGTTGCTGGCGCTTTTTGGAAAGAAAAGTTAAGGTATTGTAACGATGACAAATAGTAACCCGTTAAGTTAGGTTGCAATTCTTTATTTTGGAAACTCGTCGAACAACACACGGCTCCTGCCTCTAGCAGCCGACGCACACACACAGACACATTCGCAGCAACAACGACAGTACGTCTCTTGCTCTTCCGCACCTCCCTTACCTGTAAGTCACGCGCTGTATCATAACCCGATTCGTTAAAATATGGAATTTAAACTTGGAAAACTGTGTATTTCTTTATAAATATTTCAGTTTAATATGTGGGCACACGCGGTTTATAGGCAGGAGAGGCTTATGTATGTACAAAATGCTTTTTCCTTTAAAAATGTACTGGTTGAGGTTTGTAATCCGGGGCGCTCAATGGTCCGGATTTTTTTTTTTTTTTTAATAATTGCCTAGCACTAACGGTGGTAGACGTCCAATCCACTCGAGCAAATGATTACTACAAGTCCTTTCTGTTCAAATGGATTGGAGGTTTATCACCGTCAGTGGCTGCCAATGAGTTTATTTGCTGCTTATGCAATTGCTCCCAAATAGTCACTTAATTTTAGCCACAAAAACCTGTGACTTGACTCTGTCGTTGTGTCAGTGCAGTTGATTCTACCTCAACCATCACATTCTGACAAATTCCCAAAGTGGCAAGTATACATTTCCAACAAATGCATCCAAATATGCTACATAACCGTGTGATAAACGCCCATATGTGTTGGGACCCGAGCACCAGCGAGGCCTCGTGCCGGGACCAGGCTTGTAATTCCCTCAGCAATGCAGTGGCAACATACTCTGGGGAGCATGGTGTCAGTCACTTTCCCAGCTGCGACCGAGCCTCCTCACACACACATTCTGTGGATCTGGGGGTTAGAGGGCTGAGCACGCCGACTCCTGGAGGACGCCCCTGCGACGCCGGCTGCCCATGCGGCAGGAATCTAGGCGGACAGGGACCGAGGGCTGCCGGCCTCATCCCTTGGGCTTCCTCGGCTTTCCGACTACAAGTCCGCGTTTTAGCGAACCATATGTTCACTCTCTGCCCCCTAGCGCAGCGCAGACCCTCTCAGCCAGTTAGCAAATAAACAAGTCAGGAAGCCATAGCTTGGGGGGAGGCCTTGTATGCCTCTCAGTGGCTGTCAGCCTCATACTTTTCCACTGTCGCTAAGCTGTTTGCACATTCAATTCCACAGTGGTGTGAGGTAATGAAGTACAATTATGAATTCCGTGCTTAACCCGTTAACTGCCATTGACGACCAAGCCGCATTACCAATTGATGCATCTCTGGCATTGCATAGCAACTCGTCAATCCGGTCCAATGAAATGTCGCTGTCCAGTCTGTACTTTAAATTCATAATGAACCAAGATGTCGGCTTGTGTTTTCCAGAGGGGTGAATGATAGACAGAGCCAAACAGATGGACACAGTGTGTGTCTGTGTGTGTGTATACAAGGTCCATGGAGTCACTCAGTCAGTCAGTCACTCAGTCAGTAGTCCCTTTGGGCAGAGAAATTGTCCACAAATGGACAGCTGCGCCTTGGGCCCGACATTCAGGAAGTGGACGAAAGCACATAGAACACTTCTGGAGCCCTCAGGGTGCAGCAACTCACTGACCTGGACCATCACATCAGTCCAAAGTTTGCTGCAAGGTCACAGAAAACCAACATTTCGGGATAGGAACACTACTGTTACGTCCTGTTTCACACCAATGTTTTAAGGTGGCAGTATGCAGTACTACAACCACATCAATAAATACATTAGAGCTGCAACTAATGATTATTTTCATAACCAATTAATCAGATAATTACTTAAACAATTAATCGATTAATCGGATGAATGTAACTTCTTGCAATTACCTTCACAATTTCCTTTGAAGTTGTTTTCGGCATGTTGTATACAGCAAAGAAGGCAAAATGGATGACTATTTCCTTCAAGTAATTCCATTATGAAATTCGTTGCCAACTAATTATTATTAATTAATTTAATCGATTAGGGGTTGCAGCCTTATTCAGAAGCTAGTTAAGACAGTAAGATGCCCGAAAATTGGCAAAAATGTGAATAATTGTTTTCCAAAATAAAAGCAGATTTTTGTTCATGTCCTACTTTAATTTGACAAAAATATAATGGAGGAATCTGATAATATTTACAACTGAGAAGTTATATATATGTGTTATAATTTCAATAATTTAGACAATTTTAAGTTGAAGAAGGTCCTAAATTAGGGTGACAAACCATTCTCTTTTGCCCGGACATGTCCACTTTTCATATCCTGTCCGGGACGTCTGGTTTCATAAATTCATGAAAATGTTCGGTTTTCATTTTCACAGGACCAGTTAGCGTGTGTTGAAATTGACTGACGCTTTGCACAGAATACTATAGTGCTACTGGTGATGTGTTCCCAGAGAGCCTGCCCACTACCCAGTTGTTAAGACTTTTATAACGAATACGATTAATACGTATACAATCAAATGCTCTTGTACCCAAAAGAGTAATTTAGTCGAAAATACCTTTATTCTACTTTGGATACAAATTAGCGCATGCGTGTGGAGTCACACCCTGGCTTTATCATGGCGTCAACTGTCAATTCTCAATCAACAAACAAGCCTTCGTCACGACAGGAGCTCACAGGCTATCGGTATGTAGACTTCTGTTGACTTCTGTCGGAGCTTTGTACTAGTGTGACCTGTAAAATCGCGTTTGGTGTCGCATCGTTGCACTGCCGATGATTGCAAACTTTTATAGCAATGTTTGATTTTGCCTCAGCTACTGTTGTTCGCTAATAGGGTAGCTGTCAGTGAGCTAAGTCATGCTAGGAATTGTGGGAAATGAAGTTTTGAACTGCTGTGTTTGGAAAAATGCTGGTTGAATCGTTTGTCAGTTTATTTTAGTTATTGTTTGTGTGTAATCTAAAACGTTGAATGACAATAACAACTGGGTGGGAACGATTATTTATAAATGACAATTGTCGTGATAGAAATTTATAAAAATGTTTAGTTGGCACATAGCCTATTGTGTGTGTGTGTCTTGACTGGACTACATTTCCATGGGTCTGCGTTATATTATTTAACCAATTTGTAATTTTATTTATGAATTATTTTTTGCCTTTTTAGTGTTCGATTACTTTTTTTTAGAAATAATAAAGCCTTTTGAGCCTTTTGTCTTTTGTTATATACTACAGTATATGGGTATAATTCTTTCCATAAAACTGAATTCTATTTGGATGTGCATAGCCGTCAATGGCAGAGCCTTATTTGGGTGCCAGTTGAATGTCAATGCGCTCTAATTTAAAGTGTATTGTCAAAAATCACAGCCACACATGTTTTTCTGCCATTTAAAATGAAAATAAAATTTGGACGTGCATAGTCGTCAATGGCAGAGCCTTACTTGGGTGCCAGTTGAATGTCGATAGGCTCTAATGTAAAGTGTATGGTCAAAAATCACAACCACACGTTTTTCTGCCATTTAAAATGAAAGTAAAATTTGGACGTGCATAGCCGTCAATGGCATGGACTTGTATGGCCTGCAAAACAGCCATATACCCCAAAAAATGCCATACACCCCCCCCACAAACCAAAATGCATTTTGCCACATACCCCAAAAAATGCCACATGGCGAAAAAAAAAAATGCCACATGGCAAAAAAAAATTGCCACATGGCAAAAAAAATGCCACATAGCAAAAAAAATTTGGCACGTGGCAAAAAAAATGCCACATGGCAAAAAAGTTTTGCCACATGGCAAAAAAAAATCCTTATGGCAAAAACATTTTGCCACATGGCAAAAAAAATGCAACATGGCAAATACCACTTTTGGTTCTCGCTGTCTCTCGACGGAGGAGGCACATTTTAAATATATTAAAGTGATATAGCCATCTTTGAGTGAACTTAGAGTAAAATTCAGGTATATCGAGGCGGGGCCGACTGTCCTCTTTTTTGGAAATCAAAATATGGTCACCACACCTAAATGATTAATCGGTGATCAAAATAGCTGTCGATAAATTTTCTAATCGATTAGTAGTCGATTAATTGATTAACTGTTGCACCTCTAAAATCCACGATTTTAATAATATGTCGGATTTCTCATTACATTTAGTGTTTATTTTGTTTCCCAAATTCAGCCAGTGTTCATTTATACAACGATTTAATTTTTTTTTTGCAGTGTTTCTTTGTTTTTTTTTTAAATGCTTCATATTAGATTTTTGAAAAGTCCTTTTAGTATTAGAAGAGTCTAGTTTAGTCTTCAGAGTTAGGACACTATTACACTTTAACGAGAAAACAAGTTGCACAAAACTCAATGATCCTTCTCTTCTTCCTGCAGTCAATTACACTGCGTATCTTCTTCTACACCTCAGTGCTGCCCCCCATTTTGTGGCAAACTGTGGAACTACATAAAAACTGTGCAACTTTCGTTAAAAGCTGTCAAAACAATCACTACAACGTCGGCCTGCACAATATTGTTTCAACATCACAATTTTAATTTGCACATGCGCAAAAGTCCCATCGCAGGACATGCGATTGTTTGTTTTTTTGTTTTTTTAATGTCAACTTTTGTTTTTCTTCATAAAAGCAGCATAAAAGCAGTGTAGAGACATGGCTTCCTGGATCCCCTATACACCCATCTTCATCATTCACAGATAAATATGAAACTGACAATCTGCCAATACCGAGTCCTGGTCTGGTACCGAATTTTTTTTTTTTTTTTTTTGCTTTGACGCTCATGCTGCTGAGAACAGCCTCTCACTTGCACAATGAATGAGTTTGCCACAGCACATTTCAGACTCTGTACCAAACTTAAAGATGATTAACACATTTGTGCCTTTTATCGTATTTGATCGTATCTAGCCAGATCAAAGCTACGAACCTGTCAATCATCATTAACTTTTAGTACAAAGCGGCATTTGCACTGGTGACCAAGAAGAACAGTTTGGTTGTACTGCTTAGCAGGAAGGAGGGTCAGATGCTGTACAAGCATGAAGCAGAAAAACATAATTTTATTAATTAAAAACACAATCCTTTTCATCCAATTCCGATCCTCTGAAAAATGGCGCGATCAGCCCGATTCTGATCATGTGATCGGATCATCTCTAATGAATACAATGAGTTCATAGTGATCCAACCAAAGTCTTTCCAAACAGAGCTATTTAAATCAGTTATGAAAATTCTTCTAGTTGAAATACCCCACTGTGTATTGCAATAAGGGCTGTCAAACGATTAAAATTTTTAATCGAGTTAATCACAGCTTAAAAATTAATTAATCGTAATTAATCGCAATTCAAACCATCTCTAAAATATGCCATATTTTTCTGTAAATTATTGTTGGAATGGAAAGATAAGACACAAGACGGACATAAACATTCAACATACTGTAAATAAGTACTGTATTTGTTTATCATAACAATAAATCCACAAGATTGCATTAAAATTATTGCATTAAAAGGGATCCACGGATAGAAAGACTTGTAGTTCTTCAAAGATATTTGAGTACAAGTTATAGTAATTTTATATTTTTTTGAGAGATAGGAATATTATTTTTGTAATGCTTTCCCTAAATGATACTGTAGCGACTTAACTGTTCCGCCCAAATGCATGATGGGAAGTTGGGCAACCATGACTGTCAGTGGTTGCTGCAAATGGTATACAGCAAACTTGTCCTCAAGGGCCGCTGTGAGTCCTAGTTTTTGTTCCTACCAATAGAGCACAGACAGGTTAACCAATGAAGTTTGTGCTAAAACAAGCAGCACCTGACTGCAATCAACTGATTACCCCTGTGAGACACCAGATTGGTGAAAGTTTGTCCTCATGATGGGTTTGAACAAAAACCCGCACCCACTGCGGCCCGTGTGGAATAGTTTGGACACCACTGGTATACAGTATGTGCTGCGTTGTGTTCAATTAGGCGTGTTAAGAAAAAGAATGTCCCTCGCTCCGCCCAAATGCATGATGGGAAGTTGGGCAACCATGACTGTCAGTGGTGGCGGCAAATGTCATACAGTTTGATCTGCGTTGTGTTCAATTAAGCGTGTTAAGCACAAGAACGTCTCCTGCTCCGCCCAAATGCATGATGGGAAGTTGGGCAACCATGACTGTCAAATCCCCCAAAAGTTTTCCAGCATTGTTCAGCTCTACTTTAAAGCCTGCTGCGTTGCGGGGAAGATTGTATAAAGATCCTTTCCACATTGATTCAAGCTAGTTTACATACACATATAGGGTGACATGACAGCCGGCCTCACTGACTGGTCCATTGAGTCATCAGTGACCTTCCGCGGGATTGGAGTTGCCAGGCCAATTGACCAAATCACTGATCTTTAAAAGCAGCTCTGCGGGCACAAGAGGGAGGTGGGAGTAGTGACCGCGCACCCCCGTGCTCCAGTGAAAATGCACACAAACACACAAGCACACAATCCTTCCATGCACCTCGCTTGCTAATCAAGGAGCAGGCAGGCGTGGTGACACTAACGAGAGGCGACGGCTCCACAGCGCTCGGGGCAACGACCAGCTCGGCTGTCGAGACCGTGGAGAGAGTCCGCCAGGCACGCACTGAGGCAAGGCAAGGTTTGATGTTTTGTGAGGAGGAGGAGGAAGGGAGGAGGAGAGCTGCTGGTGTGGATGCGAGGGGAGTTCATTAGGAAGATGCACCAGGAGTTGGCTTAGTAAATTTTATTGAAATTTAACTGTGAAAATTGGAGGAATATTGTAAATTGCTCAAATTTTTTAAGTTGACTTGCATAAGAAATATGCACGGAAGGTATCAATTGCAGCAAAAGGTTTCCTTTTGTACAATAAATGTTCCATGTAGAATGGTATACATTCAAAATGAGCTGAATTTTTTTTTTTTAGTTAGAATGGTTTGAAGGCAAATTTAAATGTGTTAAATTTTTGGAATTTGACAGAAATTTTGAAGTATTGAAAATTGCGAGGACATTTCCCATGACATTTTTAATTCAAGAACATTCTATTTAAATGAATGAATATTTTTCAGGTTCAACTCATGCTTCCAAAATTAACTTCTCCAAAATATTACTGTTACAACTATAAAATGTTGTACATATTCAGAACATCAAATGAAGACACCATTTTTTTGTGTGTCTCGATTTTCTGTCACAATTTATTTTATTTTTAGTCCGCATTTCACAACTGTTTTTGTACCAATAATTTTTAGAGAACACATCAACAGCTACAGTACTCATGGTATTCCCAAAATGTCCATATTTGTACAATAAACCATGCAAATTAAAAGATATTTTACATATTTACCTCCCCCAACACAGTTCTCAAAATGTCTCTTCAAAAGCAAAATCAGGACATAAACAGCACTACTGTTCACAATAAAATTGCAAAATGAAAATCTATTTCACACGCTGACTTCAGTATTTTTGTTTAAAGAGAGCGACAAAGCAGCGCTAAATACTTCCCAAAGCATCCCGCCCTGGGGCCTCTGCGCAGAGTGTCTTGCCCCCACATCCCGGGCCTAGCCCCCACCTCCTCCTCCGGAACACAGTTTAACTTCTGTCATCCAGATGAAGCAAGTGAGTCAGTCTAGCAGTGGCGAGAGGATGTGACAGGCCGGTAATGGACAGGACAAAGAGAGGATTTATGAAGTATTAGTAAACCTTAATAATTCACCACACCAAAGACCCCGGGAGTCCCTCTGGCGGACCCCCACGTCTTCCGCTTCTGTAGCTTTTTAATACGGTGCCGTGCCAGTCCACGAATTTACATTAAAATAGATTACAATTAAATTATTGCACATTGCTGCTCAATATTTGCCCTTTTGTTAGATAATGTTCATAAAAGTTAGATTGTTATATAATGTTTCTTTAAAAAAAAACAACAACAACAACAACTGAACTAGAAGCAAAAGATTTTAGTCAATGTTCCATTTCAATTCTGGAATTAGCCTTTTGTCTAAAAAATGTTATAAAATGACCTGTATAAATAGTAACTCAATCAGCTGCAAAGCAGTGTTGTTTTTGGCAGCTTTTTTTAATTTTCGTCTTAGTCTTTTGGACCGAAATGCTAATTAGTTGTCATCATATTGTAGTCATCTCAAAATGTGTTTGTCTTTATCTAGTTTTTGTTGACGAAAACCCAATACTAATTTCGTCTACTAAAACTAAAACTAGACGCTACGAACTGTATGTAAAAAGTTTTCCAAGAGTTTAGGAACAACACTTACCATGCTAAATGCTAATGCTAACGCGAACGCTATGCTAACACAACAAGTTACATTTAAGAGCCTTTCACACATATCCCGGTAAATTCCTGTGTAAGGTGACGCGGGATTTACTCGCGTCATTGCTTCACGTATGGAGAGACATCCCAGGAATGATGCCGGTTGGACACTTTCACAGACTTGTCCCTTGTTTCCCACTGGTGTTCTCTGTGCAGGGAGGGCTTCTGGCGTGATTTTATAACCCGGACATTACGTCATTTTTGGTTGGCATCGGCTGTCATATTCTGTTGATCAGATCATGTTTTGTTACAGAGGTTGTTACAGGTCGTGGGAGCGTTCCCGGTGTCGTAATGCAGCCTATTCAAGCTCATCAAGACTGTATTTAAGCCCATGCGATCCAAGAGAAGGGTGCCAAGATAATAACTTGCTGGGCGCCATTGGACACCTTGTACTCTCGAGTTTCATGCATTTGCTAGCTTGTTCGTCTGCCGCCCTTGTTTGGAATCTCCTACGTTGTGCTGGTATTTGAGCGTATTTGTTTTGTTGTCTAATCGGCTCTCTACCTACCGCTTAGGTTAATATTATTGATCCCCGTCAACCTATTGTCACGGACCCCTTGTGTTATTCCCACTTTTCAGCGATCGCTGTTTGTATTTAATTCATTTGCTCCCAAATCGTATAAATAAGTTCTATTTTTAATTGTTTCAGTGTCCCAAAAACGTATATATACGTCTTTTACGTTTTTTTTTTAACAAGAGGCATCTCTAGGTTCTGTTGCACCTAAACTGCAATGCACAATGCTCAAAACTCATTTTAAAGCAATAGAACTGGCCACTGGAGGGCAGTAGCACATTTTGTAAGAACTCATCTCGGACCAAGAAAGGAAGTGAAGAAAAATAGTCAGGAAACGGAAGTTGGAGGGATCTTGTGAAGACGCGTGAGAATTTGAGAAAAATGTGGAGAACGATCGGAAAAAAAGGCAAACGACATTGGAGGAGTGTTTTGAAAAGAAAATGAAACCATCGTCAAAGAAGGATTCAAAAAAATCTATCTTGATGAGGCAGACGGTGACGGCCACAACAGCGTCAGGTTCCACACGCGTTCTGCGGAGCTCACGTTGCCTTACCCCTGAGCCCGAGGTTGAAACCAACGATGAAGATGATGAAAAAAGTGAGACCGATCTTGATCTGGACTCATCAGATTACTGGGAGCCACCTCATTCAACCGGGAGCAGCCGAGAGACTTCCCCATTGTTATGTGTGCAAATAGTTCAACAGTTCAATAGTTCAGTTATGTGTAAATAAATTGTTAATTTGCGATCAAAAGCTCTATTTGTCTTGTTGTTTATGTTATTTTGAAGAACGAAAACATTATTCAGATGTTTAGGATGTCACAAAAGTGAAAAATAGCTGTGTTAAACTCAAAGTTATGTTTGAAATGTATGCTTTCACAAAAAGCTCAATTTCTGTTTTTTCATCAGAAATTGGAAAATTGCTTAAACTAAGCTATTTTCTAATGCTGATTTCTAAAGAATGGAAAAAGATATGAACTAAATTTTTTTCTGCTGAAAGAAGAGAGTCAAATCTTTCTCTTGGTGGGTTCCATGTTTATATGGCAATAGAACAGAATTTTATGTGGGCCTTGCAAAATCAGTCAAAATCCAGTAAAACGGCCGGGAACGAAGGGCCTTCACCCGGTGAAAATGGCTGGGAGTGAATAAGTTAATAAACCCTTGAACGCTTCCCTCCGTTGTATTCTGATTTGAGGTACAACCTTGTTTCTGCAGTTGCGGACCCTAACACCGGCAACAAAATAAACCATAAATTTTCAAAGATGGACGATGGACCCTCTTCCTCGGCTCTACGATCCAATAACAATTTAATTTTGTTATGTTTTCAGTTCAATTTACTTATTTCCAGCTTGCTATGTTGATAATTGCGATGTTTGTTTACTGCTTTTCGTCTTACTGCGAAGAAAGAGGAAGTGACGGTCAGCCCGCCATTATATTTACGTCATCAGCCATCGTGCTGTGATTCGGGAATTTAACGCCTGCTTTCACACACACCACTTCCCTGGAAATTATACTAAGACACGACTCGGTAAATGTCCGCGTCATCTCCATGTCAGTCAACCTGGGAAATTGCTTTCACATACAAGGGCTGCCTGCTTTAATCCCGGAATTTAAACAGTGTTCAGGTGTATGTGAAAGGGGCTTCAGTGTGTGATAATATTTGCTCTCTCAAAACTATTAAAAATCAAAGATCTTGTCAACTATCTTACAGCTATGAAGTTATTTAAAGCAAAAAAATAAATTACTGCCACATAATGTACAAAACCTATTTAAGGTTCGTGAGAATATCCATAGTCTGCGAGGATCTGGAGATTTTATGTTACCAAGATTTCGAACTGCTTGCAAACGTTTTCATGTGTCTGTATGTGGAGTGAAACTCTGGAACAATTTAGACAATCATTTCAAGCAGTGTCAAAATATCCAAAAATTTAAATTGTTGAATAAAAATATGGTCTGGTCTAATGACATTTGCTGACAATGTGTGTTGCTGTTTTTGTCAATTGGTGTAAATATTGAAATTATTGTTAATGAGCCAACTTTTGTTGGTTGTCTGTTGGTTTAGTTGTTTTTTTCTGTTTTTCATTTTTTTCTTCATTTTCATTGTGTGGACAGGAGTATCCCATGAAGTAAGGATGCTGGACAATAAGATCAGGGGTGGGATAAAATAAGTTTTTTCTTATTCCCACTCCCTTTAGAGTGCAATTATTTTTGTTGAATTATACTGTATGTTTTTTTTGTGTTTTTTTTTTTTGTGGGTGCATGCTCGAAATAAAAAAAGCTTCATCATCCTCATCATCATAATCACTCAGCACAGACCTTTAAAGGCTAAAGCAACATTGCATTTTCTCTCTGGCAAAGATAAGAAAACAAATCTTACCGTATGTGCAAGACTGCATTTAGACTGGATACAACATACTGGTGAGTCGGGAAGGAGGAGGAGGCACAGCATGTCACTTGAGTGACACATTCAAACACTGCTACAATGCGTGTTAACTACACATACGATAAGAAATTGTCACACACTGTGAACTTGTGACGGAAACAATTGCGCAGACAAAAACTGGCCGTCATCTTGTTATGTTTTAGTCTCCCAAAACACATTTTTAGCTCATTATCATCTCGTCATCGTCATAAAAATAGGGTTTTTTGATTAAATATTTTCGGTTTCATCATCGATGACAAACACAACTCTACTGCAAAGTTAAGCTTTCTTTAAAGATGAAGAATATCTGCCTTAGATATTCGGATGTTGTTATCTACAAGTGTTACTTTACTGTTTATGTCCAAAATCTCCAAATATCAAAGGGGCTAAACCTCTTTTGCTAAACGTGTTGTCATTCTTCAATTCCTGCACCTAACTTGTCCATTTGGGTTTTGTGCACAAACTGATGCTAATTCAGGTCACCAAATAGAAGCCACCAGCTACCAATTAGAATTTATCACAACTTAGCAGGTCACTGTCAGTCAGTCTAACATACACGCGGAAAATAAATAGCTCACAACGTTGAGGTAATTCCCTCGCTGTGCGAAGACTGCATCTTTGTGTGTGATTGGCAGGCGCAGTCATTACAGTAGATACCCCCACTGGCTGTTCTTTTTACTCTCCTCTAGTCTGGGTAGTGGTGGTGGTGGTGGCGGGGTGGGGTTACTTACAGTATAGTGACGGGTGTCAGCACAGAGGCCGCGTCCAGTCTGGTGTGACAGCGATGCCGCCTGACCAGTCCAGCCCTGACCCCCTCTCGCTTCAGCCCGCATCGCCCCGAGAGACGTGGAGGGTGATGCGGGCTGGCACCGCGGGGCCCTCCCTGGCTGGTGCCTTTGCTGGTGGTCTCCGTGGCCTATTAGTGTCTCGCTGTGGGCCTGTCACACTGACAAAACAGGGGCCTGTCAAATTAAGTAGGGAGATATGTACTCAGACGCACCGAGGGGAGACCAGGATGAGGGAAGTACCGGTGCTAATGTCGACACTAAGTGAGAGTGACAGCTCGAGAGTTGATCGGAGAGCGAGCGAGAGGTCCGCGCTCGGTAACGGTAGCCGATAATGGCGGCGGTGGGATTGTCCTGAGGAGACTTGCTGAAGGCCAATCCAAACACAGCGAGACGGGACGAACACGTGGAAGACGCTCGGGGTTCCGGCCAAAACAGCTTGGAGTTACGCTGCTCCGATTTAATGATATCTGACTGTGGAGCTCCGTGTGTGTAGGTGGAGGTAAGCTTTGAGTTGGTTTGCTCAAATGTTCAAACTTTTAGATGAAGATGTGTGCCCCACTGCAGGCAATATGCTCAAACTTTTCACGTAGTCCCTCAAAGTTTTCTTGTCATTGTTATTGTTTGAAGACAATGCAAGTCTTAAAGCACCAAGTTGGAGAAGTCATATCATCTATTCTAAACCAGTCATCACTATACAGTAAAATAATGAATACTGGGTAAAACATTATTCGTCATAAAACTGTCATAAGACTGTCATAATTATGACATGACAGTGTTAATAACAGTACCTTATTGCACTCACAGTATCTTATTTTTTACTTGACTTTATTAATATAACGAGTTCTGTCCTCATTAAACGTAAAGTTGTTCAGTTTGACAGACAGGCAAGGCAAGGCAAGGCAAATTAATTTATATAGCACAATTCAACACAAGGCAATTCAAAATGCTTTACATCACATGAAGATCATAAAAATCACATTTGAATCAATACAATGTAAAAACCAAGACAAAAGATCGCATTTAATCACAAATGGAATAAAAATAAATAAATAAAAATAAAACAGAAACTACTACTACTAATAATAATTGAAATCAGGAATGGAGATAAGCACAAGAGGAATAGAAAGCAGATAGATTGAAATATATTGCCAGTTATGGATATGCAGTGCTAAACAAAAGCGTTTTTAGCCCTGATTTAAAAGAGCTAACAGTTTGAGCATACTTCAGACGTTCAGGTAACTGGTTCCAGAGGTGAGGAGCATGATAACTAAATGCTGCCTCACCCTGCTTGGTTCTTGTTCTTGGAACATGCAGAAGACCGGTTCCAGACGACCTTAGGGGTCTAGATGTCTCATAGGAATCTAACAAGTCAAGCATGTATTTTGGTCCAACGCCATTAAGTGTTTTGTAGACGAGCAGTAGTATTTTATAGTCTTTCCTTTGACTCACTGGAAGCCAGTGTAGCGATTTCAAAACCGATGTAATGTACAGCTTCCTTGTATTTGTGAGGACTCTGGCTGTAGCATTCTGTACTAGCTGCAGCTTCCTGACTGATTTTTTATCAAGACCTGTAAATATACTGTTACAATAGTCCAATCTGCTGAAAATGAACACATGCATAAGTTTTTCCATGTCTTGTTGAGTCAGAAGCCCCTTAATTCTGGTTATATTTTTTAGGTGGTAATAAGCGGATTTAGTGACGGACTTTAGATGGCTATCAAATTTTAGGTCTGAATCAATAATTACGCCAAGGTTTCTGACTTGATTTGTAGCTGTAAGTGACATTGTGCTAAGTTGCCTGCTTATCTTTGACCTTTCCTTTATTGGCCCAAAAATGATCACTTCTGTCTTCTCCACATTTAACTGGAGAAAATTCTGGCACATCCATTCATTGATTTGATGAATGCATTTACTCAGGGAGACTAAGGGACTATAATCATGTAGGGACACAGAAATGTACAGTTGTGTGTCATCTGCATAGGCGTGATAGGAGATGTCATACTGTTCCATTATCTGAGCTAACAGAAGCATATAGATGTTAAATAAGAGTGGTCCAAGAATTGACCCTTGAGGGACTCCACACGTGAATTTGGTTCGTTCTGACTGATAGTTTCCGATTGACACAAAGAAATCCCTATCATGTAAATAGGATGTGAACCACTGAAGAATAGTGCAGCAAACAAGGCAATTGTTGTTTTATGTAGCTTTTTACTTACTTCACGTTTGACAGTTTCTAAAACTGTAACATACATATGCAGACTTATGTTCAAAACGACACACATTTTAACTTGACACCAAACAGTTGGTGTTCGAACGTCCATGTAGTCTGATCAATATGTAAATATTGAACGATTAAATTAGCCTAACTAAATTCCTCTAGCTTAAATGCTATGAATGCTAACGTATTTGCAATTCTCACAGCAAATCGCTCACGCATAACTCCACAAACTGTAGCTCTAAACTTAATTACAAATGCATACACAAACATATATTAGCTGAAACAACTTACAGCCTTATGTGGACCAAACCGGAGCGCAGCTATCCTTTATCCATGTCAGACGTCTGAGTCTGCCCCTCAGCCATACAAGGCGATACTAGAGCCAGACCAAACGCTGCCACCAGAGGGCAGTGTATCCTCCATCATTAAAGAAAATCCCTCCCCATCCTGCTGCTTTTCTTGGTTTAGCAGTGCACTGGAGTTGCTTATTATAGGTAACGATGATTAACAGCCATTAAGGTTTTATCTTGCCAGAGATGCCTGGAGCTCAAGCATTTAATAAAGACAAGCATTTTTCTATTTTATTCTTTTTTACAAATAATTTGGTGGGACAGTAACATGTTTAAAACTTATCATAATGATTACATTTGAAGTGCTTAAAAAACTTGTATTAAAATATTTTACATACAGTATACATGAAAGTGTCAGGTACGAGACGGAGGAACTAGTAGCGTATCACAGGATTTTATTGATGTTGGCAGGCAAAGAAAACAATCAGGTCAAGTGGTAATGGACAGTCGACATGCAGGAGTGTGCTGAATCGTGACGACCTGACATTGAATACTATGTGTCCGTATCTTATATACATGTTTTTGTTCTCAGTTCTTCTTTGTGACATGTTTGTGTTCTCAGTTGTCCTTTGTGACGCACTAAGGAGCACACTGTCTTCGATACGCATGAGTGTGATGGAATATGCTTACAATTAGTAGAGAAGGGCCAGGCACATGATAGAATTTTTTTTTTTAGTGTTACACTTTGGGGGGAAAAAAGTGAAAAAAAATCTTTGCAATGTAAATCGGAATAAATACACTGAACACACACAGACACACACACACACAAACTGCGGTTTTTCACATATTGCAGCGGGTTCTGGTCCCCATTAACCGCGAAAAACGAGGGATCCCTTTATTTTGAGATTTAGGGGTACTCAAAAAGTTAATTTCGACTTACGTGGAAATTCGGGTTAAGTCGCTAGCGTAGGAACGGAACCCGTTTGTAACCTGGTAACTACCTGTATTTTAGCACGGAGAACACTCAAAGCCACAGAGTGATAGTGATAAGCTAAAGGGGCGCTGACATTGGTTCCTCCTCGAAAGCTTCTCTAGTTTACCTGTATTTCTATCATAGCACAAATCCAAAGCAAGGAAAGATGTAAAGACGGTTAGAGTTATGGCTTGTTTGTTTTTTAACCCCCCAAAAAGTACACGATGGACTGACATTATATTTGAGATCTATGACCTAATTGACGCATTAGGCATCTGTAATCTAAATGTAAAAGAAACGTAAAACAAAAGTCTATTTTAAAACTAAGTCAGGCACTCTAGAATGAGGTTCTATGAATTTATTATTTATGTTTTTAGCTATGTATTTACAAAGTACAATATTTTAGCGTGCTAGTTCCCTTATTAACTCATTCACTCTCAGCCATTTTCACCGGACCAAGGCCCTTCCCTCCCGCCGTTTTACTGGATTTTGACTGATTTTGCAAGGCCCACAGAAAATCTGTTCTATTGCTATATAAACATCGAACCCACCAAAAGAAGGATTAGACTCTCTTCTTTCAGCAGGAAAAAAAGTAAGTTCATATCTTTTTCCATTCTTTAGAAATCAGCATTAGAAAATAGCTTAGTTTGAGCCATTTTCCAATTTCTGATGAAAAAACAGAAATTGAGCTTTTTGTGAAAGCATACATTTCAAACATAACTGACTTTAACACAGCTATTTTTTGCTTTAGTTACATACAAAACGTCTGAATAATGTTTTCCTTTTACAAAATAACATAAACAACAAGACAAATAGAGCTTTTGATAGCAAAGTAACAATTTATTTACACATAACTGAGAGATGACGCTGTTGTCGCCGCGACAGACGAGTAAACTTTTCCCTCATCACCTCCTGTCTCATAAAGATGGATTTTTTTGAGTCTCTGCGGGGTCTGCTCGACAAGCAGCATGGACTCAACGGCATCATCCGCTGCACTGGTGGTCCTGGTCGTTCTGCTCGGTCGTCCAACGCCTGGCGCCCTCTCGGGTGTTCTGCTCGGTCGTCCAACGCCTGGCATCCCTCCGCCGGCACTCCGACCGTTTGTTGCCGTTGCATCGGGTTGCGGGTCTTACCAAATACGCTACTGCCCTCCAGTGGCCAGTTTTATTGCTTTAAAATGGATTTTCAGCTTTGTGCTTTGGAGCTCAGTTGAATCAGAACCCAGAGATGTCTCTTATGAAAAAAAACGTAAAAGACATATAAATATTTCTTTGGGACACTGAAACAATTAAAAATAGAACGTATTTATACTCGGGCTGTCAAACGATGTTTTTGTTTTAATAAAATTCTTAAAATTTTCAAACAAAAAAATAAAATAGTAGCTCGCCATTGTTGATGTCAGTAATTACACAATGCTCATGGATGGTGCTGAAACCCATAAAATCAGTCGCACTTAAGCGCCAGCAGAGGGCGAAAAAACACCAAAAAACACAAGTAACAAATGGACATAACACTGTCATTTTAATCTGTTTGAGCGGGGCATGTACTTTAATTACGTCAAATATTTTAACGTGATTAATTAAAAAATTAATTACCGCCCGTTAACGCGATAATTTTAACAGCCCTAATTTATACGTTTTTGGGAGCAAATGAGTTTTTTTTTTTAATCATTTACACTTTTTCTTCTTGGAAGATGCTTGAATTGCATTTCTATCAAAACTATTTTTTAAACAAAGTTTTTCCACAATGTAAACCCACAGGATATACCGTTTCTCTGTATGGATGCTCAGCGCAATATTCGGGGTTCACTGTACCTCCATGTGTGTGTCAGCTCTTGTGTGTTTGTGTGCTGCCACTCGGGCTCTCACGTTGCGCGGCGTTGTCGAGAGCGAGAGGCTGATGCGCAGTGGCAGCTCCCCCCTCGCAGCCACGGGCCAGCCCAGAGCCACTGCAGATGATAGTTTTAATTGCTTTCAATCTTTCAGGCTAGTCTCTGCCCAGTGGCGCAGGCTGCTGGTGTGTGTGCGTGGATGTGTGTGTGTCTGTGCGGTTATTGTCTGAGGAGGTTCCAAAAACATGCGTGTGTGATGGATGTGTTTGTCCATTATGAGAGGGAAATGAAGAGAGAATTAAGGCCTTCCAGTGCTGCATGTGCGACACGTTGTTGTGCTGCCACATATGTTTTAACAAAACGTTTGTGTGTTTGTGTCTGTCTGCAAAAGTGTGTTTTCTACAGTGATGGGCAAAAGTAAAGATATCAAAATACTAATTCATGGCCACAGATTTATTTTAGGGCTGTCAAACAATTAAAAATTTTAATTGAGTTAATCACAGCTTAAAAATTAATCGTAATTAATCGCAATTCAAACCATCTATAAAATATGCCATATTTTTCTGTAAATTATTGTTGGAATGGAAACATAAGACACAAAACGGATATATACATTCAACATACTATACATAAGTACTGTATTTGTATATTATAACAACAAATCAACAAGATGGCCTTAACATTATTAACATTCTGTTAAAGCGATCCATGGATAAAAGGACTTTTAGTTCTTAAAAGATAAATGTTAGTACAAGTTATAGAAATGTTATATTGAAACCTCTCTTAATGTTTTCATTTTAATAAAATTTGTAAAATTTTCAGACAAAAATAAACTAGTAGCTCGCCATTGTTGATGTCAATAATTACACAATGCTCATGGTGCTGAAACCCATAAAATCAGTCGCACCCAAGCGGCAGCAGAGGGCGACAAAACACCAAAAAACACAATAACAAGTGGACATGACACTGTGCTGTCATTTTAATCTGTTTGAGCGGGGCATGTGCGTTAAATACGTCAAATATTTTAACGTGATTAATTTAAAAAATTAAGTACCACCCGTTAACGCGATAATTTTGACAGCCTTAATTTATTTACAATGTACTGTAGATGCAAAATTCACACCAAAAGTAAATTAATGGTGCCGAAATACTAATTTGTGCTAAAGAATACTATTTTGTGTCTACAAGGTATTAATAATAACGTACAACAGAAATAGTACTGTAATTTAGTTTGATGGGGGTAAATTACATTGTGCCACTATAAATATAATACATTCACACTAATCTGTGACAACAGCATACTAATTTATGATTAAACAATAATCATTTGTGGCAACAAATAATCATTGCGGAGGGAATTAAATTGAGCGCCATGTGCCATTTTATAATAACAAAAGTCTAATTGGTGGCCACAGAATTTTAATTCATTCATTTATATAGGTCATAACGTGTGCACATAATACTACCTTGAAGCTAAGAATAATATTTTTTAAAAAGTGCAATAAATATGAATTATGATTAAGAGGAGTTAATTAAATTGTGTCCACAATTTAGACACAATGGAAGAGAAGTGTGAATATAATTTCTGGACAGTTGGATAATCATATTGAGCACACCTTCTCAGGAAAGGTAGAAAACATTGTGTTTAGCTATTCTGGAGAACATGTTTAATAGGATAGGATAGTAGGAATGATATAACACCCACAAATGTGATATTAGTGTGCACATTACATCTAAATGGCAGCTACATTTACGTATGTCACAAGTTACTAGGGCTCCTTTCATTCCAATATAATGAAAGGTGTGTAAATCCCTTTGCCGTAAAATGTGTGTTTATAAATAATAAAGTTCAGGCATTTCATGCAAAGACCTCAAAACATGCACTCACGTCCTTAAAAGCATTTTATAGGCGGTGAACTACAAAACCAACACATCAATAATTCAGGGCCCAATGCTGAGATGGCATAACACAACACTAAAAACATCCACAAATTTAAATAGCAAGTGGGAATTCAACACTTTCCTTGCCATGACTGGCATATTTGAGCACGTTTTCCCAATCCGCCATCAGCACTTGCCATAAAAGCCCTGTGGCGTCTCTATTTACGTGGATTTGACCTAAATTGTTTGTAAAGAAACAAATAGTTTGACTACTTAGAGTGTATCAAGGCTTGACAGGAAAAATATCTATAGAAACTAAGTAGTCAAACTATTTGTTTCTTTATTGGGAAAACGTGCTCAAATATGCCAGTCATGGCAAGGAAAGTGTTGAATTCCCACTTGCTATTTAAAATAGTTTGACTACTTAGAGTGTATCAAGGCTTGACAGGAAAAATATCACTATGACAATAATCACTATAGAAACGCAGAAATAAGAGAAGTGAAATTAAATCTTAAGGCAAGGCAAGGCAAGGCAATTTTATTTATATGGCACAATTCAACACAAGGCAATTCAAAGTGCTTTACATCACATGAAGATCATAAAAATCACATTAAATCAATAGAACATGAAAACACAGACAATCGTAACAAATTATACATAAAAATCGCATTTAATCACGAATAGAATTTAAAAAAAAAACACTATTATTGAAATCAGCAATGGAGATAATGCGCAAGAGGAATAGAAAGCAAATAGATTAAAATATATAGGTAGTTATGGATATGCGGTGCTAAACAAAAGTGTTTTTAAACCTGATTTAAAGGAGCTAACAGTTTGGGCATACGTAAGACCTTCAGGTAACTTGTTCCAGAGGTGAGGAGCATAGTAACTAAATGCTGCCTCACCCTGTTTGGTTCTTGTTCTTGGAACATACAGGAGACCGGTTCCAGACGACCTTAGGGGTCTAGATGTTTCGTAGGAATCTAACAAATCAAGCATGTATTTTGGTCCAAGGCCATTAAGTGTTTTGTAGACGAGCAGTAGTATTTTATAGTCTATCCTTTGACCCACTGGAAGCCAGTGTAACGATTTCAAAACCGGTGTACCGTATTTTTCGGACTATAAGTCGCACCTGAGTATAAGTCGCAGCAGCCATAAAATGCCGAACGAAGATGGAAAAAAAACATATATAAGTCGCACTGGAGTATAAGTCGCATTTTGGGGGGGAATTTATTTGATAAAATCCAACAAATAGAACAGATATGTCATCTTGAAAGGCAAAATAAAAATACAATAGAGAACAATATGCTGAATAAGTGTACAGTATGATAATGTTACATGATGCATGTACAACGAAATGCGAACGTGGCCGGTATGGTAACGTAACATAGCTATGAAGAGTTATTCAGATAACTATAGCATAAAGAACATGCTAACAAGTTTACCAAACCATCAGTGTCACTCCACAACACCAAAATGGCATGTGAAATGATATAATAATTTGTTAATAATTTCACACATGTTGCTCCAGAGTCGCACCCCCAGTCAAACTATGAAAAAAAACTGTGACTTATAGTCCGAAAAATACGGTAAATGGTAAATGGTGTTATACTTAATATGGTCCAGTTTCCTTGTATTTGTGAGGACTCTGGCTACAGCATTCTGTACTAGCTGCAGTTTCCTGACTGATTTTTTATCAAGACCTGTAAATATACCGTTGCAATAGTCCAATCTGCTGAAAATGAATGCATTCTTAAATGATTTGGACATATTTTGTGGCCCTCCTTCAAAAACTCCACGTAAAACCAGCCCATGAAACCATAACCCATTTTACACTCTGGATGATTTGGAACGCCACCCCTCCTTCCCTGCTTTCCCCCACCCCCAACTCATACACACACACGAGGCTTGTGGCCAGGGGGTAAATTAAGCCCTAACATTCCCACAGAGGCTAATCTCCATCCATTTAGAGGGCTGTAATATTTAATCAAGAGGCCACGGAGAGCCTGGCAGCATGGTGCGCTGTGGCAGCATTCATATGTTGGGACACACACACACACACACACACATGAATGATCATATTTCAAACCCATTGACGACAATAGATATCCAACCCATTTAAACTGTGACTGTGTAGGTTTGCAACTTTAAATAGGGATGGGAAGGACATAACACTTTTCAGGATGCTCAAATTGTCCCCACCAACTTTTAAGCAACCTTATTTGCAGTATATAATAAGTTCAGCTATGTAGGAAATTTAGATTGTCTTCCCATATGTTGTAATGATAGAATTGACCCTACCATTATTACTGTAATTTTCGGACTATAAGCCACCACTTTTTTCCTTCCTTTTTAAATACTGCAGCTTATACAGTCCCTGACAAAAGTCTTGTTGCTATCCATTTTGTAGAAACAATTGCTAATAACCTGACTTTTAGTTATTCAGTTGGTTTCAGAAATGGCTCATATGAAAGCTAAGACCCTCCCAAATGATGTTGAATGTACAAAAATATATTTGTTTCACTGAAAAAAGATTGATCATTTAATGAAGACATAAAGGTCAAATTTTGGCAAGACAAAAGTTTTGTCGCCTACACAAAGTAGTGTGAAAATTAAACAAAAAATGTACTTCAAATACAAAAATATGTTACATAACATAAGCAAATTAAGTAGTGGTGCTGTGAGATCCAGATTTAATATTTTGTATGACTTCTATTGGCTTGAAGGACTGCATCCATGCTGTTCGGCAAGGATTCATACAATCTATTGATGAAGTCATCAGGAACATCAAAGAAAGCAGTCTTGCATGCCTCCTAGAGTTCCATTCTTAGGTTTCGTCTTCCATGCTTCCTCTTTCATCCTACCCCAGACATGCTCAATGATGCTCATGTGCCTTGAGGAACTTTGAGGTAGAGGTTGAAGTATGCGATGGAGCACCATCCTGCTGCAGAATTTGTCCCTTTTTATGGTTAGAAATATATGAGGCAGCTAAGATTTGTTGATATTTCAGACTATTTATGTTGCCTTCCACCCTGCAGATCTCTCAGGGTGCAGACAATTAAAAAACCGTATGGCATTTGCCAAGGCCCACAGCCTGTCAAAAGGATGGAAGCTGAAAAAGTGGCAAAAGGTGGATTTTTCAGATGAATATTCCATTGAATTACACCACAGTCACCGCAAATATTGAAGGAGACCTACTGGAGCCAGCATGGATCAGAGATTCACTCAGAAAACAGTGAAGTTTGGTGGTGGCAAAATGCTGGTCTGGGGTTACATTCAGCATGGGAGGGTGCGAGAGATCTGCAGGGTGGAAGGCAACATAAATAGTCTGAAATATCAAATCTTAGCTGCCTCTTACATTCCTAACCATAAAAAGGGACAAATTCTGCAACAGGATGGTGGTCCATCGCATACTTCAATCTCTACCTCAAAGTTCCTCAAGGCAAAGAAGATCAAGATCCTCCAGGACTGGCCAGCCCAGCCACAAGACATTAACATCATTGAGCATGTCTGGGGTACAATGAAAGAGGAAGCATGGAAGACAAAACCCAAGAATGAAACTCTGGGAGGCATGCAAGACTGCTTTCTTTGATGTTCCTGATGACGTCATCAATAAATTGTATGAATCCTTGCCGAACCGCATGGATGCAGTCCTTCAAGCCCATGGAAGTCATACAAAATATTAATAAATAATAAATTAATAATATTAATTTGCTTATGTTATGTAACATATTTTTGTATTTGAAGTACATTTTTTGTTCAATTTTCACACAACTTTCTGTAGGCGATAAAACTTTTGTCTTGCCAAAATTTGACCTTTATGTCTTCATTAAATGATAACTCTTTTTTCAGTGAAACAAATATATTTTTGTACATTCAACATCATTTGGGAAGGTCTTAGCTTTCATATGTGCCAATTCTGAAACCAACTGAATAATTAAAAGTCAGGTTATTAGCGATTGTTTAAACAAAATAGATAAGCGACAAGACTTTTGTCAGGGACTGTACTCCAGTGTGGCGTATTTGTTGATTTATTTGCGTTAATAGATAACACTTTATTTGACAGCGGTGTCATAAGACCGTCATAATTATGACATGACTCTATCATGGCCGTTACTGAATGCTTATGACAGATGTCATTAAGTGTCATCTGGCAAATTATGTCGCTAACTCCATTTATGTCCAGCTCGGATCTTTTACATCAGTTCAAAAGTGAGATAATTTGCCGGATAACACTAAATGACATCTATCATAAGCATTCATCAATGCTCATGACAGTCTCGTGTCATAATTATGATTGTCTAATGACAGTCTTATGGCACCACTGTGTTACCAAATACCATAACTATCAATTGATGAAACAACTGGAACAGTAACTGAAGAAATAATTAGCACAGAACATGAATCTTGATTGTTATTGACATATGTAGCGCTTCATGGGGGCAAGTTGGACAACAACAGTGTTGACAGCAGGTGGCAGCAGAGGTTGACTGTCACCCCCAAGGGAGCAGTGATGGCCAAATGAAGCTTTGCAGCCGATTGATTCAAAGCTTCATGGTGGTTCATTTGGTCTTATGACAGACTCTTATAATACAGTGAGGACAGCTGCAGCTTATAGTCCAGTGCGGCTTATCTATGAACAAATCTTGTTTTTGTGTCAAATTTTGTGGGTGGCAGCCTATAGTCAGGTGCGCCTTGTAGTGCGAAAATTACGGTAAAATTTAAAACTTTTACATTATAGCATCTAATAACAAGGAACACCAAGATAAAGCAGCAACCCAAATCAACGAGGCATCCAACTATACTTGTCTAAGTTGGCAACAAACAGCTAGCTGAAGCTAGCATACTAATATAAGATAGCCAATTATTTTTAAGCAAAGTACTTTACAGCTATTGAGAATGCTTTAAGGTGCCCACCATGAACTATGTCAGGACATTTAACAGCATTTTACTAACCTAAACATTCATTGCGCAACTTTATAAGTGAAGTTCATCCCTACTAAACAGGGGCGGAACTGAGGGGGCTGCTGGGGCCCGGGTCTCTGACGGGCCCGGTTTGTAAAGTGTAAAGTGGGCGTGGTTGGGTGACGGTAGCTGTAATATACTGCTTAAGTGTTCAAATATTCCTGCCAGCCACTTGGCTGGTTGTCTGGAGGGGCCCACAAAAAAAGTTCCACTTGCATCCTCCCCCGGTGGACAGTCCTCTCTGGGCGTCCCGTTTATGCTCATCCCACCCAGGCCCTGTTCACATTTGTTCCACTACTGCTACTAAATACTCATTTGAGGACATTGTTCTAGAAATTCCTATAAACCGTGTACTGTATAGGTCTGTATTCATATCACCACCAAAAATAAAAAGTATTACATTATGATATGACACCACCTTAGCTGGCAGCAAAACAATGAAGGTCCAAAGAAATTATTATGGAGCAGGTGACAACAGGGCATATTTTTCACCTTATCACAAGCCGACCTACCATCTAACTGACTTTGAAGCTTGGACTCTTAGGTCAAATCGTTCCATATTGTTGCTTGAAAGTCCCGTACACCGACTGGCGAGAGCGTTGGGCTGTCTTGCCTGGAGGAATGGCAGCGGTGGAAGCCAAGCGCTCTCACCCTCACCGCTGTAAAGGTCACGCTTCGCACCATCCGCGTGAAAACTGAAAAGGGTATTGTCCATCTGTTTTTAACCATTCGCGACTGATGATGATTCTTATGTATGTGTGTGTGTGAATGGTGTACTGTATGTGAGTTCATATACAGTATGTTCATGTCAAGGGCGTAGGTTTGCATAGGGACGGTAGGGACATAACATTAGCAACTTTTTAGGATGCTGAAATTGTCCTCACCGACTTTTAAGCAACCTTATTTGTATTATATCATGACTTCAGGTATATAGGATGTGTTGTAAGGATGGAATTGACCCGAGCATTATTAGGTGAGTTACAGTACTGCCATTATGTTCAAACTCACATTGACCCCTTTTCACTTGCTGAATGCTTTCCCCTTTAACGCATGTTTGATTGGCACACACACCCGCATTCACAGCCTCGACAAAAATGCAACATACCGTCTCCTCCGCCCCCTTCAAAGACAACGGATATTAGTTTTTTTTCCGCCAGCAGCACCCACTGTAAGTAATGTAAAAAGACGTCAATGTTGTGGATGTGGGGAACACAACACTAATTTTGCTACTGAAAGTCCGACCTGCATCAGAGTTAGCGTAACATTAATCTATATGAATTTCTCGAACTCTAGGAGGAAGCTGCTTTGAGAGAAATATCCTCCTGTATGTTTTCTACTGTTAATGTTAATTAAACTGTAAGAAATGAAGTGAAGCAAGGTTTTACCCCCTTTTCGCCAGCTTTCATTTTCATTTTATTTATGTAGTCTTTAAGGAGCCCAAAGGAGCTTTCATTTTTGAGTTGAGTTTGGCTATGCTTGTGGACAAAAAAAGTGTTTTACTTGAAGACTTCATTTTTATTTATTTTCTTAGGGTTATCGTCCCTACCAATATTGAAACTAGGGCTGTCAAACGATTAAAATTTTTAATCGAGTTAATCACAGCTTAAAAATTAATTAATCATAATTAATCACAATTCAAACCATCTATAAAATATGCCATATTTTTCTGTAAATTATTGTTGGAATGGAAAGATAAGACACAAGACGGATATATACATTCAACATGCTGTACATAAGTACTGTATTTGTTTATTATAACAATAAATCAACAAGATGGCATTAACATTAACATTCTGTTAAAGCGATCCATTGATAGAAAGACTTTTAGTTCTTAAAAGATAAATGTTAGTACAAGTTATAGAAATTCTATATTAAAACCCCTCTTAATGTTTTCGTTTTAATAAAATTTTTAAAATTTTCAATCAAAAAATAAACTAGTAGCTCGCCATTGTTGATGTCAATAATTACACAATTCTTGTGGTGCTTAAACCCATAAAATCAGTCGCACCAAAGCACCAGCAGAGGGAGACAAAAAACACAAGTAACAAGTGGCCATGACACTGTGCTGTCATTTTAATCAGTTTGAGCGGGTCATGTGCGTTAATTGCGGAAAATATTTTAACGTGATTATTTTAAAAAATTAATTACTGCCCGTTAACGTGATAATTTTGACAGCCCTAATTGAAACCAAACCTACGCCCTTGGTTCATGAGAATAAATGAAAGATTGATATCAAACAATCGCTGCAACAACAACAACAAAAAAAACATTGATATTGATATTAATTTAAGATCACTGTCACCAGCTTTGTGAAAAGTGTGTTTTGCATACATTGGCTGGAACTAGGCAGCTGTGATTTTGATGTTTCATAAAGCGAGCAATTTGCGTTGCTAAGCGCGAAGAGGCAAAAGAGCGGCATGGGTCCAAAGCGACGCCTCGCTCCCTGATTCGGAATGACTCTAATGGGAAGCCCTGGTGAATTTTTCATACAGCCCAGAGGGGGACGATGAGGGGCCATACTGGTACATTACATCCTCTTGGAGAGAGAAAAGCAGAGAGGGAGTGAGTGAATAACTGAACCAACATTGAGGTCTTCATGTCGGTATTACCCAACTTACCATCAACCCATTATCGATACTGCTTCTACTCACAGAGGTCACAGGGTATACCCTAAAATAGTGGCCAGCTAGTCAATGGGATTATTTGCTTTATAAACAACAAAAATAAAAATATTAGTCAAATAAATTACCGTATTTTCCGCACTACAAGGCGGACCTAAAATACTTCGAGATTTTCAAAAGCCGACAGTGCGCCATATAATCCGATGAGCCTTGTACAGTTAGTCTCCAAGTCAAGACATACCCGACTTACGTGATTTCAACTTTACGATGCCAGAGTCTCGTCTTTTGCTTTTTTTTGGGGTGGGGGCTACCTGACCGGCCATGATATCCTCATTCTCCCGCCTCCCGACTCTTTCCGCAGCGGACCAAAGCCCGAATAGTCATTGAATATAATCGCATTTAATACAAAGTACCTCGCAGTATCTTATTTTGTTTACTTTATCTATTACTATGACATATATGACATGTTTTGGGACAGTTATTTTGAGGTTCAGGGGGTAACTTGGGGTACTTAAAGAGTTAATTCAGATTTACGCGGAAATCCGAGTTACATCGCCAGCCTAGGAACAACACTGTATGCATCCATAGACTTCATAATTTATTGACGGGGCGCGGGGTCGGTAAATAGGGGGCCTGCATTGTTGGCGAGGCCGTCAAAGCTGACCGAGTGGAATCACAAAGAGCTTTTTTATTGAAAATTCTTGTGAATAAATGCTTGAATCCCCGAATTCTTTATAGATATGGACGTAAAACAGTCTCGATTCTAGGTTAAAGAAAAAAAAAAAAAAAGAAAAAAAAACATGCAGCTAGCATTTATTTTACATAAATATGTCGAAGTAAAATGCTAGTCTGTTCATGAATGTAGCTAGCGGCCGCCTGATGTAAACAGAGCTTTTCCGGTGAAAACTCTTGTGAATAAATGCTTAAATCCCCAAATTCTTTATAGATATGGACGTAAAACAGTCTTGATTCTTGGTTAAAGAATTTTTTTTTTTTTTAAACGTGCTGCTAGCATTTATTTTACATAAATATGTCGAAGTAAAATGCTAGTCTGTTCGTGAATGTAGCTAGCGGCCGCCTGATGTAAACAGAGCTTTTCCGGTGAAAACTCTTGTGAATAAATGCTTAAATCCCCAAATTCTTTATAGATATGGACGTAAAACAGTCTCGATTCTTGGTTAAAAGAAAAAAAAAACGTGCAGTTAGCATTTATTTTACATGAATATGTCAAAGTAAAATGCTAGTCTGTTCATGAATGTAGGTAGCGGCCGCCTGATGTAAACAGAGCTTTTCCGGTGAAAATTCTTGTGAATAAATTCTTAAATCCCCAAATTCTTTATAGATATGGACGTGAACAGTCTGGATTCTTGGTTAAAAGCACAAAAAAAAAAAAAAAAAGTGCAGTTAGCACTTATTTTACGTCAATATTGCGAACTATGATGCCAATGCAGTCGCGGCTAATTTCTCCCATTGATTTTTTTCACAACGTTTCAAAATACATGCATGATGCAAAAAATATAATAATTACCTTGAATCCTCGGACAAATCACTCCTGAGACAAGCCTTCCTGTTTTTATACGGTACAGCTTTCATACTTTTTCAATAGAAATCCGGCGTTAGATCACTGCGTGCGTGTTCGTGAATAGCTCCTGTTGCTGTGGGCGGCCCCCTACATGAATGCGAGGCGCAGTACATGACCGATCTGACCCATCAATACATTATGGTGTCTATGATGCATCAATATTGGTTAACCATGGCATGACGTTCCCTTTAGCGCAACTCCATGTAGTGGATGCACAACGCAAACCCAACCACTACTACTACTTCTACTGCGCCTTATTGCATTGCGCCCTATATATGAAAACAGTTTTAAAACACGTCATTCATTGAAGGTGCGGAAAATATGGGATATAAAATGTTTCAAATAGAATAATGGGTTATGTATGAATTCAATGTAAAATATATATAGTGGGGAAAACAAGTATTTGATACAAATACTTGTTCTCCCCACTGTATATACTGTATATACTGTATATATATTTGCAAATGTTTTAACTGTTCATAATTATTATTAACTGACCATTTTGCCCTTTAAACATGGTCAAAAACGAAATTCACCAAAATGTGTCATTTAACATTATTCAGTTTTTAATTAGAAATAGTGAAATGAAGTGAAATAAAATAAGAGGGTTTGTTATGTATGTAATTGAACTGCTTACCGATATTTAAATAAATAAATAAAAAAATTTTAAATACAAATCAGTTTTTTGTTGTTGTTGTTGTTGTTATGTTTGTAATTAATTGAATTGCTTACCGATATATATATATATTTTTTTAATCAGTTTGGTGGGTTTTGTTTTTTTTGTTTTTTTTTCTAATTTAAATATCGGTAAGCAATTTTAAAAAATCACACTGTTTTTTTTGTTTTTATTTAAATATCGCTAAGCAATTCAAGTAATTACAAACATAACAAACCATTTTATTTTACTTTTTTTTATGATTTCTAATTAAAAAATTGATCATGTTAAATGATGCATTTTGGTGAATATCGTTTTTGACCATGATTAATGGGCAAATTGGTCAGTTAATAATAATTATGAACAATTAAAACATTTGCAAATATTTTTCCAAATTAAACTGAATAATTATTTACAATTACATTTGTAATGAGAAATAATACGAAATTCATCATGAATTATGCTATTATTTAATTAAAGGCTTAGTATAACATTTATGTAAAATATACCTCTTATATATCTGTGTGGATTATTTCATGATGGAATTCAGCACTGTTGTTCAATTTTCAAAAAGGACAAGTTATTAAAAAAAAAAAAAAAAAGCATTGAAATAAACAATTTTACAATGACTGGGTTACAAAAGGTAGACGTATATATGTAAATATTATATTTATTTTACATAATGAATTAAAAAAATATATGATTCACTGTAATCAATTATAAACAAGAAGTATGAATTATTATTTCATAACTTAAAACAATGATATAATTGATACATGCTACACTGTATGCATTTTGACTTTGTTTTAAGCTCATCTCCGACTGACCTGGCCCATCTGTCCACATCAAACGTGGCCCTTGAGCTGAAAAGTTTTCCAGGCAGGCATGCAAGCAAGCAGGCAGGCAGGCAGGCAGGCAGGCAAGCAGGCCGAGCCTATCGGGAATGATGTGTGATTAACAAGAGCAGCTTGACACGGCTGCCTCTTTGTCATCTCCGTGAACAAACGCCGGCTGAATAATGCCCAAGATCTCAATTTAATGGGCTGAAATTTCTGCAAGAAAGCTCTAAAAACATTATCCATCTGTTCAGTGCACACATGCCTCACTCAGCTCGCCGGGATAGCTCGTAGCACTGTCTTGCCGTATGCAAATATGTTTTGCCTGGAAATCTATTTGGAGTTGCTCGAAGGAATCCAGAACGGCCCTCCTTCTGTCTCCCCTCGCCCGGCTCACGCGCTTCTCCCGCTTGCCGTCTAGCTCCTCTCGCGTGGAAAACATTTCACCAGCTCCGCACGCACCCGGGTCGGCGCCACCTCAAAGCACCACGGGGCCAATATGCAGATCGAGCAGGCCCCGCGCAGGCCGGGGGTACAGCAGGGTAGGGGGGCTCGCTCCAATAAAACACGCCACAAAGGACGCGGTAGGAATAATTATACAGCCACTTATCACGTCCGCCATCTCTGCTACTTAACACAAAGCCTTGTTCATGTACTTCAATTAATTACTACTATAAAGGGCTGATTACCTTAAGACCTGTTCAATCTAGACATCACAGGGAAAAATGAAAAGATTTTCTGAAAGGATCAGAAAATGAAGGCACAGACAGAACACTCAGAGGAGTGGTTGGCCTACGCAAATTACATTGACGCTTTGGAGTATCAAAGCTTGGAGTTGAATCTGATTGAAATAATCTAGCATGACCTTAAAAACCCTCCAAAGTTGCTGAATTCATGGAAGAGCTATCCAAAATATTTTTACAGACATTACTGGTCAAAAGCCTCCAGAACGACCCGCTTTAAAAAGTTTTATTCCCACTGCAATACGTATTTAAACTCAGACTACGAAAACAAAATACCAGGATCTTGTGCACTACCTCAATTGACCTATCGCAAAACGACGTCACCAAATCACAAAAGTCGGACACCTAGCCGTAAAGTTGCATAGGAATACTATGTAGTCGTGACTTAAAACATATTTTTCAAACTTTTACAATACCACAAATCTGATGGTTTAATGCTGTTCGAATGGGTACCTGTAATTCTGACACCAGGTACCCTGAAAAATTGGGCGGAGGATATTTTTGTTCCTTTTTCAAAGCCTAAAAAAAGGCTCACCAAATGCATGCTATGGATTAGGCTCTGTTGGCGAACACATAAACAACTGAATGTCAAGACAGTCACCCAAGGACACTCACAGTATGCTTCCTCAAAGTAAGTTAATGATCAATTTGTAACAAAAAAAAAAATATGTGATAGCATGTCGTAAAAACGTAGACTTACAGTGGTATGAAAAAGTATCTGCATAAATCACCATCACATGTGATCTGGTCTTTTACAAAATCACACGGATGAAAATAAAGTGTCTGCTTTAATTAAAACCACCCAACCATTGAAAGGTTTTCATATTTTAATGACGATAGCATGCAAACAATCACAGAAGGGGAAAAAATAAGTAGGTGAACCCTCTGCCTAAGGAGACTTAAAGAGCAATTGAAACCAATTTTTACGAAACATTTTAAGTCAGGTGTGTGCCCAATCACTGATGAGTGGTTTACAGCTGCACTGCCCACTGTAAAACACATACCTGGTAAGAAATGTCTTGATGAGAAGCATTGTCTGATGTGCATCATGGCTCGGTCAAAAGAGCTGTCTAAAGACCTGCGATCAAGGATTGTTGATTTTCATACAGCTGCGAAAGGATACAAAACCATCTCTAAACGTCTGGATGTTCATCAATCGACAGTCAGAGAAGTTGTCTACAAATGGAGAGTTTGGCACTGTTGCTTCTCTCTCAAAGAGTGGCCGTCCACCAAAGATGACGCCAAGAGTTGGCGCCGAATACTCAGAGAGGTGAAAAAGAACCCTAGAGTGTCTGCTAAAGACTTACAGAAATCACTGACACAGTCTAATATCTCTGTGCACACATCAACTATATGTAAAACTATGGCCAAGAATGGTGTTCATGGGAGGACTCCACGGAGGAAGCCACTACTTTCTTTGAAAAAAAAAAATTTTTTTTAACGTTGTTGCTCATTTAATGTTCGCAAAAAGGCACTTGGACACTCCACAGAAGTTTGGCAAAATATTTTGTGGACTGATGAAACCAAAGTTGAATTGTTTGGGAGTAATACACGTCATATGTGTGGAGCAAAAACGGAACAGCTCACCAACATCAACACCTCATCCCCACCATGAAGCATGGTGGAGGGAGCATTGTGATTTGGGGCTGTTTTGCTTCCTCAGGGCCTGGACAACTTGCAATCATTAATTGAAGAATGAATTCAAAGGTTTATCAGGATGTTTTGCAGGAAAACCTGAGGCCATCTGTCAGACAGTTGAGGCTAAAAAGAGGATGGATGCTGCAACAAGACAATGATCCAAAACACAGAAGTAGATCAACTTCAGAATGGTTTCTGAAGAACAAAATACACGTTCTGGAGTGGCCAAGTCAAAGTCCAGACTTGAACCCCATGAGATGCTGTGACATCACCATAAGACAGCGATTCACGCCAGACATCCAAGGAATCTTACTGAACTACAGCAGTTTTGTAGAGAAGAATGGGCCAAGATTAGTTCTGATCGATATGCCAGACTGCTCTGCAGCAACAGGAAGCGTCTGGTTGACGTTGTTGCTGCCAAAGGAGGGGCCACAAAATATTAAATGTGACGGTTCACTCACTTTTCACATTTCTGTCATTGTTTGCATATTATCCACATTAAAATATTAAAACTAGGACTTTCAAACGATTAAAAAATTTTAATCGAGTTAATCACAGCTTAAAAATTAATTGATCATAATTAATGGCAATTCAAGCCATCTATAAAATATGCCATATTTTTCTGTAAATTATTGTTGGAATGGAAAGATAAGACACAAGACGGATATATAAATTCAACATACTGTACATAAGTACTGTATTTGTTTATTACAAAAATAAATCAACAACATGGCATTAACATTATTAAGATTCTGTTAAAGTGATCCATGGATAGAAAGACTTGTAGTTCTTAAAAGATAAATGTTAGTACAAGTTATAGAAATTTTATATTAAAACCCCTCTTAAAGTTTTCGTTTTAAAAAAATTTGTTAAAATTTTAATCAAAAAATAAATTAGTAGCTCGCATTGTTGATGTCTATAATTACACAATGCTCATGGTGCTTAAACCCATAAAATCAGTCGCACCCAAACGCCAGAAGAGGGCGACAAAACACCAAAAACACAAGTAACAAGTGGACATGACACTGTGCTGTCATTTTAATCTGTTTGAGCGGGGCATGTGCATTTATTGCGTCAAATATTTTAACGTGATTAATTTTTAAAAATTAATTACCGCCCGTGAACGCGATAATTTTGACAGCCCTAATTCAAACCTATTAAAGTTAGGGTAGTTTTAGTTAAAGCAGACAATGTTTTTTCATCTGTGTGATTTTGACGAAGATCAGATCACATTTGATGGTGATTTTATGCGGAAATGTGCTAAATTCCAAAAGGTTCAGATACTTTTTCATACCACTGTAACTATTAACATTAGTTTGCTAACATTTGACTGCCTACTCGTTTACTAGCCTGTCACTACACAAATAAAAATAAAATAGCTAATCTAAGCTGTCAAGACCCCAGCACCATAGCAAACACCACAAACTTTCCATTAAAAAGGGAAAGATGTACTTACGTTTGGTCACGGAAACGAAGGAAAGTTCTCCTCACGCACACACCAAGCATTTGGCTGCGGTCAAATCGAATGCACGCCCTCTCTCACCGTTAATGCCTAGAGCATTTATTTACGCTGTACTCATGTTGTACATGTATGTTCATGATGCACGTTGTTTATTTAGCAGCTCTGGATAATATTGAGAGTCCAACTGGATGTAAAAGCTTAATCATCGCCACAAAAGCTTCAGGATCAAAATTTGAAAGAACACATGACATAACGTTACTAAATAGCTAATGTTATAGCTAGATCGATATTCGGCCTATGGGGTAAGTTGCGAGCGGTAGCATTTCACCTTGATTATAATAATGGTCTCCTCTCTGTAGAGTTTAATACCATGGACATACCGCTCCACTGCATAGTGCTACCCTCTCTGTCTTCTTCTATGAGACATTTATGTTAAAAATAATTTATAACAAATAAAATTAAATTTAAAAAAAAAACTAACTTTTTAAATAAATAAAATTAATAATTTTTTTTTTTTTTTTTTTTTTGTATAAATTGCAGGGTTTCCCCCCCATAGTTTGACCAGTAAGGCGATTTATACTCTGAAGCGACTTATGTGTGAAATTCTTAACATGTGAAATGATAGAATTAAATGATATAATTTTAATTTTCAGACTAAACCACAAGAAGGTGCTCTAGCTTGTTCTTTATGTTTTTGTTATCTGAATCTTAATAGCTATGTTATGTTGATATACCGGGCACAATGCTATCTTGTAACTGTCAATGATACTGATGATGATGACAATAAATAAACAACATTCTCAGTTTGTTGTTTATGCATCATATAACGTTAGCACACCATTCAGCCTGTTATTCTCGTGTTCTATTTATACTTTAAATTGCCTTTCAAGATGACATGTCTGTTCTTGGCGTTAGATTTTATCAAATGCAAAAATGCGACTTATGTTTTTGCTAGGGCTGTCAAACGATTAAAATTTTTAATCGAGTTAATCACAGCTTAAAAATTAATTAATCGTAATTCATCGCAATTCAAACCATCTCTAAAATATGTCATATTTTTTCTGTAAATTATTGTTGGAATGGAAAAATAAGACAAGACGGATATACACTATATATTCAACATACAGTACATAATTACTGTATTTGTTTATTATGACAATAAATCCACAAGATCGCATTAACATTATTAACATTCTTTCTGTGAAAGGGATCCAGAGATAGAAAGACTTGTAATTCTTAAAGGATAAATGTGAGTTTGTATATTGTGACTAAATATTGCCATCTACTGTATTTGTTTTCAGTAAATGATACTGTAGCGACTTAACTATTCTGTCCCAATGCATGATGCAAAGTTGTGCAACCATGACTGTGTGTGGTGGCTGCAAATGCTATATCTTCTCTACGGTGGGTACAATGCAGAGTGTTAAGTAAAAGATCACCTACTTTCATTCTTCCCGTCGCTTCTCACACTATTTACAGTTGTTGTGGGAGAGATGTTAAAGGTTTAACAATTTAAAAGCATGCTCCCAATGAATGCTAGTATCTACTCATCTTACATGACGCTGCCTCTTAATTCTGTTATTAGTAAACCGGCGGCACTGTAGGCTGTTAGCGACAATGCGTGAGTTGGTCGTGGCGCGTATGCGTTAATTGCGCTAAATATTTTGACGTGATTAATTTAAAAAATTTAATTACCGCCCGTTAACGCGATAAATTTGGCAGCCCTAGTTTTTGCGCATTTTGGGGGGTCTAATGCGACTTGTATTCAGGTGCAACTTTTCGTCTGAAAAATGTGGCGTATTAAATCTTAATAAATTCAAATGTAATGCTATCATTTTCAATATTTTCAAGCACCCGTTAGTTTCACAAAAATACTTTGATGCTAAAATTAACTGTAAATTTAATTCACCAGCTTTTAAAAGCTTATAATTACGTTATGTTTGTTGTTTTATTGCACGTATGAGGAATTAGTGTCCCTTTTGGGGCAGAAATGCACAAAGGCGTGCATGTATGAGCCGAGATGCTAGCCTCGGTCCACCAGATGGTCGACAAAGGTGTTACCGCACAGTGAGTGGGCACCGCGATTGATGCATTGCAACATCCAGAAAGGTGGAACATTTGGCTGCTGACCCGCAGTCACAACTCATTGGCCCTGCCTTCTCCTTATTTAGCAGCAGCTACAGTGCCGACGGCACGGGCACACACACACAAACACACTGAGAACACAGCACTTTCCCACCCTCAAGGGGAGCCGGGGCCCCGCGCCAGAAACTTCTCCGTGGTCTCTGCAAGGAGGTCACGAGGCCCAAGTGCAGGCCGGGATAATGAGTGCAAGGACGCAAACAGAGAGAGTGCAACTTACACTTGGTTGGAGAACATCAGACCCTGAGCTGAATCTTCACAAGGGAAGCGGCGACATATGATTTCATTTCTGCTAGTCACATGTAAGAAATCCTTCTGATGGTGTCCTCTTTGGCGTGCGATGGTCAGGAACACACACCTTGCCTCAAGTAAGGGGAAACATCTTTGAAAGTTTTGGTGAAAAGCAGATTTGGTGAAAAGAAGAAATCAGCATGGAATTTGTCATTTTTACCCAAAAACAGAGGGAAGACAAATTCTAAATCAGCTTAGACAAAGCTGGGAAACTCAAGTGGAAAATTTGCTTTGTACGTAAATTGCTACCGGTAAATAAATACAAACATTGGCATGGGAATGTAAAACGGCTAATATTTGGAATACTGGTCATTTCAGCTAAATTTACTTTTATTGTAATTCACCCATTAATTACATAACTAGTTATTTTTTAATTACTTTGTTCTTTTATTTTAAAATTTATCGCACAAAAAAGTAATGCTTTTTTTTTTTTTTAATGATTTAAAATGCGGAAAATACATTTGATCAAATAAAGTGCCATTTTTTCTAATCATGAATGATGGTGAATGGTTCATTTAAAAAAAGAAAAAATATTAATGTAAGTTTTTTATTCTAAATTAATGCACTTACTAAATGTGAAATGTATTAAAAATAATATAAAGAATAATAATTATATAATAAATAATAATTATAATTAAAAACTACTACTAAATAAATTTTCAATTGACTGATTTCAAAGAATATTGAGTAAAATTATTCATAATTTCTGGGAACTTTAGCTAAAATTCAACAAACTGCATTTTTTTTTTCTTTTTTTTTTAATGAATTATTATTTTCTCATTCCTAAAGACAATGTTTACAATTAATGTACCGGTAAATGTAATTTATAATTTCTGCCATTCTTTTTTTAAAGTAAAATATGTATCTAGAGTAGCACTTTTAGAACAGAAATTGAATTTATATAAACAGTTTTAGGATAGAACAGCTACATGAATGCAGGGAATACTAGAGGAATCTTGAGGCTCAGCGGGCCGTATTAAAGGATGAAGCAGGCCATATGTAGCTAAGGGGCCCACTGCTGTTTAAACCCTAACTAGAATGGCCCTTAATAGAGCAAATAACTCTGCCAAGGTCAAACAATAAGAACCAAGCAAAGTCCAGGGGGAAAAAAAAACTTTAAAATCAAATACTAAGTATCACAATCAGAGAGTTTGGTCTTGCTGACCGGTCAAATCATTAACTCTTTCACTGCCATTGATGATGATAGATGTCCAGTCTTGTGGTTCTTTTCATCCCTCTACTGTGAATTTAAATGAGCTTGTCCCTAATATATATCCAATCCATTTAGAGCGACAGCGTCGTAGTGGACGTCATCGATGACGTAAGTGCGTCGACGAGCACAACATCCCGTCGACGGTTATGAAGGGTTAAAAAATATATGTGTGGAAAGTTGAGAATGACGCCCGGTATGCAAGTGGGGAAAGCGTTACAAAGCCAAAAAAAAGCACACCAGAGTGGCCAAAACATTGACTTATTTCAACGTAACAAAGGAGGGTACACTGGTTTGTCCCATCTCTTCAATGCCAAGCTTGCATACCAGGCTGTACGTGGGCTGTGAATGAACACCTAAAGCATAGTCCCCCAGTTGTTATTTTAGAAGACGACAGGAGACAACTAGCTGGCAGATCGTAAGTCCATCGAAATAACTAACGACATGTTTTATTGAAGTTGCTATGCCTGTCGCGATATCCAATGAGTACATTTATCGCACCGTGCATACAAATGAGGGCGGTCATTTTCACGGCTGCGTTTTATCGCCACTTGCATGCGTGTTGATGGCATATCAGACTCCAGTTCCTTTCACAGATGTTTATTGGTCATCAACATGCCATATAATTAAAGTTCAGACATACAAAATAAGGAAACACATCTATATTAAACACTGTAAACGTTAGCATTGCTAAATTGAGGCTAATGAGGAAAAAAAGACAACCTACTTTAGCCTGCTATAAAACATTGGCAGTCTTCACCAAAAAGCATACTTGCGGTTAAAAGGTGTTTTATTGTGGAGAGTTAGCGGTTTAGCAAACGTACTTCCAGTGACCATTCCAAAATAAAAGCACGTCATGTCAGTCATATAAATAGCGATTTCTGGAGTTAATCCCACATACTTCAGAATTCAGATTCTACACTAAGAATAGCTTTAAAATGACAGTTATGAAAAATCTGATTGGTAATGAATAATTAATAATACTATTATCTATACTAGAATATTCCTTTTTTTTTTTAAAGAATTGTTTTGAATCATGTTGGAAAGACGAAGTCAGTGTTCTGAATCTGTTTACATTCCATTTTTTGCACTAGTTAATGCTATCAGCATTTGACCTCATTGTTTGTGATTTATTATGGTTATTTATGTGTTTATTTGTACTTTAATAATTTAAGAGTTCCATTTTTTGTGTGTGTGTGAATTAATAAGCGATAACAAAAATGTCATTGCTAAATTAGTAAAAAAATAAAAACAAAAATATTCGATTAGTGACTAATCGTAAAAATAGTCGGGACTGACTAATCAGGAGAAAATTGGGACAGCCCTAAATCCATTTGAATCGGAAGGGCGCCCAGCACTTCCAAACCTCCCAGTTCAAATGGATTAGGTCTCTGTCACCGTCAATGGCAGCCAATAACAAGACAAAACAACTGAATTTGAATAACGCTCATACTGTTTTTTTTTTTTTTTTCTTTCAAAGTAAGCATTATGTCAGCTTGGACAATAGGCTCAGTGTGTGACGCTGCGGTTCTTACACACAAGTTATTAAATGAAGAGCCTACAAAACAAACACATCACTTTGCTTCATAAGCAAAAATTACCATTTATGAGGGTTTTTTTTTCCTAAATTTGAAACTGTGACAAAAGTGCTGAAAACAAAGGAATGACTTTAGTACGGTTTGAAAGAAAGATCTCTTAAAAGAAGAAGCCAAGTGTGCTTGCATCAAGCTGTTTATTGACATTATGCCAAAACTAAACACAACAAAATTACTGTACATTTTGTTTTAAAGCATTGCTTTGTTTAAAAAATCATTATTCAACACAAATGCTGCAGCAACACCTACAGAAAGCACAATCTTTAGGGAAAACACATTGTTAACATGACTAGGACAACAATTTAGTGATTTTTCTTTAACAAGCACATTGGTACTGTATGTTCCATTTATCTTTTGATAGTGAGAAAGTAAGAAATACAGGCAATCTTTTATTCAGGTTGAAGGAATTCGGCCCCCCGGCCAAGCTGTGAAAACAGGGACGGCCGAACCAAAATAGTGTTCCGCTGGCACCTCTTCCGCAAGGCGTCCGGAAGGGGCCAAAATTCCGTGCTTTCACTCCAGTATCAACCCTTTGTACTGACTCCATGTTCCAAAAGTTTGAAGAAGGCTCACTGAAAACAGGTTGACAATTTATTCGTTGACAATGGTCAAAAACAAGGCAAAAACAGATGACAGAGAGACAATGCTGAATCCAGGGTCGGCAAAACAACGGCCACATAGTAATGTTCCCGAGAAGCGACAGTTGTTATCTAAATGTTCAATCTTTTTGAAAACTGCAGTGGAGTGGGCCGGGCCGAAGGCGTGGCTGGGTGTTGTCTTGGAATCATCCCTCTGTGGCAGGTTTGGTTGGTCAGGTTCGTGCGTCACCCTTCGTGGCTGAGACGTGGTTGCCACGGCGACAGACGCAGGTCTTGACGTCCAAGGCGCTCGCGCTATCAAGTTGTTGGTAGGGCAGGAGCGTCCTGACTCCTACCGGAGACTTGATGAAGTTCTTTCTTCGCTTATCAGGCGAGGGCTGATAAGCCAGTCAACTTTACTGTGTCAAATGGTATGTAGTATCATCTCCCTAACTGCTTTACTATAAGAAATGTGTTAGACTAATGTAGACAGTTATATGATGTCTGCGAGAAAGGTACCCATTCCCTTCAAGGTTAATGATATTGTTGTATGTGAGCTAAAGTAAGATTATGATCAGTTCAAACATTAATGGGGGGAAAATTATTAAACACGCGTTTCTGGCTAAGAGAAATGTCCTTAAAGTTGAATACAACGGAAGTGAATTAAACAGTTTATTGAAAATTATGCATTTGGGGCTTACAAAACAAAAAACAATTAATGCATGGGTGTCAAATTTATGTGATGAAATTAGGGCTGTCAAACGATTGAAATTTTTAATCGAGTTAATTACAGCTTCAAAATTAATTAATCGTAATTAATCGCAATTCAAACCATCTATAAAATATGCCATATTTTTCTGTAAATTTTTGTTGAAATGGAAAAATAAGACAAGACGGATATATACATTCAACATACGGTACATAAGTACTGTATTTGTTTATTATAACAATAAATCAACAAGATGGCATTAACATTATTCTGTTTAAGTGATCCATGGATAGAAAACTTGTTCTTAAAAGATAAATGTTAGTACAAGTCATAGAAATTTTATATTAAAACCCCTCTTAATGTTTTCGTTTTAATAAAATTTGTAAAATTTTCAATCAAAACGTAAACTAGTAGCTCACCATTGTTGATGTCAATAATTACACAATGCTCATTGTCATGATACTCATAAAATGATGGGTGATACCCATGATGATACCCATTTTTTGTTTGGTCAAAAACAAAACACATATAAACACAAGTAACAAGTAGACATGACACTGCTGTCATTTTAATCTGTTTGAGCGGGGCATGTGCGTTAATTGCGTCAAATATTTTAACGTGATTAATTTTTAAAAATTAATTACTGCCCGTTAACATGAAAATTTTGACAGCCCTAGATGAAATATCACATTTTCAGTTGTTAAGTTCAGAAATAAGTAAGGTGATAACTATGAAAGATAGTCCAATGTAGATGCCTTGCTTCCCTCCACAGGACACCACAGTGAGTCAGTCATCGTCAACTAGCATGACATTACCATTAAGCTGATAATCAATAGTGGCCCAGTCAAAAATATTGCCTTTTGGTACCTTGTGCCCGTAATGCCAGGCTTGAATCAGGCTCCTGGAGAGGACGTAGTCCCACATATTCACATCGGTTATCTCCCCCACGAAGCTCTGCAGGGCCTCCAAACCCCCCAGATGTTTATCAGGGTCCTGACCCAGAAGGACGGTGCCTTCAGGTCGAATGCTGTGTCCGGGTTTGTACACCTGATAGGTGCTGCGCTTTCCGTCTACCCAAAATGCAGTTAGGCCAGCAACGGATTCCCAGGTCAGGCACAGGCTGGTACGGAAAGTGCCCAGCGGCGGCAAAAAGAAGAAGACGCCATCGCCGCTCATGTAAAAAGCGACACGACCGTCTTTCTCGCGCCACACGTTGAGCTCATCGTAGTCCGGCGTACGGTAGGCGAACAGGATTATTTGGCGTTCTTCAGGCAGCTCGGTGGCCACGCGCATGCAAAGCGTGAAGGCCTTGAGCGCCATGTCCTTCAGGGGTATCAGAGTCACGTAGCTGAAATCGGTTTCATAAGGGAAGACCAGGACTTTGTTGGCAAGACCCACTGGAACAAAGAGGACATTTTGTCACTCATAACTGCATTCGTGCATTCATTTTCCAAGCTGTTAACCCTCACGGGAGTGCTGGAGCCTATCCTAGATAACTATGAGCAGTAGGCGGGGTACACTCTGAATCAGTTTCACACCGGAACACACAGCGGATCTTCAAGTCACCTGAGCGTTTTCCGCCATATATACAGAATATATTGTATATGTATGTACATTTTACTCGTTATTCTATGGACTTGGTTTGACCTGAAACGACATTTAACAAATATTCTCTGCATAATTAGGACATAATATCAGAAATTTTGAATATAGCCTCTAATTTTAGCAAAACCAAACTTTTTACCTTTTTAGTGGCACTTTTTCCATTAGTTTGGACCCAAGTAATGCAAATAAAATTATTACAAGCTAGAAACATGTTTTATTCTACAAATGATTTGTGTTGGACCTTATTTCAAATACTAGTCCTCAGGATGTTGCATCTTTTATATCGTAAGGAGGCCACAGGAAGATTTTCCTGGATATTTCACTTTTTTAAGTGTTATTTTTAATCAATTGACAGCCATTGATGGCATTAGGTGTCCAGTCCATTTAAACAGAAAGAGGCTAGCAGCGAATGATCCCCAAGAGTGCAATAGCTATGTCTCATTGGCCAATTCTGTGCTAAACATTTACTCCTGTAACATTGTCACGTTACTACTGTATGTGTAGTGTTCAGTACCACAAAAAATTGGGAAAAAAAACATCAAACCATAGGGCATAAGGAAACATGAAGCACACAACCTTGTCTGTTTGAAGACTGGGCCAAAGCAAACACACCGACTAGAAGCACAGCTAATACGTGGATACTCTGCAAGCAAAAAAACAAGTCAGTTCACAAGTAAGAGACACAATTTTGTTCAAAAATGCTCCTACCATGCTGATGAGCTGTTTGCTGTCTGCTTGTCAAAGTAATTCTGTCCTCTGCCCTCCTTGTACCAACCGTGATGTCAGCACAATAGGCTTAGTGTTACACTTCACAGATGTGTTTTACGGCGTGATTTTAGTGTTGTGTGTTCCAAATAATGCATGTTTGTTGAAAATAAATTCCATTTTTCTCTATGATCATCATGAATACATTGGTATGAAAAAGTATCCGAATCGTTTGGAATTTTTCACATTTCCGCATAAAATAACCATCAAATGATCTTTGTCAAAATCACACAGATGAAAAAACAGTCTGCTTTAAAACCACCCAACATGTATAGGTTTTCATATTTTAATGAGGATAGTATGCAAACAATGACAGAAAGGTGAAAAGTAAAGTAAGTATTTTGTGGCCCCCCCTTTGGCAGCGATAACTTCAACCAGACGCTTCCTGTAGCTGCAGATCAGTCTGGCACATCGATCAGGACGAATCTTGGCCCATTCTTCCCTACAAAATTGCTGTAGTTCAGTCAGATTCCAGTGATGTCTGGCATGAATCGCTGTCTTTAGGTCATGCCACAGCATCTCAATGGGGTTCAAGTCTGGACTTTGACTTGGCCACTCCAGCATGTTTATTTTGTTTTTCTGAAACCATTCTGAAGTTATTTACTTCTGTGTTTTGGATCATTGTCTTGTTGCAGCATCCATCCTCTTTTTAGCTTGAACTGTCTGACAGATGGCCTCAGGTTTTCCTGCAAAACATCTTGATAAAACTTTTGAATTCATTCTTCTATTTACTGATTGCAAGTCGTCCAGGCCCTGAGACAGCAAAACAGCCCAAAATCATGATGCTCCCTCCACCATGCTTCATGTTGGGGATGAGGATTTGATGTTGGTGAGCTGTTCCATTTTTCCTCCACACAAAACGTGTGTCACTCCCAAACAATTCAACTTTGGTTTAATCAGTCCACAAAATATTTTGCCAAAAGTTCTGTAGTCCATGTGCCTTTTTGCGAACATTAAACGAGCAACAATGTTTTTTTTTGACAGCAATAGCTTCCTCCATGGAGTCCTCCCACGAACGCCGTTCGTGGCCATAGTTTTACATATAGTTGATGTGTGCACAGAGATATTTGACTGTGCCAGTGATTTTTACAAGTCTTTAGCGGACACTCTAGGCTTCTTTTCACCTGTATGAGTATTCTGCGCTGAACTCTTGGAGTCGTCATTGGTGGACGGCCACTCCTTGGGAGAGAAGCAACAGTGCCAAACTCTCCATTTGTAGACAGCTTCTCTGACCGTTGACTGATGAACATCCAGACTTTTAGAGATGGTTTTGTATACTTTCCCAGCTTTATACAAATCAACAATTTGACCCAGCCATGATGTACAACAGACAATGCCTCTCATCAAGAAAATTCTTACCCGGTGTATGCGTTTTATAGGGGGCATGGCAGCTTTAAACCACTCATCAGTGGAAAAATTGTTTTCAATTGCTTTTTAAGTCTCCTCAGGCAGAGGGTTCACTTATTTTCCTTCTTCTGTCATTGTTTGCATGCTATCCTCATTAAAATATGACAACCTATAAATGTTTGTGTGGTCTTACTTCAAGCAGACACTGTATTTACATCTGTGTTATTTTGACAAAGATCGGATCACATTTGAAGGTGATTTTATGCAGAAATGTGAGAAATTCCAAAAGGCTCAGATACTTTTTCATACCACTGTTGTTATACAAACATACCGTTAACATACTTCACCAATCGAAATGACTTTGAAAGAAAAACATGGTAAACATTGGAGAATCCATTTAAAATAATAAATGCTAAGTGCACAAAGAAAATGAAACAACAGGCATTTTATTCACAGGTTCATGTCATCTGCTTTGTCATATGGCTATCGTAACCACTAGCCTTTGCAATTGAAGTCATACAAAACCAATGTGATGCAAGAGCCGGCAAGTTACCATGGTGAACCTGTTGAAAGATACTTCAGTGTCAAATACAACAACCTTTAACGGTAAACCCCCAAAAAGAAAAGAAAAAAACAGAAACGGCCTTCATCTTATCAACATATCTACATTTAATACAATCTCTCAAGCTGACGGACAGCCATCCATCCAAGAAAACAAAAAAAAACATGTTTTATCCAGAAATAAGACAAGCTAATTATTTACACTTTCTGCACACTGACGTGAACCACTCTGCTAAAGGACCAATCAACTCAAAGCAATGCATTTTTTTTTTTTTTTTTAACAGGAAGGCTGGGATAACAGAGGTATGCATGACAAAGGATGCTCTTCCAGCATTTTAAATAAGAATAAGGATGACACAGTGAACTTTTTAGGCTCATCATTTCCTCCACCGATGATTGTTTTTGCAAAACAGCAAGAAAATGTCCCAAATTAACAGCATGAAGGATCACGGGCCAACAAGTGTTTTTTTGTGTGTGTGAGTGTGCGCGTGCGATTCTATAAAGACATCATTTACTTCAAGGATATGTTTCCATCAAACACAAGCTCTTTTTCAACACATTTACCACCAGACCCAAACGACACAGAATCAATACATTCTTTTCATCTCAGTTGTCTGTACTTGAGTGTACGGCAAGCCATTTGTGCATTTCTTCAAAATCCTTAATAATTGGCTTAATGTCCATATAAGATATTGACTAAAGCCATTTCAGCATTACGTTTTTAAAATTTCCTGTTAACGAACGCTGAAAACGTTTTAAATTAATGTACCAAAAACTAGCCACTACAAATGTCAACGCTACCGGTGCAGGGGAGGGATTGTGGCGCCACCTATAGGTGGAACTGACAATTGTAAAAACAGATGAACAAAATACCTTTTCTTTCTTTCAACCCTCATTGATATGGTGTAAACTTGCATACAAAGTGGTCACATGTAATAAAAACCGTTTTCTGTTTGTTTGGCATTTTTACCATTGCAGGTCAAAAGTTCAAAATGAAGAATTCTGATTTGCTTTCTTTTGGCAGTCACGTGATGGACACCAGAGTGATTATTGACGCATACCTGGGATTGTGGCACTCGAGTTAGAAATAGATGAGAGAGACCTGAGAGAACGGCTCCACTTTGATGAAAATAAAAAAGAAAGTGTAGAAGATGGGGTGGGGCGGGGGGGAATTAAAGGGAGTAGCAGGCAACAAATATAGCCTCAAAAGTTTGGGATGCAAAGACAAGAGGGCAAGCTTGGAGGTCCAAATCAGCTTCCCTGTGTGAGTTCATAGTGAGACCGTTCATGCCAAGGCAAAGCAATACGTCTCTGGTTAGTAGTCCTCCACCCAGCCGTTCTCCTGGATAAAGGCATCGATCACTTCCTTCATGGCCAGGTTGGGGATCAGCTGGTCCTGGGTCAGTGGGCTTCGGGTGACCGGGTCGAAATGGCCCACTCGCTAAAGGGTTGAAAAAGGTAATTGAAAGTGGGTCGCCAGTGTATTATTTTTAGCACTTGAGCTTATTTTTGCCCAGCGTTTCCTCTGAAAATGCCTTCATAAAATAATCTGTGCAGTCAGGCTGCAACAACTAATCGAGGTATGAATTAGTTGCCATTGCCAACGAATTTGATAATCGATTTTTGCCGGCAGCAATGAGCAGTCCCATTTAGGTCTTTGCTTGTGTTTAATCTGAGGCTGCACGCTCACCAGTGATTAGAGCAAGAGAGAGAGTTCACTGCTAGTCTGCTACACTCAAGTTGGGTTGCTGAATCAATAACTACGAAGCGTCAAGAGTTAGATAGTCTTTCGCGTAGTTAGATCCAGAGTGCCTCTGTCAGAGGTGAGTAAATGAAGTAAATGAATTGTATTGTTTGTATTCTTTGTTGATGAGACATTCTACTTAGCATGGAGCACTAGTTAGCGATTATGCTAATGAGCGTCTTAAGTAGAGATCGGACAAAATGAGTTTTTTCAGGACCGATACCAATTATTAGTAGTTGGAAGGGCCGATAAAAGATTTCTGGAGCAGATATTAATTTGCATTAAAAGTGTAAAAATGGGGTTAAAAAATGAATAATCCAAACACTGAACTTCATTGAAAAGCCTAAAGCATGTTTATTGAATCACACAAATAAAAAATAATAGCTCCAGAAGTGCCTGAATTTCGTTGACTCGGAAACATCTCTTATAAAGTTAAAATAAAAGGTTAAATCAATAGTTCTCTGGAAAATACTGTTGTCGCCCCCCCCCCAAAAAAACAACACATTTTAAGCATTTTATTGTCCTTACTCTTATTATATGAGAAAAACATAGAAAAATGCTTGTTTTAATGAAATGCTTTATTGAGTGAGTCGAGTCAAATCCGCTCACTGCTGAGAACAGCCGAGAAACACAATGAGTTGCCACAGCACACTAGTGTTTATCAAGCTAAACGGTGATTGACACATTCGGCATCTTTGACGGTAGCGCTGCCAAGATACTCTGGCAAGATTAAAGCTTCAACGCCTGTCAATCATTGTTAATTTTTTTTATTTTTTTTTTTTTTTATTGTTTTCCAGTCACATGTTAAATTGAGCATCCATTTCTAAGCAGTGGAATCAAACTAACAAACTATGGGACAATGTATAAAGAACAATCATCGTTAACTTTAACAAGCAAAAGTCGCAGTGCACTGCTGACCAAGAAAAGCAGCAGAACGGGGAGTGAGGCTGTACAAGCATGAAGCAGAAAAACAAAAATATATTTCTCTTAAATTAAGAACCCGATCCTCTGAAAAATGGCGGTCCCGAGTCCGTATCCCTAGTTTTAAATGACTTTTTCATATGGGCTGATCGGATTTATTTAAAAAAAAAAAAAAAAAAAAAAAAAAAAAAAAAAAGCTGATACCAATATGAGTCAAATTTCCAAATATTGACCGGCCGATATTTCGGTCTATCTCTAGTCTTATGTGTCAGTTTGTATTGTGTTTTCGAGAAGCATAATAGCACTTGAGTTATTGCTAGATAGTAAAATTGTCTCATTTGTTTTTATAAAGAAACCACACAAATAAAACCAATTCATATTAAAGCTTAGAGTCTCCTTTCAACACAAGCTCCCATTCAAACTGTAAATTGTTACATTTACATGATTTGGATTGTAGTTATGAACAACTGTTTGATAAAGAAAACCAATTCATTACAGTCTGCCTCCTCCTTCTTCGGAGGCTGACACTGAAACAATTTGTTTCAGCACTGTGCCCACAAGATTAAAAAAAAAAAAAAAAAGTCAATCAGCAGCACATTTTTTTATTTGAATGAACAAGACTTTTGTCTTATTTGTGTACCGAGAAATTATTTCTTTATATTCAAAACCTTTATTAAAAATCTTATGTTTTATGTACTTAAAACAGTACAGTTGTAAACCTCAGTTAAGTCAGGAAGCTGCAATAAAATAGTGTGGAAGGAAATCGTCATCCATTTTGTTTTCATTGTTACATACAACATGCCTCAAACAACTCCAAGTTAAATCGTGAAGGTAATTGAAAAAAAGTGACATTTATCCGATTAATCGTTTAATTAATCGTACCATTAATAGATTATAAAAATAATTGTTAGTTGCAGCGCTAATGTACATTGGCGAGAAATTAAAACTATTAGCTCTAATTACAGTGACGGACATCTAATCCATTTGGACAACAAAGGCCTAATTTAAAATGGATTGGACGTCCATCACCATAAATAGCAGTCAAGGAATACATTCAAAAATGAGTACCTGAAGGTGCTCTTCGATGTCTTTGCGGTCGTAGGTAATCCCACTGGGTGTGATGCATGGCTCTCTCATCAACTCAAAACTGATCTTGCCACACAGATAGTCTGGAATTTCCCGTTTCTATTCAGACACACAATTAAAGGGACCATTATTTGGGTTTAAAATAGCCACTTAGGTTATTCCTATGTATGTAAAAATGATGTCAACTCTAAATGTTTTTGTGATGGTTACATAAGAACAGATAGGATAAAAATTACAAAAACGTTGACCTCTCAGTAAAAATGGATTCCCTGACAGTAAATGAATGCATGATTTTGCTATCAATCGTCACGGAAATTCATGTGCAGATCTTTGAAAAATATGCAAATACTGCCCAAAGTAAATAATAACATTGAATACTGGATATGTAAAAATAATTCAAATGGCGTGAAATAAAGATCTTATTGTCTGGTTTGTCAACTTTGAGGTTCTGCATACAGTTATTATATTGACATATTTGTCATATTACGGCTTAATGCCACTCACTTTTCTTTTCTCGTCCACTTGAGAAAACAGCTCATCCATGTCCATTAAATACTTGTCCTGAGTGGGTCACATTAGTGAGCTGTTAATAAAATGTAACACAGAGACATAAAGGTGACCAATATTGATTAACATACGTGTTTGGACGCAATCTTGGCCACGTCGCCACTAATGAGATCATCGTCTTGCTTTTCCTTGTAGTCTTCAAGTTGTCTGCGATACAATACGACAGTCAAGACATCAGTTTTTTCAAAAGAAAACAGGCATCACCTTCTTCTTACCGCTCCTTTTCTGCCAGAATGAGCTTGCTCAGGTAGGCGTGCAGTTCATTCTCCTGATTGATGCGTTTCTCTTCAATGCTGTTCCAACGTTTCTTCTTCGCAATACGCAAAGCGCCAGGGATGTCGTCACCGAAATTGAGCCTCTGTTCTTTTGCCAGATTGTACGCTGAAGAAAACGTGACAAAAATATACAGTATAGCGTACGTATCTTCAACTTTTAAGATTTTTGCTCCAACCTTTCTGCAGGTTTCCGATGGCTTCGTCATAGTTCTCCAGCTCCAGGTGACACTGGCCCAGGAAGAAGTGGGCCTTGACAGATTGGGTGTCCAGTTCCAGAGCATGCTTACAGTCTGACAGAGCCTTGTCATGCTGCTGCAGCTTCACATGGCACAGGGCTCGGTTGGTGTAGTACACTGCCACGGACGGGTTGCGGTTCTCGAAGGAAAAGCATCACAACGTCACATAAAACTAATTTGCTTTCCAAAATATTAACTTAGTAAACCATAAAGACATGCTGTGAGTGATGCCAATATCTAGTGGCATATCAGTCAATTTTTGAGCTTACTGTTCACAAGGCGACAGTCATCCTCATCAAATATCCAAGATCTCTGCTGTACACTTTTGGATACATGGACACTTCTGCTAACTACAACCACACATACGCCGCCGGTACAATAAATATTAATTTTCTGGTACAGTGTGAAAGGCCTAAACTTTACACATGTGTCTATGATATTCTGACTAGGGGTGTGACAAAATATCAAAATGGTGATATATCGTGATACTTTGTATCCCAAAAAGGTTATCGATATGCTCCTGCCAAGAATCGAGATATCGTTTTAAAAAGGTGTCTCAGTTAATTCTAAGGCTGCAATGACTGTGCACGACTCCCAATCCTTTTAGACTGGGGGTTTTCAGGGCATTTACAGGTCACTTGCGGTTCATTTTAGGGCATTTATAGATCATTTCCTGTTGAGTTTGAGTCACTGCCTATTCATTTGGGTGATTCCCAGGACACTTCCTGTTCTGTAACTCAAAATCAACAGGAAGTAACTGAAGATCAACAGGTAAATGACATTAAATGGCCCAAAATCACCTCATTGTCTGGCATTGGCTGCCACTGACGGCCATAGACGTTGAATCTGTTTGAAGTGGGGATGGCAGCGACCCTCCCATTTCAAATGGATTGGACGTCTACTAGTGATAAATTCATTCCAATTCAAAACAGAAGCTTGTTTATCTGTTTATTAGTTGTTGGTCAGAAAATCATTCTAGGATATTCTACAAATGTATAGATAATCGTTGTATCGCCATATCGTCAAATCATCGTTATCGTGAGCTTTGTATCGTAAATTGTATCGTATCGTGAGGTACCAAGAGGTTCCCACTCCTAATTCTGACGGTATGATAACCTTAAGCCAAAATATTATACGACAACAACAGCTCTAAAATGTATAATGTATAAAAATGTACTTTGAGATATATGGGATTTTAAAAAAGTAATTTATACATATTTTTTTAAAACTATTCCATTGAACAGCTTTCATATTTTTCAAAACATATTAGCAAATTGTAACATAAGAATAATGTTAAGTTCTAATAGATTTTTTTTAAATGACAAAATATTCTAATAAATGCACACAGCCACAGCTCAACATTATTACCATCAGAACAAAAAATATTAAATTATCCATAAAAAGCACGTGTGTATGAATCATATCATGCTTACATTACACACACACACACACACTTTTTCTCATAACAGACAGTTGCCAGAGAGAAAAAAAAAATCCATGTTTTACCACCGTTAGACACACTAAATACGCTGGAGTTAGCTCTCATAGCTGATGCGAAACATTCATGACAGTATTTACTAACCTTCAATTTTGTATAAATGTGAAATCATATTGGAGGTATTGCCTCCTCGGCAACCATCCTCCACAAACATGTTTTAAATGTCGGTTGGCCCTCCTCCTGTAAACCGCGGCCATCTGTAACTTTTCTGTACCCAAAATATTCCCACGCCAGCAACTTGTGTTTTCTTCAATGGGAGAAAAAGTTTCACCACCTCCTACAGCCATCATGTAGCACAGCTGAATCACTAACACTGAGCAACAACAGGTGGGAGAGGCTTGAGCCTTGCAGCTGCAAGCGAGGGATTTCTCCATGCATTTTTGGGACATAAAAAAATAGCTAATACTATGACGGAAAATTTTTGCGGTTTTGGAACCTTGACGTTTTCATACCACGTATACCTTAAAACCGGTAATCGGCACATGTCTATTGTCCATGATCCAGCCTGTGTGCAAGTACCTCCATTTTCACTAGATAGCCTGCTGTGAGCAGTCATAAGTTGGACTGACATCTAAAATAGTGCATCACTGCCATCTATTGGCACTTGTGCCTGATCAACATGCATCCCAGTAAGAGAATCCCAGTAGAATTGCATCAGACTCTTCCACCCGCCTTACTCTTGGGTGAGGGAGCAGGATGGCGTGGACATTTGAATTCTGATTTTCTCACCCTTGGCACTGAATACGTTAGTTGACCTAAAAAAAAAACTGTTTAGCACATAGAACAAGAACTTCCAGACATAGCAAACCTTGGGTTGGGGGAATAGATTAAGGCAAGGGTGTGGGTTTGCATAGGGACGGTACGGACAGAACACTACCAACTTTTCAGGATGCTCAAATTGTCCCTACCAACTCTTAAGCAACCTTATTTGCATTACATAATTAGTTCAGTTATATAATAAATGTAGATTGTCTTCTCATATGTTGCAAAGATCGAATACACACTACCATTATTAAATGAATTATTTTTATTATGTTAAGACTTAAAGTACATTTATCCGTTTTCACTTGGATGTGCCGGTCCATTTTTTCCCCCTCAAACACACGTTTGATTGGCTAATGATTTGACACCCCCCACCCCACCACAGAGATACACACGCACTCACACACAAAACCGACAGATTCAAGTCGACAACATGCCGCCTCCTCCACCCCCTTCAAACAGGAGGGTTTTTTTTCAGCCAGCAGGAGTAAGTAAGTAATGTAAAAAGTAGGGCTGTCAAACGATTAAAATATTTAATCGAGTTAATTACAGCTTAAAAATTAATTAATCGTAATTAATCGCAATTAATTGCAATTCAAACCATCTATAAAATATGCTATATTTTTCTGTAAATTATTGTTGGAATGCAAAGATAAGACACAAGATGGATATATACATTCAACATACGGTACATAAGGACTGTATTTGTTTATTATAACTATAAATCAACAAGATGGCATTAACATTATTAACATTTTGTTAAAGCGATCCATGGATAGAAAGACTAGAAAGAGTTTTTAAAAGATAAATGTTAGTACAAGTTATAGAAATTTTATATTAAAACCCCTCTTAATGTTTTCGTTTTAATAAAATTTGTAAAATCTTCAATCAAAAAATAAACTTGTAGCCCGCCATTGTTGATGTCAATATTTACTTATACAATGCTCATGGGTGCCGAAGCCTATAAAATCAGTCGCACCCAAGCGCCAGCAGAGGGCGGCAAAACTCCATAAAACACAATTAACAAGTGGGCATTTTCACTCTACTGCCATTTAAATCTGTCTGAGCGGGGCTTGTGCGTCGAATATTTTCACGTGATTAATTGAAAAAATTTATTACCGCCCGTTAACGCGATAATTTTGACAGCCCTAGTAAAAAGACATCAATGCTGTGGAGTTGGGGGAAACACCACTAATTTTGTAACTGAAAGTCCAACCTGCATTGACAGTTAGTATAACATTAAACTGTGTGAATTTATTAACCTGCAAAACTACTGCGGTCTGGCTAGCCTCCACAAGGAACAACAAAGTCAAGCTAACCATCCCTCAGTTGGATCATTATTTGCATTATGTACATCGCTGTAATGCACCGCTGTGGCTTCAGAGTGCAAGTCCCTTTATTTAAAAAATAAAAAATAAAAAAAACAGGGAACTATCCAAGAATGGGTCCACTTCAGGGGGACACTGACATGAAAAAAAAAAATATGTGAAATGAAATCACACATCAGAATTTCATGAGAGTACTTTGGTTCGAGTCTTGGGGTAGTATGCCTCATATGTATGTCGGTCCTTGGATATCTCAGGATTTTTCCCATATCACTTTTATGTTACAATGCTTAAGTTTGAACATAGGGGTGCTCCAGTGTCACCCAGAAGTGGACCCATTCTTGGATAGCTCTCCGTTTTTTTAATAAACGGACTTTGCACTTACAAATGTTTTAGTAGTTTTTGAAAACAGGTTTGAATCGAGCGTTGTATCACCTGAACCAATCACATGAAAGTCAGTATAAATCAATACAGATTGATTTTGCATTGATCTTTTAGCCTATTAATTAATATTCGTGACGTATTCAACCAATCTGTTTGGTCTTATTAATGTCCCGTCCCCAGCAAAAAGTGTACATGCAGGTTATGCTGTTATATCGTCCCTACCAATGTTTAGACCAAACCTACACCCTTGGATTAAAGAGAATTATAATACTAAGGGGCTGTGAGATATCAATAGGACCCTTATGTGGCAAGATAACAAATATTAATAAAGTTAACAAAAAAATAAATCACAATAATGAGCAATTATCGAAAATTACCGAATTTCCGAAAGTATTCCGGAAACAGCCGAATGGGACGTCACAGCCAGGAAACAAAAGGTCGAAGCAGGTGCCATCGTTGTTTATCGACGAGAGAGTTGCGTTCGTGTTTGATCAAAAAATCGCTAAAATGGTTCAAACCTGTCATGCTATGTGGTGTACAAATAGCCATTTGTCACAATGTAGTACCCATGAGTTCCCGAACGCGAGAAAAAGAGCTGGACTACGCAGACAATGAGTAAAGTTCTTCCGTGCAAAGAGGGCTAATTTTGCAGATCCAGCCTCCTGCACGGTTTTGTGTGGTACGCATTTTACACCTGAAAGCTATTCGAACTATGGACATATGAAATCCGGTTTTGCCAAGAAATTGCTGCTGAAAGCAGATGCGGTGCCCACCATACACGCGCAGCCACCTAAATGTCCAGAGAAATCAAGAAAGAGGACGATGACTGGCACTGATGAGACCACCCCACCACCCCAGGCTAAGCAATGGAGGGGAGCAGCCAAGCTTGAAATGGCCAGAGTGAGTACTCTTTTATAATAAAAAACAAATCACGCAATGGATATAGGACTGGACACATGTATAAATGATCGCTCGTAAAATATATACAACAAATCCTCTAATCCCAATCATATTTGTGTCTGCTGGCAGAGCAAAAACCTATGATAGCACAATAAATGATAATTATTCTATACATTACTTTATTTTGCGGTCACGGTGTATCAGCTTCACAAAAAGAAATGCAAAACAAACCATTTGGTGTTTCCCACACGATCTGTTGCCGGTGTTTCATCAGTGTGATTGCCCCCCACAATGATCGTTTCATTTCGCTGCATTGGCTTTCATTTGGGCTCAAACTGATAACCCAAAACACCAAAGAAAGGTTCATAACTCTCCTCGTCAACATTAGAAAAACGTTCGTTACGTCGGATTCGTCGCTGCAACTAGAAACAAAATTGTCCGCCATCATCGCCGCCATTCAGTATTAAGCACTGAACCGGTGTTGTGCCGAAAAATGTCCCACCCGCGTGCAATGTCCCCCCTGACGGGAGCGCCCACACGTCACTCGTACAAACAGCTTTTTCTTACCAATCGATGGACACGGAAATGACTTTCTTGTCCTGTGAATATGTATTATTTTACTCAGCTCGAACTAATAAATATTGTACTCTGAATATGCATTCTTTTACTCTGCTTGAATTAATAAATCTTGTACTGTGAATATGCATTATTTTACTCTGCTTGAACTAATGTCATACCTGTGTGATTCTCATTGGGATATGGTCGTGAAAACCTGTAGACTAATTTCAGTTCAATTTAAAGATGGTTATGTGGCCCAGTCCACGATTTGTTACCAAAATACAGTACTAGTATTTTGTGTAACTGATTCATTCAAAACTGATTTTTCAGTCGTAAATCCATTACTGTAGTGCGTCCAAGAAAACATCTGATGTTTTCACCTCAATAAAGCGCTATAAACAGGGGTGCACATATTTTTTTGCCCAGGTTCTCAGAGGAGGACCTGGAGATGTGACTTGGTCCTCATTGAGCTTGAGAGCCGACCCGCCTGATGCGATAAAATTATGACAAGCTTTACTTAGAGCCAATTACCTTTAATTAATTATATTAACAATTAATGCTTGATTAACATCAACGGTCACAACAAAATTGCCATTACTTTGAAGTGAAATGTAAAGAAATAAACATAAAAGCACTAATTCAAAATAAAGGGCATTATGCAGCGCCCACATTAACTCCAAGCCTTTGTAAAAGTGGGATGTCTTCCTCATAAGAGCTCATTGAACGTGCATGTTTAGCTTTGTGAAATGCGAGCAAAAACACGTTTGTCAGTGCATGGCGCTTTTCTTCATTAACTTTATTCCGCCACTTGTTCATAGGGCGAGTGGGGTCCTGTCTGACATCGATAGTTTGCTTAATTGCCACATGCTCTGTTTTTGTCGTGCTTTTCAAAGTTTGGATGGCTGAAATTCTTTGACCCCACATAAAATGCGCTGCTCTTATCAGCGACATTGGGATTCTAACTGCAAATTTTGTACCACATTTCCGTGCGAGCATCATTTGCTTCTAGCCATGGTACCTCCTGCAGCCACTTCTCAGCAAAAGTCCTTTTTTTCGGTAGCTCCGGTGACGTCTCTGTCGTCTGCCTTTTGACGGGGGTGGGGGAACACGGAAATAATTATTCAGTGGGGCCTGCCTCTTTGACATTTTGAGAAGTGATTTTCTCGTGTCTGCCGCGAACACAGTGGTCAGCCATCGGTACGCAAAAGCGTATGGAAGCCGTTGAGGGCCAGCGCGTTTGTCTACGTCCAGTACGCATGCGCGCATGCGGACCACTTATATGCACCCCTGGTTATAAATAAGGGTTCCTGTCAGGAGGGAAATTTCACGCGGGGCGGCTATGTGTGGCAACGGGTGTTTCCTAGTTGTGACGTCACGCACACAATATGCTAGATTTACGGGCTCTCGGGCGCCGGACGTTTTAGCTTCACAATCTATCCAAATTTCTATCATTTTCTTGGTGTTGCGGTGTATGTAATGCGTTTATGGATAAATGATGGAATATTAGCTTTTCCCCAGGTGTTGTAATACTCTTTAAGGTGCAATGAAGCAACAACAAAGCTCAACGTCCATAAATGCATCTATTTTATATGAAGATAGGAAGGTTATTTTACCAGAGCGTTGAGATCAGGTTGCTCTGAGAACGTTGTTAGACTGGCCGGAGGAGTTCAATTGGATTTACTCACAATCGCCTTGCTGTAGCAGGTCGCAGCCTCCTGGTACTTGCGGCAGAGGAACAGGCGGTTCCCCTGCTCCTTCAGCTCCTGCGCGGTGGAACTCTTCTCCGGGCTGCCGGCCATCTTCTCCACCGGCTCCGCGGGGCCCGCCTCACCCTGCTTCCCAATCCTGTTCCCCGTCTCTCCGGCTGGCTCAACCGACAGGCTCGAGAACGCCCTGTCCCCGCCTGGATCTCCAACACTGTCGGGAAGAGCAATTTGAGTTAGGCCCCGCAATGCACCTGCAATGCGTGTCTTTTACATGCATACAAGAAGCGGATTTTCCTCGTGTTTTCGAACGCGAGCCATTTAACTCTTAGTGAGACGGCAGTCTACAATAAAGCGATTTTACGGAAACACTAGGCAGCCATTGGGTACAGTTGACAAGAAAACAGACACGGGGCGAGAGAAAAGGTTGCCAACTGTGTGCGTTAATCAAAGAGCTGACTTTTACACTGAGTAATTGACGTTAGCTAGTTAGCCACTTAGCACACTGACGTAAAAACTCATGACAATTCGCTAGGAGACACTTTCTGATATTAATACGGGGAAATATACATTGTTATTTTTACTAATGTCGTCTACAATTACGACTTAAATAAGAGTGTGCCGCAGAAAAAGCAGTTTAGTGTTTAGTTAACGGATAACGCTAAATTAGCTCGTCCGCTCGGTGGTTTATTGGCTTTTTTATTTTTATTTGGTAAATGTCATCGCGACAACAGCTGTCGTCGGAATGTGTGGTTTTAAATGGCAGTAGTTCGAGTGCTCACCTTTCAAATGACGCCTCACATCCAATTTGGTTTTATGAGATCGGTTCTAAAAGGTTGCTGGATTAAATTCCTCTCTCGTGAGCTATCATGACAGGTTGTTGTTATGCTGACGTCACGTGTCGACGGAAGCCGACATGCTCTTTTTTATTTCCTGTAGTCAATGAAAATGTGTCTTTTCAATTATTTAAAGCGAATTGTTAACGTGTTTTTCGTTCAAGATGTTACATCAAATGAACGAGGCAATTCAAATGTTACCAAGTAAAATTACAAGCATAGTTCAGATAGCGCAGTACTAAATTACACCACAGGAGGGCGACGTAGATTAATTTTCATATCTACAAATCAGGTTGAGTTTGACGAATTTCTCGAATTTATGTCCTGGATTTCCTGTGTGGAATTTGCATGTTCTCTCATTACTTCCTTATATGAAAGAATATTTATAGCTTTAGCTTTTATGCAATGATACTGAAGTAGAATTAAAATCGAAAAGCACATCAAATGTCTTTTGCATGTTTTTGACAATAAGCTTCCCACCCACAGAGCAAATGCAGCCCGCACAGATAAATCCATAGATGACCTTCCATGCCTTTTTTAGGCCTCTATAATACAAAGAACATTGTGATTTAGCCGTGGGTAAATTAACGAGTCAGTGACGGTCACTTTTATCCCAGATTGTGAAGCCTCTGCAAAGGCTTGCGTGAAGATTAGTGCACATCCCTAAAGCAAACACACTGATAAATAAATGAGTGGAATAAGGGGTGTAGAAGGCGGGGTAGGGTGTGGGGGGTGCACCGTTGCCGTGCTTATCCCCAGCTGTGTTTACCCGTAGAACACCCACCCAAGCTAGGACCACCGACACAGGGATGCTAAATGTTTGGTTACAAGGTAATCACGGCTGTCATAGATCATAGCATCGAGCCAGAATTAGATGGATTTTAAATTAAATCCAAACAGTCAATTAAACATTGCTAAGAGAGTAGTTTTAAATCATCTTACACCAAGTACCACTGCAAGAAATAAGCAGCTTGGTAGGTACAGTGATATGAAAACGTATCTGAACCTTTTGGAATTTCTCACATTTCTGCATAAAATCCCCATCAAATGTTGTCTGATCTTTGTCAAAATCACACAGATGAAAAAACAGTGTCTGCTTGAACTAAAACCACCCAAATATTCATAGGTTTTCATATTTTAATGCAAACAATGACACAAAGGGGGGAAAGTAAGTAAGTGAAACCTCTGCCTAAGGAGACTTAAAGAGCAATTGGAAATTTTACCAAACATTTGAAGTCAGGTGTGTGCCCAATCACTGATGAGTGGTTTAAAGCTGCCCTGCCCACTGTAAAACACACACCAAGTAAGAATTGTCTTGATGAAAAGCATTGTCTGATGTGCGTCCTGGCTCAGGCAAAAGAGCTGTCTGAAGACCTGCGATCACGGATTGTTGATTTTTATAAAGCTGGGAAAGCATTAAAAAATCCATCTCTAAAAGTCTGGATGTTCATCAATCGACAGTCAGAGAAGTTGTCTACAAAATGGAGAGAGTTGTGCACTGTTGCTTCTCTCCCAAGGAGTGGCCGTTCACCAAAGATGATGCCAAGAGTTCACGCAGAATACTCAGAGAGGTAAAAAAAGAACCCAAGAGTGTCTGCTAAGGACTTACAGAAATAACTAGCACAGTCTAATATCTCTGTGAACACATCAACTATATGTAAAACAATGGCCAACAATTGCCCGTTTAATGTTCGAAAAAGGCACTTGGACACTCCATTGAAGTTTTGGCAAATTATTTTGTGGACTGATGAAACCAAAGTTGAATTGTTTGGGAGTAACACACTATGCCATGTGTGGAGGAAAAATGGAACAGCTCACCAACGTCAATAGCTCATCCCCACCGTTCAGCATGGTGGAGGGAGCATCATGATTTGGGGCGGTTTTGCTGCCTCAGGGCCTGGACAACTTGCAATCATTAATGGAAGAATGAATTCAAAAGTTTATCAGGATGTTTTGCAGGATAACCTGAGGCCGTCTGTCAGACAGTTGAAGAATGGAAGAATGAATTCAAAAGTTTATCAGGGTGTTTTGCAGGATAACTTGAGGCCGTCTGTCAGACAGTTGAAGCTAAAAAGAGGATGGATGCTGCAACAAGACAATGATCCAAAACACAGAGGTAAATCAACTTCAGAATGGTTTCACTAGAACCAAGTCAAAGTCCAGACTTGAACCCCATTGAGATCCTTTGGCATGACCTAAAGACAGTGATTCATGCCAGACATCCCAGGAATGAACTACAGCAGTGTTGTAGAGAAGAATGGGCCAAGATTAGTCCTGATCGATGTGCCAGACTGATCTGCAGCTACAGAAAGTGTCTGGTTGAAGTTATTGCTGCCAAAGGGAGGGGCGGGGGGCACAAAATATTAAATGTGATGGTTCACTTACTTATTTTTCCCCTTTTCTGTCATTGTTTGCATACCATCCTCATTAAATTATGAAAACCTATAAATTTAGTTTTTGGTTTTAGTTAAAGCAGACACTGTTGTTTCATCTGTGTGATTTTGACAAAGATCAGATTTGATGGTGATTTTATGAAGAAATGTGAGAAATTCCAAAAGGTTCAGATACTTTTTCATACCACTGTAGGTATAATAACCAACATTAACTCATCGACTGCCTTTGAAAGCAATAAGCATCTAATCCATTTCAACTGGGAGGAGCTGTCAGCAATCAGTTAAAATGCGACCTTTCCGTTTTAAATGGGCGTGAGGTCCAAATTTTACGAGGAAAATCTTTAAAGTACACATTAAGTAAATATTACATGAAAAAAAAATTGTGAAAAAAAATCTGATATTACATCAAGGTTTGCAGGAATGAAGTTGATATATTACAGGAAAAAGAACACAAATAATCAGACAGAAAAATATTACAGAAAAAATACCACAACATAAATACAAAAGGATTTTAAAAATTTATTTGAATTATTTTCATTTATTTTTAATTTAAAAATTTAAAAAAAATAGTAGTTATGTTATTAAAAAACATTTGTAAATATACAAAAGAAAATAAGACTAAAAGAAATGTTCACAGGAAGAAGGTCTATGTTTTAAGCCAAAAAAAAGTCTATTAAACAAATTGAATTAATTCAATTGCATATCATGCACTTAAAAGTTAAATACAACTGAAAAAGCAATATATTTGCTGCAAACTCATGAAATTTCTGTTGCACATTTTCACTAACCGCATGTGATTCTGGGACATAAATAGGCTATGCAGAGAAAGCCCGCATAGATTTAGCATTTTGTTCAGTCTTCCTATGAATACAGTTTCAAGTGTTTACATTTAAACTGGGCTGTCATTGTTTCTCCCATCCCAACCGTCCACTCCATTCAAAGCCGCTGCTCGCTGCACCAGCTGGCTGAGCTTCCCGTCACCTTGGCAACGGGATGAGGAAGTTGCCCGGCTCCTCTGGCACAGCTGAAAGACAGCCACTTCCTGATTGATTCTCTCCAGCAGCACTGTCGTCCCTTTCCCGTTTGGTATCGGCGCCAGAAAAGAGCCTGAAAAGGCGAAAGGGGTGAACGCGCTCTTCTTTGAATTAAGGAGGAAAAAGCTCAGGTTTAAATAGGCAAAACAAAAGCAGCATTCAACCATATGGGCGGTCTTTTGTCGGGTGGGTTTGCTCATTTTGACAGAGGAAAAGGCTCATGGACTCTTTGCAAAAGCGCTTGAATGGACGATGAACGCCTACGTCAAATAATGATGGAAGACGAGGAAACAGTTAGTGGTTGGTTTGAATGCGAGCAAGCTTCAGCAAATTAACTTACATTGTTTTATCTACAAACGAGCTGCATGGTGTCGATTTACCTGTTTACATATCAGATCATGTGTCAAAAAATGCAAATATTCAACACCTGCTCACACACTTTGCAACTGTCTTTACATGGCAACAGAGGACATTTGCATACAAGCAGAAACAGAAAACAACTGGAAACATGCCGTAATTTTTACAACTATATATATAGTGAGGAGCAGAAGTTTTTGCACCCCTTGTGATTTTGCAAGTTCACCTATTTAGAAAATAGGTAGAGGTCTGAAATTTCAATCATAGATGCATTTCCACATGAGACATAACCAAACAAAAAATCCAGAAATCCATTTGTATGATTTTTTTTCAGTAAGTTATTTGTAATTTAGTGGGGTTCATAAGAATTTGTACCCCTGAGAATCAGCAATAAATTTGACACTCAAAGAGTCAGTCGACCTTAAAAAAAAGTCGACTTTTACCCCAACCACCACCCATTTGAGCTCATTATTATCACCTGTGCACCCCACAGTGAGTCATAATACAATTGCTACTATGGGCAAGACCAGAGAGCTTTCGAAAGAAACCATGGAAAAAAATTGTTGAGTTCCGCAAGGCTGGAAAAGACTAAGGGGCAATTGGAAAACAGCTTGGTGAGAATAAATCAACAGTTGCAGCTAGAGATGTCCCGATTGATCGGCATCCCGATCGATCGGGTCCGATCACTTCATTTTCAAAGTAACGGAATCGGTAAAAAAATATCGGACATGCCTTTTTAAAAAAAAACTTTTTTTTTTTAATTAAATCATTTTCTAATTGTATGTAACGTTACAGACATAATGTGTTACACTCTCCCAGAGTCTTTAATTTAAGCTTAAGGTAGGGTTATCAAATTTATCGCGTTAACGGCGAGAATTAATATTTTTTACATTCATCACGTTACAATATTTAATGCAATTATCGCATGCGCTGCACGACCCACTCACGCATTGTCGCGTTCAATCAATAATGGCGCCATTTTACCCATGCAGTATATAGAGCTGAAAGGCAGTGTAAAATGGGTAGAGTGAATTTTGGCAGCCTTTGGAGCCTTTTTTTAAATGGCTAAAGCCTTTCAATACCTCTCCCAATTATTAGAATAATCTTGGGAAGTAATGTGGGGAAGAAAGGTAATAGTTGATTTTTTTCTAGGGCTGTCAAAATTATCGCGTTAACGCGCGGTAATTAATTTTTTAAAATTAATCACGTTAAAATATTTGACGCAATTAACGCACATGTCCCGCTCAGACAGTATTCTGCCTTTTGGTAAGTTTTACAGCAAGGCTTTTTGTGCTGCAGCACAACAGCGAACTCTTGTGGTCGCTTTGCGACATGGTTTATTTTTTTACTTGCCAGTTCATATGGCTGCACGACGTCTCGGGGCTGAAGCCTACGTTGTAATGTTGTGCTTATATGATCCTTGGACAAGATTTGTCCGTAAGTATGGTTGTTGTAAAGAATGTACATATTATGTTAGTAAGCGAAATGTTATATTTTTTGTATGAGACGCTTTTTGTTTATGTTTAGTGAACCTGTATAGCGTGCTAAGCTAACGTTGTTGCTAATGCAATGCTTGTGTACTTTTTTTTTTTTGTAGTTTTATGACGGTCTAAAGAGGACAATGGTTTGAGGCTATTTTATCAATAAATCAGATGAAAAAGGAAGAAGTCTGATTATTAAGGCGTCGTTCACGAGCTGTCTAGCTTTGTAAAAAGTAGACGCTTCGGAGTGAGGCCAGCATAGACAGATTTAAATGACAGTAGAGTGAAATGCCCACTACAGTCCTTATGTACCGTATGTTGAATGTACAGTGGGGAGAACAAGTATTTGATACACTGCCAATGGATTTTCCCATTGGCAGTGTATCAAATACTTGTTCTCCCCTCTGTATATATCCATCTTGTCTTATCTTTCCATTCCAACAATTTATTTTACAGAATGTATATAATTTACAGAAAAATATGGCATATTTTATAGACGGTTTGAATTGCGATTAATTGCGATTAATTACGATTAATTAATTTTTAAGCTGTAATTAACTCGATTAAAAATTTTAATCGTTTGACAGCCCTATTTTTTTCTTAACACCATATGTTATTTCTCAATGCAGAGAAGATATATCAATTGGTACCACGGCGCACAGTCATGGTTGCATTTCCCATCATGCATTTGGGCAGAAGTTAAATGGCTACAGTATCATTTACTGAAAGCTCAACAAATACACTAGATGGCAATATTTAGTCACAATATACAAAGTCACATTTATCCTTTAAGAATTACAAGTCTTTCTATCAGTGGATCCCTCTCACAGAAAGAATGTTAATAATATAAATGGCATCTTGAGGATTTATTTTCATAATAAACAAATACAGTACTTATGTACTGTATGTTGAATGTATATATTTGTCTGAGTTTTATTCATTTTTTTCTTAATGCATTGCCAAAATGTATATGATCGGGAAAAATTATCGGGAATGATTGGAATTGAATCGGGAGCAAAAAAAAAAAAGCAATCGGATCGGGAAATATCGGGATCGGCAGATACTCAAACTAAAACGATCGAGATCGGATCGGGAGCAAAAAAACATGATCGGAACAACCCTAGTTGCCGCAGTTGTTAGAAAATGGAAAAGGCTAAACATGACTGATAATCTACTTCGGACTAGGGCTCCACATTAAATCTCTACTCGTTGGACATCACCCATGATGAGAAAAGTGAGGGCTCAGCCTAGAACTACATGGCAGGAGCTGGTCAATGACCTGAAGAAAGCTGGATGCACAGTTTCAAAGGCTACTGTCAGTAGAACACTACGGTGCAATGGTTTAAAATCATGCATTGTTCAGAAGGTTCCCCTGTTGAAGCCAGTACATGTGAAGTCCCGTCTGAAGTTTGCCAGGGACCATTTGAATGATGCAGAGGGGGTCATGGGAGAAAGTCATGTGGTCAGATGAGAACAAATTAGAACATTTCGGTGCAAACTTTACTCGTCGTGTGCGGAGGAAAAAGAAGGATGAAAAGAACACCATCCCCACTGTGAAGTATGGGGGTGGAAACATCATGCTTTGGGGCTGCTTTTCAGCAAAGGGAACAGGACGACTGTACTGTATAAAGCAGAGGATGAATGGTGAAATGTATCGTCAGATTTTGAGCCACAACCTCCTTCCCTAAATCAGAGACTTGAAGATGAGTCGTGGCTGGATCTTCCAACATGACAATGATCCCAAGCACACAGCCAAGCTGATCAAGGATAGGCTAGAAAATCTTTGGATTGAGTTGAAACTTAATGTTTCCCAATGACAGCCCCGAAACCTGACATATCTAGAGAAGATTTGTGTGGAGGAATAGGATAAAATCTCTGTTTCCATATTTGAAAAACTGGCGAAGAACTACAGAAAGCGTCTGACTTCTATAATTGCAAACAAAGGCTTCTGCACTAAATATTAGCACTGATTTTCTCAGGGGTACAAATACTTATGAACCCCAGTAAAGTACAAATACATTCTTATAAAAATCATACAATGTGATTTCTGGATTTTTTAAAGATTATATCTCTATAAGTGGAAATGCATCTATGATTGAAATTTCAGGCCTCCACCTATTTTCTAAGCGGGTAAACTTGCAAAATCACAAGGGGTGCAAATACTTCTACTTCTCACTGTATATGTTGAGCCAGAATCCCTTATATTAACCTACTTGTCATGTTTAGGCAGGTCACATGTGAGTCTTTTGACATGCAGAAGCTGGCAGAGTGCACAGGAAGTCAAACATAGATGGAAGTGATGAGAGACTAAAAGCTGCCGATGTTATGTTTGCGCTTCAAGTGACATCATCTGCGGCCTCCTTCAGTCATTTTAACGATTTCATTTAAAGCACAGGAAGGCAATCTTTTTCCAAAATGAAGTACTATCCTAAATTGAATTATTATCCCTTAAAATAAAACCTAATCCTTGTTTGAAACTATGATTTAAAACACATGGTTAGAAACCCTAATTTGGAAAAATGTTGAATAAAGTGTTCACGTAATCAACTGAAAAAAAAATTTGCTTCCTCCTTACTCTTTCTGTATGTTGTGTTTCGTGTTTCTGATGTTAGCGAAGTTGAATGTTTTTTTTGATTAATTTAAGGCTGTGAAAATGAACCGTGCATTAACCCCGAGCCAGCAGTAGCTGGGAGTTGACCACCAAGGTTAAGAACTAAACAAGGGATACCATGACACAAAAGCTTACATGAAAAATCACAGATATCTACCAGGTCAAAGTTTATCGTCACACCTCTGCAGGCTTGATTAAGCTTCCTGACACAAGAGCAGAACTGTTGCAGAGTTGACAGACTCCATCATATGAAACCTGTAAAAACACACAACGACTTCCATTTAAAAAACACAAAAAACAAAGTTTGTTTTGAGAAGCTGCTTTGTTTGGACAAAAATCCTCAACGCCCCTGGGGACGTGGGGGGTGTCAACATACGCATGCACACACACCACCTTCCCAAAACATACACCCACACACCGTGGATTGATGTGTGGCGGCTGGGGGGGGATGCAAGGCGGCTGCTGTTGTGGCTTGAGTGGCAAGCGGTGGAGGAGGGGGCAGCTTCGACAATGGAGGATCACTTTTGGAGGGAAATCAAACCTCCTCCTGAGTTTGTGACTTTTGGTTAAGATGAAGACAGAAATCCATGCACATTCCTCACAAAGAAAACTCCATGTTTGGGAAAATAAAATCCAGTTTGTTTATCATAATGTGTTGAAAACACTAAAAAAATAACTCTAACTCTACATTAATTTATTGGTAATTTTCGCATAGGATAAAGAAAATATTGTGTGGAGTGTGGGGTAAGGCTGCAACAACTAATCAATTAAATTGATTAAAACTGATGAATAAATTAGTTGCCAACAAATTTGATAATCGATTTTTGCCGACAGCTAATGGCAGTTCTGTCTGGGTCCTTATTTCTGTACAATATGAGGCTGCGTGCACCAGTGATTAGAGCAAGAGAGAGAATTCACTGCTACACTCATGTTTGGTTGCTGAATCAATAATATTACAAAGTGTCGAGAGTTAGATTGTTTATGTGTTGTTATATCCAGTCCTCCGTCAGAGGTGAGTAAATTAGGCCAATTGTATTGTTTGTATTCTTCGTTGATGAGACGTTACTACTTTGCACGGAGCGCTAATATAGTTAGCGATTATGCTAATCAGTGTCTGAAGTGTCCGTTTGAATTGTGTTTTGGAGAAGCATTTTAGCACTTGAGTTATTGTTCGATAGTAAAATCGTCCCATTTCTTTTTATAAAGTAACCACACATATAAACAGATTCATAGAACAACTTAGAGCAGGGGTCGTGAACCTTTTAGACAGAGGGCCAAAACCCAACATATTTTAAAAAGAAGAGGACTCCAACATATTTTAAAAAGAAGAGGACTGGGAGAATGTGTTATGGTCAGATGAAACCAAAATAGAACTTTTTGGTAGAAATACAGGTTCTCCTGTTTGGAGGAGAAAGACTACTGAATTGCATCCGAAGAACACCATACCCACTGTGAAGCATGGGGGTGGAAACATCATGCTTTGGGGCTGTTTTCTGCAAAGGGACCAGGACGACTGATCTGTGCACCTCAAACCTGGAAGCAAAACCGAGTGTTCCCAAGACAATGGACTCAAAGCCAATGCAAACAGAACTCACAAGGACATACAGTATCATCTGTTTGCTGTAAATGCACAATTGACTTCAAGTTCTTCAAATTCTATAACGACATGGAACTGGTCGATTGGCCACTATCCTGCTCAAGACAATGCGCCTGCCCGGAAAACACCTTAAAGTCTGGATATTGTGGAGGATAGCTGGGGTAGATGGCGGCCGCTGTGTCTGACCACACTCGAAGTGGAACAATATCGAGGATGTTTCTTTTTGGTGCGCAGCTCCTCTTGTGATTGTGCCAGGTGGGACAGTGATCGCTGGGACGGTCCTTATGAAGGACCTAGTGACGGCAGTCCCTCAGTTCATGAGTCCACAACCGGAATGGCGATGCAACCTACTACGAAGCTGCGCAACCTTGAGATGAATGTTCGTCGGGAGTCAGAATGAAAACTGCGACGAGGATTAAGTCGACAAAAGGAGGGTGGCGGACACGGCCTACCATCGGTCCTCAGCTATTCCCTACCTTCTGGATCGAATCAACTGAATAAACTAACTACTGAATTATGAACTAATCCACTGGATCTAATCAACATAACAAGCACATTGCCACGATCGACAAAGGACTGTTGGGAAAATGAACAATCAGAGGGGCTGGTTACTATAAAGAATTTTTTTTTTTTTAACTTGTAATCACTACGAAATCTGAATGTCAAAAATTGATATTCGATATTTTCTGCGTCCTATATAGTATACTGGGGACGGGTTTCAATAAGCTTCGGCTTCTCCCGTCAGCCCTTGTCTTTTCGGGTTGAATTAATTGTAAACACATATAAATGCTGTATGTTTGTTTGGATTTGACATGCCTGAAGGGAAAATAAAATAAATAAATAAAAATGACTCTGTCATTTTCTAATCGTAGAGTCAACTAACCACATAGCGAATCCAGATGGGGGCAATATTTGTTTACATACTGCCATTAACTGTGTACCCCAAATGACAAAAGAGCTCGTTATCATTCCAATGTGCTTTGTTTTTGCAGGCTCGTCACATGACTGAGCCAAATGCGTTTTTCCACCCTGTTGGAGCTCATTCAATCAACTGGACTGCTTCAGTCACTTTGCCTCAACTTTTTCAGAATCAATGAGGAGTCATCGGGGCGGTGAACACAACCAGCAGGGGCACCAACAAGTTACTTTCCCCCCTCCCAGGGACCACCGCACTGTGCCCCTTCCCCCTTAACTCCCTGAACGTCCCCTTGGGTCATGCTTTGGGGTCACCAACCCCCCTTGCTAAAGACATTCATAATGAGTTTGGGGATAATTGTGTATGTGTGTTGTACGTAATTCTTACTTGATTCGTTTGAGGAATTGGTATGTATGATTAGGAATTGTCAAAAAAAAAAAACACCCAAAAAAAACAGTTTCATGTTTGTTTGGTGAAGTAAACCACAACTGTCCAACTGATGTCCATTTGAAGTCAAGGAAAAGAGCCAGTTTTGTGCAAAGTCATCAAATTGGAATCCTCTGACTCAACAATCGCTCTATTTGTTGCGCCGCAAAGTTGCTGAATGTGGCCTGTCTTCATCCTGGAAGCGTGTTGTCGGCAGATTCCAAATTGGACGGTAATCAGATCAGTGCGAGGGGTTTGACTAATGACCAATGACAAGTAGTGAACCCTGGAGGAGAGGAGGAGTTGCACTGGTTGAGGGATTTGGGGGACGGGCAAGGCTGCCGGGTCAAAGGTGGACTTTTCAGGGTTGCTCAATCGAAGCACCATTAAAAAGTTTGCTTCTGTGATTCCTCCTTGTAGCATGGAGGTTCCAGTTCATTCACTCGTCCATGTGCGGTGGTCATCATAGACTTGACACAGGATTGTCCATGCGTGGTAAAGACATTGAATGCAGTACAAAGATGCTCAGTGAGTTAAAAAAAAAAAAAAAATCAAGATATTTATTGGAATACTTCACTATACAACATATTTTTACAATTATCAAGCTTCTAAACTTCACATACTGTATCTCAATATTAACTGCCATCACAAAGATGTGATAGAATTTTTAATGTGATCATTAATAACATCAACTAATACACAATCTTGATCCAAGAACGTCTTTTCCCCCAAATCCGAGCTGTGTTATGTCATGTGTAAAGTATGTCGTCTGTGGGCCGTCCCGTCTACGAGCTTTGTTTTCTTACGCCTGCCGTCCAAATTTCCATCACAAACCTCTCACCCCTTGTGACCCTTTTCTTTCTCTCAGTGAAGAGGCCCTGATTAGCCTGCATACATGTGCAGATAGGCCCAAAATCCTCCAGGTTGAAATATGCATGAATGTATGTGTCAGTGTGCGTGCAGAGGAGAAGCCAGTGCGCTCATGCATACGTATCCTTGAGTGCATGAATGTGTCGCTCCCTGCTTTAATTATTCGAGCCTTTCTTGCTTCCGTTTTTCCTTCTTAGCTTCTCGCACAGTTGAGTGCAGAAAGAAAAAGAACACCTTTTTGTAAGACTGGGAGGGCTGGCAGTGAATGATCATGTTTCAGCGCCACTGACAGAAATAGGCGTCTAACCCGTTTGAAATGGACTACTGTAATTTTCGGACTATAAACTAAACTTTTTTCCCTTATTTTGAATCTTGCGTCTTATAGTCCAGTGCGGGTTATTTGTTGATTCATTTGGGTTAATAGGTAACACTTCATTTGACAGCAGCGTCATAAGACTGCCATAAAACCAGGGGTGAAAGTAGGCCAGAACGGTCAGGAACGCAGTTCCGGTATAAGATTCAGGGCCAGAACGCAGTTCCGGTAAAAGATTCAGGGCCCGGATGCTGTTCCTGTATAAGATTCAGGGCCAGAATGCTCTTCCAGTACACGGTGCTTTGATTCCGAAAATATGACGGCAACTGTCAAAACGCTAAGTAAAAAAAAAAATGCTAAGCTGCCACACATCCATTTCATCTCCAAGAAAAATACAATCTACCAACATCAGATTTACATACACAAGTGTTAACAACAAGCATAATAAAGTGCTTGTTTAGCGTAATCCGTTTCCACCGATATTTATTATTTATTTTATTCCACGGACGGCATGGAGGTTTCCCCAGCTGCTGCAGTTATCTGAGTACTGACATGTGATCACCAGAAATAGTTAGCTCTGACTGTTTAAATGTGCATGTTTTCTGAAACAGCAAAAAAAAAAAAAAAAAATGTTTAAAAAAAAAAAAAAAAGGGGGTGGGGGCAATGCAACAGAAAATGGATCAAATCTGTAAGACCAAGGAAAGAGTTAAGGTGGCTTATTTATCATATTTTGTTTTATTTGCTCTGATGAGGAGGTTCAGAACATCTTAGAAGTCAATGTGCACTTTGGACTTTTATTTGTTCATTTATGTTAGGCTACTTATTCATTTCCTTATGATTTCCAAAACTCAATGTTTGCGCGATCTTCATAATATATTCCATTTCACTCTGCATAATATAAGTCATTTGTCATTATTTTTCTGAATGTATGCTACTTATATCTTTATTATTAAAAAACACAACAAAAAGTAAATGTTTATCTTCAATTTTAATATCCTACATCCTATGTTCTTAAGCAGTTAAAATTGAGATTTGGCATTGAGTATGTGAGGAAATGAGGGAAAACAAAAATTAGGAGATGGAGGTTGGGTTTATAGCTGTTTTTGTTAACTTTTATTTTGCAAATTATTGAAAAAATACAATTTGGAATGAAAATCAGTTTTTAATGTGTTATAGAAATAACTGACCAAAACAGTTTTCTTTGCATTTCAGTAGTTTTGACCCCCCCCCCAAAAAAAAAAAAAAAAAGAATAAACAAATAAATAAAATTTCTGGCTCCGTGGCGACCTTCACGTTGAGGAGTTCCGGCAAGAAATTCTAACCACTTTCACCCCTGGTTATGCCCATGATAGTGTTATGTCATATTTATGACGGTCTTATTACACTGCTGTCAAATAAAGTGTTACCTATTAACCTAAATAAATCACCAAATAAGCCATACTGGACAACAAGCCACAGGATTCAAAATGAAGGAAAAATGTAGCGGCTTATAGTCCACAAATTACGCTAGTAAAATTAGAATGTATTCTTAGGAAAAAATTCCGCTCAACATACAACCATTTAACTTAAAAACCAGGTCCTGGATCGAATTAAATTCGTATGTAGCAGTACCACTGTATTATTAAAAGTCATGTTATTGCACTGTTTGTAAAAAAATAATAATAATAATAATACAACCTTTTTTGTGTCAAACACTAGGTTATGCTGCTCATCTACACCTGTTGTATAATTTCCAATCCACCTGCTTGCATGAGAACGTTGCCGCCTAATACCAACGCACCCTGAGGGACGGGTGAACTGATACCCCTGAAGAAAGAGGTGTGTGCAGCAGACAGGTGGGGGCTCAGGAGCCAGGAGGGTTTACTGACTGACGGAGCCAGGGAGTCACCCAATTTTGGCGGCGCCCTCCAGGGTTCCCCAGTTGCCCTTAACAAAGGGCTCCTCACTAGCAACGCATTTCTAAAAACGACAGGTTACAATGATGAGCCGGGGGTATTTTGTTTTGTTTTGAGGTGCAGGTGGTGATAGGGAAGACACTACGGTGGGCTTTTGTGTATGTGTGGGGGCTTTGGGGATGAGGTTCAGGTCGTTGAATGGCACCGGTGAAAGATAATGCGAGATAAAAAGGAGGCATCGCATTCATCTTCGGTGTGCAATTACGCTCACGGTCGGCTACCATTCAAACATCTGAATTATCATCTAGAGTACTATTATATGACACCATAATCCTCTTACTGGCCACAAATCCTCACACCCTACTTGCTAAATATCATTAAGCTTCATCATGTTATTACAATGTTATTACATTGTTATTACTATCAATTCTGGTCAGGTCATGATAGATGACTGAGTTTTTTACGAGGAGAACGCTGAGCTCCATCTTTGGTTACAAACTTCACAGCATCAAAGTCGTATAATTTTATGAAGTCTCTTAGCTGAAATTTAACCCACGGGGACGGCGGCGGGCGTCACGCCGACCACCGTCCGCATTCTCGACCAGAAAAAAAAGAAGAAATGCCGCAGCTGTTGAGCTTTTTGTCAATTTTTACTGGGTGAAATGTGATCTGTATGTGTGTTTTCAACTAGAAAGTGTGTCGTTTAATCATTTTACTTTTTACTGCCAACATAAATATAATAAACAACATAACAATATTTACAGTCATATATTCTTTATCTTTAGCAACGAACAATGAACATTAGAACGATGCGTTGGTGAGATGAGGCATTGAAAAAAATTGTGTGACTATTTAACTCATTGGCTGCCATTGACGGCAATAGATGTGCAATCTATTTGAACTGAGAGGGCTGAGAGCAATCATTCACCACCAAGGTTTGGTCATCTATCGCCGCCAATGGCAAAAGATGAGTCCTTCATGTTCCTTCATAGGTCAGCAAATATATGCATGTGTCCATTGTCCTTGAAGGAGGGGTCCAAAAGCTGGGTTTCAAGTCTGCTTGTGTGTGTACGGGCATGTGCGCAGGAAGGCTAATTACATTGTGCACAGCCCAGGATGACCTTTATTGACCGCACTCAATTGCGAGGAGGAGGAGAAGAATAGTCAAGCAACAAAAGAAGGAAAAACTGAGCCTGCATTCTTTTGGGTTTTTGCAGTTTGTTGCACTTTGAGTGTGCAAGGGTGAGATTTGTATCCACTTATGTCAGCGAAACAAGTGTGGAAAAGTGCTTTCGCATACTTTTACTTGATTGGTTTTTAAATAGATGTTACCTCATAATTGTGTTATTTATTGGCAGAGAGAGAATAGATGACCTAAAATGTTGGTTTGCTCTAATCAGATTAATCTAATCTTATTTTACAAAGACTCAGCACTGCAAAGAGAATGAAACTCCAAAGATAGCAAATGAACAGATAAGATAAGGTAATTACTAAAACAACAATTAAAGAATAACTGCATAGAGAAATCTTTTTTTTTTTAAATTCAGATTTCTTTTTTTTAAAATGATTAGTGGTGTGATACACCATTTCCATGACAATCCGATACCATATTGATTCTTTGGACAATGATGCGATATGTGCCGATTAGGGATGGGAATCGAAATCCGATTCCAATTCGGAACCGGTTCCGAGTGTTTCGAGGCCTCGACTTCACAATGAAAAAGCCTTAACGATCCCTTTAACGATTCCTAAAGACGCGTATTGCGTCGTGACGTGTGTTGTTGTCCAGACGCATCAAACTAGCATGGCGCCAAGAACCACTCGCTCCAAAGTTTGACTACACCAGGAAAGAGTGTGAAAATGAAAGGTTACGACGGGTAAGCACGAGCATTGCAGCCATAAACATAACAATGACAGCACGTAGGTTCAAACGCTCGAAAGTGTGTCTTCACTTCACGAGGAAAAATTACAACAAAGCGACTTGCAGTCATTGCAAGGTGGAGATAACTGCATCGGGAGGGAATACGACTGCGCTGTCCTCACAGGGAAGCTAAGGCTCAGTCCTGGCTATACAGCTAGCTAAACTCCCAAATGACGATGCAGAAGACATTGGTATAATTTGCTGACTTTATTCAACCATCACTTGAAGAGTGAAACTAAGAATAGAAATGAAACAAATCAATTTCATCCCCAATAACAAACAGGTTTGCATCAACGTAAATCAGCGATGATTAGCTGCTAATAACAGTAATAACAAATGGTTAGCATTCGTTCGCTAGCATTAGCACATCGTTCAAACCACTACACAACTGGATTTAAGTGTCCGATCGCGAGTGGAAACACAACAACAACAACACAAAAGATGATACATATAGGCGTTGCCTCTGTAGATATTAACATTAACAAAGAACGTAGGCTCGTAGAAGTGTTTCCCTCTCTCACTAACTCGCTCACTCACTTGGATGCAGCATTTCTTCTTTGGGTGTAAGCACGCTCTTCTTCACGTGAGCGCGTTCGTCTTCGCGTGAGGAAGCGCAAGGGCGCCCCCACTTGAGCGTGTAAGCGCCACAAAAACTAAAAGGCATGCAATTCAATGTAATGGTAAAATAATACACGTTAACCCAGCAGTCCCCAAACTGCGGCCCGCGGCCCAAATACGGCCCGCCTCCACATTTGGTCCGGCCATTTTGAATTTTTTTTTTTTTCTCAATCGTGTTATTTATTTCCTGGCCTTTTCCTTGAAGAATTCAGAGAGGGTTATTTGGTTATTATCTATTTAATTAATAGTGTTTTTATTATTAGTTATTATTATTATTATTATAAAGAATCCAGAAAGGGTTATTTGATTGTGGCTTTCTGAAAAACAATAATTTTTTACATTTATGCACTTCTGCAATCGTCACACTTTTTCTGTTACAAACTGACCCCGGCCCCTCATCAGAGAAGGGAAAAGTTATGTGGCCCTCACAGGAAAAAGTTTGGGGACCCCTGCTTTAACACATATTGCCAAAGGCAGAACAACAACCTATCTGCCAATATATACCAATATTTTGTATTTCTATTAGATAAATGTTTCAGTAAAATGTTACACATTCTTGTGTATTTGCCACTTATTGCCACAGTTAACATTGAGGCTTTGGGCCTCTTTTGATCTCGTTGTGAGTTTGTAAGGTTGTGACTTCTGATTAAACAAACTCGATGCCAATCAAAACGTTTGTTCTTCTTTTTCCCCAAATTAGAATCGATAAGAGAATCGATAAAGAATCGAATCATTAAGCAATATCGATAATGGAATTGGAATCGTAAAAATCCTATCAATTCCCATCCCTAGTGCCGATATTACAAAGTCTGCTGCGATTCAATTCAATTTAGATCAATTCCATTCAATAATATGTACACACATGCTACAATCAGTTCAATTCCACATTAAGAAAGAAAAATGAAGAAATTTTGACATTTTTGACAATTTGTTACTGACACATTAATGGGGGAACGACAAAACATAAGCGCTTTAGACTTTTCTCTAAGGGCATAAGTTTGCATAGGGAAGGCAGGGACGTGACACTACCAACTTTTCACGATGCTCAAATTGTCCCCACCAACATTTAAGCAACCTTATATGTATTATACAATCACTTCAGTTATACAGGTAATTTAGATTGTCTTCCAAACCTACACCCTTGCTTTTCCCCACCTAACAGCAATGGTTAAGCGATCACTCAATGAATCGTTACTATGTTAAAGTCTAATTGGAAAATTGCTGAATTGCCTTGCAATTTTCCAATAATCAAGTAGTTCGGAGACCAATTTTAGGACCAGAGTCCCATTTTGCCCGCCAGAATGATGCATCTGGCCTGACCGCCAAAACGCCAAGCCTTTGTATTCGCCTCCATTGTAATCCAATAAGGCCTATTCAAATGTGGATGTGGTCGTCGACGCCAACATCTGTCTTCTCCTTGGACATATGTAAAACACTTGGACTATCTTTTGTCAATTTTTGGAGGGATTCTGCCTCTTAAGTTTGCTTTCCCTCCAAATCAATCTGGCCAATTAGAAGCAGCGGCGGGGGCAGGGCGAGTCTAAAAAGTTAAACCTACGCAGACAGTGGTGAACCTCTGTCTGACCCCCCACGCCCAGCTGGGCTCAAACAACAGTCTTCGTCAGGGCCCCCCGTCAAGCCTGAGGCTGGACCGCAGATAACAAAGCACTCAGCTGGATTACAAATCTCAGGACCGGGAGTCTCCTTCTCTAATGGCCGCCGTAAAGGGGAAGTGAAAGGAGATGCGACGACAATGCAAGATGGTTTCCCTCCAAAATGATGCAAAGAAAGGACGGCGCCATCATGACATGCTAGTAGTGTGTGTGTGTGTTAGAGCATTTCAGTTGTGTATACGTGCAGTAATCCTCGTATCAATCTGGCAACAATTTACTTCTTTGATGAGCTCCGAAACCTTAGCAGAAATTTCCTGTGCGGTCTGTAGTGTTTGCACATGTTTTTCTCTGTCTTCAGTTATTCCCAATCTGACTGTCAAATAATAAAAAGAATGTGGACTGTTTGGCGGCGACGCTGCGCAAAGAACCGCTTAAAAGCTTGGCTTCTGTTTACTTTTTAGCTTAACTGCTCCCGCGTGTGATTTGGACGTGGAGGAATTTGGGGGGATCAAACAGGGATGCTCGCTCACTTGCTTCATACACGAAGTTTGATGTCATTTTTTGATAGACGTCCAATCCGTTTGAACATCAATGAACATTGTCATTTTTTTAGATATGACCTTTTTTTAATGGAATGTTTTTCATTTAAATCCCTGAAAAGTTAAAAATTAGTGCTGCAACGATTAATTAACTCAAGTAATTCGATTAAGAAAAAAAACTGAATTAAATTTTGCTGTTTCGAGTATTCGTTTAATTAAAGTGGCGTTGTAATGGTTTGTTTTGAAAGTGTTTGCATTTAGTTGTATTGCTTTGGATGGATACACTGCCCTCTAGCGGCGAATATGACATAACTCATTTCACATGGCTGAATCCAGCTGCTCCCTGTTAAGACCAATATAAGCTAAGTTTTTGTTTGAGCTAATGTTTTTTTAATGCATTCGTTATTTGGTTTATTGGTGTATTTAGCTGTTTTTTGTGGGAATATGCGTTTTGCTAAGAGGATTGTTTAAAAAAAAAAAAAAAATTGCATTTTATAGCATTTAAACTTGCGGACTTTTGCTATGTAAATTAGTCAATTTTTCTTTTGTTGTACCTAGATCCTCATTTATTTATATTTTTTTATACCGTTTGAGGATCAGCTCAGGTATTTTAATTTTCTGTGTTCCTTATCAGATTACTCGATAATTCGAACTAACTAGTTTATCGATTAATCGACTACTAAAATAATCAATAGTTGCAGCGATATCAGCAAATATCGAATTGTATTATCATGAAATTTCGTTGAAATTTCGTCAACGGACACTTTTTTCATAACGATGAGACGATAACGAGCTAAAAACGTGTTTTGGGTGACTAAAACATAATGAGATGAATGCCAGTTTTCGTCTGACGAGATGAGAACGAGATGAAAATGCAACATAGTTTTCGTCACATGTTCACACTGTGTGACATTTTTATGTGTAGTTAGCCTGCATCATAGCAGTGTCTAGTTGTGTCACTCATGTGACGTGCTGCTCCACACAACCAGTGTCTTCTTCAAGCTTGCTTGCTTTGAAACACACACGGTAAGATAGTTTTCTTATCTTGGTAAGAGAGAGTATGCAATGTTGCTTTAGTCTTTAAGTGATCATCACACACTAAGGGGCCGTTTACACGGTGACTCTCCGAGAATACGAAAACTTTCAAATTTGCATTTATATGGGCCCGTCTCCATTCGAACAATGTTGAAATTCCGCATGAAAACGATGTAGTATTCACGCCAGGCCCTAGGGGGCACTGCAGATCTACAAGGCGACAGCGCATGATGCACTTTGACCCCAACAAGCTCCTCAGCCCGGAAAAAATATGCCCGCCCACTCGAAGAAATTGCATTTTTCTTTTGTTCAAAAAGGCACAAAAATGGAAACATTCAACATATTTAATTTAAAAATACTATTAAAACAGTAAATTAAAGCTGACATTCCGCCATATTTGCTGTTTTTAATGTTTAGTAGCACCGCTGCGCACGCCCAATGTGACGTGTACGAGTGCTGACGTTATCGGCGCGGTCTCGCGTCACGGGAGCTTTTGATATTCATACGAGCAAACCCCCCTCAATCCCCCGCGATCGAATTCTTCCACTTTGGAGGCAGGATTTAGAATTTTTCGTCTTCGCCGACACCATATGCACGCGAGGCGAGTCCGCTACTCAGTCATTGCGTCTTTATGTCGCAGAGTCGCCATGTAAACTGCCCCTAAATGTAACTTGTAGCATTAGCGTACTATTCATGTTCGCGTTAGTATTAGAGTAATGGCAACGGCGAGCATCCTCCTCAAACTCTCGGACATCATATTTTTACAAACAGTTCGTGACGTCCAGGTTGGTATAATTAAAGGAAAATAATGTACTGTTTTCCAGCTTACTGTGTATTATCAACAAGTTAGCGGGGTTCTTGTGTAGACCCTACAAAATGTGCTCGTCTGTCAATGTTCATTCAAAATTGTTAGAAACCTTTATTTATTTGTATATTTTAGAAGTTTTTTTATTATTATTATTATTTTACAGACGAAAAGATTTTTAGAAAACGTCAACTAAAACTAGACGAAATTAGTCTTGACTTTTCGTCAACAAAACCTAGAGGAAGACACATTTTAAGATGACTAAAATATGACTAAGACTAATAAGTATCATCGTCCACAAAACTAAGACTAAGACGAAAATTAAAAGGGCAACCAAAACAACATTGTTTATGAAGAATTGTTTTAAATCAATGCGCTCAAACTGTATAATGCATCCGAGAAAGGAACTTCTGTTTCAATAAATTCCCAGAACAGGAGTCTATTTTGGACACCTGCAGCCTGTGTCATCCCTTCATTCTGCAAATGGACTGTCCCGGGGGGCGCACAGCTGTGACCTCTGAACCCGGACACTATAATTAGGTTATATATAGAGCTGACGGATGCATAAAGTGGGGAAAGGAAGTCAAAGGGTAGAGCAGTGCAGGCTACGGCAGGGCTGTCACAAGTGGAAAAGTGGTTTTAAAGAGACTGAAATACACAATGATGAATGGGAAACAAATGGGGAAAGTAAGATTGCATGGCAAATGTGAGATTCATTGGCATGTACTGTGCAGAAAATGAGAAGGGTCTGATTTGTAAATTCTAAAAATGATAAAGAAAATGTTGATTTCTGAATAAAAACATATCACAATGATTTTACGAAAATGATATTTGAAAACAAAATGTTAATATACTGACAAGGGATCCCCATTGAAAAGATAAAAGCACTCAATAGTATTGTGACAGTGCAGCTAAGTGATCTATTACATGTTTAGAAAAGCATTAGGGATCATTCTCATGGCGTTTGCGCGTTTCCAGCTGCGTTTGCTATCCAGCCTTTCTGTTTATTCTGTTTTGCCTTGTATTCACTTTCCTGCTAGGCTTCACGCAAAGCACCCCCCACACACGCTCACACGAGTGGAGAAGAGAGAGGCCCTGAAGAAAAAAAGAAACGAAATTTACTGTCAAACAAACAAACGTGCATCAGGATCCTGAGAAAGCGCAATGAGAAAGTAGGTGTCGCTTTTCACATGTGACTTTCGCGACGGGGGGGGTCGGCGAGGATATTTCAGCGTAAAAACAGAAGTGGGAGGAAATCATAAGTAAGAAGCTGTCAAGTGACTCCCAAGTAGACATGTGCCTGTATGAGATTCTGACGGTATGATAACCTTAAGCAAAAATATCACGGTTACACGGTAACACAGTATTGCAATTACAGCTCTAAAATGTGTTACTTTGAGATATGTATCTGGGTTAAAAATAAATAAATAAATAAAAATAAAAAATACTTTTTTCCATTGAACAGGATCTTTTTTTTTAAAACATAGTAATGAATTGGAACATAAGTATAATTTTAAGTTAAAATAAACTTAATACAAAATAACTGAAATATTCTAAATAAAATTAAAATAAATGCAGTCCTATATGTGAGCCTAAACCCACAGCTCAACATTATTACCATCTGAACAAAAATAACTAAATTATTTTCCATAAAAAGCATGTGTATGACTCGTATCATATTTACATTATACACACACTCTCAACACAGACAGATGCCAGAGAGAAAAAAAACACAATTTTTTACCACCGCTAGACACACTAAACACTCTGGAGTTAACTCTCGTAGCTAGTGGGAAGCATTCATGACAGTTACTAACGTTTAATTTTGTATAAATGCCAAATCATACTGGAGATATTGCCTCTTCGGCAGCCATCCTCCGCAAACATGTTTTACATCTCGTTTGACTCGCCTCCTCTAAGCCGTGGCCGTCCGTAACTTTTCTGTAGCCGAAGTATTCCCATAACAGCGATTAGATTTTCTTCAATGGAGGGGAAAAAGTTCAGGAGTTTCACCTTCTCCAGCCATAGTGTAGCACAGCTGACTCACTGACACTGAGCATACAATCGGTGGGGGAGGGTTGAGCCTTGCAGCTGCAAGCGAAGGATTTCTCCCTGCATTTTTGGGACAATAAAAATAGCTAATACCGTACCGATGGTAAATTTTTGCGGTTTTGAAACCATGACGTTTTCATACCAAACCGGTAATGGGCACATGTCTAGTCTCAAGTTATGGTTTCTTTAAAAAAAAAAAAAAGTAGCAATACATTTGTTATTGACCATCACGTAATATTTTCGTGGTTCAACAAAACATAATAAAGCACAGTCAATGTAGCGCCTCAAATCGCCTTGATAATTTTTTCCTCGTCCTAAAATCGAGTCATCTGACCCGTGTCGCCTACCTCTGGGCGTCCAAATCTTCTCACAGCCTCTGGCCTCCGTGCGACTCGGGGCGCCGCTTAACCTGCGCACAGCTGTGGGAAAACGTCGCAATGAGTCAACAAAAAAAGCTCCAGTGGGTTGAAGTCAGCATCTGCATAAACCACACATGAAATTATTTGGTCTTTAGTCTACGGATGCTGGAAAAAACCAAGAAAATCAGTTTTTTTTTTTTTTTTTTACGGGAACATAAACTAAGGGGTGTGACAGAAAAGGTCACTTTAAGTTGATGTAAATACAAGAATCACAGCCATTCCTAATTATACCGCATGGAAGCAACACAGCACAAAAAAACAATCAAATGGATGTGTAAAATGTTGACTGCCTTTCCCATGACCAAAAGCGAGCAGGGCAAACAAAAAGACGCAACACAAGCAGTGAAGGTTTGCCGCCAATGTGCAGGAATGCTGATTATCGGGAGCGCTGTGACAAGATCTCATTACCAGCAGATAGATAGATGACTCAGTGCTGGAAAACAAACAGCGGCCATGTAAGATCAGACCGATTAGCACTGAGGTGCCATGGGAAGCTACCAAACAGTCATGGGAAACCCATTTTTTCAAATGATGCAGGTTCATACAATTTTGTTGTTAATATGTTTATGGAATCAAGTGTAATATTCTTTTTGGTGTTCATAATCAAATGGATTGTAGCTAATAATCCAATTACGAAAAAACACAGACAAAATAAACTGTGCATACCAAAATGCATAAAATTAGTGTTGTCCGATATTATCAATTGGTTAGCTAATAATATCGGCCGACAAAAGCATCTTAAAATATAAATATCGGACAATATCGACATTGGTTTTTCATTATCCGTTTGGGGTCAATATGTTACCGTCAAAGTGAATGTAGAAGTCTTGTGCTTTTGTACAAGGGCTGGTCACAGCTTCTCCCAATTTTTCACCGAATATTTAATTGAAAAACCGAATATTTAATTGGAAAACCTTAAAGTTGTTACATTTATCATTATTAAAGCATCCAGTTGGGCATCACAATACATTTTATCGGTATAGGTTTGACATAGACCTCATAATATACTGACATGACGCGGGGCACAGGGCCAATCCGTGGGGGGCCTATTTTCAAAAACTTAAACTACAAATATTTTCAAAACCAAAGCTGCTACCGACCTATAGATATACAGTGCCTTGCAAAAGTATTCGACCCCCTTGAATCTTGCAACCTTTCGCCACATTTCAGGCTTCAAACATAAAGATATGAAATTTAATTTTTTTGTCAAGAATCAACAACAAGTGGGACACATTCGTGAAGTGGAACAACATTTATTGGATAATTTAAACTTTTTTAACAAATAAAAAACTGAAAAGTGGGCCGTGCAATATTATTCGGCCCCTTTACTTTCAGTGCAGCAAACTCACTCCAGAAGTTCAGTGAGGATCTCTGAATGATCCAATGTTGTCCTAAATGACCGATGATGATAAATAGAATCCACCTGTGTGTAATCAAGTCTCCGTATAAATGCACCTGCTCTGTGATAGTCTCAGGGTTCTGTTTAAAGTGCAGAGAGCATTATGAAAACCAAGGAACACACCAGGCAGGGATACTGATACTGATGTGGAGAAGTTTAAAGCCGGATTTGGATACAAAAAGATTTCCCAAGCTTTAAACATCTCAAAGAGCACTGTGCAAGCCATGATATTGAAATGGAAGGAGCATCAGACCACTGCAAATCTACCAAGACCCGGCCGTCCTTCCAAACTTTCTTCTCAAACAAGGAGAAAACTGATCAGAGATGCAGCCAAGAGGCCCATGATCACTCTGGATGAACTGCAGAGATCTACAGCTGAGGTGGGAGAGTCTGTCCATAGGACAACAATCAGTCGTACACTGCACAAATCTGGCCTTTATGGAAGAGTGGCAAGAAGAAAGCCATTTCTCAAAGATATCCATAAAAAGTCTCGTTTAAAGTTTGCCACAAGCCACCTGGGAGACACACCAAACATGTGGAAGAAGGTGCTCTGGTCAGATGAAACCAAAATTGAACTTTTTGGCCACAATGCAAAACGATGTTTGTCGTAAAAGCAACACAGCTCATCACCCTGAACACACCATCCCCACTGTCAAACATGGTGGTGGCAGCATCATGGTTTGGGCCTGCTTTTCTTCAGCAGGGACAGGGAAGATGGTTAAAATTGGCGGGAAGATGGATGCAGCCAAATACAGGAACATTCTGGAAGAAAACCTGTTGGTATCTGCACAAGACCTGAGACTGGGACAGAGATTTATCTTCCAACAGGACAATGATCCAAAACATAAAGCCAAATCTACAATGGAATGGTTCAAAAATAAACGTATCCAGGTGTTAGAATGGCCAAGTCAAAGTCCAGACCTGAATCCAATCGAGAATCTGTGGAAAGAGCTGAAGACTGCTGTTCACAAACACTCTCCATCCAACCTCACTGAGCTCGAGCTGTTTTGCAAGGAAGAATGGGCAAGAATGTCAGTCTCTCGATGTGCAAAACTGATAGAAACATACCCCAAGCGACTTGCAGCTGTAATTGGAGCAAAAGGTGGCGCTACAAAGTATTAACGCAAGGGGGCCGAATAATATTGCACGCCCCACTTTTCAGTTTTTTATTTGTTAAAAAAGTTTAAATTATCCAATAAATTTTGTTCCACTTCACGATTGTGTCCCACTTGTTGTTGATTCTTGACAAAAAATTTAAATTTTATATCTTTATGTTTGAAGCCTGAAATGTGGCGAAAGGTTGCAAGGTTCAAGGGGGCCGAATACTTTTGCAAGGCACTGTAGCTAGAAATGGACGTAAAACAGTCTCGATTCTTGGTTAAAAGCAAAGAAACCATGCAGGTAGCATTTATTTTGCATAAATATTGCGAACTATGAGGCGAGTCAGTTACGAAAATTAGCCCCCGCCGTAGCAGAACAGAGCTTTTTCCGTTAAGAATTCTTGTAAATAAATGCATAAATCCCTGAATTCTTTATAGTTGTGGACGTAAAACATCCTCGATTCCTACGTTAAAAGCAAAAAAAAAAACAAAAAAAAAACGGGCAGGTAGCATTTATTTTGCATAAATATCGGAACTGTGAGGCTAGTCAGTTACGAAAATTAGCCCCATCCATGTGTAAAGAAAGAGCTTTTTCCGTTGAAAATTCTTGTGAATAAATGCCTTAATCACTGAATTCTTTATCGATATGGACGTAAAACAGTCTCGATTCATGATTTAACGCAAAAAAACGGGCATTTGGCAATTATTTTACGTAAATATTGCGAGGTATAATGCCAATGCTGTGGCTGCCAATTTCTCCCATTGATTTTTTTTTTCCACAATGTTTCAAAATGCATGCATGGTACCAAAAATATAATAATTACCTTGAATCCTCGAACAAATCACTCCTGAGACAATCCTTTCTGTGTGTATGCGGTACAGCTTTGATACATTTTTAAAAATCCGGCTTAAATCCTCGCTGCATGTGCTGACTCCAACCTACTGCTACTAAATGAAGTGAGTTTGATCCAGGCCCGTACGGGAAGACGATACGCAGTGAATCCCAAATGTGTCCAGTCAAGTAATTTTGAAGTCTATGGGTTTGATATTGTCACGTTCTGCTGCTGGTCAGATTGTGTTTGGCTGTGGGGGCGTTTCAGACATTACACTTGCAGTTAATTCCTGTTCATCAACAATTTTGTAAAGACGATCCAAGAGAAGGGTGCCGAGATATAACCTTGCTGGTAGCCATTTGACACCTTGAACTTTCGATTTGCTTTGCATTTTGTAATTTCGCCCCTGCCTTGGGTTTTGATCGTCTGCCACTTTTGTTTTTGTATTCCTCTACCTTGTGCAGGTATTTCAGTGTATTTTTAGTTGTTTTATTGGCTTTCTGCCTACCACCTTGGTTTACACTCGTGTTTATAGTATTGATCCCCGTCGACCTCCTGTCACAGACCCGTTTTGTTATTTCCCCTCTTTTGTTTTGTTTTATATTTAATAAACCCTTGAACGCATCCCTCGGTTGTTTGTTGTCAGTTTTGAGGTCCAACTTTGTTTCCTCATTTGCGGACCCTGGAAGATATTGGTATCTGATTTTTAGAGTTTGACAATAACGGGGTGTTGGTTAAAATAATAACTCTAAATAAAACACTTACCGTAATTCTCTGACTTTAAACCGCTACTTTTTTCCCTCATTTTGAATCCTGCGGCTTATAGTCCAGTGCTTATTTGTTGATTTATTTCAGTTAGTAGTTTACACTTTATTTTACAGCGGCGTCCTAAGACTGCCATAAGAATATCATAATTATGACAAGACACTATCATGGGTTTTAATGAATGCATTTGACTGATGTCATTACCTGTCATTTGGCAAATTATGTCACTAACTCTATTTATGTCTATCTCGGACCTTTTACATACATTCAAAAGTGAGATCATTTGCCGGATGACACAAAATGATATCTGTCATAAGCATTTATTAATGCTCGTGGCAGTGTCATGTCATAATTATGATGGTCTTATTACAGTCTTATGGCACCACTGTCAAATAAAGTGTTACAAAATATGATAACGACCAATTCATGTAACAACTGGAACAGTAACTGAAGAAATAATTAGCATAGAATATGAAATATGATCTTTATTTATATTTGTAGCACTGCAATGCATGCTAGGAGGCATGTTGGACAACAGCAGTGTTGACAGCAGGTGGCAGTAGTGGTTGACTGTCTCCCTCAAGGGAGCAGTGATGGCCAAATGAAGCTACTTGAAGCAATGAACCTTTTCAGCCAATTGGTTGAAAGCTTCGTGGTGGTTCATCTGATCTTATGACAATGTTATAATAACACTGTCAAATAAAGTTTTACCAATTAATATCTTTTGGTGTAAATATCCTATAATAGAGTGAGGACAGCTGCGGCTAATAGTCCAGTGCGGCTTATCTATGAAGAAATGCCGTTTTTGTGTCAAATTTGGTTGGTGGCGGGTTATAGTCAGGTGCGCCTTATAGTAAAAAAATTACGATACTCTAATTTTATATTTAGCAGCAAAAAAACAACTATTGCAACTAGAGATGTCCCGATCGATCGCGTCCGATCACGTCATTTTCAAAGTATCGGAATCGGCAAAAAAATATCGGACATGCCTTTTTTTTTATATATATATACAGTGGGGAGAACAAGTATTTGATACACTGCAAATAGGAAAACTCATTGGCAGTTTATCAAATACTTGTTCTCCCCACTGTATATATGTTTTTAATTAAATCGTTTTCTAATTGTATTTAACGTTACAGACATTATATGTTACACTCATCCAGAGTCTTTAGTTTAGGCTTAAGGTAGGGTTATCAAATTTATCATGTTAACGGCGGTAATTAATTTTTCAAAAAATTTATCACATTAAAATATTTAATGCAAATTAACGCATGCGCCGCATGATCCACTCACGCATTGTCGCGTTCAATCTGTAATGGCGCCGTTTTACCTATATATAGAGCTGAAAGGCAGCATAAAATGAGTAGAGTGAATTTTGGCAGCCTTTGGAGCCTTTTTTTAATTGGCTAAAGCCTTACAGTCCCTCTCCCTACGATTAGAATTATCGTGGGAAGCAATGAGAGGAAGAAAGGCAGTAATTGATCTTTTTCTTAACACCCTATGTTATTTCCCAACGCAGAGAAGATATATCAATTGGTACCACTACGCACAGTCATGGTTGCACTTCCCATCATGCTTTTGGGCAGAAAAGTTAAATGGCTACAGTATCATTTACTGAAAGCTCAACAAATACACTAGATGGCAATATTTAGTCACACTATACAAAGTCACATTTATCCTTTAAGAATTACAAGTCTTTCTATCCGTGGATCCCTCTCACAGAAAAAATGTTAATAATGTAAATGCCATCTTGAGGATTTATTGTCATAATAAACAAATACAGTACTTATGTACTGTATGTTGAATGTATATATTTGTCTGAGTTTTATTCATTTTTTTCTTAATGCATTGCCAAAATGTAGAGGATCGGGAAAAATTATCGGGAATGATTGGAATTGAATCGGGAGCAAAAAAAAAGCAATCGGATCAGGAAATATCGGGATCGGCAGATACTCAAACTAAAAGGATCGGGATCGGATCGGCAGCAAAAAAACATGATGGGAACAACCCTAATTGCAACTAATGCAATAAATTTAAAAAATATTATATATATATACGGTAGTTTTGATTTTCCTAATTTTTAGATTTATCAGTCCATTATTCATTGATGAAAATGAATAGAGACTACATTTAAATTGAATGGATACGTTTTGATTAACCAATTTGCTGCATGAATCCAACAAATATTATGGACTTTTAATAATAAGAATAATAAATTTTATTTCAAAGCGCCTTTCACAACACTCAAGGAAACTTTAAAACCGAACATACAAGAGATACTTTTTCCACCCGTACACTTTAAACAGTGAAACTTCCCACACCAGCTCTTTGGGAATGTTTTTGCAAAACGCAACACTGAGAGAAAGTCACACACGTCAAGGTCCCATAAACACTGTTGACACCACACTGTTAGTACATCCTCCCTATGTTCGAGCTTACACACTGGAATCCAGAACAAATACACACAAGTCCTACACACGTGCATGCCAACTCTCGTATGTGTACAACGAGGCTGTTTGATGACGTTCTCATTGGCAAGCAGGTGAGATGGGGCAAGTGGACCATGACGGGAATTGACTGCAGCGTGCGTCTCATAAGGCGCAATCAAAAGCAGCATTGTTTAAGATCCCTAGCAGAAACAACACTGAAATGAACCTACAGGGCACCTGACATACTGCTGATCATATTAGTAATCCACACACTTGTCGTTCCATCACTGAGCTTTGACATTAATGAATTCATTTTTACAGCCTCTCTTTGAAATGACCTGCAGGAGCAAAAAGCTCCGTCTTGCCAGAGACAATAAAGCTGCTGGATTTCTGCACATGTGCCTTTGTGTGGGCGCAGCAGCCTTGTCATAACTCCATCAGCGGGCATTGACTTTCACCGCACACTTCAACGGTTAAAAGACGATGACTTGAAGAGATGGATGGAGGTGTTTGCACAAAAGAATATTTTATTTGCTTCTAAATACCTCGGTGTGAAGGCGAAACGCAGCGGGGGAGTCGGGGTCACCAGACCCAGAGGAAGACCAGTCAGTAAGGCCATCAAACTTATCTGGAAATAAGATTAGTTAATGTTTGCTTATTGGATTTCTAACATGAGATTTGTGGATGACCGATGCACAAAATTTCTTGGGAAATGATTTTTTTCTTTTTTTAATTGATGTCGGTTGTAATCCGAAGCGCTTTGTCATGTTACCGCTGTATCGCCAAAATTGTTACTTTTCAGGAACATTTTAACGGAGCCATTGCATCAGCAAAGAGACGAAGGCATTTTTCGATACGTATTATCAGTCGATTCTTGGGGGGGATGGGGGGGGATCAACTGAAGTATAGTATCGATTTGTGGAAAAAATAAGAAATTATCAAATTTCGTCATGATGCTCACAATTTATCATTGGTTTTTGAGTTGAAAATAATTGGGAAACCCGGACTTAAAAATATAGAGTATGATACAGTTGTGGTCAAAAGTTTACATACACTTGTGAAGAACATAATGCCATGGCTCTCTTGAGTTTCCAGTTATTTCTACAACTCTGATTTTTCTCCGATAGAGTGATTGGAACAGATACTTCTTTGTCACGAAAAACATTCATGAAGTTTGGTTCTTTTATGACTTTATTATGGGTTAACAGAAAAAGTGATCAAATCTGCTGGGTCAAAAATATACATACATGGATCTGAAAAAGCAAATCATTGACTTGAACAGGTCAGGAAAGTCACTTGGAGCCATTTCAAAGCAGCTGCAGGTCCCAAGAGCAACAGTGCAAACAATTGTTTGTAAGTATAAAGTGCATGGCACTGTTTTGTCACTGCCACGATCAGGAAGAAAACGCAAGCTATCACCTGCTGCTGAGAGAAAATTGGTCAGGAGGGTGAAGATTCAACCGAGAATCACCAAAGCAGATCTGCCAAGAATTAGAAGCTGCTGGAACACAGGTGTCAGTGTTTTGCGTGTCAAGCGTGTTTTGCATCTCCATGGACTGAGAGGCTGCCATGCAAGAAGGAAGCCCTTGCACCAAAAGCGGCACCTTAAGGCTCGACTGAAGTTTGCTGCTGATCACATGGACAAAGATAAGACCTTCTGGAGGAAAGTTCTGTGGTCAGACGAAACAAATATCGAGCTATTTGGCTACAATGCCCAGCAATATGTTTGGAGGAGAAAAGGTGAGGCCTTTAACCCCAAGTACACCATGCCTACCGTCAAGCACGGTGGTGGTAGTATTATGCTGTGGGGCTGTTTTGCTGCCAATGGAACTGGTGCTTTACAGAGAGTAAATGGGATAATGAAGAAGGAGGATTACCTTCAAATTCTTCAAGATAACCTAACGTCATCAGCCCGAAGATTGGGTCTTGGGCGCAGTTGGGTGTTCCAACAGGACAATGACCCCAAACACACATCAAAAGTGGTAATGGAATGGCTAAATCAGGCTAGATTTAAGGTTTTCAAATGGCCTTCCCAAAGTCCCATTGAGAACTTGTGGACAATGCTGAAGAAACAAGTCCATGTCAGAAAGCCATCAAATTTAACTGAACGGCACCAATTCTGTCAAGAGGAGTGGTCAAAGATTCAACCAGAAGCTTGCCAGAAGCTTGTGGATGGCTACCAAAAGCGCCTAATTGAAGTGAAAATGGCCAAGGGACATGTTACCAAATATTAGCGCTGCTGTATGTATATTTTTGACCCAGCAGATTTGATCACTTTTTTCTGTTCACCCATAATAAAGTCATAAAAGAACCAAACTTCATGAATGTTTTTTGTGACAAAGAAGTATCTGTTCCAATCACTCTATCAGAGAAAAATAGGAGTTGTAGAAATAACTGGAAACTCAAGAGAGCCATGACATTATGTACTTCACAAGTGTATGTAAACTTTTGACCACAACTGTATATTGAACATCGAGCAGAACATTTTTGTAGTTTTTTTTTTAATCTGTTGTTGGGATTACCAACTCTTTTCCATGTTATCTTATACACAGTGAGGAAAATAAGTATTTGAACATCCTATGATTTTGCAAGTTCTCCCACTTAGAAATGATCGGCGGGTTTAAAATTTTCATGGTAGGTGCTTATCCACTGTGAGAGACAATTTTAATAAATCTAGAAATCACAGCGTATGATTTTTTTTAAACAATTTATTTGTATTATACTGCTGCAAATACAGTGGGGAGAATAAGTATTTGATACACAGTCAATGGGAAAACCCATTGGCAGTGTATCAAATACTTGTTCTCCCCACTGTAAGTATTTGAACAACTGAGAAAATCAATGTAAATATTTGGTACAGTAACCTTTCATTACAATTACAGGAGTAAAACGTTGCCTGTAACTTTTCACCAGGTTTGCACAGACTGCAGCAGGGATTTTGCACTACGGCTCCACACAGATCTTCTCTAGATCAATCAGGTTTCTGGGCTGTCATTGAGAAACACGGAGTTTGAGCTTCTGCCAAAGATTTTCATTGGGTTTAGGTCTGGAGACTGGCTAGGGCCCCGCCAGAACCTTGATATGCTTTTTACGAAGCCACTCCTTGGATTTTCTGGCTGCCGCTTCGGGTCATTGTCATGTTGGAATACCCAGTCACAACCCATTTTCAATGCTCCAACTGAGGAAAGGAGGTTATTACCCAAAATCTCACAATACATTGCCCTGGTCATCCTCTCCTTAATACAGTGCAGTCATCCAGGCCCATGTGCAGAAAAACACCTCCAAGGCATGATACTACCACCCCCATGCTTCACAGTAGGGATGGTGTTCTTGGGATGGTACTTATCATTCTTCTTTCTCCAAACACGATGAGTGGAATTAAGACAAAAAAGTCCCATTTTGATCTCACAATGACCACATGACTTTCTCCCATGCCTCCTCTGGATCATCCAAATGGTCATTGGCAGACTTAAAACACGCCTGGACATGTGGTGGGTTAAGCAGGGGAACCTTCTGTGCCATGCATGATTTTAAACCATGACGTCTTAGTGTATTACCAATAGTAACCTTGGAAATGGTGTTCCCAGCTCCTTTCAGGTCATTTACCAGCTCCTCCTGTGTAGTTCTTGGCTGATTCATCACCATTTTTCGGTAAATCTTGCATGGAGCCCCAGTCCGAGGGAGATTTACAGTCATGTTGTTCTTCAATTGTCAAATAATTGCTCCAACGGCGGAGCTTATATCACCAAGCTGCTTGGCAATTGCCCTGTAACCCTGTCCAGCCTTGTAAAGGTCTACAATTCTGTCTCTGATGTCTTTGGACAGTTCTTTGGTCCTGACCAATTTAGGAATTGGAGTCTTCCTGATTGTATGGGGTGAGTAGGTGTTTATATGCAGCTAACCACCTCAAACAGGTCTCAAAGTCAGACTCAAAAAGTCCACTTTCACTTAATCGTTGGACTTTTTAAAGGCGACTAACAGGTCTTTGAGGGTCACAATTCTAGCTATTAGACAGGTGTTCAAATACTTATTTGCAGCAGTGTAATACAAATAAATTGTTAAAAAAACATTCGCTGTGATTTCTGGATTTTTTTTTTTCTTCAGATTGTCTCTCACAGTGGACAAGCACTTACCATGAAAATTCCAAACACGGCCATCATTTCTAAGTTGAAGAACTTGCAAAATTGCAGGGTGTTCAAATACTTATTTTCCTCACTGTACAGTCCCTGACAAAAGTCTTGTTGCTTATCCATTTTGTAAAAAACAATTGCTAATAAACTGACTTTTAATTATTGAATTGGTTTCACAAATGGCTCATATGAAAGCTAAGACCCTCCCAAATAATGTTGAATGTAAAGAAATATATTTGTTTGACTGAAAATAGAATTATCATTTAATGAAGATATAAAGGTCAAATTTTGGCAAGACAAAAGTTTTGTCGCCTACAGAAAGTAGCGTGAAAATTGAACAAAAAATGTACTTTTGCTACCACCAAACTTCAATGTTTTCTGAGTGACTCTCGGATCCATGCAGGCTCCAGTAGGTCTCATGCAATATTTGTGGCGACTGTGGTGTAATTCAATGGAAGATTCATCTAAAAAAATCCACCTTTTGTCACAAAACAGTGAAGTTTGGTGGTGGCAAAATCATGGTCTGGGGTTACGTCCAGTATGGGGGTGCGCGAGAGATCTGCAGGGTGGAAGGCAACATAAATAGTCTGAAATATCAACAAATTTTAGCTGCCTCTTACATTCCTAACCATAAAAAGGGACAAATTCTGACGCAGGATGGTGCTCCATCGCATACTTCAGTCTCTACCTCAAAGTTCCTTAAGGCGAAGAAGATCAAGAACCTCCAGGACTGGCCAGCCCAATCACCAGACATGAAAAGGATGAAAGAGGAAGCAAGGAAGACGAAACCCAAGAATGTTGATGAACTCTGGGAGGCATGCAAGACTGCTTTCTTGGATGTTCCTGATGACTTCATCAATAAATTGTATGAATCCTTGCCGAACCGCATGGATGCAGTCCTTCAAGCCCATGGATGTCATACAAAATATTAAATTTGGATCTCACAGCACCACTACTTAGTTCACTTATGTAATGTTAATATATTTTTGTATTTGAAGAACATTTTTTGTTCAATTTTCACACTACTTTCTGTAGGCGACAAAACTTTTGTCTTGCCAAAATTTGACCTTTATGTCTTCATTAAATTATATATCTTTTTTCAGTGAAAAAAATATATTTTTGTACATTCATCATCATTTGGGAGGGTCTTAGCTTTCATATGAGCCATTTCTGAAACCAATTGAATACTTACAAGTCAGGTTATTAGCAATTGTTTCTACAAAATGGATAAGCGACAAGACTTTTGTCAGGGACTGTATATATAATACTGTCTGTGACAATATGTGTGGCAACAGACAATGTATTTTACTTTATAACAGGGTCTTTAGCTGAAGTTTTGAGAAAGCTTGACTTCTAAAAATAAATAAATAAATCTCCATCTGATAACTATTTTACATGAACAAACATTTTTATTTATTCTACACAATAATTGTTAATGAATTCTTCATTTTCTGTACGTATCAGTCTAGTCAGGCTGACTATGTGCGACTGGTGCAGTATGAACTGGTTTCTAGCCAAACTTCACGCGCAAAGGTCAGTTCATTACAATTAAAGAGAAAAAAACATCACTGACAAAACAATTTGGAATATATGTGCTCGTCTAGTTCGCACATATTCAAACGAAGGTTAATTATGATAATTCTATTAGCATATTTTGCATTCGCACAACTTTTGATTGTGTTGATTGCAAATGGAAACAACATTTACATAGAGTGGGGGATGGAGTAGGACGACTAGACAAACTGCTCACATTGTCTCACTTTCTTTGCTGTATATGCACCGTGGGGGACAACACAATGGAGAATTGTAACATACTTGTGCACTGTCACTCTTTCTTCAGGTCACACACCACATCCCCCGACTCCCAAGACCCCCCCCCCTCCGCCCCCACACTCAACAAACTCCGCCCTCTTCCTCCCACTTGTGAGGGTGGTTTAAAGTTTCCTACCTCGTCCCCTGATTGGTCGCTCAAGTTTCTTTAGGGGGAATAAACTTTAGAGCTTGACTTAGTGTGGATCAGACAGATAGGCAGTCAGTTAGCAGACACATTCTCTTATCTAAAGAGGATGCAACACTATGGCTGTCAAGTCAGATAACAGACTGGTTTTATAGCTTAGTTATTTTAAATACTTTTTTTAAAAGTTTGCATTGGTTGTATTTGAAGATGCATGTTTTGGGGATTTACACCCTTTGGATTTTATTCCATGCAGCACTAAGCAACTATTCTGAAGATCAATGCAGCTGGAGAGGGAGGCAAGTATTTTTTTTTTTTTTAATTATTTTGTCATTGAATAGGGGCTACAGGTGTTTGGTATGAGGGTGCACAAGTTGCAGGACAGTGCTTGTCTGACCAAAGCATGTTGAGACTTGCTGGCTATTAGGGGCAATCTAAATGTTGGTGCAGGGGCTTGACTACAGGAGGGCTGCTGAGTCCAGACACACAGGAGACTGAAGGGATTAATAGGGAACACGCAATGTGCATGCACGGCAGGAATTGGAATAACTTTCACTTGTGGGGTTTTTATATTTTGAAAGAAGGAGGGTAGAAATTCTTGTACTGTACTATAGACAGTATTGAGTGACTGATGTTTCAGGGGCATTGATGGAGATATACTGTATGTCATTTTCAAGTTCCAGGTGCATGTATTTTTAGAATATTAGAAATTAATGTCTCAAAGTTTTGAGGTTCTGGATCTGAATGTCTGCTGAGGATTTCTCGCACATTCCAATAAAATACATGTTAACTCCATCAAAAACTCGAAATTATCCATAGGTGTGGATGTGAATGGTTGTTTGCCGACATGCAGTGTTTTAACTTTTAAGACTGATCTCGAGACCACATTTTGAGGGTGTTTGGTCTGTCTTGGTGTTGACTCCCAAAAATCTTAAGTCTTGTCTCAAACTGGCTGGCAGTGCAGATTTGGGATTTTCTGTCAACAGTGTAACACCAACACCAGCACTTACTCCATTCAGGATGAACATTTGATTTAAAAGAAAAAAAAAACATTCCATTTTTGTGTTTAATTTTTAAATTTGATTTTTGTGGTCTTGCCTTGGTCATGTCTTATCTCGGATAGTCTGGTGTTTAGCACAATACCAATATATGCCCTGGGATTGATTGCAGATAGGTGGATGTACTGGAATTCTTACCTCATATTCTAGATAATAACTGTCTTCATTCGTCCTTTCAGTGGTTTATCCCAGCAGCAAGGCAGCGTGGAGCAGATCTCCCTCCACTGCTCCGAGGGTACCTTGGACTGGCTGTACCCCAAAGGAGCCCTGCGTCTCACCCTCTCCCCTCGATTGCCCTCCTTGGCGGTGGGCCCGGGGGGCGGCGGCAGCTCGGGCCTCATCACGGCCTGCGTCAAGCCCTCTGAGCACTTCCGAGGGGCCCAGCTCTACCTGGAGAGGGATGGCGTCTTGGAGCTCCTAGTAGGGGACCGACCAGAATCGTCCCCTCCGCCTAGGGTGCGCTGCTTCAGCCGCCTGCCGGGGGAGAAAGTGGCTCTCTTCATGCAAGCGACGCCGCATCAAGACATTAGCCGGCGCATTGCATCCTTCCGATATGAGCTGAGGGGTGACTGGACGGCACACTTGTCACTTGACTCGAACCACATCAGTACTGTTGGTGAGTTGTTGTTCTTACTGTCAAAATTAATAGGCAATATAAAAATACTCAGTCATATATTCTTTATCTTCTGCGAAGAAAAATGAACATTGGTGACATACTGACGATATGACCTATTGAAAAGATGGAAATGTATGATCGTATTTCAGATCCAATGTATGTCCAAATGGTCTCTGCCAGCCCCACTAGTTCAAATGAATTGTACGTCTATTGTCATCAATGGCTGCCAATGAGTTAATTATGGATGTACTATGTTTTCATAAACTGCAATATTATTAAGTGTTACTTTTCTTTATTAGAGTACTCATTTTAACATTTTTTGCCTGGAAAACTGAAACAGATAGACAGTATTTCCATCCATTTCAATCATAAGCGGATTTTAAGGGGGGGCCAGCCCCCCCCCGATGGCCGAAAAGTGTCATTGCATGTAATTGACTTTCCTATATATATATATATATATTTATTATATATATACATGGCGGCACGGTGGCTGAGTGGTTAGCACGTCTGCCTCACAGTTCTGAGATCAAGGGTTCAATCCCGGGCTTCGGCCTTCCTGTGTGGAGTTTGCATGTTCTCCCCGTGCCTGCGTGGGTTTCCTCGGGGAACTCCGGTTTCCTCCCACATCCCAAAAACATGCATGGTAGGCTGATTGAACACTCTAAATTGTCCATAGGTGTGAGTGTGTGCGTGAATGGTTGTGTGTCTCCTTGTGCCCTGCGATTGGCTGGCAACCAATTCAGGGTGTCCCCTGCCTACTGCCCGAAGTTAGCTGGGACAGGCTCCAGCACCTCCGCGACCCTCGTGAGGAATAAGCGGCATGGAAAATGAATGAATGAATATATATACATAAAAAGTTTTAGGCAGGACACCTGCCTAAAACTTTTGCACAAGACTGTATATCTTTATTATATTATGTATATACAGGATATACTGTATGTATATATTTTCCCCAAGTGGAAGCTTCCATGATCCTAATAAATTTAATAATTTAAAAAAATATATATATATATATAAACATTGTAAAGCAATAAAATTGCAACAAAAATGAATGAAATGAACAAAAATATATATATATTTATAAAGGGTCAAAATTATTTTTCGAACAGATCATGTGACTAGTAACTTAGACGGTCATTTGATTTGCATATACGTTTTTTTAAAAAATAGGGGAGGGCAATTTTTATTTTTCAAATGATTTTTTTCTTTGATTGAAAATATTTTTTGGGGATTGAAGCCACATTTTTGGGGATTAAATGATTTAGACACAAATGTTCTACCCATAAGATGGCCCAAAACAAAATGAATTGCATCAATCAAAGAAAACTTGTTCAATGAAAAATTAAGTGTTCAAATGCAAATTTTCAATCTCAAATATTTTTTCTGATTCAAACACTTTTTCCGTGATTGAATTTTTTCTTTTTTTGATCGAAGTGATTTTTCTTTTTGAAAAAAAATTTTTTTTTTGATTGAATAATAAAGACAAATATGTCAGAGTCAAAAAGTGGCCCAAACAACAATCAACATTACTCCAATCAAAAAAGTTGTTTTAATTAAAAAAATATATCTATATATATTTTTTTTTTGCATTTTGCATTTTTTTAAGTTTGAGTTTCCAATTTATTTTTGCATTCAAACACATTTTTTTTTATTGAAGTGACAATTTTTTGGGTTGAAATATATATTTTCATTGAACTTTTTTTTTTCTTTTATTGAAGCAACTTTTTTTTGATTGAAAAATAGACACAAATCTACCTCCATATAGCTCCGCCCAGGATACAATTTTTGACCAGGGTAACTACATTGGCACGACACTGGTGGGCACACCATATTCAATGTATGACGATCTTGGAGAAAAGTATTGCCTAAGCAGCCTGATTTAGAATTCCCCTCAAGAATGATGGAAAGCAAAAAACACTCATTGTCAACTTACTATTATAAATATTCTTGTAAGTTCATTTTATTGCTGACACTGCGTTTCGGGGTTATCAACATGTTGTGCCCCCCTGCCCCAAAAGTCAAACTCCGCCTACGATTTCAATTGGAAAAGATCATAAAAGTGTGGTCAACGAACAAATTAACATTCCTTTACAGGGAAATGTTCAATCCACAGTGATGATATAACATACCAGTACCCCAAAAATCTGTTAGCCCCTGATTGCTAATGCAGCACAGGCCGCTGTGAGCTTTTCCAGGAGGAAGTGGGCAAACTTTCCCCAGACTAGAGGCATGTTGGTTTGGAGGAGAATTGTGGAGTGCGGCAGGGAATTGGGATGGGTGGGGGGCTACAAAAGCACAGTATGTGGGGCTCTCTCTAGAGTCCACCGCTCTTTGAATGCGTGCCGCTGGAGCATTCTGGGATTACTGCCGTCTCCTAGGCAACAGAGGCCTCTCCCCAGCTGAGATGCTCCCCTCTTTTGTTGAGCTGCCTCTCTGTGGGTAGACTTGTCTGTAGCCTGGGACCGCCAACCAACCCGCCCCTTCCCCCCTCGGCCGTCCACATAAAGTTTGCTTTGGGGCTGGAGAGGAAGGAATCCCATTTATCAAGAGGGTTCTCACTATGGGGAATGTGCAGAGTGGGACAGGGGCCTCCAGTCAACCTCAAGAACTATTAAAATCCTTTTTTTCCAACCCAAAAGACTTTGAGTTAACTTACTGGGTTGATTCATTTTTCTCTTTGATTTCAAAACTACGTCTTAGGAAGTTTTTTTCTTTTTCTATTTTACAACCAAGATTGTGGTGCGATATCTTTGATGTCCAGCCTGCTCTCTTTTTAGTCCCTGAGGCTTTGTAGAGGTGTGACTGCAGACACCCATGAAGGCTTTAGGGGGGTGTACGGGGGGCATTTTAGCCTGTAAATGTGCAGTGCAGAGAAGCGTGCACCTTTAAAGCCTCAACTGTAAAAGTAGCAGCTGTCTGTTAGCGGTTGGTCCTTCCTTCCTTTGTGGCACACATTCCTGCACATGTGTGCTTTTCTTTTTGATTTTTGTGAAAGAAGATTTATGCGGGATCGCTAACCGACTTCTCCCTCCGTTTTCTCCTCAGAAGCGTGCAGACCCTGCAACGACACAGAGATCCTCATGGCAGTGTGTACCAGTGACTTTGGTAAGTTGCACATCTAGTGTAAGGATTTTTGTTCCTAGAATGAAAATACAAAAAGTTGGCCACCAAAAGATCACACAAAGAAAAAAAATCTGCAAATGATTTAAGGGTGGAGCTTTAAATCCATGCTTGTGGTGCAAAGGTGGAAAGAGCACCCCCATGTCACTCACAGAAGCCCCTCCTGAAGCCACTGCAGTGCGCTAATCCTGACCCTTGAGAGAAGCACTAATCCACAGGCTTTTGATTGAGCTATCAGGGAATGTGTTTTTTTGCTTGTTGGAAACATTTCACGTACCTACTGTCATAGACTTCACTATCAGTTGACGGGACACGAAGCTCGGGGCCCATCTGTAGGGGGCCTAATTTCAAAAACCATTTTCAAAACCAAAGCCACTAGTGACCTAAAACCAAAACATGCACCTCCCTTAGGCATATATGAGTCTCCATGAGCAGCGACATCAAAAAATTCAAAGTCGTTCCCTATTAAAATCCTGAATAATTATTTGTTTATACAAGTATAACAAAACTTAAAATAGCTATATAAAATTCTGTAATTTTACGCTAGATGCCCAAAAATCACCAAATGTAGAGATAATCACCTATATTTTTAGAATCAATAGCAATATTTAACATATCATGTAAGTTTTTTCCCAAAATAGCAACTTTTTTTTTTTAATTTAGTGCAAGTTTTCAACAGCTAATAAGTCACTCAATTTTCACATCTGAAACTTAATACTTGAGGAAAGCATGCAGCACCATCTTAATTTTAAAAGCAAAATTTGCATTTTTCTATATACAATCACAACTTATTTAGGTTGAATTCTGATGTTACTATTGCCTCGGCATGTCTGGCCGGCTATCTAGCGTTTTTAGATTGAAATGTTACATAAAATCAAACACATTATTTTGGATGGACGCAGAAATGTTTAAATTACTACTTTTTTGCCGCAAAATTTTGCCGCAAAATGGGCAGTTGGCGGAAAATTACCTGATCATTTAACTGTAAAGTTAAGGTACTGTGTATGGATACAAACATGGCGGCCATCACAAAACAAAGAGCTTTTTAAGTTAAAAATTCTTGTAAATAAATACATACATTCCAGAATTTATGTACATAGAACAGTCTAAATTCTTGGTTAAATGTAAAAAAACGGGCAGTTATTATTCATTTTACGTAAATATTTCAAGCTAAAATTACGGTATTGTGTAATCCAACGGGGCGGCCATCACAAAATAAAGAGCTTTTTAAGTTGAAAGTGCATGCATGGGGCTCATTTATATAATGACTACCTTGAATCCTCAACCAAATCAATCTTGAGACACTCCTGCCTGCTTGTATGCAGTAAAACATTGTCTTTTTTCCACCTAAATCCGGCAATTGAACGCAGCGTGTGTTTGAGTTTATCACAGTGAAAGCCAAACATCCTGCCTGGGTCGGCCTCCAACGGGAAGGCGTGGCACAATGTTTGTGGGAGCTGTCTTGTCAACTGATAGTGAAGTCTATGCTACTGTTCTTCAAAATTCATCCACCTGTCGACAGCGTTGTGTTTGACAAAACAGGGAGAAAATAAGAAAGGTAAGAAGGAAAAAAGGAGGGCAGAAGGATGAAATGTTTGAATGAGGGAACAAGGAAGTATGGAAATGAGGAAGGGCAGAAAAAAAGGAGAGAAAGGGAAGTTAGGGAGAAAGGAAAAAAGAAGAAAAGGACCGTAAGTAAAAGGGAAGGCATGGTATAAAGGTACAAGGAAGGACCCAAGTTAAAAACCTTTACTCGAAATGTGAATCTGAGCACAGTGATACCTCGCTAATTCGCGCTTCAAACTTCGCCCCTTCAGTTTATCACAGATTTTTTTTTCTCAATTAAAAAAAATAAATAAATAAATACAGGTGAGCTGTCCTAATCTGATCACATAGTCTCACTCTCCCTCCTGCTTCTTTTCTTGGTCAGGCAGTGCACTGGAGTTGCTTATTAAAGTTAACGATGATTGACAGACGTTAAGGTTTGATCTTGCCAGAGATGCATGGAAGCCGAAACTTCAAAGCGCCGCATGCGTCAATCCTCGTTTAACTTGTTAAACAGTTGCTGTGGCAACTCATTGTGTGTAAGTGAGCAGCTTGAGCGGATTTGAGTTGACCCACTCAATGAAGCATTTAATAAAGACAAGAATTTTCTACTTTAGTGTTGTTTAGAAATAATTCGGTGGGACAGTAACATGGTTAAAACTTAAAACCATGTATTAAAATATACAAATACATTTAAAAAATGATTATTTTAATTAATAGATTTTTAAAATTAAAGTCTTATATGTATCTCTCTCCAATGCTAAATCTGAATAAATACATTGAACACAAAATTTATTTATTTATCTTCTTACTTCGCGGTTTTTCACTTATCACGGCAGGTTCTGGTACCCATTAACCGCAAAAAACAAGTGATCACTGTAAATATGAATTTGAGTAAATTAATACGAGACCATAATTTTAATCAGTTTCTGTAGTTGTTATGACATTTCGTGTGTGTTGTAAACTGCATTCAACGAGCTCACCCGCGTCTTGTTTCCCAACAGTGGTGCGAGGCAACATCAGGTCCGTGGAGGAGGACGAAAACCTCCGAGCGGCAGTCATCAAGGTCAGCGCCACGCGGGTCTTTCGCCAAAAGTACGCACTCTTCACCACCAACAGCCGTGTGGCCGCCCGGGGAGACATTCGCACCCTGCTGCAGTGCGGTGTCAAACCAGGGCCCGGCAGCTTCCTTTTCACCGGTCGGGTTCACTTCGGCGAGGCCTGGTTGGGCTGCGCCCCTCGCTACAAGGACTTCCTGCAGGCTTACACCGCGGCAAAAGCAACCCAGCAGATTCCATGCGAACTTCCTGTAGACTGAGCTTCCAAAGGTTGTCGCTATTTGTCTACTACGTAAATCCGAGGCGGAACAGACCGATGAGCCGATCTGCTTCGAGTTGAGGGAGAAGCCATATTGAGCCACTCAAGGAGAGAAATGGACTTTTCCCCAAAACCCATTTCAGTGCAATATCAGCTCCAATAAGAGGTTATGGTGCTGTGACATCAGCGTCCTGGTTGGCGCGGAGGATAGAAGCTTTTTGAAAAAGTTTAACCAGTGGCAAGCTGTACATTTGGTACCTGGGCCTTCAGTGGGACCATCAGTAATGCTGTACTACATCCTCATCACATTTGATCTAAAAACATGGCAAAGACACAAAGCCGAACATACCCACCATAGATGCTGATGATGGACTGAATGAATGTGAGCAGATGACTTTCACGTCAGAGAAAACTGCTGACATTATCGTATGGCAGCTACAGTACGAGCTTGAACCATGAGGCAAATTTAAACTCTGATTGGGTAAAAAAAAAAAAAATTATTGCCAGAAAAACAACCTAATTGAACGATCTACCGTAATTTTCGGACTAAAAGGCGCACCTGACTATAACTAGCCAACCACCACATTTGACAGGAAAATGGCGTTTGTTCATAGATAAGCCGTGCTGGACTATAAGCCACAGCTATCCATGCTGTATTATGGGATATTGACACCAAAAAACTTAATTTGACAGCGTCATCATAAGATTCTCTAAGACCAAATGAACAATCATGTAGCTTTCAATCAACTGGGTGTAAAGCTTCATTGCTTCAAGAAGCTTCATTTGGCCATCACTGCTCCCTTGGGGGAGACAGTCAACCTCTGCTGCCACCTGCTGTCAACACTGTTGTCATCCAACATTCCTCCTAGCATGCATTGCAGCACTACAGATGTAAATAACAATCAAAATTCATATTCTGTTCATGTTCTGTTATTTCTTCAGTTACTGTTCCAATTGTTTCATTAATTGCTAGCTATGATATTTGGTAACACTTTATTTGACAGTGGTGCCATAAAACTGTCATAATACCATCATAATTATGACCTTGAAACTGCAACGAGCATTAATGAATGCTTATGACCCGAGGTGGACATAAATGGAGTTAGTGACATAATATGCCGGATGATACTTAATGACATCTGTCATAAGCATTCATTCATGCCCATGATAGTGTCATGTTATAATTATGATAGAGAAAAGTAGCGGCTTATAGTCCGAAAATTACGGTACATACAAATATTAGAATTTAGCCTTCTACATAGGAGTCATGAAAACTCAGGAAATTGATGGAAATTAACCCCAAGGGAAGACAAAATGCTTCCTAGCTGTCAAACGAGAGGTGGTCGGCTATGTGAGTGGACGACTGCTGTTAGTAGGAGATTCAAAATCAAAGCAAATTGCACTGAGTGAAAGAAAGGGAATGAATCGTGATGCTGCAAACACTAAAAACCAAATAAATACAAAGCAAGTATATGTAGCACTAAGGTGCAGCTAAGAATTTAATATATGTGCATACAGATTTTGTAAGTATGTACAGTCGATGAGTTGCCCTATTCTGGAAAAATAATAATCGACAAAGTGTTTTCTAATTGAGAAGGCAAGCTAGAATGAAGAAAGTTTTTTTGTAAATATATATACAAAACGCTGTTTTCTTATGTGCACTATTTCAGGAGATTGTACCAAACGACTTTTAAGTGCCGAAGTCTTAAGAACACTGCTATGTGTAAAATATATGTGAATACAACAAACATGTAAATATGTGTATAAGAAATTCTAAAAATGTAAATGTGTCAGTATTGTTTTTTTAATGTTTTGACATTTTGTGTCACTTAAATATACTTAAAGAAAACAACTATTTTGGTGTGTGTTTGAGTCATTACTAACATAAAAGATGAATACATCCATGGAAAAAGCCTGCTTAAGGTTCAGCTTGAGCTCAAGGGTAAACCTTTCTCACACATAAGTCACTTGAAGTAGCCATGAATGTGAGCCTGAAAGCCTCAGAACGAGAAGGCCAACAAGATTTAAGGAGTGTGTCTGTTAGGAAACACACAGGTTGGAATTCTGTTGTCCTCGCGCTGCCATTTTCAGGAGCCAGGAAGCAATAAATTGCCATAAAGCCAGCACAGTGGCGGGCACGTCGGAGCCGAGGTGCCACACAGTCGCTCGCTCCATCCTGGCCGTGTGTGAGTGAGCAAATCTTTTTTTGTTGTTGTTTTAACGTTAATAGATGGCACAGTAAGAAAGGTCACTCGGGTCATAACTCAGGATTAAATCTCACAAACACTGAAATCCTACGACTCAAATTAGCCCTTGACGAAGTGACAATATGAAAACTGCATTGTTATCTTTGTGACCTTCACATGAACCCCATCAAAAACTGCAATGCTTTTACAACAACACAAACATATATAACAATAAACGTCTATTGTTGTCTTGACCAGTGATTCCTAACCACAATGTTGTGGGAAGTGATCCAATTTCACTTAACTGGTCCGGAAACAAGGCTGCTGCTTCCCTCAGTTCTTGAGGACCCCAAAACTAAATCCCCGCCTTGTCCTTTGTGTGGTTAAGGTGTCGACAGGGCAAAGCGTGACGCCCTCAGGAAAGAGATTGGAGAGACATTTAAGAGTGCGTGAACTTCCGTAAAATACGCCCCAGAGGGAAGCTTGAGGGATATGCTCCAAAAGCTTTAAAGATGAGCAAAGACACACACAACGAGGACGAGCAAAGTGCTCCAATAGGCACAACCTCATTGTTTAGTGCAACCTTTACCCTGAATGCCATGCATACACTTGGTTTGCCTGGGTTTAATACATTCTGAGCAGACAATTGGGCTCGAATCACAGGGATTCGGACTTGAGTTTCGAGTCCCAAATTTGGTGACTTGTAACTCGACTCGGACTTGAAGAAAAAAAACACATACTCGGACTTGACTTGCTTGAACTGGCAGGGTCCGAGACTCGACTGATGAGGCAATAACTAGAGACTCGACTCATGAGACAATGACTCAAGACTCGACAAGCTGACTTAAAAAAACTTTTTGTTGATTGGTTCTACCTGCCAGTTTCTTGACATGACGTGACTCAACGACCTTTTCACTTGACACGACTCAGCTTGGCTCAACTTGTATCGAAAAAAATGCAGACTTGGACTTAACTCGCTTGAGCTGATAGGGTCCAAGACTCGAACCTCGACTCGTGAGACTGTAACTCAAGACTCGACTCATGGGGCAATAACACGAGACTCACTCGAAATGACTCGTAAGACAATGGTTCAAGGCTCAACAAGCTGACTCAATAAACTTGGATAGTAGATTGGTTCCCACCTGCCAGTGACTCCGCTTGACTTGACAACCCTTTGACTTGACACGACTCGTCTTTACAACCTTTTGACTTAACACGACTTGTCTTTATAACCTTGTGACTGGGCTAAACTCGACATGACCTCGAGACTCGACTCGATTCGACACAACCTCATGACTCGACTCGGCTCGTGAGACAATGACTCAAGACTCGACAAGCTGACTCAAAAAACTTGGATCGTAGATTGGTTCCCACCTGCCAGTTTCTCAACTTGACTCGACAACCTTTTGACTTGACATGACTCGTCTTTAAACCTTTGACTTGACACGACTCGGCTTGGCCCGACATGACCTCGAGACTCGACTCGACATAACCTAGTGACTCGCAACTCGACTCGGACTTCAAGAAAAAAATGCAGACTCGGACTTAACTTGCTTGAGCTGGTAGGGTCCGAGACTCGAGCCTCGACTCGTGAGACTGTAACTCGAGACTCAACTCGAGAGGTAGTAACTCGAGACTCGACTTAACTCGTGAGAGAATAACACGAGACTGAACTCGACTTTTGAGACAATCACTCAAGACCAGTGTTGGGCACGTTACTTTAAAAAAGTAATTAGTTATAGTTACTCACTACTTCTTCCAAAAAGTAACTGAGTTAGTAACTGAATTACTCTATAGTAAAAGTTACTAGTTACCAGGGAAAGAAACTATTTCCGTTACTTTAAAAAGAAGTTGCTGTATGTAAAAGAATTTGAAATTTTCTGAGCAGTATTCGAGTCAGTTGAATAGAGAAGAACAGACAGGTAGTTGTGTTATAGAACCTTGTAATATTTATTGCACCTCACCAGCAACAGTTTTATCCTACACTAGAAGTGCAACAAAAACAAAACGGATTTGCTCACCACAGATATCGACAAAAGCTTTGCCCCGGGACATAAATTACACTTTACATGCACGTTCTTTCCTTTGATTTCGACCAACTTGAAATAGTGTTTATATCTCCACCTCGTAAAGGACACATTTTCCTCTGAATGCTCTGCCATCATATCCCTCTGCATCTGTTTTGCGTGTGTGTGTTTGCCGCACGCGCTGTTCCGATTTGTGTGTGAAAACACCGGCTCTGAAGTTTGTTTAATAAAATAAATAAATAAATAAATAAATACACGTGCGCTATTAGGCTCGAGCGTTTACGTCACAGAATGGGGGATCACGTGAGATTTGATAACAACGCAGCCATATTGGAAGCAGGTCTGGCTCGCGGGACATTAACTTGCCAGTTCGATAAAGAGACAGACTCGTTAAGAAGGCAAAGAACAGATATGTGATCAAACTTAAGGATGTGAACAATGTTGACCCTTACGAGCAAGCCGAAGACAAATGGAGTAAAGATGTCGACGGGCTTCCACAATTACGTGAAATGGACATTTTGCTGTATTTATTGTTTGGTGTATGTTACTAAACTCATCAGCGATTCCGAAATTACAAATCGCTACAAAGCTACGAACAGTTTTGCTGCGGGTGGATGCAGGACCTGCACATTATGACCGTATCAAACGGCAACTCCATCGTTCTCGCAAAGGTAGGCTATGTGTGTTTACTATTTTCATTGTCATGAACCTGAACTTACCCCAAGTCTTCGATGACAAATAAACAGAGCAGAGTAGACTCGCTACGGCTGGTAGTTTTTCCAATTTATTCAAAGTAAGTAACGCACCGCTTTTGACCGTCAGTAACTGTATCGGCAGAAAAAATAATTAGTTAGATTACCCAGTTACTGAAAAAAATAATTCCCAACACTGCTCAAGACTCAACAAGCTGACTCAAAAAACTTGGATTGTAGATTGGTTCCCACCTGCGCATGACTCGACTTGACAACCTTTAACTTGACACGACTCATTTTTACAACCTCATGACTGGGCTCGACTCGACATGACTCGTGAGACAATGACTCAAGACTCGACAAGCAGACTCCAAAAACTTGGATCATAGATTGGTTCCCACCGGCCAGTGACTCTGACTTGACCTGACAACCTTTTGACTTGACACGACTCGTCTTTAAACCTTTGACTGGGCTCAACTCGACATGACTCGACACAACCTCGTTACTCAACTCGACATAACCTCGTGACTTGACTTGACTGGCCCACAACAGGTAAGACCGGGACTCGTGACTCAGATCATAGTGACTCGTGCAATTGTCTGATTCTGAGTAAGCCAAAAGCCTTTTTAATCTCAAAAGGCGATGAAGAGAGGAAGGAAGGAAAAATGAAAAGAAGGATACAACATTGTGAAAAGATGGAGAGGAAATGAGGGAAGAAAGAAATTAGTGTGAGAACAAGTAAGGGGTCGATGGTGGTCGGAAGGGCCGATGGTACGGATTGGCCGCCTCACTTCTGTAGGATTGCCCCAAGGCAGCTATGGCTATAGTATTGGCTTACCACCATCGAATGCGGAATACAAGAATAATGCAACGTAAAACGTCTTTGAATGTCTAAAAAAGCACTATATACATCCAATGCATTATTATTATTTTTTTAATCAAAAAGGAAGTAAGGACAGAAACAAGGGCGTATGAGAAAGAAAGGATTTCATAGACTGAGGGAACGGAGAAGGAAGCCAGGAAATTGAGATGGGAGAATGGAATGAGAGAAGGAAACCATGTTGTAACTAGGGTTGTTCCGATCATGTTTTTTTGCTCCCGATCCGATCCCAATTGTTTTAGTTTGAGTATCTGCCGATCCCGATACTTCCCGATCCGTTTCCTTTTTTTTTGCTCCCGATTCAATTCCAATCAATTCCCGATAATTTTTCCCGATCATACACATTTTGGCAATGCATTAAGAAAAAAATGAATAAAACCCGGACAAATATATACATTCAACATACAATACATAAGTACTGTATTTGTTTATTATGACAATAAATTCTCAAAATGGCATTTACATTATTAACATTCTTTCTGTGAGAGGGATCCACGGATAGAAAGACTTGTAATTCTTAAAGGATAAATGTGACTTTGTATATTGTGACTAAATATTGCCATCTAGTATATTTGTTGAGCTTTCAGTAAATAATACTGTAGCCATTTAACTGTTCTGCCCAAATGCATGATGGGAAGTTCAACCATGACTGTGCGTAGTGGCACCAATTGATATATCTTCTCTGCGTTGGGAAGTAACATAGGGTGTTAAAGAAAAGATTAACCACTACCGTTCTTCCCCACATTGCTTCCCACGATATTTCTAATTGTAGAGAGAGGGATTTTAAGGCTTTAGCCAATTAAAAAGAGGCTCCAAAGGCTGCCAAAATTCTCTCAACTCATTTAACGCTGACTGTTAGCCCTATATATAGGTAAAACGCCGGCATTATAGATTGAACATGATAATGCGTGAGCGGGTCGTGCAGCGCATGCATTAATTGCATTAAATATTTTAACATGATTAATTTAAAAAAAACAATAATTACCGCCGTTCACGCAATAAATTTGATAGCCCTACTTTAAGCCAAAACTAAAGACTGGATGAATGTAAGACATTTTGTCTGTAACGTTAAATTAGAAAACGATTTAATAAAAAAAAAAATATATATATATATATATATATATATATATATCAAAAAAAGGCATGTCCGATATTGTTTTGCCGATTCTGATACTTTGAAAATGACGTGATCGGACCCGATCGATCGGGTAGTTGTAACACAAAAAAGGATGAAATGGAAAGTGGAAGGGAAGAATAGACAATGAAGGAAGATGAAAGGAAAGATGGTGTAAAACAAAGGACGGGAGTAGGGAAAAGGAAAAAACGAGCCCGAGATAAAGGTAAGGAGGGAAGGGCACAAGTCGGTATGAAAGGAAGGGTGAAAGAAGGGAGTAAGAACGGGGACAAGGATGTATGAAAGAAAGGAAGAAAGGAAGAAGGAATAGTATCGCTCGAAGGATGGGAGAAGGAGAGAGCAAATGAAAAGAGGAATGAGGGATCTATAAAAGAAAGGGAACAATGGTGGAAGGAAGCAAAACAAAAAGGCAATAAAGGATGAGGAAGATATATGGCGCAAGAAGGAAGAAGAAAAAAGAAGTGGAGCAAGAAAACATGCTAAACTAAAGAAAGAAGGTAAGAAAAAAGCAAGTTAAGGGTCGAGGAATTAGTGACAAAAGGAATTGTATAATGACTTTTGGCGCACCCTTTGCTCTCATAATGAAAACGGATTTTGGTTGATATACATACACATGGTGGCATCTTTCTTAATGCAACATTTCATGTCAACAACATTCCCTCCCCACAACACTGACTCATCCTTCCGTGTAATTATTTCACCGTAACGTCCTTTTTAAATGTTTGGAACTAGGAGGACAAAGTCTTTCCCACAACACTCCTCACAGCTGCTTGGGTGCTGATTTGGAAAGTGTGGCTGACACATCAGCATGGTGCAATCGTTTTGGCCTCCCAGTTAAACTGAACTGAGCAACTATCACCATCAATGACATCCAGTAAGTTAAAACCTATGAGGGCCTCTTTCTCTGACCAACCATTTTTCTATTAAAATTCCACCAAATCTTTATAAACTATCACATGAAAGTCAATCTTCTCCAGAACCCAAGGAAGCAATTTAATGGCTCGTGTCCCGTTTCAGCATATACTTGATTAATAGTGAGGGAAAAGCAGCTGTATCCTTGGCAACCAAACAGCACAAGTCTAATGTGTCCGCCTCAGATCCGCAGCCACCAGCTGAGCGCGAGCATTTCTACGAGCACGCTGGCATCCTGGATTCCCATTACACCCTCCGGACAGCTGGAACTGCGGGGTGGGAATTCTCCGAAGAGGCCACGCAATCATCTCCATCCGTCAAGCGACGGGAAATCTGACAATGATGGACGACCTGGTTCATCCGTCTAATCGGGACTTCTACACTCACGACAATATCGTTAAAAGTGATACTTCTATGACTGCGTCAATCAAAATGGAATGCTCGCGTTCTTTCGATCGATTGATGATGTAGGAAGTAAACAAATCCTGACAAAGAACAGTTTTGAACAATCGTGTTCATCTGATTAACATAAAAAAAGTCCACCTTTACCCCATGAGTAACCACCCAACCACCACCCGTTTGAGCTCATAATCGTAACCTGTGCACCCCACAGTCAGTCATAATCCAATTGCTACCATGGGCAAGACCAGAGAGCTTTCGAAGGACACCAGAGAAAAATTGTTGAGTTCCACAAGGTTGAAAACGGCTATGGGACAATTGGAAAGCAGCTTGGTGAGAATAAATCAACAGTTGCAGCAATTGTTAGAAAATGGAAAAGGCTAAACATGACTGATGATCTACCTTGGACTGGGGCTCCATGTAAAATCTGTCCTCATGTGGCATCACTCATGATGAGAAAAGTTAGGGCTCAGCCTAGAACTACACGGTAGGAGCTGGTCAATGACCCAAAGAGAGCTGGATGCACAGTTTCAAAGGCTACTGTTAGTAGAATATGTGTTGCTCAGAAGGTTACCCTGTTGAAGTCAGTACATGTGAAGGCCCATCTGAAGTTTGTCAGTGACCATCTGAATGCTGCAGAGGGGTCATAGGAGAAAGTCATGTGGTCAGATGAGACCAAAGTAGAACTTTTTGGTGCAAATTTGTCGTGTGTGGAGGAAAAAGAAGGATGAGTACAATCCCAAGAACACCATCCCCACTGTGAAGTATAGGGGTGAAAACCTCATGGTTTGGGGCTGCTTTTCGGCAAAGGGGACAGGACGACTTCACTGTTTAAAGCAGAGGATTAAGGTCAAATCTATCGTCAGATTTTGAGGCTCAATCACCTTACCTCAGTCCTCAAAATCTGTGCTTCCATATGTGAAAACCAGGTGAAGAACTACAGAAAGCGTCTGACCTCTGCAAACAAAGGCTTCTGCACCAAATATTAGCACTTATTTTCTTAGTGGTACAAATACTTCTGAACCCCAGTAAATTACAAATAAATAATTGAAAAATCATACAATGTGATTTCCAGATTTTTTTTTAAGATTATGTCTCTATAAGTGGAAATGCATGTATGATTAACATTTCAGACATTTACCTATTTTCTAAGTGGGTGAACTTGCAAAATCACAAGGGGTGCAAATACTTCTGCTCGTCCCTGAATGTACTATTCCAAAGGTGTGCATGCATGTTACATGCTAAATTCTACGATTTGTGAACACACAAGGATAGTATTTCGCAATCTAAGATAACACAGCTACAAACACAATGAGCATAACTTATTAGGCTATTCAATTCGATGGCAATTATGATATTTAACAATAACTTACTTAACAATAACCTAAAAAATATGCTCGGCCACCGGAATAAAGAAATCCTGTTGGAGGTCTGTAAGATTACAACTGAGCTTCAGGTAGTGACAATGTGCTGAGGAAAAGTTCCAAAGTTCCACAAACGAGCTTGAAAACACGTGACCACAGCCCGGCACCCTCCATACATTTTTTTAGAGATGACCAAAAATTCTGCGCTAAAAACTATCAGCTGAAAATAGCTGAAAATGCATTACCAATAGAGATGTGACCGAAAATTTGGCGCCGAAAACTATTAGTCGAAAATAGCTAAAAATGCATTATCAGTTTTCGGTTTTGAAGACGGAAATTTTACCACCACATAGTGTGAAGGACTTTAGTCCATTTGTGATAAACGGCATCAAAACACGGCGAAAAGTCAACATGTCCGCGGTTTGGATGTTGTTGATAGCCAACATGTCCGCGGCTTGGAAAATACTTGTGGTTCGTAAAAAATATTTCTGAGTACGCTTCAAAAAGTAATTTTACTTACTTTAAAAGTAATTTATTGGTTACTTTTTCTCCCTTTTCTGCCTCAACATACCAATGACAACAGAAAAATGTCATTTCATGTAATTGACTTTCCGATAATTGAATTTAAAGAGGAAGATCAGAATTTTTCACATAACGTTTAATTTTCGAGTTAGCGGGGGTTTAATTTATCGATAGAGTTGATTTCAATCACCACTGACTCGCATTAACTTAACCATTCAGGAGCCCTGAAACTAACAAATAACTGACAAACTGCTTGGAATTTGTTGAAATCAACTCCACCGACTAATTAAACCCCGTTAACTCAAAGATTAGGCCTGATGTCTTAGGGTTAGGGTTTAGGGTTAACAGCATCTCAGTGCCAATGTAAAACAATGCAAATTAACTGCACAATAATCAACAGCAGCCACGAAGGGCAGGCGCGAATGCTCACGCACAACCCGGAAGTACGCCGTACACACACGCGGTCAATTTGGCCACAAAACGTGGCGGCAACTAAGCACTTTACACTTAGTCGGACTTACAACACATCCCAAAGATGCTAAACGAACACGAAACCTCACGGCATAAATGTGCAACATGAATATGATGCAAACAATGCTTGCTGACTTGGAGCGATGACTACTCGCCGTTGCAATGGCAAAGCTACGAAACGGCTGTGCATCTAACGGCCTCAACCTATCGCTGGAACCATCCAGAATCCAGAAACTCACGTTCATTCATGGACGCCCACAGATCAACATTCCCTCGCACATCTCAACAAGTGGCTGGACTCGGCTCGATTGTCCACCCGCGTTCGTCACGCCTCTCTCAGCCCCAAAACACTTAGCGCGTGTGACTCGAGACCAAAACAGGAAGTAACGGTGAGCGGTTACCATGGAAACGAACATGTAATGAGAACCTTTCTAACATTTTTTAAAATTCAAAATCCTCTTTGTACATAACTACAATATTCTTCATTCTGCATGAATTATGAGGCAATAACACAATTGTAACGCACAGACACGAAGGAAACTAAATTTAATCACATTACTGGTTTGGAAAAATGAACACGTTAGATTGCTCGTTATTGAAAGAAAGTAATCCGATTACAGTAACGCATTACTTAGCAATGCGTTACTGACAACGCTGGTCGCAAAACTAAACAAATTTAAAGTTTAAACCAGGCTGTAAACATTTCAATTAAGAAATCAAATGTTTCAGAACATAAGAGAATGGGGATTGCTCCGTTTTAAAGCCAGCCTCCAGTGGCAATTGTCAGTACTGCAGGGTTCAAGATTCGTTTTTCCACATCGCAGGTTGCCCCTTGGTTAAAGTTGGGTTGAGAGGTGAGTTCAGAATGGAAAACAAGAGTGAGCATGTTATCCCTGTGAAGTACTGAAGGGAGGAGAGCGAGTAGGCCCCTTTTGTTCGTCAAGAGTCCGCAGATGGCTGTAATCCCTTCTAAAATGCGCACTGAAAATCAATCAAGGCAAGAGTGGACATGGTGCGCAAGAGTGGAGGTGGGCCACCCCTTTTCTCAGGAAGCTTCAAACAAGCATCCTCGGGAGTTTTCCCGCCAGAATAGTTGGTGAAAGGCAAACTGAGTGAATGATGACGGGCCGCCACCCCTCTGTTTGAACTCTACACAGCTGCCACCTCCTTGCCATGTCCCCGGGGTCGACATGAGCACACAGGGGGGACGAGCACAAAAAAGCGCCCAACACTAGTACTATGCACTAATAAGGCCACTTAGTGCTTTGCACTGTGTCAGTGTTGTGGCAAACGGACAAGGATTCATCAAGCAAAGTGGTTAGAAAAAGCCTTCACAGGCCTGTTCTAATGGCAGGTTTTTGTTCAAACCCCAAATAAAGTTCAGCTGTTTTTCTAAACTTTCAGCGTCTTTTTTGTAGACAGAGCACAACGTGGTTTCAATAGAGATTTCACAGCAGGGGTTCCTGCATCAAAGTTAAACTTAAAAAATGTAATGACCTTTTTAAGATCCACTTAGAACAGAACTAGTATGGTCTAGCGTTGCCGGGTTTGTGTAATGTGAACGCAATACAACTGAAGTCCCAGTTAAAAGATATTTTCCTTAGAGATGCAGCTGTAATGTAATAATAGTAAAACGACACCATAAAGGGGTTAATGCGCAATCGCTTTTCCATCACCATGTACAAAATTATGGCGAGTGACATGGAGAAGAATGACAGACAGTTTTCCTGTTTCACATTTGCGGCTCTTGTGCACCATACACCGCACGACCCCGTGAGACAGAACCTTTATTGAACAGAAAACACCAGAACATAAAAACGGCAACCACTACTCTCAGTCATGGTTGCCACAAATACCCATGAACCATTGCGGGCGTAACATATAATAAATAACCTTCGCTACACTACGAATATCCAGTCAAAATGGAATCCCTTAGTAGTATTCTGGAATTTATTTATCTTTGCAATTGCAAGCGACGGGTCTTTTGCCCAAAAGACAACACTGTCACCTCAACAACCAAGGATTTTCTGTGCTAATTATTGGAGTTTCGAATTAATTTTCTGCATAAATAGAGGCCTACAGTGATCGAACCAACCTAAGAACACTCCCAGAAACAGTGTTGTTTTCGTGAACAATGACAATAACAAAAATATTTCGTCAAAGAACAATTTTTTTCATATCGATAACGAGATTATAACGAGCTAAAAATGTATCTTGGGAGATTAAAACATTACAAGACGAATGCCAGCTTGAATCTGAAGAGAAAGAGATGAAAATGCGCCATAGTTTCCGTCACATGTTGACAATGTGTGACATTTTTATGTTTAGTTACCCTGCATCGTAGCAGTGTCTGGTTGTGTCACTCATGTGACGCGCTCCTCCCCATAACCAGTGTCTTCTTCAGGCTTGCTTGCTTTGAAACACACACGGTAAGATTAATTTTCTTATCTTGGATAGAGAGAGTATGAAATGTTGCCTTAGCCTTTAAAGGTCTGTGCTGAGTGATCATTACACATTAAATGTAACTTGTAGCGTTAGCATAGCATTCACGTTTGCGTTAGGCGACCGTCATCAGGCGAGCGATATCAGCAAATATCGAATTATAAAATCATGAAATTTGTGACTTACTTTACAAATAACTATATCAAGTGCATTCAAATTCTGGCTGTTTAACGATGACAACGGCAAAAATATTTCGTCAAGAACTCTTTTCTCATGACGACAAGACAATAATGAGCTAAAAATGTGTTTGAGACAAACATAACGAGATGAATGCCACTTTTCGTCTGACGAGACAAGAACGAGACGAAAACGTGCCATAGTGTCCGTCACATGTTCACATTGTGTGACATTTTAGGTGTAGTTAGCCTGGGTCGTAGCAGTGTCTGGTTGTGTGTGACATGCTGTTCCCCACAATCAGTGTCCTCTTCAAGCTTGCTTGCTTTGAAAACACACGGAAAGATTAGTTTTTTTATATTGGCAAGAGAGAGTCTGCAATGATACTTTGGCCTTTAAAGGTCTGTGCTGAGTGATCATCTCACACTAAATGTAACTTGTATGTTAGCGTAGCATCAGGGCCGGCCCAGGCCATTTGGGGGCCATAAGCAAAATAATGCAAAGGGGCCCATATTTTTGGCCCACCATTTCTTCACAGTGTACTGTGAAACCCATACATGCAATCCAACCCATACGTCCATATTTTGTATATTACTCAGATTTTGTTGCACTGCATACTTCAAACTTCTCACCCAGAATGATTGTCAGTACTTACAGTAGATAGCGCCAAACCTTTTTCTAAAAGAGGAAAGAAAGAAGTTAAGAAGAAATTTTATTTTTTAAGCTTGTTATCAAGTATCAAAACTCACAAAAGTCAAATAAAGCAAACTGTAGTAAACAAAATAGAATATAAATTTTAAAAAATGCCAGATTGGGGGCCCCCTAGTGGTCAGGTGCCCTAAGCAGCTGCATAGTCTGCGTATAGGCTGGGCCGGCCCTGCGTAGCATTCACGTTTGCTTTAGCATTAGGCTAATGGTAACAGCGAGCCAGTTTTCGTCTGACGAGACGAGAACGAGACAACAACGCAACAGTTTCCGTCACATGTTCACACTGTGTGACATTTTTATGTGTAGTTAGCCTGCATCGAAGCAGTGTCTAGTTGTGTCACTCATGTGACGTGCTGCTCCCCACAACCAGTGTCCTTTTCAAGCTTGCTTGCTTTGAAACACACACGGTAAGATTAGTTTTCTTATCTTGGCGAGAGTATGCAATGTTGCTTTAGTCTTTAAAGGTCTGTGCTGAGTGATCATCACACACTAAATGTAACTTGTAGCATTAGCGTACTATTCATGTTCACGTTAGTATTAGGGTAATGGCAACAGCGAGCGTCCTTCTAAAACTCTCGGACAACTTATTTTTACATATGCAGCGTCCACGTGGGTGTAATTAATTGAAAATAATATACTGTTTTCCTGCTGAGTGAGTATTATCACCAAGTTGGCGTTGTCCTTCTGTAGGCGCTACAATATGTGCTCGTCTGTGAATGTTCATTCAAAATTGTTGGAAACCTTTATTTATTTACTTGTTTTTGGAGTAAAACGTTTGAATTTTACAGACGAAAACATCGAGAAAACTTTGACTAAAACTAAACGAAATTAGTCCGCAGTCCATTGGACACCAATACACACACACAGATGAAGTTCTATTTATATACAAGTTTAGATTCTGGGGAAATTCTACAGACAACTTTCAAGTTCCAAAAACCTGTCAGTGTTGTGATAGTTAAACATTTGATACAGCTATTGCAACGTATCAACATGCAGGTGTTTGTATAAGGGATTGCATTTTGTCCTCAAATGGTCTGAGTGGATTTTCTTACGTCATTAGTCATCAGGATTAGAATAAAGAACATGCACAATCTACAACGTCCTGTTTCCCAGCACCTGTTTCTATTCAGCCTCAACCTGTCCAATTAACCACAAAGTTTTGGATTAAAAGCTGAGAACGTTCCTGGACAGATCACTTTAGTTCCTTTCCACTGCCTCCCAAGTGTTTGTCTTGTCGAAACTTAAGTAACCTCCTCAAGAACACTTCTATTGTATGAGCTGTTGGTGAGTAAAGAGGTAGGAAGGAACGAAACTGCCACTCACAAGTGTTTTGTTATGTTACTAGTATCTCCTTGCACCAACACCCCCCTGCCTGTATATTGCAGCCTCCGGCTAAAATGTGTCAAATGATACTGACTGGCACAATGTCGTAAAGTGCCTGAGAATGGCTGTTAAATATGAGAATGTTTTTATGATCAAACTTAATAAAAATGATCAAATAAAGCTTATTTCAAGACTTTAATGTTAAAGTGCATGTGACACGAAAAAGCATGTTTATTTCATAATACACGCGGTATTTTATGCTCCTGAATGATATGGACCGTTTGGATGTGTGTGGAAGCGATCGCTATATTTTAGTTCTTTGAATCCCGCGCCATGAAAATGAGTGACTTCCGCCTTCGGTCTTGCATTGAGGAGGAGGGCGCTGTGACGTGTACGGTTGAAGGCGTCTTCTTCACTCTACAGCGGTACTGTTGTGTATAAGAACTAAAGATTCAGCTGATTTTGCGGATTAATACGTTTATTTTTCACATCACGCCAGCCGAACGGCTGCAGACAAATCTTGCTTTATGAGGGAGAGGCGTATGCACCTTTTTGGAGTTTCAAAAGGTTCCCATTCACCGTGGATATTGGCCAAAACACAAGCCCTACTACTGTGGGACCATTGGACTTACGAGGAAGTGAGTAAACATCTTGTTTTGTATTATGTCAAATACAAACACTACAAACTTACTTTAAATAAAGGACTACTTACGTTTGATCATTGATAGGCATGTAAAATGCTCTCCTCATGCACATTAGCGGCACGTTAGCTGCACAACAACTGCAGCCACCCTCCTCCGGGGAACGAGCTACGATTTGCTCTCCGCCGGGCGGTTTGCCGGTCCACGAAGACAATTAACAACCCAGTCGTCATGTTAAATAATCCGGGCTAGTTATGTGTGATTTTCCGCTTCGAAGACTTTGAAACATCACTCGGTTTGGGTTAGCATGTCGGCTAGCTGTCACACCTCTTGGTTTGTTTACATTCTCCGAAGCAGGGGAAGGGAAATGACATATGTCCAATTTAGGTGTCATAAAATATCGTTCGACAGTAAAGGTGAAGTCGACAGTTTTGACCATTATGGATTAATTTTGCCATGTCGTCCTGGATAAGTGCATTTTTATTATTTTATATTCCATTTAGCATAAGACTTATTTGTCATGACTATGCCATTTATTTAGCAATTGGGGAAAATACTTAAATAAAACGAATATCCTGTAAAAATATTGAAGTAAAGAGACATAAACAATGACATTTTGCCGCTCTCTTCGTCGCGTTTTCCTCGTTGTGAATACTTCCCCCTTGATGGGCTGACTGGTCCTTCTCAAGCCATTTATTTAGCTATTGTGGAAAAATACTTGGATAAAAAGAATATCCTGTAAAAATATTGGAGTGGAGAGACTGAAACAATGACTTTTTGCCCTCTCTTTGTCGCGTTTTCCTCGTTCTGAATAATTCCCCCTCAATGGGCTGAATAGTAAAACTGATGAGCCCAGTCTCCCGCTGACGTCATCCACCTGTTGGGGACACTACAGCCCTATAATGGTAGGCGTGGCTAACCGGCAGATTAAAAGACTAATTTCTCGTCATCTGCTCTTTGCTAAATTGTTGTATATAGTCGAATCATCTCAAAATATGATTCTAATTCACATAATAATGCTATTTAAGACTTTTTTTCTCCTGTCGTATGCTCATTAGAAGCATAAGCAAAAAAAGAGTGGTTATTGGTAGAGGTGTAGTGGATCGCAGTGTTTTTTTTTTTTTTGTCAACGAACAATTTTTTTCATGAAGACCACAAGACGATAACAAGCTCAAAACGTGTTTTAGAAGACTAAAACATAATAAGACAAATGCCAGTTTTCGTCTGACGAGACAAGAACGAGACAAAATGCGCAATAGTTTCCGTCAAATGTTCACAATGTGTGACATTTTATGTGTAGTTAGCCTGCATCATAGCAGTGTCTGGTTGTGAGGTGATGCGGCCCCCCACCCCGACTCACCAGTGTGTCCTCTCCAGTCTCCAAGCATGCACACACGTTAAGATTTGTTTTCTTATCTTAACCAGTGAGAATATGCAATGTTGCTTTAGCCTTTAAAGCTCTGTGCTGAGTGATCACAACACACTAAGTGTAACTCGTAGCATTAGCATATCATTGAAGTTGCAAATAGCCATAAACTATGAAAAATTGTGTGGAGGCGGATTATCTTTATATGTACCGGTAAAAAAAATTAAAACCTTAAAATTCCTGAATAAGTGAGTAGAAAGCATAATTGAAAAAAAAGTAAATAAAATTTGAAAAATATTCGTTAAGATTTTATGTTAAATCACCCTATAGATAAAGATCCTAATCTGTGAAGTTTTTTGTCTTTATTAAATTATCACTGCCACTACTCCCAGGTCAAATTAATTGGCCGTCTATCGCTGTAAATGACTTCTAATGAGGTGAGAAGTACACAAATAAGAGATTTCAAGGAGTCCGATGCAATTAATCAGTTAATAGTTATGATGGAATAAGAATTGAACAATTAAGGACATAGTTTCCACGTTAAGTATTTTGACTTTTTTCTTGCAAAAATGTTCGCAAATTTGTAATTTTTGTAACAAATTTGCCTACAGAACATGTCACAGAAACCATCCAGCCAGTCTTCCAGCCTACGCTCATCCGAGTCGAACATGTGTGCTGGAATTCTCCCCCAATTAAGACAGGGATTAGCCAGGTCCAGTGTGGGAACAGGCGCGAGTGTGGGAAAGCAGAGGGGTCTCTCTCCTCCTTCCTTCTCTCAGCCTCATTCTCACTCGCAACAGTCCATCCCTCCCCTGCCTGTCTTTCTCACCCTTACTGTACCTCCAACTTACTTTTCTCACCCTCAATTCTCCCCCCCCTGCACCCGCACTTTTCATGCGAGTCAAGCCTCACGTCCAAATATATTCCTTTTCCTTCCAAACCTCCCCTCTCGTCCCTTTAATATTCACGCAGGCACCCCTTTTTTTAATTTTACTTGTCATTATTTCTTTTTCTTTCTTCATGCAGCCACCCACAATCTCTATAGCTTTCATTCCCGATTCTTCAAGGTTTGCTGAAGTGCATGTGACCCCCTGCCCCTCCACCAAAAAAGGCCCTCTAACTACCCCCCAGCCCCCTCAGCTCGGGTGCTAAAAGCTTGTCTAGAGAGGAGCTGGGGACTCTTTGCATGAATAGTCTGACTCAAAAAGAAGGCTAAGAAGACAACTTGTCCAAAAAGGAGAGACAGGTGTCAGCCCAAATTGAAGTTTAGGATAACTCTGACACAGTGGCACCGCTAATATAATGAATGTGAATGCCTCAGTGTTCCTCAGTTTGTTTTTGAGCAAAAACGAGCCCCTAAATAAATCCACATGCCATTTTTCCCCACTTCCTGTTCACTTTCCATTGTTCCCGGCTCAATTCTCATGGAATTCCCAATTCGAACCTCCCAAATTCCCACTAGCTCAACATTCTTCTTCGTCATTGTCACCTTTCCTTGCTCCTTCCCACTCTCTTCTTGCGTTCCAATGAATCTTTACCCGTGCGCCGGGGCACACAAGGCTTGTCCGTTCCAATTACGGCTGGCCCGTCCAGCCCCCGGGCTCGCACACTGCGGGCCAGCTTGCCCCGTTCTCATTAAGCTCGTATCAATTAGGCATTAACCTCGTAAAACAAAGGGCCTCTTGACGAGCGGCCCATGTGAGGTACTTCCTCTGCGTGGCTTCCCATCCTGGGCAGGACACATTCATCTGAGCTTTTTTTCCCACTGTGCTGGCCACAAAACAAATCTGTACATTAAGTGTCAACAACGAAACAGAGAAAGGGGGAATTAAGAGTTAGCACGAGATGCTAAAAAGCAGTGTAAAGTTGATTAGGATTGTCTTACAAATCTTTTATTAGGCCCGTAAGGATTTAGCTGCAGTGAATAGTATTCCTTTTTTATGACGAATAACTGGAGCAGGACAGGGAAGACCTTTGCACTGCACGTTTCTTTCTTTAAACTATACAAGCAGTCCCTGGGTTACAAACAAGTTCTGTTACTGCGCTGGCAACGTAAACCGAATTTCCACGTAAGTGGGAATTCACTGAATAAGTAAAATCCCAAATAACTATCCAAAAAGTCCAGGTATTGTATTGCAAGTACAGTGGTACCTCTACATAAGAAGTTAATTCGTTCCAGGACCTAGTTTGTAAGTCAAAACGGTCATATGTTGATCACAATTTTTCCATAAGAATACATTGGACATAGACTTCATAATGATACTGACGGGACACTGGGCTCGGGCCAGATTAATAGGGGGCCTGCATTGTTGGCGTGGCCGTCAAAGCTGACCGAGTGGAATCAAAGACGAAGAACTTTTTTCATTGAAAATTCTTGTCAATAAATGCTTAAATCCTTGAATTCGTTATAGATATGGACGTAAAACCGTCTCGATTCTTGGTTAATAGCAAAAAAAAAAAAAAAAACCTGCAGTTAGCATTTACAGTATTTTACGTTCATATGTCGAAGCACGATGCTAGTCTGTCAGTCAATGTCACGGCCGCCAAATGTAAACAGAGCTTTTCCGGTGAAAATTCTTGCGAATAAATTCTTAAATCCCTGAATTCTTTATAAATATGGACGTAAAACAGTCTCGATTCTTGGTTGAAAGTAAAAAAAAACATGCAGTTAGCATTTATTTTACGTAAATATGTCGAAGTACGATGCTAGTCTGTCAGTCAATGTGGCGGCTGCCATATGTAAGCAGAGCTTTTCCAGAGAAAATTCTCGTGAATAAATGCTTCAATCACTGAATTCTTTATGGATATGGACGTAGAACAGTCTCGATTCTTGGTTAAAAGAAAAAAAACAACATGCAGTTAGCATTTATTTTACGTAAATATGTCGAAGTGCGATGCTAGTCTGTCAATCAATGTGGCAGCCGCTACATATAAACAGAGCTTTTCTGGTGAAAATTCTAGTAAATAAATGCTTAAATCCCTGAATTCTTTATAGATATGGACGTAACACAGTCTCGATTCCTGGTTAAAAGCAAAAAAAAAAAAAACGTGCAGTTAGCATTTATTTTACATAAATATGTCGAAGTACGATGGTAGTCTGTCAGTCAATGTGGCGGCCGCCATATGTAAACAGAGCTTTTCCACTGAAAATTCTTGTGAATAAATGCTTAAATCCCTGAATTCTTTTTAGATATGGACGTAAAACAGTCTCGATTCTTGGTTAAAAGCAAAAAAAAAAAAAACGTGCAATTAGCATTTATTTTATGTAAATATGTCGAAGTACAATGCTAGTCTGTCAGTCAATGCAGCGACCGCCATATGTAAACAGAGCTTTTCCGTTGAAAATTCTTGTGAATAAATGCTTAAATCCCTGAATTCTTTGTAGATATGGACGTAAAACAGTCTCGATTCCTGGTTAAAAGCAAAACAAAAAACAAAACAAAAAACGTGCAATTAGCCTTTATTTTATGTAAATATGTCGAAGTACGATGCTAGTCTGTTAGTCAATGTGGCGACCGCCATATGTAAACAGAGATTTTCCTTTGAAAATTCTTGTGAATAAATGCTTAAATCTCTGAATTCTTTATAGATATGGACGTAAAACAGTCTCGATTCTTGGTTAAAAGAAAAAAAACAACGTGCAGTTAGCATTTATTTTACGTAAATATGTCGAAGTGCGATGCTAGTCTGTCAATCAATGTGGCAGCTGCTATTTATAAACAAAACTTTTCTGGTGAAAATTCTAGTGAATAAATGCTTAAATCCCTGAATTCTTTATAGATATGGACGTAAAACAGTCTCGATTCCTGGTTAAAAGCAACAACAACAAAAAACGTGCAGTTAGCATTTATTTTACATAAATATGTCGAAGTACGATGCTAGTCTGTCAGTCATTGTGGCGGCCGCCATATGTAAACAGAGTTTTTCCAATGAAAATTCTTGTGAATAAATGCTTAAATCCCTGAATTCTTTTTAGATATGGACGTAAAACAGTCTCGATTCTTGGTTAAAAGCAAAAAAAAAAAAAAAAAAAACACGTGCAATTAGCATTTATTTTATTTAAATATGTCGAAGTACGATGCTAGTCTGTCAGTCAATGTGGCGACCGCCATATGTAAACAGAGCTTTTCCGTTGAAAATTCTTGTGAATAAATGCTTAAATCTCTGAATTCTTTATAGATATGGACGTAGAACAGTCTCGATTCTTGGTTAAAAGAAAAAAAACAAAGTGCAGTTAGCATTTATTTTTCGTAAATATGTCGAAGTACGATGCTAGTCTGTCAATCAATGTGGCAGCCGCTATATATAAACAGCTTTTCTGGTGAAAATTCTAGTGAATAAATGCTTAAATCCCTGAATTCTTTATAGATATGGACGTAAAACAGTCTCGATTCCTGGTTAAAAGCAACAACAACAAAAAACGTGCAGTTAGCATTTATTTTACATAAATATGTCGAAGTACGATGCTAGTCTGTCAGTCATTGTGGCGGCCGCCATATGTAAACAGAGTTTTTCCACTGAAAATTCTTGTGAATAAATGCTTAAATCCCTGAATTCTTTTTAGATATGGACGTAAAACAGTCTCGATTCTTGGTTAAAAGCAAAAAAAAAAAAAAAAAAACACGTGCAATTAGCATTTATTTTATTTAAATATGTCGAAGTACGATGCTAGTCTGTCAGTCAATGTGGCGACCGCCATATGTAAACAGAGCTTTTCCGTTGAAAATTCTTGTGAATAAATGCTTAAATCTCTGAATTCTTTATAGATATGGACGTAGAACAGTCTCGATTCTTGGTTAAAAGAAAAAAAACAAAGTGCAGTTAGCATTTATTTTTCGTAAATATGTCGAAGTACGATGCTAGTCTGTCAATCAATGTGGCAGCCGCTATATATAAACAGCTTTTCTGGTGAAAATTCTAGTGAATAAATGCTTAAATCCCTGAATTCTTTATAGATATGGACGTAAAACAGTCTAGATTCCTGGTTAAAAGAAAAAAAAAAACGTGCAGTTAGCATTTATTTTACATAAATATGTTGAAGTATGATGCTAGTCTGTCAGTCAATGTGGCGGCCGCCATATGTAAACAGAGTTTTTCCGGTGAAAATTCTTGTGAATAAAGGCTTAAATCCCTGAATTCTTTATAGATATGGACGTAAAACAGTCTCAATTCTTGGTTAAAAGCAAAAAAAAAAAAAAAAAAACTGCAGTCAGCATTTATTTCACGTAAATATGTCGAAGTATGATGCTAATCTGTAAGACAATGTGGCGGCAGCCTTACAACAAAGAGCTTTTTACCTTGAAAATTCTTGTGAAAAAACAAAAAAATATAATAATTACCTTGAATCCTCGAACAAATCGCTCCTGAGACAATCCTTCCTGTTTGTATGCGGTACAGCTTTCGTACTTTTTCAACATAAATCCGGCGTTTGATCGCTGCATGTGTCGCTGCGACCGACTGCGAATAACTAAAGCGGATTGTGGCATGGCCCCCTACTTGGAGGCGTGGCCCAGTCAAGGTCAAATCTGACCTGTCAATGTCATTATGAAGTCTATGCATTGTAATTTCATTTATTCCACAGCCTGAAAACCTTCACTAAATCCTTAATAAATTCTGCTGGTACTATTACAAAATATATAATAAAAATTAAATTTTTAAATATTTAATATTTAAAATATTTTTCTTCTATCACTCGTTTTTTTTTTTTATTGGAGTGGATATTTATATACATTTATATACATTATATACATTTACATATATACATTTATTTATTTATTCATATGACAATTATACATATTTTCAGGTAACTGACAGTTGCTCATCTTAAATTCTAAATGTAAAAATTGTGCTAATAATAACATTTTTATTTTGACACATAATATAAGAGCATACAATTTTGCAGAGTTTTAAATGTACTAATCAGTCCTCAATGCGAGAAACAATACGCAAACAGAGGATGGAAAAAATGCTGATATTACAATTTTAAAATCTGGTTACAGAAACAATCCCATTGTTACTTTAGGTGACATTACATTGGCCAGCAAAATTAATTCTGAAGTCCCTGGGCAGATTATCTTCACATGGAAACAAACAGGCTAAAATCTAATTGGGCAAAATTTCCGAATGCCCACACGCACATGCAGGAAGCAATGAAGACAAACACGGTGAAATTAAATGAATGTAGACTATTGAGGACAAAATTCATGAAATTTATGAGAAAAAAAATATCTAATGTATGTTCTCCTGTTCCGTCAAAGATCTTTTTAAACAGGTGGTTATAAATGCACTACACAAATAAAGTTATAACTGTATTTACGTGACATTTTCCTCTTCTCCTGTCTTTTTTATGACGTACAGTATACGGAAGATTCTTTCACGCACATTACAACACAGTATCTTTGTTGGCACATGAGCAAAGAAGCAACCTGTTTTTTGATTTTCCCACAAGCTCTTTGGCACAGTGACTATGTTGGCACAGACCCAAGCTGCACCCCCGCACCACCAGCCCAACCACACACACCCTTTCCCAGGGCCCTGGGAGTGTAATACATTACTAACAAAATCCCACTTCCCATTCCTCTCAAACTTTTCACACCCCCTCCTCTGATGGGGGGGTAGCCGTGCCCCCTCAAAAGGGGATTGGGGTGACATGTCTGTATGACTCGGACAATGTTCCCATAATTCCCTAGAAAGGTTCAATGTGTAGATATTTATCTCGATGACAAAAGCCATATTTCCTTTTAGATGTTTTATCAGCTAGAATTGATGGATGGGGGCGGGGGCGGTACAATTTTTTTCCACTCGTAGTAACCATATTTAGTTACAGCATACGATGAAATTGAAACCACGTGCCTCAGTACGTCACTAAAGCAATTTAGATTAGTGTAGTATTGATTTATGTAATCGACGTTGCTATGTTATGTGGGTATACGAACATATACCAAGTCAGTATTAAAAAGGCAAGGCGTACAGGAACATTAGAACTTTATATAGGGTTAACCAATTGAAAATAGATGTCAAGTTTGACTGGAAATGACCTTGATAAAATGGATTGGACATCTATTGCTATCAACGGCAGCCAGAAAGTTAATCATAGGCACATTAAATGGTGGCAGGTGAGTCATGACTTTCATTTAACATTAGTTTGTATCTAACTGGTGAATTCCATACACTTATAAAAGGGTGTGTACACTTGTGCAAACTCAATATTTGGATTCTTTATTTTTACATTTTATCTTGCACAGAGCCTCGGTCACAGTAAAAAGATTTAAAATTATTTTTAATGATTGTGTTTTTTCATATGAAGACCTAATGTTAGAAAAAGTGTGACATAGACCTAAAGCACGGAGCCCTTAACGGGACATTAACATAAATAAAATAAATTTAAACAATCTGGTGCACACCAGATAGTATGTGGTGCGCACCAGAAACAATCTGGCAAACATTAGCATTATACAGCGTTTAGGCTAGCGGACTTTTGCAATGCAAGTTAGCCAATTCATAGACTTCATGATGTATTGAATGGCCAGGTCGGTCATGCACTGCACCTCGCATTGAAGTAGGGGGCCACCTACATCAAGAGGCGCTATTCACAAACACACGCACGCAGCGATCTAACGCTGGATTTCTATTGAAATAGTATGAAAGCTGTACCGCATACAAACAGGCACGATTGTCTTAGGAGTGATTTGTTCGAGAATTAAAGGTAATTATTATATTTTTCATACCATGCATGCATTTTTAAACGTTGTGAAAAACATCAATGGGAGAATTTAGCCGCATAGTTCGCAATATTTATGCAAAATAAATGCTAACTGCACTTTTTTTTTTTTGCTTTTAACCAAGAATTGAGACTGCTTTACGTCTATATTTTAAAGAATTTAGGGATTTAAGCATTTATTCACAAGAATTTTCACCGGAAAAGCTTTGTTTACATCAGGCGGCCGCTAAATACTGTACATTCACTAACAGACTAGCATTGTACTTCGACATATTTATGTAAAATAAATGCTAACTCCACGTTTTTTTTTGTTGTTTTTTTTGTTTTTTTTTGCTTTTAACCAAGAATCGAGACTGTTTTACCTCCATATCTATAAATTCAGGGATTTAAGAATTTATTCACAAGAATTTTCACCGGAAAAGCTCTGTTTACATCAGTCGGCTGCTAGCTACATCCAGTAACAGAATAGCATTGTACTTGCACATATTTACGTAAAATAAACGCAAGCAGCATGTTTTTGTTTTTTTGCTTTTAACCAAGAATCTGTTTTACGTCCATATCTGTAAAGAATTCAGGGATTTAAGCATTTATTCACAAGAAATTTCAACGGAAAAAGCTCTTTGTCTCTGTTTCCACTCAGTCAGTTTTGACAGCCACGTACACAATTCTGGCTATTACGCCAGCCTTGAGCTTCCAGAGGGCACCTGGTCCTACACCAACCCCTATCCCGACGGCAACAAGCAGATCTTCGTCTCCTTTGACCCCGTGCACCTTTGGAAGAAAATTTACAGCAACTTTTACAACAATGGCTGTATGTTGCTGCCCAGGTGTCCTGGGGCTGAAGTAAGTGGCCAGCATTATTCACGTTCTAAAAATGATGAATCATAACACCTATCTTTCGAAAACAAACATGTTTTTAAGGAGCCTGAGAGGATGAGGACGCCCCGATTTTCAAGCCTGAAGGTGCTGGCCAGGTGGGAGAATTACAAGTCCGTCAAGGCCAGCTACAAGTTGACCCAGAAGGTGCTTGCGCACTCTTCAATCGAGTTGCAGAGCGTCGGGCTCATAATGGCGGTCATCAATGTCAACACGGTCGCCGGGATGAGGCTCCTCGCCATGACCACAGGCAAAGAAGAACACAGGGACACGGAGACAGGCCTTGGAGTGGCTGACCGGCAGGACAGAAAAAGGAGCAGAGTCGAGGAGGGCAGAAAGGAGACTGCGAGGAACAGGGACTCTTACAAGTCGAGGAAGCTGACTAGAAAAGGCAAGGCATAGAAAGAGGCCATGTGATTGTTGAAAGACGAGGCTCACATCCTGGTAACACCACATTAATGGCACCTGTTTTAACTGATTATCGGTGTAAAAGACACCTGTCCACAACTTCAGTCAGTCACACTCCAAACTCCACTATGGCCAAGACCAAAGAGCTGTCGGAGGACACCAGAGACAAAATTGTAGACCTGCACCAGGCTGGGAAGACTGACACTGCAAGAGGTAAATCGCTTGGTGTGAAGAAATCAACTGTAGGAGCAATTATTAGAAAATGGAAGACATACAAGACCACTGATAATCTCCCTCGATCTGGGGCTCCATGCAAGATCTCGCCCCGTGGCGTCAAAATGATAACAAGAACGGTGAGCAAAAATCTCGGAACGACACGGGGGGACCAAGTGAATGACCTACAGAGAGCTGGGACCACAGTAACATAGGCTACTATCAGTAACACAATGCGTAGTCAGGGACTCAAATCCTGCACTGCCAGACATGTCCCTCTGCTGAAGCCAGTACACATCCAGGCCCATCTGCGGTTCGCTACAGAGCAGTTGGATGATCCAGAAGAGGACTGGGAGAATGTGTTATGGTCAGATGAAACCAAAATAGAACATATTGGTAGAAACACAGATTCTCGTGTTTGGAGGAGAAAGAATACTGAATTGCATCCGTAGAACAGCATACCCACTGTGAAGCATGGGGGTGGAAACATCATGCTTTGGGGGCTGTTTTTCTGCAAAGGGACCAGGACGACTGATCTGTGTAAAGAAAGAATGGATGGGGCCATGTATCGAGAGATTTTGAGTGAAAATCTCCTTCCATCAGCAAGGGCGTTGGAGATGAGACGTGGCTGGGTCTTTCAGCATTACAATGATCCCAAACACACAGCCAGGGCAACAAAGGAGTGGCTTCGTAAAAAGTATTTCAAGGTCCTAGAGTGGCCTAGCCAGTCTCCAGATCTCAACCCCATAGAAAATCTGTGGAGAGAGTTGAAAGTCCGTGTTGCCCAACGACAGCCCCAAAACATCACTGCTCTAGAGGAGATCTGCATGGAGGAATGGGCCAAAATACCAGAAACAGTGTGAGAAAAGCTTGTGAAGAGTTACAGATAACGTTTGGCCTCCGTTATAGCCAACAAAGGGTACATAACAAAGTATTGAGATGAACTTTTGGTATTGGCCAAATACTTATTTTCCACCATGATTTGCAAATAAATTATTTAAAAATCAAACAATGCGATTTTCTGGTGTTTTTTTTTCCACATTATGTCTCTCATGGTTGAGGTTTACCCATGTCGACAATTACAGGCCTCTCTAATATTTTCAAGTGGGAGAACTTGCACAATTAGTGGTTGACTAAACACTTATTTTCCCCACTGTATACAGTTTATCACTAGTTTTATCTTTTAACTTATCTTTTTTTTTCTTTTTAAACAACAGCAGTCATGAATAAGGAATTAACATTAACGTTTTGTGTGGTTGCTGATTAAATGTATGAAAACGTACAATTTCTCAAATACTGTACAAGGTTCTAAAAACATTTTTAAAATGTTCTACAATGATCATTTGGTTTAGAATAGTATACTTGCTTTGTGAATGGTTAAAATGATTTAAGGGGAGTGTATGGCCTTTCCCAACTAATGTGAGGCAATAAATATGAAGGCTCATTCAGAGGAGAAAAGCCTGCGCTCACATCAGAGCATTGAAGGGGAAAGTGTTCACGGACGGGCGTGTACGCGTCTGGGTAACATGTAATGACATTATTCTCACCAGGGCGACCCGTCATTGTCGCTCCGCTTTCTTCTCCCGAGCTCGTGAAATTGACATAAGCTTTACAAACATTCCAGGCATTTTTTTCTCAAGGCCGGATTGCTTCCTGGGAATTTCAGAGCACAGGGGGGAAAACACACCACCTAGTGATTACGTGAATGAACGGGGGGAATGTGATGCCATTTCCAAACCATTCAAGGCATCTTCCATTTTAAAATGTCCCATGGGAATTCCCTGTATGTTGGGTTTATGTGCATTTAATAAAGGATTTTCTTCTGTAAAAATAAAATACTATTTATGACAAAAAACATCTTTTGATTATGATGTTATGAAGGGCAAACATAGAAATATTTTTTTAAACTTTCATATATTTTCTGAAGAAAAGTAAAAGTTTTATTTGCATATTTTCGCCAAAATTTTATTTCTCAATGGGTACCTGACATTTTCTGGAAAAAATAAATATTATACATTTGATATAACATATTTTCTAATCAAATTATGTTTTTTAATAAGGTTGCTGTTCTTTTGTTCCCTCGAATATCCCGAAGAACTTTTTCTTCTGGGGGAATCCTGCTGAAAATCTTTGAATTTGTCAGTAAGTTTCCATGACAAATGTTCAATATTACAGATAAAAACAAAACTCTTCTGCCCTTTCTTATTAAAAAAAAAAAAAAAAAAATTATATGCTTTAAAGCAACACTATGTAACTTGTCAGTTTTGGTTAATTTTAGTGATGCCGGTGGACAAACGAGGTAGTGTTTTGCCTTAAGACTGCATTTCCCATGAGGACCAGCACATACAGCCGCAGTGCCGTAAAATCACTAATCAAAAATCAATCTCCCGGTCGCCTACAGATGGATTAAAAAAAAATTCTGTTTCCAGCGGCTGTGTGAAGGATGTATAGTAATAAGGTATTGAATCCAGTTGTGGCTAAACAATAGCATATGACGGTTATCAACCGTGTGGCTTAGTGTGGGTAACCCCCCTACCCCACCCGAACTCGTCAGCGTTGATGAGTCACGCCAGCGAAAGCTGGGCCAATGTTTATTCAGTATATCCTGGTAGCCGTTTTCTTTTTTCCTCCTCAGACAAAACTTTTTGTCTTTTGTTGCTCTGCCATCTTTGCAGAATTTGCGCGAAAGCGTTCGCATCGACTTCCATCTTTATAATGAATGGGGAAAGGGGCAAGTGACGTATGCCATACGTAAAGCAGTCAGCACATTTGTAGTTTTTTTTGTGTGGCAGGGTTCTTGCCACCCTCCTCAAAGTTAATTAGTGCCGGTCAAAGCTATACAGACCCCCTCAAGATATAAAAGAAGTGTCATTCAACTAGTTGTTAGTCGACACAAATGTTATGAAAATATTTTATAAAGGTTGAAAAGTTAATTAGTGCTGCTTTAAAGAGAGATTTTTTTTGAACAATGCCTTTTTTCAGTAAAAAAATGTTTTAGATATAATGTAATCTTATAATCTAGTAATCTGGTAACAGTTTATAATAACTATCCGTTTACTAGTTAATAGATCATTAGTAAACTGTTGATAAATGATTTATTGTTGATTTGTGAAGGATTTGTAAAGTATTCGTTAACAGTTTGTTAAGCATTTACAGGGTGTTCTTAACCTCTGAAACACAGTTTGTGTAGAGACGTTTCAAGTTTTTGTGTGTAACGTTTCGCATTTCTATCTTTTCAGGTTAAGACATGCCGTTCACTTCAAAAGAAAAGGCATTTTGATAAGGCATTTTGCAGGCAGTGCTCATGTTGCACATTTATGAAAATCTGCCATAGAACCAACAAATATTTGTACTTTTCTTTGTATATTTAACAAATAAAACTTATGACCTTCAACATAAAGTGTATATAGTTTTATTAAGATCCATCAACTAGCATGGGCATTTAGAATGGTGTCAACCATATTGGAACATCCTGTAAATGCTTAACAAACTGTTAAGAAATACTTCACAAATCCACAATAAATCATTTATCAACAGTTTACTAATAATCTATTAACTAGTAAAACGGATAGTTATTATAAAGTGTTACCAGTAATCTTTTTTTAAAATCTCTTTTCAAGAAAGAGAGAAATCTGCGTAGAATTTGCCCATATCCAGTAAATATATTGCTTTTCTCAAAGAAATTAGATATGTCTACTCTTTAAAAAAAAATAGATATATCGCATATGTTTTATGGGGCAAAGCAAAGGGAACTAATGATTGCTAGGTGTTCCCAGGGCCTCCTTTTTAGCACACAGGTGACGGAGATGTGTTATCTCCTGTTTATACCTGCAAGTGAAATATGTTACTCAAAATCTGTAAAACTGAAGGCTTAAAAAAATGACCATTAGATCTTCTAACCTGTGAAGATGCTTGTCTATAAAGTTTTGTAAGTGTGACACTTGTTCTTCTGCGACTGTTGCTCTGGTGATTAGAAGTGTGCGCTCCTTCTCATAACCTTCCTGTAATAGTGGAAGGGGTAATCCATTTTGTATGCAATATTATGTGTCTATATGAGTCAATAGGTTTAAAGTGTTAAAAAGTTTTATCATGGAGGATTGACACTGCTCCTAAAGTTTCCCGTACCAGCGTGGAGTCTGTTATTTCCTTCAGCTGTTTCTTGATGACCGCCCAGGATTCTTGAAATATCTGCTCCGGTTGTGGCATCCTGCAGAAGGTTCGGTTCTCATCAACAGTTGATGATTTTCATCATATATCATAATCCAGAAAAATGACTCACTCCTGGTTGGTGGAATGGGTTGAAGTTTTGACAAATGCCACCTGGAAAAGTTACAGTAGGTTAAAAAGAATTAATCAATTTCCTGTTTACATCTAAAGTGATACCTTTACTTATGAGTTCGATGTGTTGCCTGACTATCCTCTTAATGCAATTCACAATTAAAAAAAAAAAAAAATCATAAAAAAACCTGCAAAAACTTATAAATCTAAGTTCTAGTATCAGTACCTGATTTAGGCCAACTTTTTGCTGACCCTCCACTTTTTGTCCAAGTTGCTGGAGCTCACTCAATTCTTCTTTTGACGTATTGAGCAGGTTGAAATGGGAATCTGGGGGTCCAGGGTCAAAACCCATGTCTGGTTTAGCCAAAATCTGCTCTCTCTGAGCCCTACATTGTCAATAGAGATGATATCATTTGTGATGTGACCAATACATTAACTACATTATACTGTTCTAACATATTCCTTAACATTTAAATCACCAACGCTCATCTAGAGTCTATCTAAAAACCGAAAACAGAGGTCTATTAGTTGCAAAACAGAGGTCTATTAGTTGCAAAACAATTGAATAGGTCCGACCTATAAGTACATATCAGGGCATGATGGGTCTTGGTGGTCTTCTGCAGTTTCTTTTTGTACTCCTGTGCAGCAGTAGCAAGCTGCTCCTCACGGGCCCTGTATGAAGCACGGACGTCTCCAAGCACGTTGTCCACAAAACCTCTCAACTTGTTTCTCTGGGCAAGCATTTTGCCTCCTGCGACATCATCTATGTAGTTCTGAAGGCAAAATAGAGAGCATTAGGGATATTTTGGACAGTCATCTGTTTGTTTGCGAAGCTACTCACGGTTATGTCCTTTAAATAGCACAACAGCTTTGCACGATATTGCTGGTGAAGCTCTTTGACCTGCAGCTGCAGCCTTGAGTTCTCCTCTTTGGCCTCCTTTAGATGCGTCTGGCAGCACCAGCATGGCTTCAGTGACAGAAACATAACAGGACATCACAGGTTTAGTTCTTAAAAGCAGATAATAATACATTGTAGAAGACAAAACTTTTTCCCCCTTGAAAAAAAGGAACAAAAAATAAGGAAAAAGATTTATTTAAAAAATATATTCAGTATATATTCTGAAATGCTGATGATTTTGTGGGAATGGGGGTGTATTATTTTCCTTACATTGTTTTTCCCCACAGTATTTTTATTGATTTTCAAACTGATAATTCACACCATCAAAACAATACCACAAAAATAAAAACACAGCAACAACACACACACAAAAACACAATTGTTCCTCTACCATTATTAACCTTCAGTTTCACCCTTTTCCCCCCTTCTCCAGCCCTTTATCCTATACAAGCACAAAGTTACAGTCCACAGCTTCATCCAGTGAACCTCATATTAGTTTTCTCTTCTTGACATACCGTAATTTTTGGACTATAAGCCGCTACTTTTCCCCCTGATTTTGAATCCTGCATCTTATAGTCCATTGCTCCTTATGTTTATTTTAGGGCTGTCAAATTTATCGCGTTAACGGGTGGTAATTAATTTTTTTAATTAATCACGTTAAAATGTTTACCGAAATTAACGCATGTGCGAAACGACCCACTCACGCGTTGCCGCAAACAGCCTACAATGGCGCCGTTTACTTATACACAGAGCTAAGAGGCAGCGTCAAGTGAGTAGAGTACATACAAGTATTCATTGGGGCCGTGCTTTCAATTGGCAAAAGCTTTGACAATTCCCCACAAAAGCTATAAATATTGTGGGGGGGAAGTAACATTGGGAAGAATGGCAGGAGTTGATCATTTTCTTAACACCCTGTATTGTACACAATGCAGAGAAGATATAGCATTTGCAGCCACCACACACAGTCATGGTTGCCCCACTTCCCATCATGCATTTGGGCAGACCAGTTAAGTCGCGACAGTCTCATTTACTGAAAGCTCAACAAACACACTAGATGGCAATATTTAGTCACAATATACAAACTCACATTTATCCTTTAAGAATTACAAGTCTTTCTATCCGTGGATCCCTTTCACAGAAAGAATGTTAATAATGTTAATGCCATCTTGCGGATTTATTGTTATAATAAACAAATACAGTACTTATGTACAGTATGTTGAATGTACATATCCGTCTTGTCTTATCTTTCCATTCCAACAATAATTAACAGAAAAATATGGCATATTTTAGAGATGGTTTGAATTGCGATTAATTTCTAAGCTGTTATTAACTCGATTAAAAATTTTAATCATTTGACAGCCCTAGTTTATTTATTTGACAGCGGCGTCATAAGACTGTGATAATCATGACATGACACTGTCATGGGCATTAATGAACGCTTATGGCAGATGTCATTAAGTGTCATATGGCAAATTATGTTACTAACTCCATTTATGTCCACCTTGGTACTTTTACATCCATTCAAAAGTGAGATAAATTGCCGGATGACACAAGACGAAATCTGTCATAAAGCATTCATTAATGCTCATGGCAGTGTAATTTCATCATTATGATGGCCTAATGGCAGTCTTATGGTGCTACTGTCCAATAAAGTGTTACCAAATATCATAACTAGCAATTAATGAATTAATGAAACAACTAGCAGTAACTGAAGAAATAATTAGCACTAAATATGAATTTAGATTTTTATTTACATCTGTAGTGCTGCAATGCATGCTAGGAGGAATGTTGTAAACAACAGTGTTGACAGCAGGTGGCAGCAGAGGTTAACTGTCTCCCCCAAGGGAGCAGTGATGGCCAAATGAAGCTTCTTGAAGCAATGATAGTGGTTCATGGTGGTTCATTTGGTCTTCTGACAGTCTTAAGTCAAACAAAGTAGGGCTGTCAAACGATTAAAATTTTTAATCCAGTTAATCACATCTTAAAAATGAGTTAATAGTAATTAATCGCAATTCAAACCATCTATAAAATATGCCATATTATTCTGTAAATTATTGTTGGAATGGAAAGATACAAGACGGATATATACATTCAATATACTGTACATAAGTACTGTATTTGTTTATTATAACAATAAATCCACAAGATGGCATTAACATTATTAACATTCTTTCTGTTAAATGGATCCACGGATACAAAGACTTGTAGTTCTTAAAAGATGAATTTGAGTACAAGTTATAGTAATTTTATATTAAAACCCCTCTTAATGTTTTAGTTTTAATAAAATTTGTAAAATTTTCAACAAAAAATAAACTAGTAGCTCGCCATTGTTGATGTCAATAATTACACATTGCTCATGGTGCTGAAACCCATAAAATTAGTCGCACCCAAGCGCCAGCAAAGGGCGACAAAACACCAAAAAACACAAGTGGACATGACACTGTGCTGTCATTTTAATCTGTTTGAGCGGGGCATGTGCAATAATTGCGTCAAATATTTTAACGTGATTAATTTAAAAAATTAATTACCGCCCGTTAACGCGATAATTTTGACAGCCCTAAAATAAAGCGTTACCAGTTAATATCTTTCGGTGTAAATATCCCATAATACCGTGAGGACAGATGCGGCTTGTAATCCGGTGCGGTTTATCTTTGAACAAATGCCATTTTCGTGTCAAATTTGGTGGGTGCCTTATAGTCCCAAAATTATGGTAACTAATAAAAGCTGTCCACAAGTCCTCAAAAGTCTGTTGTCTGCCCTTCAAAATATATGTCATGCGTTCTAGAGGTATTACTGATAGCATCTAATTCATCCACTGTTTGGCAGAGGGTCCATAATTCAGTTTCCATACAAGTGCAATATATTTCTTTGCCATTGTTAAACCAAGATTATTAAGTGTCTGTTCATTTGTATTATGTTCTTCTGGAAACAATCCCAACAAAAAAATCTTTTGTCGAGTGGAATGTCTTTTAAAATCACTCCCTCCCAAGCAGGGTCGGCCCAGGCCATTTGGGGGCCCTAAGCAAAAAAAATGCAAAGGGGCCCATATTTTTGGCCCACCATTTCGTCACAGTGTACTGTGAAACCCATACATGCAATTCAACCCATACGTCCATATTTTGTATATTAATCAGATTTTGTTGCACTGCATACTTCAAACTTCTCACCCCAAATGATTGTCAGTACTTACAGTAGATAGCCCTAAACCTTTTTCTAAAAGAAAGAAGTTAAGGAAGAACTTTTAATTTTTTTAAGCTTGTAATCAAGTATAAAAACTCACAAAAGTCAAATAAAGCAAATTGCAGCAAACAAAATAGAATATAAATTAAACAATTGCCAGATTGGGGGCCCCCTAGTGGTCAGGTGCCCTAAGCAGCTGCATAGTCTGCGTATAGGCTGGGCCTGCCCTGCTCCCAAGTCCTCTTTATCTCATCAGAAAACTTCTTGATTGCCACACACAGTAAATCAGGGTACAGTTTTCTCCTGTGCATTTAAAGCAACACCAGGTGACCTTTCAGTTTTGGTCGATTTTAGCAATGCCAGTGGACAAAAGCTGGAGTGTTTTGCCTTAAGAAAGACAGTCCCCCATGAGGACCAGCGTACACCCGCACAGTTTTGTAAAATCATGATTTTCCGTTCACCTGCAGATGGATTAAACAACAATTCTGTTTCCAGCGGCTGTGGGAAGGATAAATAGTAATAAGGTAATGAATGCAGTTGCGGCTAAACAATAGCATATGATGGTTAGCAACCGTGTGGCTGTGTAGCTAAGAAATAAATAAATAAGTACTTAAAATAAACTTAAAACAGCTTCTTTTTTAATGTTTGTAATGGGTGTTTACAAATACAAAGTTTCTAAAATAAATAAATAGATCAAACTTTCTTGGGCACATGCAACATTTTTCTAATTAAGTCACCATGGAAAAAATAACTAATAAAACTAAATGTATCATGTAGCAGTACATTCCAATCAGGCTAAAGAAACATCAAACTGATGATCACTGGATGCAACTGAGCTAAATTTCTACCATCATGGCAAAGACCGATGAATTACTTAACATAATACATCTGCAAAAAATTAAAGAAAACCAAAAACAACCCCTTTGTGCAGAATTTTGAGAAAAGAAAAGAAATTTAATTTGGAAATAATGGCTTCACTGTGACCTTGACATTTCAGTCTCACCATACTCAGCTCAGATGGTTTCTGCTGTCCGCTTGGGATCCGCTGTTCCTTTCTCATCTCCCCACTGATGGCAAAACACGGGTTACAACCACAAGAGAGAACAAACCGAAAACCACATCACAAGAGGAAGTCAAGAGACCACAACAGAAAATCAAATCAAAGAGCAGATGCGCATGCGGGATGAACACTGCCATCTTCGCAAGCTTGTTCTGTTTTTAGAAAAATAATCCAAAACATTCCTCACATCTTCTCCTTGAGTTTCCTTTGCTCTTCCTCATAGCAGCGCTTCAAGTCCTCCAGCATGTTTTTCATCTCCTCTTGGTTTCCTAGGAGCTGCGGTGATGAATAACCATTAAAGTCAGACATCGATGGAGGTATGGGAGCATAAAAGAGGAAGATTATTTTGAGGGGATTAATTTCTCATTCAACTGTATGGCTTTTTTATTTCTTGTGGAATTATGGGGAGTCTGCAAGTAGATGGAAATGGAGGATGCAAATTTTAGAGTGGATTTAAAAAAAAAAAATACAAGCTTGAAAATGCCCAAGTTTGTAAATATTTGGAAGGTTGTATTGATTGAATCTTTGGCTCAATGTGGATAGTTGTAAATAAGCTTAATCTTCAAGTGGGGAATGTACAATGAGTGAGCCCTCGTTTTCCACGGTGGGAATGGGGACCAAAACCCGCTGCGATAAGTAAAAAACCCCGAAGTAGCCTCCGGAAAAAAAAAAGTGTGTTCAATGTATTTATTCAGATTTATCAGTGGAAAGAGATAAATATAAGACAAGTTTTTTCACTTTTTTCCCTAAAGTATTTTAATAAATGGTTTTTAAGCACTTGAAATGAATGAAATAATTACGATAAGTTTTAAACATGTTACTGTCGCACCAAATTATTTTTAAACAAGAAAAAAAGTGAACGCCCAATCCAATTTAAAAAAAGTAGAAAAATGCTTGTCTTTATTAAATGCTTCATTGAGTGAGTCCACTCAAATCAGCTCAAGCTGCTCGCTTACACACAATGAGTTGCCACAGCAACTGTTTAACAAGTTAAACGATGTTGACGCATGCGGCACTTTGAAGTCTCGGCTTACAAGCGTCTCTGGTAAGATCAAACGTTAACTGTCTGTCAATCATCGTTAACTTTAATAAGTAACTCCAGTGCACTGCCTGACCAAGAAAAGCGGCAGGAATGAGAGAGACACGACGTGATCGGATTGGGACAGCTGAATAAAATACTGAATTCTTTTTTTTTTTTTTAATTAAGAAAAAAAATCTGCAATGCCCTGAGGGCGCGAAGTTTGAAGCGCGAAGTAGCGAGGGATCAATGTATTCCAAAACAGTGGAATTTTAGGTACATTTTGGAAGGAGAGGTTATTGGTTTGCCTAAATTTTGTGAATATTTGGAAGTTTTTTTTGTTGTTGTTGGGGGGGTGTCCTATTTACATGGGCTTTTTTTGTGGGAAGTGGAAATAGCTCATTGACATTTGCATTGGACTGCTGAGTTCAGTAATGTGAAAATGAAGTATTTTTGGGACTAAATAAAAAATGCCAAGTTCAAATGTGTTAACGCAGAATCCTCAGATGTACGTACAGTTTTTTCAATTTTTTTATGCTCCTTACACAATACTGTGTCTTCTGTCTGTAAAATGTAGTCATCTCAGTCATTTCTCAAACGTCCTGAATTCACTTAAGGATCAAGGCCTCACCTTAACCCTGTTCTGCAGAAGGCGGCCAATGAGGGCCCTGACTCTGTTTAGCTCCCCGTGAAGGTCCGTTGAGCTTTCCTGAGCCTTTTGATGCTTCTTGGCTAGCTTGCAGCGTAAAGTGTCCTGGGCTTGGGCCGAGGCCAGCAGCTCTGCGCTCAGTTCCTTGCTTTGGGCCAGCTCTTTGTGATGGGCCTCTGCCAGAGCGAGGTAGTCCTTCTTGAGCGAGGCATACTCCTCTTGCTGGCTCTTGAAATTCGTCTCGGCTATTTGGAGCTCACCTAGTAAGTTGTCTCGCTCGGTAACTAGCTCTGTTATCTCGTCTTTTTGGTTCAATAACTAGAGGAGAAAGTATGGAGAAGATACAGCACAAACACAAAAAAAAAATTTTTTTTTTAATCAGACCTCTTTTACCTTAGTAGGTGACTAAAGGCAAAGTCCCACCTTATTTCTTAATTCAAACATCTCGTCTTCAAACTTGCCTCTCATCTCATTAAAATGAAGCTTTTCCTCCACAAGCTCCTTTGAAATCTGATCATGGAGGAAAATGCAGGGTATCTAATATATTTGTGGTAAAAATAAAAATGAACACTCTACCTTTAGTTTCTCTTCTTCACTATGGACCAGCCTGTTGGACAGGTCTGTGTTGGTAGTGGACAAATGAGTCACTCTTGTTTCCAAATAGTCTACTTTGATGGAAAGGTGTTCACTTTTGTCTTGGAGCTGCAAAGTGAAAAGTCTACGTCTATTGACTTTTTAAAAAGCAAATATTAAGTACTATACTCACATGTAGCTCTTGATTTTGATCTTTTGCTTGATTTAAACTCAAACAAGGCTCCTGTGAGTCCATTTTTACAATTCATTCAGGAAGTTGTGCAGAGTATTTGATACTCACTCTGTATCCTTCCGCAGAATGTTGCCATGGTTCAGTACAACACAACCTTTCACAATAAAACGACCCATTTTCTTTGTAGAAAACCATTAAAACATTTTATTTACATACATGATATATCGCTTGTGCAATAATGTTTTCATTTTTCATATAAAATGTGTAAACAAAATTATTTTTGTACAGTGACAACATCAGTCAGAACGTCAAAACATTCTCTTATTTAAAAGGTGAATTCCCCCCCAAAATAAACTGTTACTCTATACATTTTTTATATTTTGTTATTATAATTTAGTAATAAACTGCCTGGCCGGCTTGGCTTTTTTTGTGGACAACAGCGCCACTCAGTGGAAACACTGAATAAAATCATTTTTATTTGCCAAATCTGAGGTTTTGAGCGAGATTTTAGGGAATATTCAAATCCTCTTCCACTTCATCGTCCTCTTTTTCGTTGTGTTTATGGTCCCCAGAATTCATAATGAAGCCCATGTGTTTTTGCAGGCCATCCAGACTAGCCTGCTTGACGTAGTATTTGATATTTTGTGCGGGTATCACTTTTTGGAGCTCTTGCATCTTGGTGTATGCCTGGAGAAATCAAAAAGGAAAATGAGAACATCTGAGTTTTTTTTAATTAAAAATATTTACCAACTAAAATTATTATGGTTTTAATTACCTCTTTGAAGTTGCCGTGCTGGCAGTAATGGTCGATCACAAAACCAAACACGTCCCCGACCCTGACAGCAGCGTCCAATTCGGGCTCCTCCAGTAAACTTTCACATATGCTCAGTGCCTCCTCGCTATTTTCGCTATTTGTTTTCAGCCTACGCATTTATTCAGGGAAGGAATGAAAATAAAAAACGTATTTGCTGCCATCAACGGCAATAGACGTCCAATTCATTTGGACTGGGAGGGCTACCAGCGTTCTTTGCTCTTACCCTCTCCAGGTTTAAATGGATTGGACGTCTATCGCGGCAATGGCAGCTAATAAGTTCAAAAAATAAAAAATGTGTTATTACCTGCGTGCGTGGGAAAACTTTTTAATGAGGGTGATTTTACGCTGTAGTTCAGCTAGTTTGGCTTCATGTTGTCCGTCTGAGTTTTTGACTTTGGAGAGGCATTTGACCGCATCACTCAAAGCATCCAAAGCCTTTTCATAGCTCTGATAGTCATCAATTTCCACCTTTAAATGGTCATTTAAAACAAAAAGCGCTGCGATTTGGCCTCTTAGATCATTTACATGTAGTTGCAAAATAGGGATGTCCCGATCCGATTACGTGATAGGAAATTCAAGTGGAAAGGGTCGGGTTTTTAATTTATTGTATATAAAATGAAAAAAAACACTGTGCTGGCTAGAGTTGCCCATGTTTACAGCCAGTTAACATTTTACAGTAAGTTACTGCCACCTTGTGGTCATAATAGTTCACTGCATCCACGGTGTGACGCAGTTTGGAACACATGCTCATTCACTTTCACAGTACACAGCCTGTCGGTCGCATTGATGCTGCTGAATGCTTTCTGTTATGTTTCTGCCTTGGAAACTATATAGAAATTAAGTATTTTACATCTATACCAACCTGTTAATATGCAGTGTATGTGTGCCTATGCGGAAAAAGCTATATGAACAAAATTTGTTAATAAGACTTGCTGTGCTAACCTACACTTATAGGTTGTAGCTCAATTAAAGCGTGGTCTCTACATGGTATTTGCATACCGGCATATATTTTGCAGTTGTGTTGTATGCATGCATGTTTTTCGTTACAGTTTTACAAACTTAAATGAATTATTTCATATAAAAACAAGAAATGACGAAGGCTTGTGTTTTATTGGAGGACATGCAATGTTAGGTGGCTGTCGGGCAGCGATCAAGGAAATGCACTGTTTTGGGCAGTACAGTTACATATACAGAGGTATGAAAAAGTATCTTAACCTTTTGGAAATCCTCACATTTCTGCATGAAATCACCACCAAATGTGATCTGAGCTTTGTCAAAATCACACAGATGGAAAAAACAGTGTCTGCTTTAACTAAAACCGCCCAAACCTTTATAGGTTTTCATATTTTAATAAGGATAGTATGCAAACACTGACAGAAGGGAGGGAAAATAAGTAAGTGAACCATCACATTTAATATTTTTTAATTAGCGGGGGTTTAATTAGTTGGCAGAGTTGATTTCAACAAATTCTGTGCCGTTAGTTAGTTATTTACTAGTTTCAGGGCTCCGGAGTGGCTAAGCTAACACGAGTCGATGAGCCCGTCCTAGCATGCCAATAAAAAACAACATATGCACGCATGAAAATCCCCGATGACCCATGCAATCAATAGTGTTTGCTATGTTATCAGGATGAAGTTATTAAAACTTACCATTGCATGTCAATAACTACAGTATGAACAGCAACATTTGTAATCCAGTAGCTCTGTAGGTTAACAGGCTGCAGAGCGGAGTGATATTTTTTCCACCGGTGTGTTTATGTCGTAGCCAGCAGCAAGTATCCACAGTTTGTATTGTTCCTTGTTCCTCATAGGGAATTTGTGGAAACTCTCATTTGCCCATTTATTCTGTTAGTTTCTACATCCTGTAAATGCACGTTTCACTATGTTGCTGTTCTTCAGTCAAGACCCCATAGACTAATGCTGCATTCGAGGAAGGTGGTTGAGTTTTCCAACCTCCAACCAGGATAAATATCATTGGAACGCCACTCAAACAGAAATAAATGAATTAAAGCAGTGTGGTGTGACATTGGTATGGTCGCATGGGTATTTTTGAACAACGATCTGCATTTTGAATTTATTTGACTATGTTGGATCGCTTAATATTGTTTTTTTGACTCGTGCTAGCTTAGCCACTCCGGAGCCCTGAAATTAATCAATAACTAACAAACTGCACGGAATTTTTAAAAATCAATTCCACTCACTAATTTAACCCCCGCTAACTCAAAGATTAAGCCTAACGTCAACAATTCTGAACTTCCGCTTTAAGAGCTAAAAAGTAACAGAACAAAAGCAAAAATATGTGATCGGGACATCCCTATTGTAAACTGTATTGTCAGTTTTTTTTCTAGAAAGGAAAATACAAGACTGCGCTACCTGTGCTCGGGTTTCATAGAAGCCAGCAAGCAGGTGTGGTGCTCTCCCTTTGGTGTAAAAAGCAATGATGGTCTTTAATATCTCCGGATTTTTCCAATCAACAGACTGGAGGTAGTTGGCGGCCATGATAAAAAGCTCCTTCTGACGACAAACGTTAGCAAAAAGTATGATCCTTTCTGTGTCGCCTGATTTGAGAAGTGCCCTCATTGCCTGTCGGGATGAAATACAAATTAAATTCGTTTAATGACCAGGGTTGTACATCAAAACACTCCTATGTCTTACCTTGTGCTTGTTTCCGGCCTGTGTGAATTTCTTGGAGGCCAAGTGGTAGTTTCCCTGCCGCACACAGCACTCGGCTATCTTCTCCAGCAGTTCCTTGTGAGCCTCTTCGGACAAATCTTTGGAATCTGTTGCAGTCATTTTCTCAGCGAACTCCTCTGTGATTGTGAGGTTCTCATTTACACACAACTCCAGAGCCTGAGGGTACTGAGAACAGGGACATCATGTGAAATTCAGTATGTAAAGACACTGACGGACGTACTGCCTATGTAAGAACAGGTACCTTCTTGGCTGCAATTAGCAGTTCTACAGCTCTTTTAAACTGGGAGTGTTGAATGAAGAACTCAGAGCAGCGTGCCAGGAGGGCAGGATCCGAGCTTTCATTCAGATCCTCGGCAACCATCTGAAGTGCTGCAAACTGCTCTGTAGCGAAGGCCACTTCCAGGGCTTTGGAAACGTAACCAGCCTACAGATTCACACAATAGAGTCAAACGCTGCCCTCTTGTGGAGAGGCATGGCAGGGATGCAAATTAGCCGAGTTAAAAACCACAGTCATACTTTATGGTAGAGCGAAACAGCGCGGTCCATGTGGATGCCTTTCTCCTCATAGTAACAGGCAGCCTCCATCATATCCTCAGGGTTGCTAAGCAGAGCCAAGTTCATTAATTGGTCGTCAAGTCCATTTTCCTGTTCAGCAAAAACATGTAACATGAGTTAAGAATTCTGTAAAATAACATTACAGTGCTGAGAAATGACGGGATTTAACTCACCTTACAAAGTCGGATGGCGTTGTTATAGGCTTGTGCTCGTGTGTAGAAGTGGACCGCTTGTTTGATGTCATCGTGACTTTCGTAGTGCCTGGCCAGGTGGTAGGACGCTGCCCTGTCACCTGTATCGATGGCTATTTCACATGCCTGTTAAACAAACTCATTTAAGGAAAGCTAAAACTACAACAAAATGTAACACAATTTTCAATTTGTAGGGGCAAACTTCAATTCTGTATGACCTTCATGTGAAAGGCAGTTGCTCAAAGTATTTAAAGTATGCAAATGCTGGATTTCATCAGCCTTCTGAATAATGGAGAGGACAATGTTTAAAAACAAAAACAAAATCACACCGCTTACAAGCACAGCCATTTTGTGATGTCAGTTATACCCACGCAAATACACTCTGATGAACACAGGTGCATATGATAACGGGTATTATTGACATCACAGTAAAGGGCGGGCAATCTGGGATACTCGCATTTGATTGGCTTAAATGGTACTGGCAATGATAAAATGGCTGCCAACACTTACAATGGCCACGTCTTGGGAATACTGATTTTTATTACAGGTGCACGAAAATAAGAATTATGACGTCATCGCAATAAATCTGATAACAATATTAATAGGCCCGATAATATACAGTGGGGAGAACAAGTATTTAATACACTGCAGATTTTGCTGGTTTTCCCACATGCAAGCCATGTAAAGGTCTGTAATTTGTATCATAAGTTCTCTTCAACTGTGATGGACGGAATCTAATACAAAAATCCAGAAAATCACATTGTATAATTTTTAAATAATACATTTGTATTTAACTGCATGAAATAAGTATTTGATACATTACCAACTAGTAAATATTTCGGCTCTTAGTTCTTTTTTCAGAACCCCTCCTGTTCTCCATTCATTACCGGAAGTAACTGCACCTGTTTGAACTTGTTACCTGTATAAAAGACACCTGTTCACATGCTCAAACAAACAAACTCCAACCTCTCTACAATGGCCAAGACCAAAGAGCTGTGTAAGGACATCAGGGATAAAATAATAGACCTGCACAAGGCTGGGATGGTGTACAGGAAAATAAGCAAGCAGCTTGGTGAGAAGGTAACAACTGTTGGAGCGATTATTAGAAAATGGAAGAAGTTCAAGTTGACGGTCAATCTGCCTCTTTCTGGGGCTCCATGCAAGATCCCACCTCGTGGGGCATCACTGATCATGAGGAAGGTGAGGGATCAGCCCAGAACTACACGGCAGGACCTGGTCAATGACCTGAAGAGAGCTGGAACCACAGTCTCGAGGAAAACCATCGGAAACCCATTACGCCGTCATGGATTAAAATCCTACAGCGCACGCAAGGTCCCGCTGCTGAAGCCAGTGCATGTCCAGACATGTCTGAAGTTTGCCACTGACCATCTGGATGATCCAGAGGAGCAATGGGAGAAGGTCATGTGGTCGGATGAGACCAAAATTGAATTTTTTTGGTCTAAACTCGGCTCGTCGTGTTTGGAGGAAAAAGAAGGATGAGTACAACCCCAAGAACACCATCCCAACCGTGAAATATGGAGGAGGAAACATCATTTTTTGGGGCTACTTCTCTGCCAAGGGTACAGGACGACTGCACCGTAGTGAGGGGAGGATGGATGGGGCTATGTATCGCCAGATCTTGGCTGACAACCTCCTTCCTTCAGTGAGAGCCCTGAAGATGGGTCGTGGCTGGGTCCTCCAGCATGACAACGACCCAAAGCACACAGCCAAGGCAACTAACGAGTGGCTCCGTAAGAAGCATCTTAAGGTCCTGGAGTGGCCTAGCCAGTCACCAGATCTGAACCCGATAGAAAATCTATGGAGGGAGCTGAAAGTCCATGTTGCCCGGCAGCAGCCCCGAAACCTGAAGGCTCTGGAGAAGATCTGCATGGAGGAGTGGGCCAAAATCCCTGCTGCAATGTGTGCAAACCTTGTCAAGGACTACAGGAAACGTTTGGTATCTGTAATAGCAAACAAAGGTTTCTGTACCAAATATTAAAATTGATTTTTGTGATGTATCAAATACTTATTTCATGCAATTAAATGCAAATTTATTATTTAAAAATCATACAACGTGATTTTCTGTTTTTTTGTATTAGATTCCATCCCTCACAGTTGAAGAGAACTTATGATACAAATTAAGGACCTCTACATGCTTTGCAAGTGGGAAAACCAGCAAAATCGGCAGTGTATCAAATACTTGTTCTCCCCACTGTATAATATTTTTGGCATGGTGCCGGGATTGGGATATGTGTGTTTGTTCGCTCTCCTGTTTTGCCAGTACAATGTATCAGTGACTGTGTGGTTTAGGAAGAGGGAGTTTTGCCACAAATCAAGCACTCCCTTTCTGTGATATAACGCTCAAGCGACAGCAGTGTGCAGCACGTAAACAACAAGCATGGCGTCGGTAGTGGTAAGTTGTCAGTGGAAAACCGACAAGTAAAACTATTCTTGTCTTTGTTTTGTTCATTATAATAATGTTCATGTCATCATGAAATTATTATTACATTACATTAATTATAACATTACATATATATATATATATATATATATAATATTATTATTACATATATATGTATTACATTATATGTACACATTTAATTTGTATACATTATGAATTACAGGAATTATTATTAATATGATGTTATTATTCTGATTTTTATTTATAATTTATTGGGGCTGTCAAAATAATCGCGTTAACGGGTGTTAATTATTATTTTTAATTAATCACGTTAAAATATTTGACGCAATTAACGCACATGCCCCGCTCAAACAGATTAAAATGACAGCAGTGTAATGTCCGCTTGTTACTTGTTTTTTGTGTTTGGCGCCCTCTGCTGGCGCTGGGTCCAAATGATTTTATGGGTTTAAGTACAATGAGTGAGCATGGTGTAATTATTCATCAACAATGGCGAGCTACTAGTTTATTTTTTGATTGAAAATTTTACAAATTTTAATAAAACGAAAACATTGAGAGGGGTTTTAATATCAAATTTATTTAAATTGTACTAACATTTATCTTTTAAGAACTACAAGTCTTTCTATCCATGGATCGCTTTAAGAGAATGTTAATAATGTTAATGCCATCTTGTTGATTTATTGTTATAATAAACAAATACAGTACTTATGTACCATTTGTTGAATGTATATATCCGTCTTGTGTATTATCTTTCCATTCCAACAATAATTTACATAAAAATATGGCATATTATTTAGATGGTTTGAATTGCGATTAATTACGATTAATTAATTTTTAAGCTGTAATTAACTCGATTAAAAATTTTAATCGTTTGACAGCCATATAATTTATTTGTTTTGCTATGTGTAATTGCCATTTGTAATAGTACCAGCAGTATTTATTAAGGATTTAGTGTAGGTTTTCGGGCTGTAGAACAAATTAATGGAATTATAATGTATTCTTATGGGAAAATCCTGCTCGACATACAACCATTTCAACTTACAAACAAGAATTAACTTCATATGTAGAGGTACCTCTGTATATTGAGATACCTGTTCATTATTTATGACCTACAAGTAGGCAAATGGGCTAATTACCTCATCAGTTGCCACTAATGGTGATAGATGTACAATCCATTTGAACTGGGAAGGCTATATCGCCGTCAATGGCAGCCAATTTAATTGAAACAAATTTGTGATTGCATTTGAGTTGGAGTTCATACAATTGTGCCATGTCTATACACATTTAGCATAATGGCAACACTCCCATACTACTTACGCTACTGTATAAGCGAATGTGTCACCTTCTGAATGTTCCCCATATAGCAGTGAACTCGAACCAGGGAGAGGTAATCCTGAGCTGACTCATAGAAGTCCAAAGCTGAATCCATTTCTGACTGGCTCTCCAGATACTGGGCCCACCACTTGTAGAGGTTCCTGTGTTGATACATTTTATTATATGCAAAACGTACATTCTGTAAATAGGAGCAATTATCTCTGAATGCTCTGTGAACGTACTTGTCTTTCATTCTATTAACATAGACCTCCAAAGTTGTTGGATCATCCTGAAGCATTCTGGGCACATCCACTCGGTGGGTTTCGGATTTTTCATAACTGGAGGAATGATTGGACAAATTCGGAAGTTAACCCAAAAAACGCAAATTTTGGTGCTTAAAAACATATCTTACTTAGCCAGAGCCAAGCTCTTGTCCCCCATGGATTCCAGATAGCGTGCATAATTGTAGTAGGTGGTGCGGAGGTGGATGCGATCATGATTCTCAGCAATTTCCAGCGCCTTCTCACATTGGCCAGCCGCCTGATAGAGATTGTTGAGAAGGTCATAGCGTTGACAGCTCTTGTACAACTTTTCAGCATCCTCCTGTTAGAGGACAGGAAGGGAAAGACAACATCCAGGTGTTATAGGAGCATGAGCATAACGAGAAAACTAGGAATATGTATCAAATAGCTTTAATTTGTATTTTACCAGCATGCCAAGCTGAATGGCCAGTGCTGCTATGTGGGCCTCTGGCTCGGGCTCTGCTTCGGCCTCCTTTAGAGCTTTTGCTGCTCTGGCATTTCCCATATTGCCAAGACACACTCGGGCCACATCCAGTCGGCGGGTTTTCACACACATGCGCGCCATGTTTTCCCAAACAGCTTTGCTGGTGAGGAGAAAAAAGGCAAGAACAAATAACTATTTTTAAATCATTCCCACATTTTTGTTTATTCATTTGGAATGCATGTATAAACCGCAAAAATGTGAGTGTGGGGTTGTTAATTCAGTTCTTTCAGGTCTTTTGGGTGTTGTCAGGTTCAAAAATAGACCCTTAGGTAGACATTTGTAAAATTACCCAAAAATAAGGAGAGAAGACACTCAGTTTTCTTGGCCAAGGAGAGCAAAGAGGGACTAGACAGAGGAATGCGAGATTACGCTGTATAGTCACCAAAATTGATCTAAGGAAAAAACCCTCTTTGCTCTTTTTATTAGGGGTTTGTCCTAACACAGAAGGGTGCCGCCCTGAAGGGAGGGGGAAAGCAAGCTGGAGACACCCATGTGATTTTGGTTGGCTATGTGTGAGCATGTAGGTGGAACTAACTAAATACACGTGTGTAAGCAAAGGCACAGGTAAAAAATGGTCAGAATGACCCAGACACTTCAGTTATGCAACGCTGCGGCCATGGAAGATGTCCTCAAATGGAAAACTGTCCTCGAAGGTCTAGACGAAAGTCCAGACGCCAGGTGCTGAAGATGTCCCGGAAGGTCTAGTTACGCAATGATGGCCATGAAGCAAGGCAGTTGTCATCCCGACCCTCTTTACTCTTTGTAACACTTAAACATTATACTACAACCTAGTATAGCAAGCAATAATCATTTACTGGTTATATCAATAAGAAAAAAATATGACAATATGTATTATGTATGGTATATATGAGCACAAGCAAATATTCAATCAATCAAGCAAATATTCAATCAATCAACCCTCGATAATTACCTCAACAGGTGTGATATGCAAAACTGATCTCAGTTTTCCTCTATTATGTCAAGTTACTTCTACTTTTACATTACCTACTTACTAGGGAGGTCCCGATCCGACCACGTGATCAGAAATCGTGCCGATCGCGCCATTTTTCAGAAGATCAGAATCGGGTGAAAAGGATCTGCTTTTTAACTCATTCACTCCCAGCCATTTTCACAGGTGCAAGCCCCTTCGCTCCCCCCCATTTTACTTGATTTTGACTGATTTTGCATGGCCCACAGAAAATTCTGTTCTATTGCTATATAAACATAGATCCCACCAAAAGAAAGATAAGACTCTCTTCTTTCAGCACGAAAAAAAAGTAAGTTCATATATTTTTCCATTCTTTAGAAATCAGCATTAGAAAATAGCTTGGTTTGAGCAATTTTCCAATTTCTGATGAAAAAACAATTGAGAAATTGAGCTTTGTGTGAAAGCATACATTTCAAGCATAACTTTGACTTTAACACAGCTATTTTTTGCTTTAGTTACATCCCAAACATCTAAATAATGTTTTCCTTTTACAAAATAACATTAACAACGAGATAAATAGAGCTTTTGATAGCAAAGTAACTATTTATTTACACATAACTAACTGCGAGATGACAATGTTGTGGCCGCGACAGCCGGGTAAACTTTTCCCTCATCACCGCCTGTCTCATAAAGATGGGATTTTTTTGAGTCTCTGCAGGGTCCGCTCGGCAAGCAGCACGGATTCAATGGCATCGTCCGATGCACTGGTGGTCCCGGTCGTTCTGCTCGGTCGTCCAGCGCCTGGCATCCCGGGCGTCCTCTAGGTTGTTCTGATCGGTCGTCCGCTGCCTGGCATCCTGGATGCCATTCGGTCGTCTTCCGCCGGCGCCCCGGCCGTGCGGCCCGGCCGTTCGTTGCCGTTGCATCGGGTTGCAGGTCTTACCAAATGCGCTACTGCTCTCTAGTGGCCAGCTTTATTACTTTAAAATGGATTTTCAGCTTTGTGCTTTGGAGCTAAATTGAATCAGAACCCAGAGATGTCTCTTGTAAAAAAAATCTTTAAAAACATAAAAGACGAATCAATACGTCTTTGGGACACTGAAAAAAATAAAAAATAGAACGTATTTAGATGTTTTTGGGAGTAAATGAGTTAATTGGAAAAATATTTTTGTTTCTGTTTAATGCTCGTACAGCGCCACATCCTCCGTGCTAAGCAGTAGGGCCAAACTGTCCAGTGCAGGTTGCGTTTGGTACTTAAAAGTTAACGATGGTAGGTAACTAAAATCAAGAGCACAAATGTGTCAATCATCATTAAATTTGCAGCCCAGTCATAAGTGTGCTGTGGCAACTCAGTGTGTAAGCGTTAGGCATTGAATGGACTCACTCAATTAAGCAATGAAGAAAGACAACAATTTTTCTTGTTATTCTTGTTTAAAAATAATTCACGTAATGAAGGCGGCACAGGGGGATAGTAACATTTTTGGAACTTTTGTTCAAACCCTAATCGGATCGGGACTCTGTTTTAGCAGATTATGAAAATCAAGTGACTCTGACTCTGACTGTGTTTAGGACATTCCTACTACTTACTCTCTTGTTACTACAACCACACAACTAGCCATAACATTTGTTTAAAGCAAATGGCAGTCATGCCTTTTTCTTTTATATGATTCATTGCACGTCATTTTTTTTTTTTTATTATTAAGATGGCACATTACATTTAGTGTTTTTTTCCTCTAAGAAACAGACATCCTATAGTTCAAAAACTTGACGTGATTGCAAAAATCAGTTGTGGATTAGCTGTAAAACCGCTGTCAGATTTAAAACAACAAAAAATTGTCTCTTATTTACCCCAGCCAGTAGTCTGTGTGTTTGTGTTCAACATAACTCAAGAATGAATGAAGGGATTATTATCAAACTTGCAGATGTTTTTAATACGAAATGGTGATTAAATTTTACAGTAATGAGGTCAAAGGTCACAGACATCAGAAACAGAATTTTGCGAGAACTTGATAACCTATTTAACTCAAATTTCCTAGGTAGGTGATATGATGAGAAGAGAAATGAATGCTTTCTCAACATAACAAAATTAAATTGCTACTGGATCGTAGAGCCAAGGAAGAGAGTCCATCTTCCATCTTTGGAAATGTGTAGTTTATTTTGTTGCCGATGTTAGGGTCCCCAACTGCAGAAACAAGGTTTTACCTCAAAGCAGAAAACAACGGAGGGAGGCGTTCAAGGGTTTATTCAATACAAACAAAAATACACGCATTTGCGGAAAAGGGGGAATAACACAATGGGTTTGTGACAGTAGGTCGACGTGGATCAATAATACCACCCTAAGCGGTAGGCAGAGAGCCGATAAGACAATGAAACAAATACACTCAAATACCAGCACAATGTAGGAGATTTCAAAACAAGGGTGGCAGATGAACAAGCTAGCAAAATTCGAGAGTACAAGGTGTCGAATGGCGCCCAGCAAGTTAATATCTCGGCACCCTTCTCTTGGATCGCCTAGGCTGGATGAGCTTAAATGGCGTACCGCAAGCAACACGTCACTTCCGCTCATTAATATTTATGACATTAGCTACTGTTGCTAAGGAGGGACACGCCACCGTTTGTCCCTAATAGGAAATGAATGGAAATCGTGTACGAAGGAGATGTTTACAGTGCTAAACCTACCAATTCGCTCCGAAAATTATGTCCCCGGTGCCAAATTCACTGGCAAAGATGTGGAAGAACATAAAAATGTTCAGTTAAAGAGATGGCTTGAGTGTCGAAGGCTGAAAAAGAAGAAAAAACGAGCCGACCTAAGCATAGGCTTAGCTTATTTATCTACGCGACTGACAATGACATTCTCCTGTTTCAACAAGCTATCCTTTACCATCAGCCCTGTCTTTCTTATATATCCTCTGGTTGTCCTACGTCTCTGACCGTTCTTGGGGATAATTTAGTTAGCTTTGTGTAGCGATCGCAAATGCTACTCAGTGACAGCCAACAACTATTTTCATTGATAACAAATCTTAATTCTATAATTTATTTACACTTCCCCCTTACTAAAGTTGTTTATATATATATATACATATATATATATATATACATACATATATATATATATATACATATATATATATATATAAACGGTAACAGTGGCAGTCAGATACCATTGTAATTCTTTTCAGGTCATTCAATGTCAGACAGAAGCAGTACGGCACAACGTTACACTAAAAAATAAGTTAAAAATATAAAAATGGCTTACGTCTTTGTCCTCTGAAAGACCATGCCAACCCAACAAAATGTTTACTGCATATGAAATGTGAATGGATTCACCGAGCTGGTGTTAAAAGTCTGCGCAAGTTGATTCGGTCTTCAAATTTTTTCCTCCCGAGTTTTTGGTTTCCGGAAACGTATGAAGAAAACATCCTTCATATTTTGTAATGTCTAGAGTCGTTTCTACAAGTTCCAAAAAAGCAATGTGTGATCGGCATGTTCGTTTTTGAAAGATTACCGGAGAAAAGTACCACAAATTACGTTGTTTCTATGCGAGGACGTGTCTATAATGTCCCACATCGGCTTTACTTCCGCTTTACGATGCGTCATGGGCTAAAATAGCATGTGTGCGGTACGCCACTGGCTGCTGTTACGACGTCGGGAATGCTCCCACAACCGGCTCTGTAACAAAACACGATTTGACCAACATTGTGACAGCCGATGCCGATCAAAAATGACTTAATGTCCTGGTTATAAAATCGTGCCAGCAGCCCGCCCCGCACATAGAACGCCAGTGGGCAACACGGGACAAGTCTGAGAAAGTGTCTAACCCGCATCATTCCCGGGATATCTCTACATGCGTGCAAGAAATGACGCGAGAAAATCCTGTGTCACCTTACACAGGAGTGCTTCTGAAATTGTGTATGTTGTTTGCAATGTTGAAGAACTGCATTGACCCCACCCCCTTTCTCGTGTAGCTACTAAATAATTACACAAACCAATAATAGGCATAAGTAGAGAATAAATACAGAATGTGTGCAGAATAACTATTGTACATTAGTATCGTCCCTTGTTTTTCAAACTTTTTGATTTAAATCTACAGTCTGAAGTTACTTTGGGACTGCTTTAAGTTAATATTCAAGATTCCTTAGCCATCTGTTCCTTATTTGGCTCCCTCTGCACCCTCCTCATGGCTTTAGCAGATACAGATGTGTGCTGTTTATTAAAGTCGGGCAACAGGAAATAGTCCAAATCTTTAGGGGCCCATGTCGTATAAGGGGGTAAAGGAGTACAAGTAAATGAAAAGTATACAGTAAGGTGAGAGAGAAAATTCAAGTTTTCAACAGACTATGTTATAAATAGTCAGGTTTGGTATGGATGCCTAATAGCAATAAGAGAAAAGCTAGAAAATGTAGAGGAGCGGCAACATCTACAGAGCCAGAAAAGGAAAGACAAGAGAAGGAACAGGTCTACATTTGGCCCCTCTTCCCAGCCTCTTTTCCTCTCAGGAAACACATCCTGTTGCTGGCCGACCATGGTGGCCAACGTGTTTGTTGCACACAAGAGAGGACTTCAAGTGAACTCCCCCCTTCTCCTCCCAGGCTGCAGACAAAAGAATACACAACAGTGACGTCCAAGAGGGGAGTCTTTTTGGACATTTGAGTCACACCAAAACCTTGGCATGCGTGCACATTTAAAGTGACCGCAAAGGAGGGAGCTGACCGGTTTTGACTCGCTGCTAATGCACACTGATGTACTGCGACAAATCAACTCTGACCTAAAAGAATTTGCTGTGAGGGACTCCGAGAGGGGCTTCGTTAGAAGGAAGTAGAGGGAGGTGAGTTTATTCTGTTTGGAAGCAACGGAGAGACTCTCAGCAGCAGTGCAGCAACTCTATTTTTGAGGACTCCGCACACACAAATCAAGATTATTTGCAAAGGATCTGAGGAAGAACATCTAAAAGTCAAGCTGCAGCCATCTGGAGCCAGTGGAATGGACCTCGGTGTCTACTGGATTGATCCAAACATACCTACAGCACTGTCAGAAGAGGAAGGCTAAGGAGTTATCGACTAGCGGATGAGGATGAACGGAGATGTTCTTTAGCTAAATACTCAGACGACGCCCTCGCCTATTCTCCATTTGTGTAGTTTGCAAGCGATTCTCGCGGAGGAGCAGGTAGTGGTAGCTCGGAGGAGCCACGGGGCTCAGGGAGCGGGGGAGGAAGGGTGGCAGGCACCGGGTGTCACATGGCCGTGCAGAGGCTCGTGGCTGCAGCGGTGGCGGTCGCCCTGCTTTCTCTGGTACTTAACAATGTGGCGGCATTCACCCCGAGCTGGGTCCTGCAAGCCCTGGAAGATGGGCGGAAGAGGAGCGTAGGATTGTGGAAGATGTGTCCCACTGGAGGGGAGAGGGTTCAGGTGGCATTGAGGCAATGTGAAGCTTTGGGATGGGGCTCTGAGTATGCTGGCTATAAAGAATCCCGCAGCTCTGTAAAATGTAAGTATTACACAAAATATGCCAAACTGCTATTTTGTTGCGCCATTTTATTTTAATATTCAAACCTGGAAACACAGTGCATGTTAGGTTGATTGAAGAGTAAAATCGTCCATTAGTGTCAGTGCGATTTTTTATGTATATTGTTCGTTATTGTGTATTGAGAACTCCTGAGCGTCCTGTCACTTGCCCAAAATCAAATGGGCTCTATCTGACATACGATCATAAGAGGAGAAGCTGTGTGGAAAATGGATTGATGGATATCGAAACCTCAGAACATATTTTTAAAAAACTACTCAAACAATTCAATTCCCACTGGACTTATCCACCACAGGCCCAATTGACTTCATTTGGATCTTTGGAGCTTCCTCACAGAGGGCGCCATTCATGTATTTCGCCCAATTAAGCACCATTCACAAAAGTTCATTCAGGAATAAGTTTGGGAAACTGCATGTCCACTGCCAACTAAGTACAATGGGCAGCAGCACAGCGTGATAAAACAGTTACAACTGTTACAATGCAGTGCAGCAGACATCAAGTCACATATGCGCAATTTAAAATTAAGTTCCAAGTCTTGTCTTAAAGTCTTTCTTTTTTTTCTTCAAGTCATCTCATTAATGCAGTCTTTTCATTTCTGTCAAGTCAGAATTCCAGTGCAAGTTGCAAAAACACCTCATTTCCCAACTTTTTGTATTGCAGAGCCATGTTGGACAATATTTCAGTACAAGAAAAAAGCAGTATTCTTTTGCTCAAGTCAAGTCAATGGATGTTTAAATGTATAACATAATGCTCCCTCTGGTCCCTCCAGTGCAATTCGACATGATGCGAGCGTGCAACTTGATGGCGACCGTCGCCCTGACAGCCGGGCAACTAATCTTCCTGCTCGGGTTTATGGAGTTGCCCTTCATCACGCGAGAATCTCAATGGTGGGAGGAGGCAATCGCTGCTCTCTTTCAGCTAGCCAGTAAGTACCAATGCCTCATCAATTTACTAGCGTTAGAAAGCTGCATAATATCATCTAGTCATGAAAACCTTGAGGGATAATATACCGTAGGTTCAATAACAATGGATATGTAATACATTGGGAATTTGGCCAGAAATCTGCTCAAAAGAAATAAAGAGCCAATAATAAAATAATAAGTGGTGAGATAAGCAGTAAATATTATGCATTGATTTTTGTGGTCACAAACCATTTTATTTTCTTCATTTTCATTCTGGTTAATAAATAAATATCTGATAATAATGATATTCTTTTTTAATCAATTACCATAATTTTCGGACTATAAACCACTACTTTTTCCCCTCTTTTTGAATCATTTGGCTTATAGTCCAGTGTGGTTTATTTGGCGATTTATTTGGGTTAATAGGTAACACTTTATTTGACAGCGGCGTCATAAGACTGTCATAAAACCGTCATAATTATAACATGACACTGTCATGGGCATTGATGAATGCTTATGACAGATGTCATTCGGTGTCATCCGGCAAATTTTGTCACTAACTCCATTTATGTCCGACTCGGATCTTTTACATCCGTACAAAAGTGAGATAATTTGCCAGATTACGCTAAATCACATCGGTCATAAGCATTCATTAATGATCGTGACAGTGTCATGTCATAATTATGATGGTCTTATGACGCCGCTGTGTTACCAGTTAATATCTTTTGGTGTAAATAGAGATTGACCGATATGAGATTTTCAGGCCCTATACCGATTATTAGTAGTTAGAGAGGCTGATAATTGATTTTTGGAGCCGATATTAATTCGCAGTAAAAGTGTAAAAATTGGTTTTTAAAAAATTGAATAATGCAAACACTGAACTTTATTGAAATGCCTAAAATATGTTTATTGAATCACGCGAATAAAAAAAAAAATAGCTCCAGAAGTTCCTGAATTTTCTAGACTCAGAAACATCTCTTATAAAGTTGAATAAAAGGTTAAAAGTGTTGTTCCAAAAAAAAAAAACTTTTAAACATTTTACTGTCCCACCATGCTGCCGTCATAATGAGAATTATTTTTAAACAAGAATAACGTAGAAAAATGCTTATCTTTATTAAATGCTTCATTGAGTCCAGCCAAATCCGCTGAAAGCAGCCTCGCACACACACACAGACACACACACAATGTTGCCACAGCAATCCAGTGTTTAACAAGCTAAACAATGATTGACACATTTTATATCTTTGAAGGGAGCGCCGCCAAGCTTCTCTGGCAAGGTCAAAGCTTCAATGCCTGTCAATCATCGTTAACTTTAACCAAAAAAAAAAACTCAAAGTGCACAGCTGACCAAGAAAAGCAGCAGGAGGGAGAGTGAGGCTGTACAAGCATGAAGCACAAAATCATAATTTTTTTTTTTTTCCCCATTAAAAAAAGGCCAATACCGATTTCTGTAAAATTTCCAAATATCGGCCCGATATATCAGTCTATCTCTAATGTAAATATCCCATAAAACAATGAGGACAGCTGCAGTTTATAGTCCAGTGCGGCTTATCTATGAGTAAATGCCATTTTTGTGTCAAATTTCGTAGGTGGCAGCCTATAGTCAGTTGCGCCTTATAGTCAGAAATTTACAGTATAGCCAGACTTTATTTCTTATTAACTGAATGTGATCTTAATTTTAAAAGGGCTTTACCTTAATATCGAACGAGAGGAGTACTCTGAGAAAGCAGACCCCCACCTAAGCAGCCAAATTCAAAGCATCACCATAGCTCTGACCTCTCTCACCTTTGACCCTTTCTATTCTCATCATATAATCTATCCTGAGTTAAATATGTTAATCTATTACAGGTTATCACAAAATTTGACTTTATGGCCCCAAAATAAAACAAAAAAATCACTTCTTCCAGTACATATTACAATCATATATAGCAAGTTTTTTAATAATCCCTTTACTCCTTCTTGAGCTTTCTTGAACACAAACAAAGAAAACAGACAAACAGACATACGGAACTGAATACATATTGTAACCTCTGCCTTTTGTAGGTTTCACCTACTGGCAGTGGTAATGAATAGAACTGACGTCATAGGCGACCCCAAACATAGCCACAAAGCCAGTTGGGATAGTCCCCATACCCAACCCAACCTTGAACGTTGAGTGTCAGAAAATGGATGGAAGTCTTGGGACACCCACAGGAACTAAAAATGGAACATGTGACGTATTCCCCCCTTTGAATAAGAACTTCCAGTTCTTCCAGACTAAACTCCTTAAGTGTGACGTTATGAACCTTGTAACCTTGGACCTTAGCACAGGCATGGGAATGGCCTCCCCCAAATTTCCCATAAAGTCAGAAGCTTATAACTGTCGTAAAAAATAAAAAAAAAACAACAACAAAAAACATTCCTGACACACTATTGACTGGTAAATGGTAATGGTCATTTAAAGTCCTAAGTCTTTTGTCCCCGCACTGTATAGTGTACTCAGTCACTTGGCTCTGTATCAGTCTAAGGTCTGCTCTGGATCTATATTTAGTCTTCGCCCAGAACCCATGAGCCAGAGCTACAGCGAGCCAGGGAGCGACTGCTGGGCGCCAGGATATCCCTGCTCAGGACGAGGAAATGTCTGTGACTACCTGTTATGCAAACCCCCGAGATGAAGAAGGAAAAAGCCGAGAGGGGGAATGCACGGGAAAGATACTTTCGACAGGGACTGTGTGTCTGTGTTGCATGTGTTTATGTGTGCACTGCCTGGAGATATGAAGGTTTCTTTTTGACTGTGTGTTGCAGGAGTTTTTTTAAGGTATATACAGTAAGTGGGAACTGTTTGTCTCTCTTAACAAACTCCCCAACTGACAGGGAGACAACTACCCAGTATTGCTAGGGCATGCGAAATGAACCCCCCCACGTCCCAACTGGCACTAACCCAGCAGACACACACACACTTTTCCTTTGGGTGGCATCTTTGCTCTATTTTTTTAGTATGTTAGTGATAGGGCTGCAACTAACGATTATATTTATAATTGATTAATCGGACGACTAATTAAATGATTAATCGATTAATCGGATAAATGTCACTATTTTTCAATTACCTTAACGTTGACGTTGTCATAGGCATGTTGTAAGTAGCAATGAAGACAAAATGGATGACAGTTTTCTTCAAAACTAATATTTTATTACAGCTTCCTGACTTAACTGTAGTCTACATCGGTAATGTTTCAATTACATAAACATTTTTTAAAGCTTTTAATAAAGATTGTAAGTATAAAACAAAATAAAGGAATTTCCCAATACAAAGTACACAAATCAGACAAAAGTCCTGTTCATTTAAATGAAAAAAAAAAATGCTGCTGATGGACTTTTTTTTTCCTGTGGGCAAAGCACTGATATAAATTGTGTCAATGACTCACTAATTTTCTTTAAACACACAAAACAACAAAATCGAATATGGAGGAAGCTGACTGTAATGAATGTTTTCTTTATCAAACAGTTGTTCATAAATACAATCCAAAAGCAATTTCAGGATTACAGTTACAGTTTGAATGGGAGTTTGTGACTTTTAGCTGTTATATGATTGGGATTATGTGTGTGGTTTCTTTAAAAAAGAAAGGAGACAACTTTACTATCGAACAATAACTCAAGTACTATTATTGCTTCTCCAAAACACAACACAAACGGACACTGAAGATACTGATTAGCATAATCGCTAACTAGCTTAGCGCTCCGTGCTAAGTAGTGATGTCTCATCAACAGTTAACAAACAATACATTTGGCTTCATTTACTCACCTCTGATGGAGGCACAGTGGATCCAACAACACACACGACTCAAGACATTCTAACTCTAGCGTAAATATATTGATTCAGCAACTACACCTGACTGTAGCAGTGAACTCTCTCTCTCTTGCACTAAACAGTGGCGCGCGCGAAGCCTCACTTTACACACAAACATGGACCCGAACATGACTGCTCATAGCTGCTGGCAAAAATCGATAATCAAATTTGGTGGCAACAATCCATTGACTTTCCCAACGAACAATTTAAAGGTGTAAGCAAAAAAAAAATAATAATAATAACGGAAGTGGGAGTAATTTCCACTAGAGATTCCATGTGAAGGTGCCCCCTAACGGCTCGCGCCCAGATGCCGCGAATTTGCAGCTCAACTTGTAGTCACTGCCTACCGAACATTTTTCCCGATGATAGTTATAACTGGAGGACCATGATTAGGGAGTTGACAGTACCAGCTACTAGCAATTGTAAATTTGCATCTCAATTCAATCTGGATAAAACACATCCAACATTCGCTATCTAGCATGTGGTTTTATGACGACTGTCAAGGATGGTCAATGAGACCATCTTCATGAAAGATGACAATAGAGTTGAACTAGCACACACCTATTTCCTATCTAAATTTAGAATGGCTTCCTGAAAAAAAATATCTTCCAAGGTCACTGTCTGATCATATATGGTCAGCAAAGCAGCCTGAGGCTGACATTGTAAGTGAAGCAAAGAATGCAAAGTAATCTTAGCGTGGCTGAAAATTTTATGCTTCCAGCTCTGTGGGAAAACAATGTGGTAGGACCTTTGGGATGAGCAAGAATGTAGACTAGGAGCCAGGCTACGTCACACAACATTAAGTTACCTCTGAACTCAGAAGCTAAAACTGGATTTTATTTTTATTTTTTTCAGTGTGGATGAAACTATACTACTATATTTTCACACACTTTTAGATGAACATTTTTGTAGGATTTTGTTGTAAAACAAACAAAAGATTGCAGAGAAGATTTCAAGATTCTCTGCGACCGATAACATCAAACTTCCAGTAAATGCACGCGCCATGAAGCAGGGTGTGGAGTGGTTGGGAAGGAAGGATGGAAAGAGTAAGAAGGGGAAGGAAGTTGACAAGATAAGTGTGTGCCAAAAAGAAGTTCACACAGCCCGCCCAGGTTGCAACCTGAACAGGAGATTATTAATTTTCTTGGAAGAGGAGCCAGGCAGGTTAAACATCGAGCCACTAAGCAAACAGTGTGGAGTTGACATGCACTGATATGCAGGCACTATTATTCACATCCTCACTTCAAACAATGACAACCATCTCAGTGCAGAGGTAAAGTGGGGGAACTATAAATGAACTCCATGCTTTGATGCAGGAAATGGACTCATTCATATCCAGTATCTACATTTCCAGTGATTATTTTTGGAAACTTTTTGTAACTGGGACATTGAAATTGTGAAGTGTGCAGTGCTGATAAAATGACTGAATGGGTCCATCGTTTTTAAATAGTAAAAGTACAGGAAAGGTATTTGTTATGGAGGAATGCTGATGCAGTTCAAAGGATCAGCATGAAACTGAAGAACAACGAGCCTAAACAAAAGTTTCTTAGATCATGAATTCTACGAAGAATCAAACGTATCAGGAAAACAAACACCTCGAAGCATTTTTCAGTGTATTATTCCAGGATATTTTTAGATCTTACCTATTTGCAAAGGCTTTAAGCGCCGGGTAAGCTTTAAAGGGATCCCCAGACTGAAAGACTAGTAGTTCTTAAAAGATAAACATTATTATGAGTTTAAATAATTTGATATTGAAACCCTTCTTGATGTTTTCGTTATTATACAATGTGTCAAATTAGTTTAACTACTCGTTCGCTATTGTTGTTGACGTCGGAGGGCGGTGAGGTCACAGAGTTACGCTGCCAGGCTTCCAGAGTATGACTCTTGTGACATAAACATGTCATCTGTTCAACCCTTTCAATTTGAACCCGAGAGGAACAAATATGAGAATGACAGCACTGTCGATGGTTCACAAAACAATCAATGGCAATACTTTATGTGTTTCTAATAACATATTTTCGTAAAAGAGAACAATTGTGGCTTATTAGAGCCAACAAGGGTTCCGTTTATAACAGTTTCCCCCCCAATTTTTCATATTATTAATGTGTATATGCTTGTTCTCAGACTGGTTTAAGTTAACTCACACAAATCTAAGAAAACTTTGCTTGTTCTTTGCTGTCAAAGATATTTCTTGTAACTTGTCAGTTTTTGCATCAAAGTACAGTGGTACCTCTACTTACGAACGTCTCTACATACAGAATTTTCAGATTACGACACGCCTCAACAGGAAAATATTGCCTGTGGTTACGAAAGAAATTTCAGGATATGAAAGGCAAAAATACAGAATGGCTGGTACTCGCAGCTCCCAGTTTACTGAACGTAACGCACTTATAGCTGCTCTGCCATTGGCTATTGTCTAGCATTCCTGGCATCCAACTGGCTAAAGGCTGAGTTATGCTTCTGCGGCAGACCTACGCCGTCAAGACAGGCCCGATTTACAAACCGTCACGTGTGGTGAGGTGACGCAAATGGACTGTGATTGGTCCGCTCAGACAGTTGTTTCCGGTCCAGCGTGAAATCACCGCCATTTACAAACATTCTTGGGCTACACTCAAAAATGGACCAAGCCGACAAAAGGATCATCGAAGAGGAGGCCCACAAATACGACCACCAGTACAATGTTTCGTCAAGGCATTATAAAGATTGCCAAATGGCAAGCAATTCATGGAAGGAGATTGCTGAAAATACATTGCTGGAGACAAGTATGTGTGTGTTTGGAAGTGAATGGCCACCCGAAAAACTGCAAGCTGTTTATAACTTTATGTCGTAGTTTTGGCTGGTGTACTTTATTATTTATTTTTTACATATGTTTTCTGTGAGTCTGTGACGTATTTACATTGAAACTTCAAGTACATGAAGAATAAAGCACATGTTTGGTGTCAAAAGAGTTGTTTTGATGTTTAATTTTCAACAACAGACAGTTTACACACTTGATACATCATCACTGATTTAGAGTGCCGAGGCACGCCATTTCATTTTGCCATGGCACAGTTCCGTGAGCTGAAGGAAAGAAAGCCATTTGGTTATTTCAAACAAATTTGTAATTGAAGTAATCGCTTTCTGAATGTAACGGTGCATTTGCTGTGCGTTGTCTGGTGCAATAGCAAGGGCTGTATACGCCGCAGTAGGTCAGCAAACCGGTCCGTTGACATGCGAAAGCAGCGAAAGAGCATTTCCGCATCGAGACGCAGTGGGGCAAACCAGTGTTGTAAATTCGCCGGTTCTAAACCTACACTGGTTTAGTCGTCGGACAGACCACCTCCGCGACAGTCTTCTGCGTTGCCTATGCCTCAACATTTGTATGATCACATTTGTTGCTCAATGTTGATGAGCTGAAGATCCACATCCAAGCGTTCCATGGCCATTGGCTTTTTTGTCTAACCGGAAGAAAACTACAGGAAGTCGACAAGAGTTCCCCAAAACCGTACAAACACAAAGCCACACCTCTCTAGTGGCTTTGGCGGTTGATTACAGAGCAACGCGTTCCCTTGCCGTAGAACTTTGAATGCTCATTGACGCCGTAGGGTCTGCATCGTCGCTACGCCGTCACCGCAACGCAGAAGCATAACTCAGCCTTTATAAGATGGACCTCTAATGTATGTAGAGCATCGTCTTCATTCACCCCTCGTGTTCTAACAGCATTACATGAGTATATTAACTTTTATTTTTCACTCTATCCTTGTTTTTTTTTTTTTACACTATGCACATATCTGATTTTGTGTATCTTGTGCAATAATCTAATTGTAACATGTATTTGTTACTTGTTTTGATGTATCTTTATGCACTACAAAAGATTTATGTCTGAATTTTGGGGGGCTTGGAACGGATTAGAGCATTTACATGGAAAATGCGTCTCTACTTACAGAATTTTCACGTTACGAAACTACTTCAAGAACCAATTAATTTTGTAAGTAGAGGTACCACTGTACTTCACTTGGTTTTCCATTAAAATTGTATTTTTTTAATGACTGGTTTTGAGTAAGATGATCTAGTTTACTTACCTGTTTTTCATGCCCTGTTTTTGTACTGTACAAAAAGTACAAAAGTAAAACTGACATGTTTAGGAAATATATTTCTTGCAAAAAATAAATAAATAAATAAAATCAGCACGCCATTTGCCTTCATAGGTGGAGAAACACAAATGTAACTTTAAAAAAAAAAATCTTGAAAGTCTAACAAACTCGTTACAGGTTAGCACAATTGGGAATTAGTAATTATAAGGGTGGAGGACATGCTTGGCATGCTAAGGAAATGTATTTCCTGCAAAAAAATGTTTTTAAAAATCAGCACGGGATTTGCCTTCATAGGACGAGAAACACAAATTTAACTTAAAAAAAATACAAATAAAAATCTTAAAAGTCCAACAAACTCGTTACAGCCTAGCACAGTTGGGAATTAGTAATTATAAGGGTGGAGGATTTCGGGAAATTAAAACAATGCCACGGAAAAAATAGCCATCAATGAGTAACCATGTACACCAATCACCAAAATATTTAGCCAGTGGAATGTTTGTAATTGTTTAAATGTTATCATGGGGTTTATTCATTTGAGATACTTTAGTCTCTTTCCTCCTGTGCAGGTTTTGTGCTGGTGATTGGACTCGTGACCTTCTACAGAATCGGGCCTAACACACGTCTAGCCTACTCCTGTTACATAGACATCGCTGCATGCCTGCTGGCTACCACGGCGGCGGCCATGCTCATCTGGAACATTTTACACCGCCGTGACGATTGTCTGACCCCACGAGTCATCATCATCAGTCGTTCGCTGACGTCCCCTTTCCACCCACGTCTGGACAATGATTATGTGGATTCACCATGTTGAGCGGGACGCTCACAACACTGCTAATTTGTCCACCCGGTTTTCGATAGTTCAACAACAGTTGGACCTTATATCCACCTGCATGTGTTCAATCTCATAATCCAGTACACATGGAAGTCACGTCACCAGGCAAATATTCCCTTTTGAGATGTCTGGTGGTAAAATACTGAACTAACTTTGGACCAGGACACTCTGTCAAGCCAAGCAGAAGATCAAGCTGGACCTTGATTGTTATATGTGCACTTATTCCAAACTTTTCTTGCATTTTTGCTATTGGAGTTGTGAAAGAATGGGTATACAAAGTAAATCATAATAACGGAATACCTCGTTTTTTACCCCATCATTTTGAAATATATCTAAATGTAATATTGATATTTCTTTCCTAGGTTAAAACATACTAAGCAATGTTTCTTTATGGGTCAATGCAATATTTTATAAAAACTTGCATTATACAAGTAAGATTAAAGCAACAGGAGGATGGTTACTCTATGCTTTAGGACTGCATGCACTTCTACATAAAAGCAGGGAACAGCTAAAATACATACTTTTTGCAATCCATGTAATCCATTTAGAAATCTGCTTGTTTGTGGTACATCCGAATACTAATTTAATATTAGTGAGCTGTATTAAAACGTAATGCTATCATTAACTCATTGGCTGCCATTGATGACAATAGCCCAACGCCGTCAATGGCACTGAATCATGATCACTCACTGACTAATGAGTTAAGGAGTAGCAATATTGGGGATTATTATATCATACATAAAAAAACAAGCCTCTGTGAATCTTCCACAGTTTCGAACATAGCGGGTAGATAAAAATAATATATCTAATTAATTCAATAAATTTGAAAGTCAATTGTTGTGGTTGTCTTGTTGTTTAATCATTCTATATAGCTTTTTCACATTGTATCTTTGCCTTTGACATCTATGCTCATTATTTAAAATCTGGGTTAAAATTAGGGATGGACTCGAAAAAAATAATCTATTAATCATATTTTAATGGCATAACAATATTTTTCTCCAAAAGCTAGTTTGTTTGTTTTTTAATTGAAAGGATTTTAGCAAGTGAATAAATCAAGTAGTATACTGTAATCTGTGAAAATGCAGATAATTTAACACCTTTAGACCTTAGCAGGCTGCAGAAGGACATGACGCGTTCACATCCCTAAACCAACAAATACACTGAATTTAGTTGCTATTACCACTTATGGGACATGATTGGATGAAACTTTACCCATCGATATCAAATCATGACAAACTTAAAAAAGGATAACGTAAAGTGCTCATTTCTCATTAAAAATAACCAATAAAAGCATGAAATAGTATCCCCGACCAAAAGATTTCATTTTGTTCTGGTGTTTGAGTAGAGTAAAAATCAGCGCAGATCTTTTTTTTTTTTTGCCCAGCAGAAACAATGTAGGTCTGAAGGGTTTAAGTTCAAAACAGTGGAAAAACAATTATTGAGGCAATTTTGGTTTCCAACATTTAATTGGCCTAAAGACAAAAAATAGCAAAGTTCACATCTTTACTCTTGTATTTGAGAAAACGAACCTTTACAAAAATTAATTGGGTGAATTATACAAAGACTAGCAAATTATAGTGTATATATTAGGGATGTCCCGATCGCATATTTTGGCACCCGAGTCAGAGTTAGCCGATTTTGAGAATCTGCCGACACAGATTTTTTTTTTTTTTTTTTTTTTAACAAAAGTTCCAAACATGTTACAGTACTTTACTGTTTATAGTACTTCATCTTCTGCTTTTTCCAGGAGTGTTGCAGAGTATAAAACTTTTTCTTTTTCTTTTGGCAATGCCACTATATTTCTGGATTATTTTGTTACTTTTACCCCTTAAAAATTCAAATAACTTTTTTTGTTTTTAAATTAAAAACCCGATCCTTTTCAACCGACTCCGATCCTTTGTAAAATGGCCCAATGTTCCCTTTCACGTGATAGGGGACATCTCTTATATACATATAAGTAAACATTTTATATACTGTATACATATAAATATATACCGTAATTTCTGGACTATAAGGCGCACCTGACTATAAGCCGCCAGCCACCAAATTTGATATGAAAACGGCATTTGTTCATAGATAAGCCGCACTGGACAATAAGCCGCAGTTGTCTTCAATGTATTATGGGATATTTACACCAAAAGATATTAACTGGTCACACTTAATTTGACAATGGCATCATAAGACTGTCATGAAACCAAATGAACCACCATTAAGCTTTGAACCAATTTGGTGCAAAGCCTTATTGTTTTAAAAAAAAAATCTTTATTTGGCCACCACTGCTCCCTTGGGGGAGACAGTCAACCTCTCCCTCTCCTGCCACCGCTGTCAACACTGTTGTCATCCAACATTCCTCCTAGCATGCATTGCGGCGCTACAGATGTAAAAACAATCAAAATTCATGTTCTGTGCTAATGATTTCTTCAGTTACTCTTCCAGTTGTTTTATTAATTGCTAGTAATGGTATTTGGTAACTTTTTTTGGATAATGGTGTCATAATACTGTCATAATTATTACATGACACTGTCATAGGCATTATTGAATGCTTATAATAGATGTCAGTTAGTGTCATCCAGCAAATTACCTCACTTTTGAATGGACATAAAAGATCTGAGTTGGACATAAATGGAGTTAGTGACATAATATGCAACATGACACATTTTGACGTCTGTCATAAAAATTCAGTAATGCCCATGATAGTGTCATAATTATAATTATTATTATATATTATATTATAATTATGACGTTCTTATGACAGTCTTATGATGCCGCTGTCAAACAAAGTGTTACCTATTAACCCAAATAAATCATCAAATAAGCCCCACTGGACAATAAGCCGCAGGATTCAAAATGAGGGAAAAAAGTAGCGGCTTATAGTCCGAAAATTAGGGTATATGGCAGAAAACTCTAACAAGGCTGAAAAAGCAGTTTCTGCTCTTGCACCCCTCTTTAAAATATTCTGTTGTATTTTAAGCCAAAAGAACTGTTGTGTTTGATAGAACAATATGTCTATATGCTGCCACAGCAGTTTCACGGAGCATGAAGCCCCCAAACTATTTTTAATTTGTCCGTTTTACCCTGGAGACCCCGGTTTACAGATGCCACGCAAACGCTTTTGTTTCACCAAGCCATAAAAAGAAGGTAAGTAATAATATTTATTATTTGAAATGTCTATTATTTTTAGCTTAGAATGATTAATTGATGTCTAGTATTAAGTTTAAAAAAACGACCTTATAAAATTGCCTATTCGCATATTTTAAATTTTTAAACAAATGACGTCACAATGAAAAAATAGTGTCTGTAAATAGGTGACGGATACCTTCCTCATAACAATCGCTTAATTGTATTTTTTTTTTTTTGTTACTGTCGCATTTTCCCCGATATTTTAGATGATAAATATTCGATCCAAACGAAGAAAAATTGAAAAAAAAAAAAAAGTTTAAAAGGATAAACATTTGAAAAAGAAAATCTCGACCACTCTTTGATGTCTGTGATTTCTGCTCCGCGACCCTTGTTATATTACCGTGTTTCACCCATAAAATCCCCAAAAAGTCCGGCTGTGGCCATTCACCACTGTGTCTTGACACTCGGTGATACATGGTACATGAAGTTTTTGGATCAAGATAAGGTAAATGCACGATAATATCCCTTTAAAATCATGGTGTCTTTAATTATGCTCTGTCATGTTCTCACCTCGAGTTAGGGTTTTGCCCTGCTATTCAAAAATTTTCCCTCCCCCAGAAAATTGAGCTTTTAAGCTTTGCCATGATGTATCACACATTCATGTAGGACCATTTTGAAATTTGGCTAAATTGGGGGTCTAAGAGCGGAACTTCAAGTCACCCGAGTGTTTTCCGACATATATATGCAAAGACCCAAACTTTTTGTTACGGTATCTTTTCTATTTGTATCCATTTTTTTTTTTTTTTTTTTACATAAATCTGCTCGCTCATTTAAAGCAACACGAAGCAACTTTCAGTTTTGGTTGATTTGAGCGTCACAGGTGGACAAAAGCGGCAGTGTTTTGCCTTAAGGAAAATCGTAAAGGAAGAATAGTGGTGAGGAAATGAATCCAGTTGTGGCTAAACAATATCATATGAATGGGGAAAAGGGGGAAATATGGCTGACTGCTTTACAGTCAGCCATATTTTGTGTGGCAGGGTTCCTGCCACCCTCCTCAAAGTTACCATAATTTCCCGAATATAAGGCGCACCCGTGTAGATGCGCACCCTAAAATCTAGTAAAATCTAGGGGAAATTATTGTACCCGTTTATAACGCGCACCCTTATTTTAGCACCAATAAATAGAAGAATACAAGAAAACAGAGCTCGTGTACAGATACAGAAATGTAATTTTACTGACTGGTGAAACACAGCACAAGCATAGCACATTGGTAGTTTAAAACATTACCATAAACTGACAATATTTACGATAATAATATGATTTGACAACTTCTCCAACTTACTAGAATCTAGGAGAAAACAAAACAGATGTGACTTTTCTTTTAAAAGCTGCTGTATAACTTGCTCGTTTCATCATGATGAATAAATGTTTCTTCCATGCATTGATACGGTAAAATAAAAGAGGGGACTGAAGGCGGTAAACGGAAAAAGCGCATCGCTGTGGACTGTAACAAGAGGAACTATTGTTATTTGGGTTTGAGTTTCCCGAGGGACAGATAAAGTTGACGGACATAGGAACTCTGTGTTGTGTTACGTTTGTTATGGTCCGAGTTGCCGAGTTGTAATAAACGTTGACTCAAATGAGTTCAAGAAACTAAATTCTGTGCTTTATGAAGAGTGAAAAAACCAGAATTTAACACAGACGAAATCATTCAACCAATCAGTGTGGTATTACCGAAACAAGTATTAACAAGTATTGTAGATTTGGCCATATGTTTAGGGTCATTGTCTTGCTGAAAGACCCAGTGACGACCCATCTTCAGCTTTCGGGCAGAGGGCAACAGATTTTGATTTAAAATGTCCTGGTATTTCAAAGCATTAATGATGCCATGCACCCTAACAAGGTTCCCAGGGCCTTTGGAAGCCAAACAGTCCCACAGCATCACTGACCCACCCCCATACTTCACAGTGAGTATGAGGTGCTGTCTACACGCCAACAAGCTGTTTGGGAGGCATGCACGGAGAAAACTTTTCCTCACTCACAATCATAAACGCAAACGTCTGGAGTTCGCCAAGCGGTATTGGGGCTTCAACTGGGACCGTGTGCTTTGGTCAGATGAGACCAAGATTGAGCTTTTTGGAACCAAACACTCTAAGTGGGTCTGGCGTGCCACGAAAGATGCACATGCCGAAAAGCACCTCATACTCACTGTGAAGTATGGGGGTGGGTCAGTGATGCTGTGGGGCTGTTTCGCTTCCAAAGGCCCTGGGAACCTTGTTAGGGTGCATGCCATCATGAATGCTTTGAAATACCAGGACATTTTAAATCAAAATCTGTTGCCCTCTGCCCGAAAGCTGAAGATGTGTCGTCACTGGGTCTTTCAGCAAGACAATGACCCTAAACATATGGCCAAATCTACACATAAATGGTTCACCAGACACAAAAGCAAGCTTGTGAAACATTATAAGAGAAGATTAGGTGCAGTTTTGTTGGCAAAAGGGGGTTGTACAAAGTATTAACACCAGGGGTGCTAATAATTGTGACACACATTATTTGATGTCAAATAATTATTTCTTCATGTGGGATTTTTTCCCCACTGAATAAATGCACTTGTATTGAAGGTTGGATTTTTCTCTTTTTTTCCATTAAGGTCCCATATTATTTGAATTTTTTTAAAAATTATTAGAAGCTAAAAAACACATCTTAACCAGGGGTGCAAATAATTATGGAGGGCACTGTATATATTTCTGTCTCCATCCATGTACCCGTGTATAATGTGCACCCTTGATTTTACAAGTTGATTTTGGGGAAAAAAATGTGCGTTATATTCGGGAAATTACAGTAATTAGTGCCGGTGAAAGCAATACAGACTCCCTCAGGCCATTATAGAGGTGTCATTCAACTAGTTGCCAGTCGACATTTCATCACAAATGTTATGAAAATATTTTATAAAGGTTGAAAAGTTCCCTAGTATTGCTTTAACCTGATTTCTATACTGTAGTACTCTTTCACTTGACTATTTTGTGTGTCAGTTTTGGTCTGTGTACCAGAAAAATTTTGCACTGACAAAGGTTCCATGTCTGGAACGTAACTACGGTAGCAATTAAAATGTGTGGTTTTTTTTTTTAACTCATTAAATTTTTTTTCTAACGATTTAATTGTAAATAATGTATTAAAGTCGCACAATTACAATATATTTTACCAGGCCAATTCCTCTCTTGTTCGTATGAATAATTAATTTAGACATGATGGCGATACCACTTACAGGTCAAGGACGACATGAATCAGAGGAAATAGCAAAGTCTGGACACAGACATTCCAGCCTGTCCCACAGATATTGCTGCATCATTCCAAGGAAGTCTATCAAGTATTTCAACAATGACTTTAAGCCTCAAAGGACTAGCATTTAAATGAATAATATTTTTTTTTCTAATACATTATATGTGCATTCTAAAACTGTACACTGAGATGAATGAGTGTGAAGTCCTACCTCTTGATGAGTTTGATGGACTTGAAAGCTTCGTCCATGTGGCCGACGGTGAGGTAGAAGCTGAAGTTGAGCATGGCGTCGCGTGTGGACTTGTCGCAGTTCTCCAGGCCTTCGAAGTCTCTGAGCGCTCGCCTTGAAACCATCTGGGGGAAGAGGGCAACTGATCCCCGTGATGGTTGGCTCTGGTTTGCTGGTGCTGATGTGGCAGAAACTTCCTTTAGAGCAAGAAAAAAATCACTTTGTGAGGATCAGAAAAGGCAAAAAAAAAACTGCAGCTGTAAAGTACTCTTGCATTCATTCATCTTATGAACCACTAAAGCTCACAAGGGTTGCAGGGGTGCTGGAGCCTATCCCAGCTAACAACGAGCAGGAGGCAGGGTTAGAGTATTGTTTTTCAAAATGTATCCTTTTTTAACTCTAATGCTACCATTTATGGCGATAGACTTCCAATCGATTTGGACTGGGAGTGCGGCAGGGATTGGATGTCTATAGCCGTCAATTGCAGTGAATAAGTTCAGCAAATAAAATGCTAATTGCAAGTCATATATGTTAGTTGACAAAGAATAAACCATTTTTGTCAAGATTTGAGGTATTTAATCTTGGTCTGATTGAAAAAATAAGGTATTTTTAAATTTCTGAATATATTTTAAACAATAAAAATACAAATATTTAGATTTACAATAAAGCTGTAACATATATTGTGAAAAAAAACCTAGTCCTAGGAATACTGGAATTTTCGGACTATAAGCCTCTAAATTTTCCCCCTCATTTTAAATCCTGCGGTTTACAGCATCATCCAGCAAATTATGTCACTAACTCCATTTATGTCCAGCTCTGATCTTGTACATCCATTTTAAAGTGAGATAATTTGCCGGATGACACAACATGACATCCGTCATAAGCATTCATTCATGCTCATGGCTGTGTCATGTCATGATTATGATGGTTTTATGACAGTTTTATGGTGCCACTGTCAAATAAAGTGTTAAGTGTTACTAAATACCATAGCTATTAATTAATGAAACAAGTGGAACAGTAACTGAAGAAATAACTAGCACAGAATATGAATTTTGATTGTTATTTACATTTGTAGTGCTGCAATGCATGCTAGGAGGCATGTTGGTTGACAACAGTGTTGACAGCAGGTGACAGCAGAAGTTGACTGTCTCCCCCAATGGAGCAGTAATGGCCAATTGAAGCTTTTTGAAGCAATGAAGCTTGGTATATATATCATGGTGGCTTATTTGGTCTTAGACAGTCTTATGATGCCATGGTCAAATAAAGTGTTACTGGTTAATATCTTTCGGTGTAAATATCCCATACTACAGTGAAGATAGCTGCCGCTTATAGCCCAGTGTGGCTTATCTACGAACAAATGCCATTTTCTTTTCAAATTTGGTGGGTGGCGGCTTATAGTCAGGTTGTCTTAAAGTCCGAAAATTACGGTACTTTCTGGATGGAGCGTAGCTTTAGGGAACAAGTATGAGATGCCGCAAACAACAAAGCATGGACAGCAGATTAAAAGCAAAAGCTATTCAGCTCACTGGGACTCATTTGTGCTGCCGGGAATCCAAAATGTTTAGGTTTCTGAAGGAAGGGCACAGACTTGCACTTACTTCTGATGGAACGACACCACCCCTCCGAGATAATAGCTGGAGTATGTTAGACCAAACACACATTGTACATTAGAGTAGCAGTGGTGGGTGCAAAGGAAAATGCAGATTTGACCAAGATTTCCAGAGAAAGATGGCACATGTCAGGAAAAAGCAAATTGTGAAGATACTTGCAAACTGCCCAGCCTTACCTTGCAGCTAAAATAATAGTAAGGCACATCAAGAGCAAGGAGGGCTTGAAGGCCTGCTGGTTTAGGGTAGCAGTCCTGCAATAGGAGGCCATGTTCCTGAGTACAGAAGAGGGTAACCACTGACACGTCCACCTGGAAAAAAAATCAAAGGAAGGACAGGGAAAATCATAATCAAATTGCAGTAACATCAACACCCGCTGTATTCCTATTTTACCTACGGAAATAATGTTGACTCTAAAATTTGCTTTAGCCAGAAGAATTTTGTCAATGTCGGCTTTACCGTGTCCCAGTAACCCGTGGATGAGGTTTCAGAGCTGATTGGCACAGTCTCACACACAAAGAGTCGAGGTTCACTCTCGTCCCAGAAGTGAGATACAGGGCATCGGCCGCTGAGCTCGCTCTCCTGAAACTGTTGTCTGAAGCACAAAACGAGTGGGAAATTTTACCAATGCGGATTTTAAAAAAAATAATAATAATAATTAAAAAAAAGATAAAATCCTTCACTTACCTTTCACCATCTTCAGGTTGTGAAATACCACTGGACGGTCTGCCAGTGAAGAAGTCAAAGTGTGTAACAGTGTCCATTTCAATGTCATAGAAGTACACTTTCTGGTCAGGTCGGCCATTCACCTAATAGCAAAAAGCATGAAAAATACCGGTGGAATCAGTGTTAAATTGAATGTGAAGGAGAAAGATTATCTGCTGTTCATTCACCTGGGTGATCAAGATGCTGACTTGGCTGCCATTGGCATTACACTTAACCGAACGCAGGGCTCCCAGATTAGGAATCTGGTCAGTCAGGTTCTTTGCATTGCAGTGAGCTTTGGCATCTCTAGAAACAGTAATATGATTGTACATATGTATAAGCACAGATGTACAGTGAGGAAAATAAGTATTTGCACACCCAGCGATTTTGCAAGTTCTCCCGCTTAGAAATGATGGACGGGTTTGAAATTTTCATGGTAGTGCTTGTCCACTAAGAAAAAAAATCCAGAAATCACAGTGTATGATTTTTTTTAACAATTTATTTGTATTATACTGCTGCAAATACGTACTTGAACACATGAGAAAATCAATGTTAATATTTGGTACAGTAACCTTTGATTACAATTACAGAGGTCAAACCTTTGCTGCAACTTTTCACCAGGTTTGCACAGACTGCAACAAGGATTTTGCACCACTGCTCCACACAGATCTTCTACAGATAAATCAAGTTTCTGAGCTGTTACGGAGAAACACTGAGTTTGAGCCTCCTCCAAAGATTTTTTAATTGGGTTTAGGTCTGGAGACTGGCTAGGCCCCTCCAGAACCTTGATATACTTTTTACAAAGCCACTCCTTGGTTATTCATGACCCCTTTTCAATCCTCTAACTGAGGGAAGGAGGTTATTCCCCAAAATCTCACAATACATGGCCCTGGTCATCCTCTCCTTAATACATTGGAGTCATAAGTCCCATGTGCAGAAAAACACCCCCAAAGCATGATGCTACCACCCCAATACTTCACAGTAGGGATGGTGTTCTTTGGATATTACTCATCATTCTTATTCCTCCAAACACTATGAGTGGAATTAAGACTAAAAAGTTCTATTTTGACCTCATATTCTCCCATGACTCCTTTGGATCATCCAAATGTAATTGGCAAACTTAAAATGGGCCTGGACATGTGGTGGTTTAAGCAGGGGAACCTTCCGTGCCGTGTATGATTTTAAAGCATGACGTCTTAGTGTATTACCAACAGTAACCTTGGAAATGGTGGTCCCAGCTCCTTTCAGATCAGTTACCAACTCCTCCTGTGTAGTTCTTGGCTGATTCATCAGTCATTTTTAGGATCATTGAGACCATACGAGGTAGATCTTGCATTGAGTCCCAGTCTGAGGGAGACTGACAGTCATGTTTAGAGACTTCCATTTTCCAATAATTGCTCCAACTGTGGATCTTATATCACCAAGCTGCTTGGCAATTGCCCCGTAACCCTGTCCAGCCTTGTAGAGGTCTAATTTTCTGTCTCTGGTGTCTTTGGACAGCTCTTTGGTCTTGACCATGTTAGGAATTGGAGTGTTCCTTATTGTATGAGTCGGACAGGTGTTTATAAGCAGCTAACCACTTCAAAGAGGTCAAAAAGTCAGACTCAAAAGTCCACCTCCAATTCACTTATTCGTTGGAACTTTTTAAAGGCGACTAACAGGTCTTTGAGGCTCACAATTCTAGTTAATGGACAGGTGTTCAAATACCTATTTGCAGCAGTTTAATACAAATAAATGGTTAAAAAATCATACACTGCGATTTCTGGATTTTTTTTCTTAGGTTGTCTCTCACAGTGGACAAGCACTTACCATGAAAATTTCAAACCTGCCCATCATCTCTAAGTGGGAGAACCTTCAAAATCGCAGGGTGTTCAAATACTTATTTTCCTCCCTGTATTTTAACCAATAGACTTGACAAACCTTCGCGTGAGGTCAAATACTCTGATATGTGATGTGTCTGTGCCGACTACCAGGTAAGACTGACATACACTCAGGAGCATTGGGTTCCCTTCTGATTTTGAGAAAGTCAACAGCTGTTTTACTGTACCCTAAACATGAGAAATTAAAGGGTTAGGATTTGATTTAATATAATTACAAATACCTTAACGCTGGCCTCGTAAAGATGGTCAACAAACCTGAGGTGTGCGGATCTGGACTCTGTTAGGTTCCACCGTATACAGGTTTTCACCATGCACATCTACTACATGGGAGTCACAAGGGAATGATCCTAGAGAATAGATTGTGAAATTTAAATTAAAACTGGAGATTGTATTAAATCTCTTTGTGGAATTTTATGTAGGGAAAAATAAGGTACTACTTGACCATAGAATTCACTATCAGTTGACGGGACACGGGCATTATCAAAAACTTAAAATTCAAATATTTTCAAAACCAAAGCCGCTACCGACCGAAAACTGAAACACGCACCTCCCTTACGAATAAAGGAGTCTCCATGAGCAAGTCGTTCCCTAATAAAATCCCGATTAATCATTTGTTCATTCAAGTATAACAAAACTTAAAACGGCTATAAAATTCTCAAATTTCACGCTAGATGCACAAAAAACACCACATTCAGAGATAAACACCTATATTCTCAGGATCAATAGCAATATTTAACATACCATATAAGTTTTTGCCCAAAATAGCAAATTATTTTTTTATTATTAATGCAAGTTTTCAACAACAAATAAATCACTTAATTTTCACATCAGAAACTCAATACTTGAGGAAAGCGTGCAGAATCATCTTAATTTTACTCACCAAAAGCAAAATTTGCATTTTTCTATATACAATCAAAACTGATTTAGGTTGAATTCCGATGTTACTATTGTCACAGCACTGAGGCTCTTGCCAGCTATCTGGCCCTCGTCGTTTTTAGATTGAAATGTTACACAAAACAAGACACGTAAAAGGCAATTTTTTTGTATGGACGCAGAAATGTCTAAATTACTACTTCTTTGTCAAAAAACGGGCAGTTGGCCGAAAATTACCTGATCATTTGAATGTAAAGTTACGCTACTGTGTATGGATACAACATGGCGGCCATCACAAAACAAAGAGCTTTTCAAGTTGAAAATTATTGTGAATAAATGCGTACATCTCGGAATTTCTTTAGATATAAACATAGAACAGGCTAAATTCTTGGTTCAAAGCAAAAAAACGGGCAGTTATCATTCATTTTACCTAAATATTTCAAGCTAAAGTTACGCAAATTTTTTCTATGCATTTTTTTCACGTTTCAAAGTACATGCAAGGGGATATTATATATAATAATCAGCTTGAATTCTCGACCAAATCACTCTTGAGATTCTCCTGCCTGCCTGTATGCAGTAAAACATTTGTCCTTTTTTTTTCACCTAAATCTGGCGTTTGAACGCAGCGTGTTTTGAATTTATCACAGTGAAAGGCCAACGGGAAGGCGTGGCACAATGTTTGTGGGAGCTGTTTTGTCAACTGATGGTAAAGTCTATGACTTGACTCTATCGTCGTTCATAAAATTTAAGTGCATTGCCTAATGTAGTTGACGTACCTTTATTGTGTAGTGCTGCCCCCAACATCTCAAACACAGTGACCTGTTTGCCACTCCAAACTGTTGCAGAATCCTGCCAAAATAGGGAAAAATTAGTACTGGAATCAAGTCTTTGCAAAGCATATGCATTTCAGCTTTACGACCTGTTAACATTCAAAACAGAATAAATCAACCCGCAAGTAACTAGCAGTTGCATGACCAGATTACTTTTTAGGTCAACAACAGTAATAAGATGTAAATTGAGTTGACGGATGACTTATTTGATCATTTTGTTAAAGACTAAGTATTTTAAATAAATAAATAAATAAATAAATTTTCACTGACACCAACATCACACGATGCTTACCTTGGTCACACAAACCCCCTTGATGTGCATTTCGGACTGCAGGGCCAAGTGGAGTCCTGTGTGGAATTGGGTGATACTGAGCTGGGTCGGCGTCAACTGCACCGCTGCCACCTGCTGGCTACAGTGGGCTGACATTACATGCTCGTGCAGGATCACCACCGTGCTAGAATTGTTGGCCGCGAGCAGATTCAGACTGGAGCCCCACTGAAATGCAAATATGTGTTGAGTTATTCATCGACAAACAATAAGACAACAGTGTGTTAAGACAGTACCTGCAGCTGAATGACGTTTCCTTCTATTTCCGTGGGTGTCTGTAGTTTCCACTGGGCTTTTGTGTCACCTCTGCTGCGATCTGGATGCAGCGCCATCTTCCACATTGCGATCCGACCGTGACTGGTGCCAGCAGCTAGAATTTCTAGAGAAGTATATACAGTAAACATAGTAAGTTCATACTATACATTTGTCAATATTATGTTGTAAAAATAATTAACATCTCAAACAAGCTCAATAGTGAAAGTACCTTTCCCTAAACAGTAGGAAACACAGTTGACCATCTCGCCGCGCTCAAAGCCCAAAGTCTCATCAAGAGACAAGGCATAGTTCTCATTTCGCTCCAGATCCCAGAGCCTAAAAAAAATCAAATCAGGAAAGAACCTCATTTAAATTGCCTTCAAGTGGAAGATTTGTATTTCATTTGGCGAGCGGACAATATGCAGACCTTATGTGTTGCTCCCCCGACGCTGTGACGACGAGACTATTCTGCGCCCACACGATGTCGACGCTTTGTCCACTCTTACTGCTCAGCTTGACCTAGAAAAATATTTTTGTACCAATTGAGAGTTGGCTTTCTTTTTGTTCCTGAATTGTGTGTCGTCAACACCTCCCGTTTAGGAGAATATGTGCCGACAAATTAAATGATTCGTTTGAATAAAAATGCTTTTTGATGATGCTTTTGTCGCAAATTAGGGTTGTTCCGATCATGTTTTTTTGCTCCCGATCCGATCGCGATCGTTTCAGTTTGAGTATCTGCCAATCCCGATATTTCCCGATCCGATTGCTTTTTTTTGCTCCTGATTCAATTCCAATCATTCCCGATAATTTTTCCCAATCATATACATTTTGGCAATGCATTAAGAAAAAAATGAATAAAACTCGGATGAATATATATACATTCAATATACAGTACATAAGTACTGTATTTGTTTATTATGACAATAAATCCTCAATACGGCATTTACATTATTAACATTCTTTCTGTGAGAGGGATCCACGGATAGAAAGACTTGTAATTTTTAAAGGATAAATGTGACTTTGTATATTGTGACTAAATATTGCCATATAGTGTATTTGTTGAGCTTTCAGTAAATGATACTGTAGCCATCTGTTCTGCCCAAATGCATGATGGGAAGTGCACCCATGACTGTGCGTAGTGGTACCAATTGATATATCTTCTCTGCGTTGGGAAATAACATAGGGTGTTAAGAAAAAGATCAATTACTACCTTTCTTCCCCACAATGCTTCCCACGATGTTTCTAATCGTAGGGAGAGGGATTGTAAGGCTTTAGCCAATTAAAAATAGGCTCCAAAGGCTGCCAAGATTCACTCTACTAATTTTACGCTGCCTTTTAGCTCTATATATAGGTAAAACAGGACCATTACAGATTGAACGCCACAATGCGTGAGTGGGCCGTGCAGCGCATGCATTATTTGCGTTAAATATTTTAACGTGATAATTTTTCTTTTTTTACATTAATTACCGCCATTAACGGGATAAATTTGATAACCCTATCTTAAGTCTAAACTAAAGACTCTGGATGAGTGTAACATATTATGTCTGTAACGTTAAATACAATTAGAAAACGATTTATTTAAAAAATATATATATATATATTAAAAAAAGGCACGTCTGATATTTTTTATGCCGATACTTTGAAAATGATGTGATCGGACCCGATCGATTGGGATGCCGATCGATTGGGACATCTCTACCGCAAATATTGGATAAAAAGGGGGAAATTATGAGATAATCATTAAGATGTTTAATATACATTTGCTTTAATCAATTGCTGTTCGTAATAAAGAGGTGCTTTGCTTATTATTTCTCACAATGAATAAATGTTTTGTCTTGCCAACCGGCCTGCTCGAGATAGTGTGGCAAGGACAACGTTGCTGCGCAGGAATGCTTTGACACACATGTAATAATTTTACTTATACGCACACACATAGCCAAACAAGTTCTCTGCGTGTTAACCCTCGCTTTGCTACCCAATCCCTCTTAAGGTTAATACCCTCCTTTTTGCTAGGGCCACCCCAAATATAAACAAAGGAAGCGGGTGCCCTTTTATAAAACGAGTGTGGAATCTGTATTGTGCAGTCTTAGGCCATGTCTACATGCACAGACATGTGTAAAATTTAGGACACCCCATTAAATATTCAGTTCTTTATTATTAAGAAAGGTTCACATATCAAAGTCTGATCTTGTCTTTCTTTGTCTCTGGAAAAGAAAGTGATTTAATTGTAGGAAAACAACTAAATTTAACATTGTTTTACTCATTAAACGAAATTTATCAACAAAAATGCATATTCTCACTGAGGAAAAAGTTAGGTCACCCTACCACTTAATAGCTAGTGTTATCCCCTTTGGCTGAAATAACTTCAGTGAGACACTTTTTGTAGCCATCTACCAATCTTTGACATGGGTCTGAAGAAAGGTTGCCCCACTCCTCAACACAGAATACTTTCAACAGTGACTGACTGTTGAGGTGAGTGAAAACACCATGGTGAGATCAAAGGAGCTGTCTGAGTCCTACAGAAAGAAGATTGTAGACGCTTATGAGGGATTTCAAAAGATCTCAAAAGAATATAAAATCAGCCATTCCACTGCCTGGAAAAAAATTGTACATGTGGAGTACATTCAAAACAACTGCCAACATGCCCAGGTCTGGCTGTCCAAGCAAGTTCAACCCAAGAGCAGAACGCAAGATGCTAAAAGAAGTCTCCAAAAATGCTAAATTGTCATCACAGGACCTACAGCAGACTCTTGCTACTGTTGATGTGAATGTGCATGCATCCACAATCAGAAAGAGACCTCACAGGTTTAACCTTAACATGGGAGGTGTGCATGGAGGAAACCTTTGCTCTTCCAGAAGAATATGAAGGCTAGACTGAAGTTTGCCAGAGTGAACGTGGACAAAGACCAGGACTTCTGGAATAATATTCTTTGGACAGATGAACCTCAAATTGAATTATTTTGACACCAGAAAAGAGGACATGTTTGGCGTAAACCCAACACAGCATTCCAGGAAAAGAACCTCATACCAACTGTGAAGCATGGAGGTGGAAGTATTTCGTCTAAAAAATAATAATAAAACGACTTTAAAAAATTATTTACTTGCATATTTTAAACTTTAAAACAAATTACGTCACAATGAAAAAAAAAAAAGTCACAGATATCTACCTCATAACTATCGCTAAATTGTATTTTTTTTTTTGTTACTGTGGCATTTTCCCCGATATGTTAGATGATAAATAACTGATCCAAACAAAGAAAAATTGGGAAAAAAAAAAAAGTTTAAAAGGGTAAATATATGAAAAATCTCGACCACTCCATGATGTCTGTGATTTCTGCATCGCGACCCTTGTTATATTTATATTACCATGTTTCACCCATAAAATCCCCGAAAAATCCAACTGTGGCCATTCACAGCTGTGTCTTGACACTCAGTGATACATGCGACATGGAGTTTTTGGATCGAAACAAGGTAAGTACGCGATAAAGTCTCGTTAAAGTCATGGCCTCTATAATTCTGCTCTCGCGTGCTCTCGCCTCCAGATAGGGTTTTGCTGTTTAAAAAACTTTTTTTTTAAATGCCCTCCTGTCCAAAATTTTTCTTCCCCCTGAAAATTGAGATTTTAAGCTTTCCAATGATGTATCACACATGCATATCGGACAATTTTGAAATTTGACCAAATTGGGGGTCTTAGAGCGGAACGTCAAGTCACCCGAGTGTTTTCCGCCAAATGCATTTTTGTTGATGAATTTGGTTTAATCAGTAAAACAATGTTAATTTTTGTTGTTTACCTGCAATTAAATCACTTTCTTTTCCAGAGATAAAGAAAAACAAAATCAGACATTGATATGTGAACATTTGTTAATAAAAAAACTGAATATTTCATGGAGTGTCCTAATTTTTTCACATGACTGTATCATGGTATTTGGCAAAAAGAAGTTTTTCTACGGTTTGGCCTATCATCCGCATGAAGACGTACATTTTGGGCATTGAAAACGAGAGTTCTTAAAAACTCCGTATAAAGTGAAGATGTGCGAATTCTGCGTTTGTAGCGCCACCATGTGGACAATAATACCCAAAGCTTAAACTTATGAAACGTCACTGACTGCCACAAACTTTGTCCCTACGTCACACATGAGACCAATGTTTAAATTTGGAGTTACCATTTATTTATAAACTCTTGCAGTGCTTCAGATTTAAGAATACACGCGAATGGATGGGGGATTATGGAGAATCATTTTTCACGCATTGTTATGAATGTACTTAAAAACTAATGATTACGGATGGCTGTGGAAGCTTTTTTTCCTACAAATGTGCTGGTGTGGACATAATTATTTTGCCTGGACGTATTAGGGCACGATCCTCGGTTTTAAAAAAAAAAAAAAAAAAAAAAAAAAACTGCTAGGTGTAGACATGGCCTTAGTATTGCATCGTATAGGTTCCCTCCACTCTCCTTGCAAGCTGTTCAATTAACTTGAGTGCCTTCTCTCCTTATTTTCTGTAATGTTTATAAATGTCCTCCTAAGGATTTGAATTTGAACTTGACAGGTAAAATGAAATTAGTTTCAGGGTCAGTTGAGCTCACCTTTTGGAATTCCTGAGCCTCCCCCTCTGGTCCCAGAGTGTACTGTGACAGCATCATAGTCTCAGTGATCACGGTAAGTGCTGCTCTGGCCTCCAGATAGAACATTTTCTTGATGGCACCATCCATACTGAGGAGCATGTTTGTTTTGCCATGCTCATCCACACTGTGTACTTTGCCTATAAACCAAGAATGTTTCAGCTCAGTCGTCCTCAAACAAAGGTGGAGGAACTCACTGCAAGCTGCAGCTTGGGGGTAAAATAATTTGTACAAAATCATCATGTCATAACCTTTAACAAAAAAGGCCATACTTGCATCTGGAGAGCAGCACACTTTCACTTAAACAGCCCTTTTCTGCTTTCATAATTGGAAACATTTCTTTGAAAAAAAAAAATAGACTTGTTCTTACCATCTGCTGTACTGACGTAGAATGCAAGGCCCTCCTGTGGCCCCATCTTTAGAGGCGCCCCTTTCCAGCTGAACATGTCCAAAGCGTTCTCATCTCCACTTACTGATGCACGGGCCAGCATTTTAATGTCACTGTGAAAAAAGAATAAGCATTAGATAAGCGATATTTCTCTTTTTGTTCTGTATACCGGTACTCACTCTCCAGGTGAAGCAGGTTTGAATATGCAGTAAGTGATGGGGGAGTTGTATGTATGCTTAACTAGGTAGTATCCTTGAAGTCTCCCTCTGGCATCTACTTTCCAAACAGCTAAAGCTCCACTCTGTTGTTAGATAAAAGCAACAGAGATTTTTATAAGGCATTTTTAAAGTCCTTAACTGTTGTTGACACTCACCTGGTCCCCGGTGACCAAACGGCTTCCCGAGCTACTCCACTCCAGCAGTGTGATGCGTGCCGTGTGCGTGCTCGGCAGAACATTTTGATCCCCGGAAGGGTGCGACAGAAGCAGCACCTCACCATTCTCCCATCCCAGAGCTAGAACTGGCTTTATAGGATGCCAACAAAGCATCGTGGCCAGGTGAGTACGCTCGACGCGGCAGTTCTCCACATTTTCTCCCTACATTTAGATAGGAATTTGATTAGAAGTCAAGACAAGTCTCTCAACCATCCTCCTGGTTACCTGCTGTAAGTAGATGTTAACATTTCCCCCTGTGGTGGTGTTTCGTGAGGCAACAGCCAGTATGGACAGAGCCGGGTGCCACATCAACTGTGAGGGCTCCTCACAATTTTCAGGAGTCTCAACACGGTGGTCAAAATACACTGCCATGTCTTTAGTGTACCTAAATGGATGAAGGAAAAGTGACTGATCTTTAACAGTAACTGCGGGTATATTTCACGGAATTTCGAGCTGTCCCGAGCTCTGAAATTGTTATAATCTGAAAAGCTGGATAGTTTTTTTTAAAAACTACAATTGCAGTATTACACCAAGGGTTGTAGGTTCGCATAAGGATGGTAAGGACATAACACCACCAACTTTGAAGCAACCTTATTTGCATTATATAATGGCTTCAGGTATGTAGATAATTTAGATTGTCTTCCCATATGTTGCAAGGATAGAATTGATCCTACCATTATTGCGTGAATTACAGTACTTTCATTATGTTCGGACTTACATTGACCCCTTTTTCACTTGCTGAATGTGCCAGTCCATTTTATTTTTCCTCAAACGCACGTTTGATTGGCTGATGACTTGATCCCAAGCCCCCCCCCCCACACACACACACACACACACACACACATGCATTCACAGCCCGGCAGAAATACAACATGCTGCACCCTCCACCCCCTTTGAAGTTGAGGGATATTAGAAGTTTTATTTTACGCCAGCAGCAGACACTGTAAGTAATGTAAAAAGACGTCAATGTTGTGGAAGTGGGGAACACACCACTAATTTTGCTAATGAAAGTCCAACCTGCATCAAAGTTAGCATAACATTAATCTGTATGAATTTCTTGAACTCGAAGAGGGAGCTGCATTGAAATATTCTCCTGTATCTTTTCTACTGTTGACGTTAATTAAAGTGTAAGAAATGTAGTGAGCTAAGGCTTACCCCGTTATGGATATTTAATTGATGATTAACAAGTTTGTATTTCATGTGTATGTTCATATAATTTGTGTTCAAATATTGCAATGTAAATTTGCTAATAAAATCATTTATTAACATTTATTCTGGAAGTTTTCAAAATGTTTCTTTACTAGTTCTTGAAAACAAAGGTTTGAATCGAACGGCCTATCAACTGAACCAATTCATATGACAGTATGAGTCAATACAGATTAATTAGGTTCATTATCGTAAGAAATGTAGCCCTGACCCCCGTACACCCAATCTGTTTCTTTTTAAAGACCCCAGCAAAAAGTGTACATGCAGGTTAGGCCTGAACGATATATCGTTTAAACATCGCCATCGCGATGTGCGCATGTGCAATAGTCCCATCGCAAGGACGTGCGATAGTTTTTTAATGTCATTTTTTTTAATCCACAAACGTTTGTTTTGAGGAAGGAGAGGGGAAAAAAGCGCACAGTTTCTCTTTCTCTCCAGCAAGTCATCGGCTCCTCCCCCTCCCCCTGCAACAGCGGAGTGGAGGGAGGAGGGGCCGAACAGCAGAGCGGAGGGAGGAGGGCCCGTTCTCAAAGTGAAAGCAAGCAATCAACACGTTGGAGGAGCAAGGAAGACTGTATCCAAAAGGAGTTTTGGAAGTATTTTGGCAAGAACAAGACTATAAGGGACAAAAAACAGCCCTGTCGACAGTGCCTCGCCATGGTTGCCTCAACAAGAAGTAATCTGTCAAACATGTGGGACCATTTAAAACGCAGGTATCTATGCATTCCTGCTACGAGCTCCCCATCAGAGACTTTTTAGCACAGGTGGGAACATTGTTAAATGCCAACGTTCTTGTCTCAAGCCTGCTATAGTGGATAAACTAATAGTCTTGGCCAAAAACCTATGAGACCCAGTTGAGAATTGCTGAGCAAGGAAGGTGGACGATATGCAGACAAATACATAACACAGCTGAAGGAATGTCTTTTCTTTCTATTCATGTGACAGCTATCAGGAAGGCAGGAAATTTGGGAGTTAAAATGGTTCTGTTATTCATCACAGTTATTTGCAGTTATTCAGTTCAATTATTTACAAGTTCAATTGAGTTTATTTCTTTTATATTTAAATTTATTGTAAACCGTATTTTTCAAATAACTATAGTACAGCTGCACATAAAGTTTTGATACTTAATATTTTTGTTGAAATATTTTTACAACTTTGTTGCCGTTTTGCAGTTTTATATTGTTATATTTTGTGTAAACAACTCAGGGGACTAATGCACTTGCACTTTTATTAGTCAGATTTAATATTTAAGTTCAAATATGTTGACAACTTTGTTGTTTAACTGAGGTTTTTATGTATTGTTATAGTTTGTGAACTCTTTTGTCATATTTAATATTTTTGTTCAAATATGTTGACAACTTTGTTGTTTTACTGAGGTTTTTATTTATTGTTATAGTTTGTGAACAACTCTTTTATTTGTCATATTTAATATTTTTGTTCAAATATGTTGACAACTTTGTTGTTATTTTACAGAAGTTTTTATTTATTGTTATATTTTGTCAAAAACTTAGGGGACTAATGCACCTGCTCTTTTATTTATCATTTAATGTATTTGCTGCTGTTGAAGTGTAAAATATTGTATTCAATAAATGATCTATTTTGTGCAGACATGACTTCCTGGATACCTTCATACAGAAATCTTCATCATTCACAAATTAAACGGTATTATATGAATACACTGTGGTCACGGTGTGTTATGTAAAGTATTTCCAAACAGCTATTCAAGTCATTTATTGAAAATTTATTTAAAAAAGATAGATCTTTTTTTTTTTTAATATCGCAATATAATATCGCAATATATTGCAAACCTAAAAAAAATCGCAACAATAGTTTTTTCCAATATCGTTCAGGCCTAATGCAGGTTATGCTGTTATATCGTCCCCACCAATGTTTAGAAAAACCTATACCCTTGTATTACACAGACAGAAAAATAAAATAAAACAAAACAAACAAGCAAGCAAGGGCAGACCACAACTACTTAATACAGGAACGTCCTAGCCGAGATTCGAACCCTCAACCTCAGAGTAGTGCGGCAGACTGATTTTCTAAGAATGATACATTAGCATCCAACTGCTACTTATGCTACAACACTAATTTTCCCACTTTATCTTTATGAGTCGCATAGTTATTGAACAACGAAATATTTAACAGGAATGTCTGCACATGGTATCATTTGGAAAAATATTTCGAGAGTTGTCAAGACTCAGTGATTAGTCCGATAAGTGCGACTGTCATCGTTTCACATAGATGAGCAAAAAAAACATACCGTCAAAAGCCGTTTTCCTCCTCAACGGTGTTCCAAAGTGGACTTTGTGTTCGTTTTTGAGGAGGTCTACATCGAGAAAGCTAGCGTAACAAGTCCCTCTCCGGTGGCATCCATTTTGGATTTTTCCCACTAGGCTATGCCTAGCTAGGATACGTTATCCAAACATAATCTAACCCTTCAGTGGCGTCTTTCAAAATAGGAGAACAGGACGTCGAACTTCTTTAGTAAAATTCGTCCACACCCCCCAAAATATCTTTTTCTGTTAAATTTCTAGTAGTTCTAGTCCAAAGGTTTTCGCCTGTGTTTCTCCGACTGCGTCTCTGACAGTTGCCCCTGACAACATCCGAAGTTGAGCCGGAGGAGTTACGGAAATTACCGAACATGGCCGAAGAGTGACGTTTTGGAGTTTCTGTGTAAATTTATTGGCAGGAAGTTGAAAATTTATTCATTTATCTTTTTTTTTTTTTTTAAGCAACCAAAAAAATCTGTGTATTCATGTCTTGGTTGTTTAATTGCCATTTTTAAACCATATTAGTGTCACTTGAAAGTGTCTTTCAATTGTGCACGTCGCTAGACATGGAATTCAAAAGGTTTTATCATTTAACCATTTTTAGGTTTATTACTACACAGGTGATGACTCGCTTTCCTTTTTATTTGAAAACAATGAAATTCTTTATTTCCAGCATAGATAATGATGGGTTATATGAAAAGATTGAATTTAAATGTAAATGTGTCTTGAATGGAATCCAATGCAATTTTCATTATTCTTGTATCAACTCCATGACACAAATCCTAACATATTGTGTAAGTGTACCTAATGTAAGAGGTAGATGCTATTATCATTTGTATACAGTATATATAATCTCATGTTTACGTCGGAAAACACAGACAAGGCTGAAAAAGCTGTTTCTGCTCTTGCACCTCTCTTTAAAATAAACTGCTGTATTTTAAGCCAAATGAAGTGTTGTGTTTGATAGAACAATATGTCTATGTTTCATGGCGCATTAAGCCCACGAACTATTTTTTATTTGTCCGTTTTACCCTGGAGACCCCCGTTTACAGACACTGCGCAACCGCTTTTGTTTCAACCCAGCGATTAAAAGAACGTAAGTAAATTAATGATTCGAAACGTCTATAATTTTTAGCTTAGAATCATTAATTGATGTCTAATATTTAGTTTTAAAAAAACGACTTTACAAAATTATTCACTCGCATATTAGAAACTTTTAAACAAATTACGTCACAATGAAAAAATTAGGGTCTATAAATAGGTCACGGATATCTACTTCATAACTATCGCTTAATTGTATTTTTTTTTTTGTGACTGTCGAATTTTTGCTGATATTTTAGATGATAATCGTTCCAAACTTTAAAAGGGTAAATATTTGAAAATCTGGACCACTCTTTGATCCTACATCGCTACCCTTGTTATATTACCCTGTTTCACCCATAAAATCCCCAAAAAGTCCGGCTGTGGCCATTTACAGCTGTGTCTTGACATTGTGATACATGCTACAGAGTTTTGGGATCAAAATAAGGCAAGTACGCGATCTCGTTAAACTCACAGTGTCTTTAATTATGCTCTCTCATGCTCTCACCTCAAGATAGGGTTTATGGGTTTAAATTTGTTTTTTTAAATGCCCTCTTGTTCAAAATTGTTTTCCCCCCTGAAAATGTAGATTTTCAGCTTTCCAATTATGTATCACACATGCATATAGGACAATTTTGAAATTTGGCCAAATTGGGAGTCTCGGAGAGGAAATTCAAGTCACCTGAGTGTTTTCCGCCATAGGCATGTGCCAGTATGAGATTATTACAGGATGATAGCCTTAAGCCAAAATATCAGTTTCATGATATCGCAATTCCAGCGCTAAAATGTGTTACTTTGTTCTGATGGTAATATCTATAAAAAAAATTTGAATTTCTTTCAATAAAAAGCAGGTGTGCATGACTCGTATGTTTACATTATACACACACAGTTTCTCAACACATACACTTACCAGAGAGAAAAATACACATTTTACCACCGCTAGTCACACTAAACATGCTGGAGTTCACTCTAGAAGCTGGTGGGAAACATTCATGACATTGTTTACCAACTTTAATTTTGTATAAATGCGAAATCTCATTGGAAGTATTGCCTCCTTTGCAGCCACCCTCCGTAAACATGTTTTATATGTCGGTTGGCCCTCCTCTTCTAAGCCACGGCTGTCTGTAACTTTTCTGTAGCCGAAGTATTCCCATACCAGTGATTGTTTTCTTCAATGGGGGGAAAAAAAACACCTCCCCCAGCCATCGTGTAGCACAGCTGACTCACTGACACTGAGAAACAACCGGTGGGGAGGGTTGAGCCTTGCAGCTGCAAGCGAGGGATATCTCCCTGCATTCTTGGGACATAAAAAATAGCTAATACAGTAGGGACGGTATGATGGAAAATTTTTGCAGTTTTGAAACGTGACGTTTTTATACCACGGTCAACCTTGAAACAGGTAATTGGCACATATATATATATATATATATATATATATATATATATATATAATCTCATGTTCATAGTTTTTAAAAAAGGATGTCCAACGTTAAAATGTTTTTTTGGGTTTTTTTTTTTATCACATGGTGCCCTCTAGTAAGAACAGTGTTATCACGATAACGCTACTCACATTAGGTAACACATTAGGTAGCATGTGTATTTAATCATATCATAATTTCAAAATACATCTCCAAATCTAAAAATAAAAAAAGAAAAGAAAGTAAACACATTTTTCTTTGGTTAGTGCAACCTTATTGATCAAAATGCTACGCAAAAGGTGAACATTTTAAGTTTTATACCAATTTCATCAGTCTGAAATTTGAAGTGTGACTTTGTAGGACAGAATTCGACAAACATAAAAATACAGTTGACTGTGTGTGTCCTTAAAATGTTGACGCTTGTCCCTGAGACAACAAGAGGAAAGACTGCGACGTCAACGGTCACAGTTCGTCGTGCGCCGCTCGCTCCTTATCCTCGTCCACCTTCAGCTTGAGCTCCTCGGCCGTGATGCGGCCGTCCTTGTCGCGGTCCTGGTTGGCGAACATGTCGGCGATCACCTGATCGGCAGCCGCCCCGGGCTTCAGCCGACCTTTACCTTCCAACACCTGCAGCTTGATGAAGTCTGCGAACTGCAAAACACCAAGGTAAACGCAAATGAAGAATGGAAGGGTGAAAATAAAGCCCAAAAGTCAAGGTGAATGTTTTTTCACCTCTTCTTGGGGCACAGCGCCATCCTTGTTGACGTCCATGGCCTGGAAGAGATCCTCGGGCGTGTCCTGAAGCCACACGAACAGATAACCCGGCGGCACGCCCTTCTGCACGCGCACCATCTCAATGTCGAACATCAGCACGGCGCTGCTAGGCACTCCCGGGGCTGAAACATACAACAACGAAAAAATAATGTTTGTCTTTATTACAGTGGGGCAAATAAGTATTTAGTCAACCACCAATTGTGCAAGTTCTCCTACTTGAAAAGATTTAGAGAGGTCTGTAATTTTCAACATGGGTAAACCTCAACCATGAGAGACAGAATGTGGAAAAAAAAAAAACAGAAAATCACATTGTTTGATTTTTAAAGAATTTATTTCCAAATTAGAGTGGAAAATAAGTATTTGGTCACCTACAAACAAGCAAGATTTCTGGCTGTCAAAGAGGTCTAACTTCTTCTAATGAAGTCTAAGGAGGCTCCACTCATTACCCGTATTAATGGCACCTGTTTTAACTCAATATCGGTATAAAAGACACCTGTCCACAACCTCAGTCAGTCACACTCCAAACTCCACTATGGCCAAGACCAAAGAGCTGTCGAAGGACACCAGAGAGAAAATTGTAGACCTGCACCAGGCTGGGAAGACTGAATCTGCGATAGGTAAAACGCTTGGCGTAAAGAAATCAACTGTGGGAGCAATTATTAGAAAATGGAAGACATACAAGACCACTGATAATCTCCCTCGATCTGGGGCGCCATGCAAGATCTCACCGCGTGGCGTCAAAATGATAACAAGAACAGTGAGCAAATAATCTCTGAACCACATGGGGGGACCTAGTGAATGACCTACAGAGAGCTGGGACTACAGTAACAAAGGCTACTATCAGTACTACAATGCGCCGCCAGGGACTCAAATCCTGCACTGCCAGACGTGTCCCCCTGCTGAAGCCAGTACAATTCCAGGCCCGTCTGCGGTTCGCTAGAGAGCATTTGGATGATCCAGAAGAGGACTGGGAGAATGTGTTATGGTCAGGAGAAACCAAAATAGAACTTTTTGGTAGAAACACAGGTTCTCGTGTTTGGAGGACAAAGAATACTGAATTGCATCCGAAGAACACTATACCCACTGTGAAGCATGGGGGTGGAAACATCATGCTTTGGGGCTGTTTTTCTGCAAAGGGAGCAGGACGACTGATCTGTGTAAAGGAAAGAATGAATGGGGCCATGTATCGAGAGATTTTGAGTGAAAATCTCCTTCCATCAGCAAGGGCATTGAAGATGAGACGTGGTTGGGTCTTTCAGCGTGACGATGATCCCAAAAACACAGCCAGGGCAACAAAGGAGTGGCTTTGTAAGAAGCATTTCAAGGTCCTGGAGTGGCCCAGCCAGTCTCCAGATCTCAACCCCATAGAAAATCTGTGGAAGGAGTTGAAAGTCCGTGTTGCCCAACGAAAGCCCCAAAACATCACTGCTCTAGAGGAGTTCTGCATGGAGGAATGGGCCAAAATTCCAGCAACAGTGTGTGAAAAGCTTGTGAAGAGTTACAGAAAACGTTTGGCCTCCGTTATTGCCAACAAAGGGTACATAACAAAGTATTGAGATGAACTTTTGGTATTGACCAAATACTTATTTTCCACCATGATTTGCAAAAAAAATTCTTTAAAAATCAAACAACGTGATTTTCAGTCCCCCCCCCCCCCCCACATTCTGTCTCTCATTTTTTAGGTTTACCCATGTTGACAATTACAGGCCTCTCTAATATTTTCAAGTGGGAGAACTTGCACAATTAGTGGTTGACTAAATACTTATTTGCCCCACTGTATGTGTTGCGACAGTTAGCAAAAGATATATCAAAAACTGTAGCAACCATCTAATCCATTTTGACAGAATTCGACGTCTAACGCCGTCAATGGCAGCCAAAGAGTTAAGGTCACCTCCTTTTTCTCCATGACCCAAATGAGGCGGCACGGTGACCAGCCGCCTCTCCCCCTCGCACATGCCCCGCAAAGCCTGTTCCAGCCCATCGATCACCTTGTCCGAGCCCAACACGGCGTCTTGGAGGTTCTCATAATCGTGTCTGTTAAAAGTAATTTGACTTTTTCTTTTTCCGCGGCAAGTTTGACTCATTTTGATTGGGCATGCTAAACAGGAAGTAGTATGCGGTGTGACTCACGAAGAGAAGAGGCGTGTGCCATCCACCAGGGTGCAGTTGTAGTGGTAGTGGACCAGGTCGTCCACCTCTGTGGTCAGGTTGCATGCCGGGGGTCGGTGGAGGACCTGAACGTCCACTTGGTCGCTCGGGTTATGGAAGTCGATGACGTGGATGTCAAAGACCAGTACGGCGGAAGGTGGGATCACATTACCTGGAAAAAAATGGGAGGATTTTGAGGAGTTAAGGCATTCATTTGATTTTGTGTCTATCATAATGATTGTTTTTTTTTTTTCCCGATAAAATGTACTTAATTGTATTGCTTTTTTCACCCCTACTCAATTGATATCAACTGTTCTGTAATATTTTTTTATATTTTGTTTTACATTCTAATTAGAGCTGGGAATCTCTGGGCACCTAACGATTCGATTACGATTACGATTCAGAGGCTCCGATTCAATTATAAAACGATTATTGATGCACCCCCCTCCTTTTGTTTTTCTCTCTTTTTTTTTTCAATGTCTTGTACATTAGTTCCGAAATTGTTCAAAAATACTTTCAGGCTAAACCACACTACTATTTCAGTATCAAGTTAACATATAGCAGTAAACAAATATAAAAAAATAACATTAAATAAAAAACTCCAGTCCCCATTCTGTATCAGCAGCTTTAAACTACATTCAATTAGTTTAATGTTGTGAATCAACCGTTAAATTTGTTAAAATTGCTCCTGTTATTCCATAATTTCCCTTTTGTCTACTTTCGACATGTGAAAGTTTTAAAACTATTTTAAAGATAGATTCAAGTCAATATTTTACCGATTTAGGAGTATTTTAGATAAAAAGTTAATTAGGTTTGCTTGGAAGGCTCGCTACAACAGCCTTACAGGGAAGTGTACTGCTTTAAGATGGCGGCCATTTATAACGCCAGCATCTAGCTTTTTGTAGATGTGCTGCTAACACTACCAAATCTATATTGCATCTAGTCCTACATAAATGATATCCACCGTAACATTATATGGATGTACTTGTAGCAGCTTTTCGGCAGCAGTCAGGTATGTTGTTGTGTTTTTTTATCTCGTTGCATGAGTTGAGCTAGAGCCGTGAGTTGAGCATTGGCATTACCCGAGGGGCCGGGTAATGGGAAGCATGATGTTTAGCTACTCTCACTCCGTTCCGTCCCGAAGACCGCGCGGCGCGCTGAGTGTTGTGTACTTCCGCTTTACTTGGCATATTTCAATGATCGGAATTTGGATGTTTGTGAATCGTTCTCGAATCTTCCACGGCCGAATCGTGAATAATCTAAGAATCGGAAATTTTGCACACCTCTAATTCTAATGTATCATTTACATTGTAGGATCCGAAACACTGAAAAGAGATTTTATGAGGGAACGACTCTGAACTTTTTGATGCCCCTACTCATGGAGACTCCTATATGCTCAAGGGTTTAGGTTGCTGAAAATATTTGAATTTTAAGTTTTTGAAAATAGGCCCCCTACAGAGTGGCCCCACGCCCAGTTTCTTGTCGACTGATAGTGAAGTCTATGCTTCTGTCTCCACATTACCAAATTATTATTGATCACTCGCATTTTTTGACCGCATTAGGAAATCTCACGTCTTTTAATACCACAACAAAATCTACTTTGAACGTAACCTACCCGCTCCGCCTTGTCCGTACGCCAGGTGCGGCGGGATGATGACCCTCCTTCGCTCACCCATGCAGACCCCCAACAAGGCCTGGTCCATACCTGCGATCACGTAGCCCATTCCGATGTACGTGTTGTATGTGGTGTTCCTCTGGTAGCTATACGCACATATCAAATCAACAGAAAAACAAAATTGAGTTGCAACCTTAGTCAAAATACATTTTTTGTTAAATAGTATTCTTTTTCCTCATTTGGACTCATTCACTGCCAGTAAAGACAATAGACATCCAATCCATTTGTACTTTGTGAGTTCAAATATGCGCCTGGCTGACCTGGTATCGAAGGTGACGCCGTTCAGGAAGGTTCCGTTGTAGTGGTAGCGGATGTAATCCCCTGCCACGGTCCGGCGATCACACGACTCCGGCACTGTCTGCTCCTCCACTGTGATGTTGTCTTTAGGATTGTGGACGTCAACTAACAGGATATCAAACACCAGAGTGGCGTGGGGGGGAATCTCCACTCCTAGAGGGTGACCGTAGAAACAAAGCAGAAGGAATAATGTAAAGGAATTTAAGACGACCTACCTGACAAAATTCAATGCAGTTATACGAGACTTGACGATTTTAAAATTGCAAGAGCCCCGATAGAAGAAAAAAATATATATAACAGGGGTCGACAATATAAATGGCACCGTGGCCTTGACATACTTTTAAAACTGTCAGGGACACCAGAACGCCTAACCACTTGCCCGGTGGGGCCAGTAAAAATAACATGTTGATTAAAATAAATAAATAAATAAATCTTATTTCACATTAATTCCCAGTGGTTCCGTGTTTTGATGACGTTACGCTATCCCGATCAAAGACAAATTTACAGTCTATACAGCCAGCCGTTGCTCTCCGTGAATCGTAAACACACCTTGTTCGCTCGCACGCTCCCGTGTGAACATGCGCAACCTGATTCATGCTGCTGATTGTTTGTTAGTATCTTAGTACCAACTTAACGTTATATTACATGATGACATGTTTCTGAAACCCCCAGCACCCGGCCAAGCACAGCGGGAAATAAAGATCACTCAAGAAAGAGAAAGTCACCGGCGGAGGGGAGTATAAGTGAAATCCAATATGAAAAGAAAAGAAAAGTTTCAGCCCCAGTGGCGAGACCGCTGTAACTGGCTCGTCTATGATGAGACAAAAAAACGATTTCCTGTGAAGTGTGTAGATCTATACCCACATATGCAGACAAGTAAGATAGAGAAAGGTTAACGAGTATGAAACCTATGGTGTGACCATAACGTGATAATTCATCCGCATGACTACGGAGAAAATAATATCGTCATAACGATGGTCTAGCTTGAAAATCGTTAGCCATAATTGCCTTAGTCATCTCTTTGACTTCTAAATTGTTGCCATGACACCCGAGCCGGGGGAGACTTCCAGAGGGCGGTAATGGGAAGACAGGAAAGCTTCAACCAGATACAAGGCTATCCCGCGGGCCCGCCTTCCCCTGGAGCTCTCGAGAAAAAAAGTGTTTTTTTGTGTGCGTTTGTTTCCCAGAAAAATTTAAATACGTGTAAGTGGTCAGTGGAGTCGATTTGGGTTTATTCATGTTTCTGGTTGAGTAATTCGGGTTCCGGGCTGGGGCACCCCGTAAAGTTGAAAACGGGTAAATGCTGATGCCACACGCCAGTTGCACGCCAACGTTACACAAAAATAATAAAAATTATAAACATCATTTTAGCGCAAAAACTCACTTTTTAATAAATGTACCTCCAATAAAATAAATGTTATTCAAGCAAATTGTTCTTTTTCGTGATTATTGGGATCAATAATTGACACGTTGACCTGGGCCAGTGGTTTTGATCGTGGGGCCAGTGAACTTCTGGGCTAGTGGCTAATTTCCCCTATTATCTACCCCTATGTAATTATAATAATAATAGTAAAACTAGTTTGAATGTAGTATTGTCAAGATAACAATTTTCAACTCGATATTGTTACTCAAAAAATATTTGATACCATTTTTCATACTACATAAATAGTAGAAACTGCAATTTCTGGAGAAATTACAATGGGGGTAAAAATAGATTAATTGTATGGTTGTTGTTGTTGTTATTTAAATTAACATGGGAAATGCAAAAATATACCCCTATTACTATCAAGAGCATAGCAAAATCAAATTCCCCCCATTACAACACATTTCTGGTGACCTGTGTTAGTGCAAAAACAAAAAAAGTGGACATTACACTGTGTTGTCATTTTAATCTGTTTGAGCGGGGCATGTGCGTTAATGCGTCAAATATTTTAACTTGATTAAAAAAAAATAATTACCGCTCGTTAACCCGATAGTTTTGACAGCCCTAGTAATAACCTGAACAAAAATGTTTTTTTTGTTTTTTTTTTAACTTCTAATTTTAAAATTAGCTATCCATCATTTTTTCATCCATATGGAATAAGCTGATTGGACTATTATACAGTACATTTAAATGGTTGAAGTCAGGATTGATTTAACAATAGGAATTGCCCAACACCTCTAAATATCACAAAACAAATGTTTTCAGTGTATATTTACAAAAACAAAATGCTCTATTATGAACATTTCAACCCCCTTCTCACATAACGGACTAATCCATGTTGTTACTACACATACTGTATATACAGTATACTTCATGAATAAGCAATGTAGTCCTGGATCATCATTTACCTGAGCCTTTTTCTCCATAGCCTTTGAAAGGCGGGATGACGATATGGCGGATCTCGCCCACGCACATGCCCAGAAGGCCCTCATCCATGCCTTTGACCAGCCATCCCTCGCCCACCAAGGAGTCGCGAGTCTGCTTCCGCACGTAGCTGCGTGGGGCTCATACAAGCCAAAAAGTCAAACACATAACAGACAACACCCCTGCGTGACAGAGTACAGACAGCACACACAAAAGAGTCACTTGGACCGGAACGGAAATGTCATCCCAAGTCAAGCCAGAGGCGTCGCCCCCCCCCCCCCCCCCCCCAAATCCACCAGTCCGGGCCCGACTTCACCTGGAGTCAAATGTGGTGCCATCCAGAAGAGTGCCGTTGTAGTGGTAGCGCACAAAGTCACTACGCATCACTGAGCGTTTGCAATCTTTGGGGGTGCTAATGGTTTTAGTGACCACCAGGTCCGCTTTGTTCCACAAATCCAACAGAAGGACGTGGAAGACAATCGTCGTGTCCGGAGGGATCACGTCGCCTGCAATCAAAGAAGAAAGATTTTATTTTCAAAGCTACAGTACATACCATATCTGCACAACTTCCCCCAAAATTATAATCCCCATTATTCTGATCAATATTGTAATCGCGATAATTAACCAGGATTATTTAGCATGCTAGGAAAAAAGATATTTTTACTGCAATATTTCTCAGCAAAGTATGCAAAGCTTTCAGTGTAAAATTAATTATCATTTTAGAATTAATAATAATAGAATTTACACTAGAGCACCAGGGGCACTGGAAGTCACTCACAGCAGGGGATGCTGAGGATCTTTTTTTAGTGTTTTCCATCCAAAAACAGCAGTTTCAGTCCAAATTTATCATGCTTGCGCGTATTCTCCATACAGGGCGTGCACAATGGCAGCACACGCGCATGCAGGATAGCTTACGTACTACAACTAGGCTACTAAAAAGACAGCATTCTATTTCACCTACAGTGTGTGTTGGAGTTTTTGTATTGGAAATAAAAGCGCCCATGTATTACAACCACTAGCAAAAAGTATGGAATCACCAGTCTCAGACGAGCACACACTCAGACATTTTATCATGTAGAACAAACTCAGATAAAAAGCTTGAAAAAATAATGAATTAGTTCCAAAGTGCAAGTCTTTAGCATTCAAAAACACTAAAAGAAATGAATAAAAAACAATGTGGTGGTCAATAAATGTTAAATTTATAGAGCAAGTGCAAGGAAATATATATGGAATCACTCCATTCTGAGGAAAAAATATGGAATCATGAGAAACAAACAAAGAAATAACAATCACAACACATCTGTAGTATTTAGTAGGACCACCTCTGGCTTTTATGACAGCTTGCAGTCTCTGAGACATGGACTTGATAAGTATTCTTCATCAATTTGGTGCCAACTCTCTTTGATTGCAGTGGCCAGATCATCCTTGCAGGTCGGAGCCTTGCTGTGGACCAATTTTTTTTCTCAATTTCCACAACAGGTTATCAATAGGGTTGAGATCTAGGCTATTTGCAAGCCATGACACTGACTGTATGAGTCTTTCTCCAAGGAATGCTTGAAGAGTTTTAGCTCTGTGGCATGATGCATTGTCATCTTGGAAAATGAGAAACATATTTTCAATTGAAGGGATAAGAAAATTTCAACGTAAACTGGTGCATTTATTGAAGATTTAACCACAGCCATCTCCCCAGTGCCTTTGTCTGACATGCAGCCCCTTATCATCAAGGACTGAGGGAATTTTGATTTTTTCTTCAGGCACTCATCTTTGTAAATCTCACTGGAACAGCACCAAACAAAAGTTCCAGCATCATCACCTTGTCAAGAGTCGAGAATCTGCATTGGACAAGGTGTCAAGAGTCAAGAATCTGCATTGGACACCCCTTTTTCACAAAACTAAAATAAATTGCACACAAATATCCAACAGCGCTATGCACGGCGGCAGCTCAACAGCAAAAACAAACACGGATGTGGCCACACTGCAAGCATGCCTTACCTATTTGAAGACACCAAAGGACAATCATCTTCATTTTTTAGCTCGAATTGAATTTTAGAAAATCTCGCTGCTTTTGCAAAGAAAAAAAAAAAAAACGCTAATTCGTTTTTGTGCCATGTTATTTCTTCCTCTGTCTACAGTGAACTTTTCCATCCATCCACCCATCCATCCATCCATTATCATCCGCTTATTCCGGGGTCGGGTCGCGGTAGCAGCAGCTTTAGCAGGGAAGCCCAGACTTCCCTCTCCCCAGCCACTTCAGCCAGCTCCTCCGGCGGGATTCCAAGGCGTTCCCAGGCCAGCTGAGCGACATAGTCTCTCCAGCGTGTCCTGGGTCGACCCCGGGGCCTCCCGCCGGTGGCCATGCCCAGAACACATCGAGTAGCGGCTCGACACCAAGCCCCTCCCGGATGACCGAGCTTCTCACCCGATCTCTAAGGGAGAGCCCGGACACCCTGCGGAGGAAACTCATTTCGGCCGCTTGTATACGGGAACTTTTCGAATAATGCCTTATTCAAGCAAGGTGTCAGGTGGTGACCATATTATTAACCCCAAAAAACTTTCAACATATATATTTCATCCCAAAGTGAAATACTCTACTGTTTAAATATGTTTTATTTATTAAAAAACAAAACAAACAAACAGAAAAGAATCTACCAGAACTTTTTTTTCCTCGCCAACACCAGGGGGTGCTGCAGCACCCTCAGCACCCCACTTCCCGCACCGCTGTACAGCACTAATATATACCCTTACTACTTCACGCTTCAAACTTTGCGCCTTCAGTCCATCACAGATTTTTTTTCCAATTAAAAAAAAATAATAATACAGATGAGCAGCCCCCAACCGATCGCATAGTCTCACTCTCACTCCCTTCATCCCTCTCCCTGCTCTTTATTCGTCAGACATGTCACTGCAGTAGCTTATTAAAGTTAACGATGTTGACAGATGTTTGTGTGTGATCTTGCCAGAGTCATAGACTTCAAAAGCTCCGCATGCGTCAATCATCATTTAACTTGTTAAACAGTTGCTGTGGCAACTCATTGTGTGTAAGTGAGCAGCTTGAGAGGATTTGAGTAGACTCACTATGAAGCATTTAATAAGGCCAAGTATTTTCCTATTACTTTACCAGTGTTTAAAAACAGTTCGGTGGGATAGTCACATGTTTAAAACTTATCATAATCATTACATTTGAAGTGCTTAAAAACTATTTATTAAAATATAAGTATATATACAGTGGTACCTCGACATATGATCGCTTCGACACATGATCTTTTCGACATCTGACGTAAAATTTGACTCGCCATTTGTTTCTACATCCGACGACATGCTCTAAATACAACAATCTATGACAGCGCCGCAGTTTCTTTGTTTTCCCGCAAGACGGACGCACGGCAGATTTTCCTGTGAGAGAAATCAGCATGGGTTCCAACAATGTTAGTGCAGATGGTGAAAAAAAAAGGAAAAAGGTGATGCTTACCGTTACCACTGACATGAAGATAGATAAGAAATATATAAAATATAACCGTGGGGTGCGCATCTGTGATATGGCTCAACAATACAGCCATAGACAATCTATGATCTCGGCCGTCCTCCTCCATTCACCAGTCTTTATTTTATTAGTTAAGGTGACAATTACTATTGTTGTAACATCGCCAAAGAAATCGCCAGCTTTGTCAGGTTCTAATCATTTGTTCCATCAATGTCTAGTGTCCCCCGCAGCTAGTAAACAAATTGAAAGTAAAAAGGCTCACTGTCAAGTCAGCCACGCGTTGCATTCAGGTACACCACGCCAACACATTCACCACATTAGAAACTGGTTTGTTACATTATCACAGGTGTTATTTTTACAAATATTATATTATTATTCCGATTTTTATTCGTAATTTATTTGTTTTGCTCTTTGGAATTGATATTTGCAACAGTAACATCAGAATTTATTAAGAATTTAGTGTAGGTTTTCAGGCTGTGGAACAAATTCATGGAATTATAATGAATTCTTTTGGGAAAATCTTGCTCGACATACGGCCATTTCGAGTTACAAACAAGGTCCTGGAACGAATTAACTTTGTACATAGCGGTACAGCTGTACGTATTTTTATCTAATTATACTTTGGGGAAAAAAAAGTGAAAAAAAAAAACATGTCTTACACAGATCTCTTTCCAATGCTAAATCTAAATAAATACACTGAACACACACACACACACAAAAAAAAAAAAAAGTGGGGGGGGGGGGGTGGGTTGTGCTACTTGCGCTTTTTTTTTCGGTGGGTTCTGGTCATAGGCGGAGTTTGACTTTTTGGGCAGGGAGGGGGGGCACAACATGTTGATGACCCCGAACCGGAGTGTCAGCAATAAAATTAACTCACAAGAATATTTATAATAATAAGTTGACGATGATCGTTTTTTGTTTCCCATCATTCTTGAAGGGAATTCTAAATCAGGCTGCTAAGGCAATACTTTTCGCCAAGATCGTCAACCTTTGAATATGGTACGCCCGCCGGTGTCATGCCAATGTAGTTACCCCAGTCAAAAATTGTATCCCCTGGGCGGAGCTATATGGAGGTAGATTTGTGTCTTTATTATTCAATCCAAAAAAAAAGTTCTGAAACCCAAAAAAATGCATCTGAAAGCTATTTTTCTTTGATTTAATTTTTTTATTTGAATTTTTTTTTTTTTTTTTTCTTAGTAATTTTGATTTGTGTTTGGGCCACATTTTCGCTAGGATGTTTTTGTCTTTATTATTCAATCAAAAAAAAAAAGTTGCTTCAAAAAAATTTATATTTTAAAAAGGAAAAATCACTTCAATCAAAAAGAACAATTTCAATCATACAGAACGTTTTTGAACGTGAAAAAATAATTGAGATTGCAAAATTTGCATTTGAACACTTAATTTTTCATTGAAAAAGATTTTTTTTTTTTGATTGAAGCAATCCTTTTTGTGTTTGGGCCAGATTATGGGTAGGACATTTGTGTCTAAATCATTCAATCAAACAAAAAGTTGCTTCAATCAAATATATATATATATATTTTCAATCAAAGAAAAAAACCATTTGAAAAATAAAATTGCACTCCCCTAATTTTTTGTGTGTGTGGGTGAAAATTATATGCAATGCAAATGACCGTCGAAGGTGCTCGTCACACGATCTGTTCAAAAAATAATCTTGACCCATTATAAAAATATATCTTTTGGTTCATTTCATTCATTTTTGTTGCAGTTTTATTGCTTTACAATTTATATATATATATATATATATATATATATATATATATATATATAGAAAAATCAATTTAATGCAATTACACTTTTCGGCCACCGGCCTGGCCCCCCCTTAAAATACGCTTATGGTTCTGGTCCTCATTCGCGAAAAACGAGGGCTCACTGTACATACAGTAAAACCCAAGCCAATGGCGGTTTCTTGTACTTCTAATTCGTTGATCCGCACCTCTTATTTGATTTCATGGCAAGGATGTGATTGTGTTAACTTTTCTTTTAGCGGTTACCTGCTCCGGTGCTGCCGTAGGCCAGGTGCGGAGGGACGGTGATCATCCGACGCTCGTTGACGCACATCCCCATCAGGCCTTTCTCGATGCCTGCAATCAGGCGACCCTCCCCGAGAAGGCCCACCTTGGCTGCCCCTCGCTGGTAACTAAAAAGGGAAAGAAAAAAAAGAAAACATCATACGTGTCAACTCTTAGCAGAAAACTGCAGCAACGACGCCATCTACCGCACAAAGTTACACTCAAGACAAACTTACTATTCGCGATCAAATCATCTAGTTGGCCAAAATGAGGTGGGTCTTTACCTGGAATCGAACGTTTTTCCGTCGAGAAAAGTGGCGTTGTAGTGATACCGAACTTGATCTCCGTCTTGGGCTTGCCGCGTACAAGTTGGTGGGATAAATTGCCTGTTCACGACTACATCGCCGAGCGGGTTGGGGTTGCAGCCCACCGAACACACCAACACGAACAAGATGCAACAGGCAAACATTTTCACAAAATAAAGTTGAAAAATGAAAACATTCGTGGTGATAACTGTTTAGGTTTTGAAGTGGGCTGCAGACGTGGACGACCTCCAAAAGACTGTCTGAAGCCTGCAGGCAGCTTTTTTGAGTAAGGAATGTCGTATTTGGGGGTGTGGGTAAAGCCAATTTAGTGAAGTTAACGATAGAGGAGGAAGCAACGCGCTTCCGGTGAAAAACAACTTCCGGCATCAAAATAAAGTGCTAGAATGTAGGATAGGGGTGTAACAAAATATCGAAATGGTGGTATATTGCGATATGTATTTTTATATCCCAAAAGGTTATTGATATGCTCCTGCCAAGAATCGAGATATCGTTTTGAAAAGGCGTCAATGTTTAAAAAAATAAAAATAAAAAAAAGGAACCAACACGAAAAACCAAAATGAATAAACTTTCGTTCATAAACGTTCGTTCATTTGAAACCTGACCATTCACAGTCATTCATTCCAATTTTGGGGGCATTTACAGATCACTTCCTGTAAAGTTTGAGTTACTGCCTATTCATTTGGGAGATTCCCGGGTCATTTCCTGTTCTGTAACCCAAAAGCAACAGGAAGTGACCCATAAAATGCGTCCAAATCATCAGGAAGTGACCTGTAAAATGCCCCATAATCAACAGGAAGTGACTGAAAATCAATAAGGTAATGACCTGAAATTAGAAGTAAGATCTTAAGCCCGAACCCGACCCGAATTTCGGGCTAACTATGCTAACTTTTTAAAATAAAATATATATTTATATACTGAAGGAGACCTTTTCTCGTAGGTACCGTCTAACTGTCTGCATTACTCTAACACACTTAATATAATAAATCAGGGAATAGAATCGTTTCTCGTATTTACCGTTTGACTGTTTATATTATTCTAACACACCCAATATAAAATAAATAGCACTTATACTGTAGTTTAAGGAAAACAAGCAGAATACAGGGCATAAGAGATAAACAACCCCTTCTTATCACGGAAGCTCAACGTGTGCGTCATGCAACTAACTGAGCAAGATTGACGCTAACAAGCCCACGTCTGCAGCACCAACTCTCCCAATCAGTTCGCCCGGCCAGTCCAGAACAAATTGCAGGACGCCCTGTCCCAACACAAGGAACACCGGAAAACGCCCAATATCCAACTGATAACATGACTGACAAGACTGCAAGAGCCCCTTTGACGCTGAGGTGGCAAAATCCACAATCCTCGTTGCCGTGACAACAGTAACTCCCGAATCCTCCTGTCCAATCCACAAACAGACAATAATCTTAAATAAACACACCCTTCTTCCTGCCCACGCCCCGCCCAGCGAGAACCTTCAAAAGATTGAATGTTTAACTAAGCGTTGTCATTTTTCTCGGGAACCTTTTGTTAACATGTGATAGGGTGACCTTGCTTCCCCGCCTGAGTGTTTCTGTTTCGCCTTGCCGTTTTGACCGCTGTCGACATGAATAAATTGTCAACTTGTTTACGAAGAGCCTTCTTTAAACCTTTCAAAATGGAGTCAGTACAAAGGGTTAAGACTAACGTGAACGCGCAGAGTTTGGCCTTCTGGCCGGATTGTCAGGGACTTGCTGGCCCGGGTCGTTGGAGCTGCGCCAGCGCGGGTCCGGTGGTTCGGCTGGCGCGATTCCGGCAGTCTGGCTAGAAGGTCAGATTCCTTCAATCTGTAGACTAAAACGATGTATGGATGTTAAACTAAGGAATACTTGTTCTAAAATAAATAATTTGGCTAAAAAAGAGAAGGTGCTGTATGGTAGTTGCAACAGGAGCCGCAGAGTCAGAGCATGCCATGCACCCTCCTTTTAATCTTCCCCTCTGCAAGTCCGCAAAACCGCATCTATTACATATTTTTGACCCGGTATTTCGATATGGAGCAGCAAGAAGTTAAAAACAAACTAAAGACGGGGGAATTGAAAAGACAAACACGCACCGGTAAGTGTGGGGTGTGGAGAGGCTGCCACTGACGGCCATAGATGTTCAATCATTTTGAAGTGGGAGGGATGGCAGCAAATCATTCGCTGCTACCCCTCCTACTTCAAATGGATTGGACGTTTATTAGTGATAAACTCATTCCAATTCACAGCAGAACCTTCTTTTTCTTGTTCATTAGTTGTTTTGTAGAATATCCTAATATGATTTCCTGACCAATGTATCGATATCATGAGAGCATCATTTTCATGAGTTTTGAATCGCAAATCGGATCGAAAGGTACCAAGAGGTTCCCGCCCCTAGTGTAGGACAAAAAATCTTAACTCATTGACTACTATTCACCAGAGGTGGGTAGAGTAGCCAAAAAAATTGACTTAAGTAAGATCTGCGTTAGTTCAAAATATTACTAAAGTCAAAGTAGTCATCCAAAAAACGAACTCAAGTACAAGTTTAAAAAAGTATTTGGTGAAAAGAATACTCAAGTAATGAGTAATAATATTGTGAGTAACTGCTTAAGATGTTGTTTAATGGTATTTTGTTATCTTAGCATAAAGTTATCTTCATTAACTGTTGTTATTATTCTACACTACAGGGTGGGGCAGAGCAACTTGCTTATTTAAATTTGGCGCCCTGAAGCGATGGTTACTCTGAGGATGGTAGGGATGGACTTATTTGAGAGGGTGGGGCTTAAAGTTTGGTTCTTAACGTGCTGTATTCATTTTGTCTTTATTTTTTCAGGAACTCCAGTGAGCATCTGAAAGAGTTCAAATCATTTCCATTCAATCGTTTCCACATCGTATTCGACTTACAAGCGTCCTCAAAGAATGACTAAAACACCAATTTCAAGGTACAATTGTACACAATACTCATTTTGAACCAGAAAAAAATATTTGCCCAGAAGTAGTTTCCATCTTTTATTAATTTGCATAGTTCTTGTACAGAGAAGTAAAATTACATTTCTTTTTCAGACCAAGAACTAGCAAGCGTTGACTTGTATTCTATGAAAGCAATCAGATTTCCCAATAACATTGAAATGTTCTTTTGAATAAGGTGGGAAACATCTTGCTTTTCCAAATCTTTAACATCATTGCTGTTAATACTATGTCATGAATTCATCCGAGGCGGTTGGGAGAGTGGGCAGGGGGGCTATTTAGACAAAGTAAGCAGTAAAAAGTACAAATATTTTGAAAATATAGGGAGTAAAGCGAAAAGGTCAGCAGAAAATGAAATGTAAAACTATTGCAGATACCTGAGAAATCAACTAATTTCACATAAACATAATAAGGTACAGATTCGTTTCTATGAAAAGGCTTCCCATTGTACTTTTATTTTGAAATCGCATCTGTTAGCTGCCAAAAAAAGGTACCTCAAGGACGTTTTTAGAGAGCTGTAAAAGGCCCTGTAAATGGTCTTTCTTTTAATATGATATATAATATAATATAATTATGTAAAGTGCAGCATTTCCCAACCTTTATTGATCCAATTCATGTATGACGTATTTGAAAATTTGTACACCACCAAGCAAAAATGTCACAACGTTAATCATGTTGACGTATTATAAAAGCTGGACCTGTTTGATATGCCACTTTTGTGAATACAGTGGTACCTGTACTTACAAAATTAATTGGTTCTGTAAGTAGTTTCGTAACTTGAAAATTCTTTAAGTAGAGACGCGTTTTTCATGTGAATGCCCTAATCTGTTCCAAGCCCCCCAAAATTGAGACATAAATCTTAAATAATGCTTAAAAATGCGTCAAAACATGTAACAAATACACGTTACAAATAGATTATTGCACAATAAACATAAAATCAGAGTTGTGCATAATGTAAAAAAACAAGAATAGCGTAAAGAATAAAAGCTAATACACTTATGTAAAGCTGTTGGAACACGAGAGGCGTAAGGGGACACTGGGATACACATACACATACAGCAGAGGTCCCTCTTAGCCAATTGGATGGCAGGAATGCTCGGAAATAGCCAATGGCAAAGCAGCTATAAGTATGCTACGTTCAGTAAACTGGGAGCTGCGAGTAGCAGCCCGTCCTTTATTTTTGCGTTTCGTATCCTTAATTTTTTTTCCGTAGCAAGAGGCAATATTTCCCTTTGAAGCGTGTTTTAACCTGATTTAACCTGAAAATTCTGTTTGTAGGGCATTTGCAAGTAGAGGTACCACTGTATTTACACTTTTAATGCCAGACTCAAAAAAACATATCTATTGAATAATAAAGCTTAAAAATTCCAAATAGCGTACCGCACAAATGCTATTTTTAGACCGCAAGGCTGCGTGACGTCACCATCATAAACCGGAAGGGGGTCAACATAGAAGCGTGCTCACATACAACCCATGCTAGTATTGCTTGTTTTCTGCCGGTAATCCTTCAAAAAAAAAACGTGCCGAGCAGACACTGCTGCTATGGAACATGTAGAAATGACTGTAGACATTATGACAGATGAAGGATGTTTTCTTCATACCTTTCCTGGAGCCAAAAACTCAGAGGAAAAACATGTAAACAATGGATCAACTTGTGCGGATGTCCAAAATCCCAGTTTAAAGCCAGCAAGGTGAAGCCATTCACCGTCACATGCAGTAAACATTTTGTTGAGGGCCATGGTTTTACAGATGACAATCCTTATCCATTGCCTGCCACAGCCTGCCCCGAAGAGATAAGTCATTTTGATATTTTTACTTATTTCTAAGGCTGTCAAAATTTTCGTGTTAACGGGCGGTAATTAATTTTTTAAATTAATCACGTTAAAATATTTGACGCAATTAACGCACATGCCCCGCTCAAACAGATTAAAATGACAGCACAGTGCCATGGCCACTTGTTACTTGTGTTTTTTTGTGTTTTGTCACCCTTTACTGGCGCTTGGGTGCGACTGATTTTATGGGTTTAAGCACCGTGAGCGTTGTGTGATCATTGACATCAACAATGGCGAGCTATCAGTTTATTTTTTGATTGAAAATTGTACAAATTTTATTAAAACGAAAACATTAAGAAGGGTTTTAATATAAAATTTCTATAACTTGTTCTAACTTTTATCTTTTAAGAACTACAAATCTTTCTATCCATGGATCGCTTTAACAGAATGTTAATGTTAATGCCATCTTGTTGATTCATTGTTATAAATAACAAATACAGTACTTATGTACAGTATGTTGAATGTATATATCCGTCTTGTGTCTTATCTTACCATTCCAACAGTAATCTACAGAAAAATATGGCATATTGATTACGATTAATTAATTTTTAAGCTGTGATTAATGCGATTAAAAATTTTAATCGTTTGACAGCCCTACTTATTTTGTAGCGTGGTGTTTTGCCGTGCTGCACCTGACTACCACTGTTGTTACCTTTTCTGTTGTTAAAAAAACAACTCTAGTAAGGGGAAAGTGTAAAAAAATTAATAGAATTAAGATTTGTTATTGTTGAAAAAAATTAAAAGTGATCGTTGGTTGTCACTGAGTAGCACTTGCAATTGCTACACAAAAATATATTACCCCCAAGAACGGTCAGAGACCTAAGACAACCAGAGGATATAATATATGAGAGAGAAAGGATAGCCTGGTGAAACAGGAGAATGTCATTGTCAGTGGTGTAAAGCAATTCACACAAAAAAAGGTGTCAATAAAAATGCTACCTCTGGATCAGGACGGCTCTTTTTCCCGTCTTTTTCAGCTCTCGACACTCATGCCATCTCTTTAACTGAACATTTGTATGTTCTTCTTCCACATCTTTACCAGTGAATTTAGCACAAGAGACATCATTTTTGGATAGCATTGGTAGGTTTAGCTCAGTAAACATCTCGTTCCTACACTATTTACATGCATCTAGCATGAAGAACAAAAGCAAGTTAGACCCCCCTAGCAACAGTTGCTAACGTCATGAATATTAATGAGCAAAGGTGACGTGTTACGTGCAGTACGCTATTAAAGATTTTTTTTTCTCTGAAAGGACGAAGAAGTGGGAAATTTTCATGTACAGTTCACAATCTATACAAACATTTGCTCAAGAAGAATTCTGTGGACTACGGAATAACTAAAAGTGTCTTATTGTAAGGCGGGATTTAAACATGCAGTCAGCACCATGTGAAAGTTAAAAATAAAAGAAACATCTAGGTGAACACTGGGTCCGAACACTTTTTTTCCCTGGGGACTAAATTTGTGATTGTATGTTAAATGGGTTACAGACAGATTACTGCTTTTACACATTATCCACACCCAGAGATACATTCACACATCAATGCATATTTACGTATAAGAGCAGAAGAGGTCGCTACTTGCAGATATCTATATTGCCATTAAATGTGCAGGGGCGGAGTAGAAGCGGCATGTCCATCATGCCTAGTGACATCATCTCGTGAAAGACGGGATGGAAGAAAAAAGAAGGAAAGGGGAAAAGATGGTAAGAGAACAGGGCTTCCACAGCGGCCCCAAAAGGGAGGATAGTACCTTAAAATGTCCCACATGCTCAGGGAATTTGTTTGGAATGAGGATCAAACACCGGAAGATCTGAGGATATGCAGAGAAGAGTAGAAAGAGAAAAAGCAGAGAAGAAGAAATATCATCTACAAGGATAGAAAACTAAAACTGGAGAAATTGTGCTTTATTATAATTTTCTCTATTTGCAAAAATGGCAGCCCAGCTAGGTTCAGGACTCAAAGGCGGGGTCGTACCTTCCTCTCCGGATGTTTCTGTATTCACGATGAAGACAGAACCAAGATGTGGAGACACAAACAAGACAACTTTGACTTTGGTGGTAATTATAAAAACGTTCCTCTGTTATTCACTGAAAAAATTACTTATCCCCTGTTTTGTGCTCTTTCTGAAACTACTTTACATGCTTTAAGATTGCACAACGGCACTGGTTAGTCCATTCATATTGACAATATGAAGACATGCTTACTTGAATCCCCATCCAGTGCCTCCCAGGACAATGGCAGCCAACAAAATGGCACCGGCCACTGAGCCAATGATGATGTTGGTCCCACTCGGACCTGTAGAATCGAGTAATACAAAAAACTGTGAAATATTCACTACCCATGACGCAAATACCATATTTTTCTGACTATAAGTCGCTGTTTTTTTCATAGTTTGGCTGGGAGTGCGACTTATACTCAGGAGCGACTTATGTGTGAAATTACTAACACATTATGATATCATTTCACATGTTATTTTGGTGTTTTGGAGTGACACTGATGGTTTGGTAAACTTGTTAACATGTTCTTTATGCTATAGTTATCTGAATAACTCTTAATAGCTATGGCAACGTTCGCGTTCTGCCTTTGACAATGTGTGTTCAATTGTATTATTGACTTTTTTATATTAAAATGCATGCTTTTGATTTGTGGCGCTTTCACGCCCACGTGGGTGCGCACTCGCACTTGTTTACGCGAAGAAGAGCGCTCACACGCCAGAAGAAGACTGACAGCTTTGCAACTCTGAGTGAGTGGGTGAGTTAGCGAGAGAGAAACACGGCTGCGAACCTACGTTCATTGTTTATGCTTGTAAAATATCTCTACAGAGGCAACGCCTGTGTGTATCATGTTTTCTGCTGTTGTTGTGTGTTTTCCACTCGCGATCGGACACTTAGAGCCAGTTGTGTGGTTGTTTGAACGATATGCTAATGCTAGCGAACGCATGCTAACCGTTTGTGTCATTGCTGTAATAGCACCGAATTATCATTTATTTACGTTGATGCCAACCTGTTTATTATCGAGGACGAAATTGATTCAGCAAATTATACGGACGTCCAGCATCGTCATTTGGGAGTTTAGCTCGCTGTATAGCCAGGACCGAGCCGTAGCGTCCTGGTGAGGTCTGTATATTCGCATTTCGGTGTTCATGCATTATGTAACATCATACTGCACACTTATTCAGCATGTTGTTCTCTATTGTATTTTTATATTAAATTGCCTTTCAAGATGACATATCTGTTCTATGTGTTGGATTTTATCAAGTAAATTTCCCCCAAAAATGCGACTTATACTCCGGTGCGACTTATATATGTTTTTTTTTCCTCTTCGTTGGGCATTTTATAGCTGGTGCGACTTATACCCAGGTGCGACTTATAGTCCGAAAAATACAGTAGACGTCAAAGGCAGCCGATGAGTTCATCAGATTTCCCCAAAAAGTTACCTTTATGCTTCGCCGGGCCTTCATATGGCGTGGGAATAGGAATGGGGTCAAACACGCTGCAGTCCTTCCCGGTGTAGTCCGGGTCACAGATGCATTTAACTTCATTGCTACATGTCTGGAAGAGTTCAAACGTGAAACATCTTCATATTTATCTACAAAATAAAACTATAAAAATCCTAGAAAGGAGGGTGCATCAGTCTCACGCCATGATGGGAGCAAATGCGTGAAATGGACGAGCCAGGACACATGCTGAGGTTGAAGGTGTTGACCGGGTGGCAGCGGCGTTCAAGACACATCATGTTTGGCCCGCAAGGTGTTCCATCCTCCACGTAGCCCAGGTCCAAGCCATCATCCAAAACCGCATGACCACCCCTTTTATTTATTAAAAAATGTAGTCAATAATAGTCACTTTAACTTCTACAGTTTGTGCTAATAATTCGAGCCATAGATTTCATAATGGTATTGACGGGTCAGATCGGTCATGCACTGCGCCTTGCATTCAAGTAGGGGGCCGCCCACATCAAGAGGAGCTATTCACAAACACATGCCGGATTTCTGTTGAAAAAGTACGAAAACTGTACCGGATACAAACAGGAAGGATTGTCTCAGGAGTGATTTTTTCGAGGATTCAAGGAAATTATTATATTTGTCGTACCATGCATGCATTTTGAAATTTTGTGAAAAAAAATCAAAGGGAGAAATTACCCGCTACTGCATTGGCATCATAGTTCGCAATATTTACGTAAAATAAATGCTAACTACACGTTTTTTTTGCTTTTAACCAAGAATCGAGACTGTTTTACATCCATATCTATTAATAATTCGGGGATTTAAGCAATTATTCACAAGAATTTTCCCCAGAAAAGCTTTGTTTACATAAGGGACTAGCGTTGTACTTCGACATATTTACGTAAAATAAATGCTAACTGCACGTTTTGTTTTTTTTTTGCTTTTAACATAGAATCGAGACTGTTTAAGTCCATATCTATAAAGAATTCGGGGATTTAAGCATTTATTCACAATAATTTTCACCGGAAAAGCTCTGTTTACATTAGGCGGTGGCTAGCTACATTCACTATCAGACTAGCATTGTTCTTCGACATATTTACGTGAAATAAATGCTAACTGCGCGTTTTTTTTTTGCTTTTAATCAAGAATCGAGACTGTTTTACGTCCATATCTATGAAGAATACAGGGATTTATGCATTTATTCACAAGAATTTTCAACGAAAAAAGCTCTTTGTCCATGATTCCACTCGGTCAGCTTTGATGGCCTCGCCAACAATGCAGGCCACCTATTTATCGGCCCCGCGCCCCGTGTCCCGTCAATACAGTATGAAGTCTATGTCTGAGCAATAACACATCTATATTTTGCGTGAATGCAAAATAACTGCCGCATCTTGGCGATTGAGATCCCTCTGGAGTATTGTATCAACATCATGAGGCTTGTTACATTGGCATTGACATTAATTTGTGTTAGTTTTCATGGGAAAAAGCATCTCTAACAAAGGGGTAAAATCTTATACATTTCAAAAAATGTAACTTGCATCTTTGGAAAGCATGTGCAAATCATGCAACAATATTTAAGACATTAGAAATTTAGGAAATACAAGTGTAAAAAATGTGAATTTGGCACAAAAAAAAAATTAGAAAATATATTACATAAATTTAGTGCTGCATGGATAAATCGACTAACTCGAGTAATTCGATTAGAAAAAAAGATTCAAATTTTAATTAAAGTGGTGTTGTAATGGTTTGCTTTAAAAGTGTTTGCATTTAGTTTTTTTTATTTGGCTGGATACACTGCCCTCTACTGGTACGGTGAATATGACATTACTCATTTCACATGGCTGAATCCAGCTGCTCCCTGTTAAGACCAATACAAGCGCTAATGTTTTTTTGATGCATTCATAATTTAGTTTATAGGTACTGTATGTTTAGTTGTTTTTTTGTGGGAATATGTGTTTGTAAAAAAAAAAAAAAAAGCTGCTCCCTGTTAAGGCTAACATAAGTTTTTGTTTGAGCTAATATGTTTTTTTATGCATTCGTAATTAAGTTTATAGGAATATTTAGCCGTATTTCTTGGAATATGTGTTTGAACGTTTTGTTAAGAACATTGTAAAAAAATTTTTAGCATTTTATAGCATTTAAGCTAGCGGACCTTTGCAATCTAAGTTAGCTATTTGTTCTTTTGTTGTACTTAGATCCTCATTTATTTATTTTTTTATACTGTATGAGGCTCAGCTCAGGTGTTTTAATGTTTCATGTTACTTATCTGATTACTCGATTATTCTGACTAACTAGTTCATCAATTACACGACTACTAAAATAATCGATTACTCCCGGTATAGTCCCTGGGTTACGAACATGTTCCGTTCCTATGCTGGCGATGCAACCCGAATTTCTGTGTATATCGGCATTAATCCTTTAGTACCCAAAGAGACCCTCTGAACCTCTAAATAACTGTCCAAAAACATGTTTTATATGTTATATTAATAAGATAAAGTAAAAAAATAAGATGCTGTGAGGTACGTTGTGTTAAATGCCTTTATATTCAATGACTAACTGGGCTTTAATTTTTTTATTTTTTTTTTAAACTATTCGGGCTTTACTCATGAATGAGTCGCTTTGCTGAGAGAAAAGGGCGGCTGTGGAAAGAGTAGGGAGGCGAGAGAAGTGTGATATGGCCGCGAGCCCGCCGTCCGAACACAAAAAAACGGATTGGGACGCAGCAGCAGCAGCATGAGAACAACGAAGTGGGACCTGACGCCGTCAGGAAGTCAAGGACGGCGGCGACGCTGCGGGGAAAGGAGAGGATCTTGACATGGTAAGAACTAGGTATTGGTTACACAAAAAAAATAAAAATGTAGACAGAATGGCGGACGAGACTCCAGCGTCGTGAAGTCAAAATCACGGAAGTCGGGTCATATGATCACAGACACACTGACCGACAATGAGGACATAGTCCGACAGTGACACTCACTATATGTCCAAACCAATGTTCTTTCCCGGAAATTTGGTCAGTGCTCTGATGAGGTCGAGCTCGCCTTGTTCAAGGCCTATTGTACACCCCTCTACACTGCGCATCTGTGGTCAAATTATAATAAAACAAGCTTTCTCTCTGAGAATCTTCTTGAAAAAGCCTAGATGGTGCAGTGCCTCTGAAATGTTTGTAGCTGCTCGGGTGAATACTTTCCACTTTATTCTAAGGGTCATCATATTTAATTTTATTTATCGTTTGAAGTGTTCTAAAAATGTTGTTGTCTTGTGCCTGACTAAGTCTGCCTAGCAACAGAACCAGGGAATAAGATGCTGTTTTTACACAACGTGTAGACTTTAACAAGAAGTATAAATTACGAAAGGGGTTTATAGAAAGTAAGCATATACAGTGCCTTGCAAAAGTATTCGGCCCCCTTGAATCTTGCAACCTTTCGCCACATTTCAGGCTTCAAACATAAAGATATGAAATGTAATTTTTTTGTCAAGAATCAACAACAAGTGGGACACAATCGTGAAGTGGAACAACATTTATTGGATAATTTAAACTTTTTTAACAAATAAAAAACTGAAAAGTGGGGCGTGCAATATTATTCGGCCCTTTTACTTTCAGTGCAGCAAACTCACTCCAGAAGTTCAGTGAGGATCTCTGAATGATCCAATGTTGTCCTAAATGACCGATGATGATAAATAGAATCCACCTGTGTGTAATCAAGTCTCCGTATAAATGCACCTGCTCTGTGATAGTCTCAGGGTTCTGTTTAAAGTGCAGAGAGCATTATGAAAACCAAGGAACACACCAGGCAGGTCCGAGATACTGTTGTGGAGAAGTTTAAAGCCGGATTTGGATACAAAAAGATTTCCCAAGCTTTAAACATCTACAGGAGCACTGTGCAAGCCATCATATTGAAATGGAAGGAGCATCAGACCACTGCAAATCTACCAAGACCCGGCCGTGCTTCCAAACTTTCTTCTCAAACAAGGAGAAAACTGATCAGAGATGCAGCCAAGAGGCCCATGATCACTCTGGATGAACTGCAGAGATCTACAGCTGAGGTGGGAGAGTCTGTCCATTGGACAACAATCAGTCGTACACTGCACAAATCTGGCCTTTATGGAAGAGTGGCAAGAAGAAAGCCATTTCTCAAAGATATCCATAAAAAGTCTCCTTTAAAGTTTGCCACAAGCCACCTGGGAGACACACCAAACATGTGGAAGAAGGTGCTCTGGTCAGATGAAACCAAAATTGAACTTTTTGGCCACAATGCAAAACGATATGTTTGGCGTAAAAGCAACACAGCTCATCACCCTGAACACACCATCCCCACTGTCAAACATGGTGGTGGCAGCATCATTGTTTGGGCCTGCTTTTCTTCAGCAGGGACAGGGAAGATGGTTAAAATTGACGGGAAGATGGATGCAGCCAAATACAGGAACATTCTGGAAGAAAACCTGTTGGTATCTGCACAAGACCTGAGACTGGGACGGAGATTTATCTTCCAACAGGACAATGATCCAAAACATAAAGCCAAATCTACAATGGAATGGTTAAAAAATAAACGTATCTCCATCCAACCTCACTGAGCTCGAGCTGTTTTGCAAGGAAGAATGGGCAAGAATGTCAGTCTCTCGATGTGCAAAACTGATAGAAACATACCCCAAGTGACTTGCAGCTTTAATTGGAGCAAAAGGTGGCGCTACAAAGTATTAACGCAAGGGGGCCGAATAATATTGCACGCCCCACTTTTCAGTTTTTTATTTGTTAAAAAAAGGTTAAATTATCCAATAAATTTTGTTCCACTTCACGATTGTTGTTGAACTTGTTGTTGATTCTTGACAAAAAATTAAAATTTTATATCTTTATGTTTGAAGCCTGAAATGTGGCGAAAGGTTGCAAGGTTCAAGGGGGCCGAATACTTTTGCAAGGCACTGTATCTTACTATATGCTTACCTGCAGTCCAAGTATCTATTGTGATGATAGATAGTCAAACTTGTCAGTTTGCCTTGCAACTCGCCAAAACTAGGCTTTTCGGTCACATTGGTGCACAGAAGCAGACCGCACAGAACGTCCCTGAACAAAGCAAAACAGACAGAAAAACCAGAAATGAATGACAGCACTTCACCTATCCCAAATTTTGTTGTCTTGCAGAAAAACAAAAATGATTGACTGATCAACAGCGCTCACTCACTGCTTGTTGCAATGCATCCATCCCTGACCGCCAGGCTCTGGCCCGCAGTTTCCTTTCTCCGTGCCCTCGGAATTGAGCTTTTCGTAGCAGAACCTGTCAGCGGCGTCTACGAAAAAAATAAGAGTCGTGAAAAAGGACTTCTGAGCGTCGAGGGTTTCCTGCCAAATCCTTACTGAAGCCCCACAAACTCCGGCACTGGCTGTCTCTGGTTTTACAGCGACCACCGTAGCAGCGACCCTGAGGAAGAAGAGGTCAAGGGTCACCATAGAGGGAAGTGGTGGACACGCCCATCAAAGGGAGGCGACCTTACCTGGCCGGCCTCGCAGGTGTAGCCGTCTAGTTTGTGTACATTGTGAGGACACTGCGGTACAAAGTGAATTTAAAAGGTTTACTGAGAAAAGAATATCCATCATTGGCTGCTATTGACAGAAATTGACATCCAATCCAATTTGACTGGAAGAGGCATGATTGCTGCCAGGTCCTCTCAGTCAAAATGGACAGGATGTCAATCACCATCAAAGGCAGTCAATGATTTCCTACCTGGCTGGAATCACCCGAGCAGGTTTCTGGGATATCACAGTCATTGACGGCCTCACGACATGTCACACCTCTCAGCTCATACTGTGAAAACAATTAAAAAATGACACACACTTTGGACAATATACACGCAAAACACTCACCTTGCAGTCCCTGCAGCAAAGGCCGTTGCTGCACATTGCATTGTGGGTAAGTGTGCACTTCTTGCAACAATTGGCGCCGCTGCGGGTGCAATCCTAGCAGGCCGGATTGGGAACTTTACCATAGGTTTGTGGTGAAAACTGTCGAATGGGCAAGTAGTTACCACAAGTGTCCCGCAGTCGCACTCCTCTCCCAGTTCCACGTATCCGTTGCCACACTCGGGCGGGTCCAGAAGCTACAAAATATAAATTTTGTTCAATTCTAAGACATACTTTTCAATAAAGTTCAATAGTATATTCAGGTGATTATTGTCAGGTCAATGTGAAGCTGCAGTCAAAAAATACAATGCAACACTTCTGTCGTCTTGCGACCAGACTCACTTCCAGAGGTGGGTATTAACGTGTTACATGTACTCCGTTACATTTCCTTGAGTAACTCTTTGGACGAATAATGCTTCATTTCTGTAGATACTTGTTTTATTGCAGGAATTCAATGGGTTTTTTTGTATTCCTTTGACTTAATGTGGTTATGTATTGGGTTTTTGTAAAATATCATTATAACAACAGTTGTGCTGAGGAAAAAAAAGTACTATTGTTTAAAAAAATATATAGATATACTGTATATATATAAGCAGTTACTCATAATATTACTCATTACTTGAGTATTCTTTTTACCAAATACTTTTTCACTTGTACTTGAGAACATTTTTTGGAGGAATACTTTTACATTTACTTGAGTAATGTTATTTTGAAGTAACGCTACTCTTAATTGAGTAAAATATTTGGCTACTCTACCCACCTCTGCTCACTTCACATTGAAATGATATTGTCACCATCTCCAGGACTAATTGTATCAGAATAATTTTAACAAAGATCTCCTTTACCTTACTGGGTTTGTTGAACAAGCAACTGCCACCACCTTGCTGCAGAAAGCGAAGATATTCGTCGATACTACAGCGAGAGAACTTCCTAGGCAGGTAGTAGCTGATTGATGTTTTAGAAAAAACAAAAAAATCCTCTATTAAATTTGCTTTTAAAAAAGACCGCATTCTTTTGCACTTACCCAGTGTCTTCCATGATGCATCCCAACCACGGATCTGGACATCTGCAATCTCCTGTCATTAAAGTTCACAAACAAAGTAGGGCTGTCAAACGATTAAAATTTTTAATCGAGTTAATCACAGCTTAAAAATTAATTAATCGTAATTAATCGCAATTCAAACCATCTCTGAAATATGCCTTATTTTTCTGTAAATTATTGTTGGAATGGAAATATAAGACACAAGACAGGTATATACATTCAACATACTGTACATAAGTACTGTATTTGTTTATTATAACAATAAATCAACAAGATAACATTAACATTCTGTTAAAGCGATGCATGGATAGAAAGACTTGCAGTTCTTAAAAGATAAATGTTAGTACAAGTTATAGAAAATTTATATTAAAACGCCTCTTAATGTTTTCGTTTTAATAAAATTTGTAAAATGTTCAATCAAAAAATAAACTAGTAGCTCGCCATTGTTGATGTCAATAATTACACAATGCTCATGGTGCTTAAACCCATAAAATCAGTCGCACCAAAGCACCAGCAGAGGGGGACAAAAAACACAAGTAACAAGTGGACATGACACTGTGCTGTCATTTTAATTTGTTTGAGCGGGGCATGTGCGTTAATTGCGTCAAATATTTTAACGTGATTAATTTAAAAAATTAATTACTGCCCGTTAACACGATAATTTTGACAGCCCTAAAACAAATATGATACAGGGGAACACAATTTTTGTTGCATAAGGTCTAACAGCAATTCTTTATCATGTCAGGTTTTTTAACTATGGGATCCCTCTTTTCTTCAAAAATATTGCACTTAGCATACAGTATGTGCTTGAAAAAGCAGGCATGACTGCAATGTTTATTTAAAGCAACACTTGGTAACTTTTCAACCTATATAAAATATTTTCATAACATTTTTGATGATATGTTGACTGACAACTAGTTGAATGACAACTCTTTTAAAGCTTGAGGGGGTCTGTATCGCTTTCACTGGCACTAATTAACTTTGAGGACAAAAAAACCTACGTCACTTCCCCCTTTCACCATTCGTTATTAAGACGGAAGTTGATGTGAACGCTTTCGCGCAAATTCTGTGAAGATGGCAGCGCAATAAAAGTGACATGAGGAGACAAAAAAAAAAAAAAGAAAAAGAAAAGAGGCTAACAGGATAAAAGGACCCTCAAGGATAAATAAAGTCTGGTAGGAAATACGGTACAAAATCAAACGTTTCTTATATACAACATCATCAAATGCTATTGTTTAGCCACAATTAGATTCATTACCTCATTACTATTCATCTTTCACACAGCTGCTGAAAACAGAAATGTTGTTTAATCCATCTGCATCAGTACGCCATTTGTTGTTCAAACAGCATAAAGATCTAACCTAACAGATTTCTTTTTCAAATTGCTACCCAGTGTGATCATTCTATTCATAGTTTTTGTCAATGATGACGATAACAAAAAATATTTCATCGACGATTTTTCTCATGACAAACACAAGATGGTGACGAACTAAAAAAGTGTCTTGGGAGACCAAAAAGTAACGAGATAAATGCCAGTTTTCATCTGACGAGACGAGAACAAGATGAAAATGTGCCGTAGTTTCTATCATATGCTAACAATGTGTGACATTTTCTGATTGTACGAGTAGTTAGCCTGCACCATGCGCCCCTCCACTCACCGATGCCCTCTCCAGACTTACTTGTTTTGAAACACATGGTAAGAGTTGATTTCTTATTTTTCAAGAGATAATAAGCAATGTTATTTTAGCCTTTAAAGGGCTGTGCTGACTGATCACCACATACTAAATTTAACTCATTGCGTTAGCGTAGCATTCGCGTTAACATTAGCATTTAGCATTGTCTTAAACTCTCGGGCAACTTTTTTTTTTTACATACAGTTCGTGCTATCCAGGTGGGTATAATTACAGAAAATAATGTAATTTTTTTCCTGCTCAGTGTGTATTATCATCACCAAGTTGGCGTTTTCCTTGTAGACGCTGCAATAAGTGCTTGTTTGTCAATGCTCTTTTGAAGTTGTTGGAAATCTTTATTTTAGGACTGAATTTTTTTGATTTTACAGATGAAAATATTTTGAGTAATCGTCGCCCAAAATTAAATGAAATTCGTCAACGGAAAATAGACGAAGAACACATTTTGAAATGACTAAGATATGACTAATAAGTATTTTTGTCCAAAAGACTAAGACAAAAATGGGCTGCCAAAAACAACACTGAATTCCTAGTTTTTGGAAGAAGAAATCGAAAGTCATTCAGCTAACCTGCGGCAGGTCTATCCTTGTTCCTCAGCATTCCGATGTTCTGGCCCAAGCGTTTGAAATGACTAAGATATGACTAATAAGTATTTTTGTCCAAAAGACTAAGACAAAAATGGGCTGCCAAAAAAAACACTGAATTCCTAGTTTTTGGAAGAAGAAATCTAAAGTCATTCAGCTAACCTGCGGCAGGTCTATCCTTGTTCCTCAGCATTCCGATGTTCTGGCCCAAGCTCTGGCACAGCGTGATGGCCACTGGACCCACTGCGCCAAACTAAACAAGCGAAACAACTTAGCTCAGGAACATGCGCGAAGAAAGTTCTGGCTTGAGTGAGCACCTCACCTCGTTGATGCCGCCGCCCCTGTTGAGCGAGCAGACGCCGCCGACGTATGCGGCCTCGCTGCGGCTGCTCATGAACGTCCTCCCGCTGCAAAGACACATAAGGAGAGCAAGTCTTGAGCGGGAGAGAGGTAGGACGAGATGGAGGTGACGGGGGTGGCGAACCCACGAGAGGAGGTGCACCGCATCGCAGCGTTCGCGGATGCTCGCTTTCCGGTATTTCATGAAGTCGCGCAGGGTGACCAGGGCGTCGTCACCCACCGAGATTCGGTTCTCTGACGACCAGGTTTCCATGGCGACCAGGACGATGCGCGTGTTGAGCTGCTCCTTGTAGATCTGTGAGTCATTATGGTCGCTATTTTCGGGTTAGTTTTTTTGTGTTCAGGTCAAAGCAATGAAATACTGGCATCAAGGAAGTATGTTAAAGTGAGGTGAAGAGTTTCACTTGGGTAAATGTAGTGCACTCCAGCAATCTTGTTGCACTGATAGGTGACGACAAATATTTTTTAATAGATTTCATGATTTTCCAAATAGAAGTTCTGTGAAAAATAAGAGAAAAACTTCAACTAAAGTTATGGGAAAAGTGCCCCTATTCTATTGGGCCATTATCAAACGTGTGTGAAATTTCCGATTCTAAGATTATTCGCAATTCGGCCGCTGAAGATTCAAGAACAATTCACAAAAAGCCATATTCTGATTATTTAGGTAGGGCTGTCAAATTTATCGCGTTGACGTGGGGTAATTAATTTTTTAAATTAATCACGTTAAAAATTTTAATGCATGCGCGGGACGTCCCTTTCATGCATTGCCGCAAACAGACTACAATGGCGCCGTTTTATGTATATTGAGAGCTAAGAGGCAGAGACAAGCGAGAAGAGTGGACTCGGGCATTCATTGGGGCACGCTATTTATTGGCATAAGCTTTAGCATCTCTTCCACAACAATTATAACTATTGTGGCGAGCGACGTGTGGTAGAATGAGAGATAATCTTTTTCTTAACACCCTATATCAGGCATGTCCAAAGTCCGGCCCGGGGGCCAAATGCGGCCCGTGGTCAAATATAATCCGGCCCCCAGCCTCTGTCATAAAATCAAAAACGCCTGGCCCGCACACAAACTTAATAAATTGGTCAGCAGTACTGTTACCAGCGTATGACGGAGCTTACACACTAAATGCTGCTCCTCATTTACCCACTAAAAGGCAGCAGCACTCTAACATTACCCCGTGTGACCCTTTACTCCCAATTTTCTAAAATGGCAACAATCAACAAAAACAGAAAGTTGACTGTGACGGCTGACGCTTCAAAGATAGGTGGAAACTTCACTAAAATACGCAACTGTGTGTGCCTCATTTGCAAAGAGACAGTCACGGTTTTTAAAGAGTTCGATGTGAGGCGATATTACCAAACATGACATGCTGACATGTACGACAAGATTATAGGGAAGATAAGCAGCGAGAAATTGAAGCAACCTGAAGCTAGCATAATTTCACAGCAGCAGCATTTCGCGAGAGCCCGAGAGTCGAAAGAGAACGCCACAGAGGCTAGTTGCGAGATTGTTTAAATTAATAATTTTTAAAAATCAGAGCTGTCAAAATTATCGCATTAATGGGCGGTAATTCATTTTTTAAATTAATCACGTTAAAATATTTGATGCAATTAACGAACATGCCCCACTCAAACAGATTAAAATGTCAGCACAGTGCAATCTCCACTTGTTACTTGTGTTTTTTGGAGTTTTGTCGCCCTCTGCTGGCACTTGGTTGCGACTGATTTTATGGGTTTAAGCACCCATGAGCATTGTGTAATTATTGACATCAACAATGGCGGACTACTAGTTTATTTTTTTATTGAAAATTTTGCAAATTTTATTAAAACGAAAACATTAAGAGGGGTTTTAATATAAAATTTCTATAACTTGTACTAACATAATCTTTTAAGAACTACAAGTCTTTCTATGCATGGATCGCTTTAAGAGAATGTTAATAATGTTCATGCCATCTTGTTGATTTATTGTTATAATAAACAAATACAGTACTTATGTACCGTATGTTGAATGTATATATCCATCTTGTGTCTTATCTTTCCATTCCAACAATAATTTACAGAAAAATATGGCATATTTTATAAATGGTTTGAATTGCGATTCATTACGGTAAATTAATTTTTAAGCTGTAATTAACTCGATTAAAAATTTTAATCGTTTGACAGCCCTAAAAAAAATATTAAAGCAAATGTGACACACAGAATGGCTTGCTAAAATTTACTTAAATATATTGTCTACGTAAAGGACGTCAGCGAAGGTCGGCCCCCGACATTTTTACTACACCAAATCTGGCCCCCTTTGCAAAATGTTTGGACACCCCTGCCCTATATTGAACACAACGTAGAGAAGATATACCATTTGCAGCCACCACTGACAGCCATGGTTGCCCAACTTCCCATCATGCTTTTGGGCAGTTAAGAACAGTTAAGTCGCTACAGTATCATTTACTGAAAGCACAACAAAAATAATATTCCTATCTCTAAAAAAAAAATTATGTTCACAACAAGAAAAGCGCTCAATGCAAAGAGAACTGGCATTCCCAATCAAAATAGCTATGCAAAATAATACTAAGACTTTGGTCAAACTCTATTCAAACATTTTGTTTAGCTCAACAAATACACTAGATGGCAATATTTAGTCACAATATACAAACTATCAGAGGTCTCGTACGTTGTGAAGTCAACACTCAAATGAACGTAAAAACTTGTGATCACTACGAAATCTGAGTGTCAAAAATTGTTATTCGATATTTTCTGCGTCCTATATGGTATACTGGGGGCGGGTTTCAATAACCTTCGGCTTCTCCCGTCTGCCCTTTTCTTTTCAGGTTGAATTAATTGTAAACACATATAAATGCTGTATGTTTGTTCGGATTTGTCATGCCTGAAGGGAAAATAAATAAATAAATAAATAAATAAATATGCATATTGGCCCAAAACCGATATTGAGAAACCAAAGTCGATATTATCCAATATCATTTTAAAATGGTTTTTTCGGCCTATCCGATAATATCGGACAACTCTAGATATAACAACTTTGAACATTATGTTTTCTTGGCTCCATCTTCATAAATGCTGTATTTCTAACAAAAACTGTTTTTGTGTGTAATATGAAACTATTATGCAAAACAACTCACCGCATCAGCCATGTTGACAACCGCTTTGGCAAAGTTCTTCGTCTGAGAGGTCGATCGACGCTGTTGGACAAACTAGAGAAAGAAAAACTGCGTTAAAAGTGCTGAGTTATTTTTTTTAAGGAGTAATTTTCTTTGAAGAGCCTTTATATCTCACCAGTTCATGGTCATTTATGACCATTAGCTCAATATATTTGGTCTCAGTCTGCACTGTGCGCTGACCCCGACGCACCTGCAAAGAAAAAAAATGTCGCTATATAAAGCTATAAATTGTTTTGATGATTTTATGTGTGAAAGTTTAATTAGCTGCACCGCACTCAAAAGGAATTCTGGAAGTGGCTGATAAGACATAAACATTAATCGAATATTAATGACTAACTGACTTGTCTTTTTGATCGTCTCAAGCTGGTCTCCTTCGCCTCAAATGCAGACCAGTCGTCTCCATGCCGCCTCTTCTCGTCTCCTTTGCTGCCTGTCTGCCTTACAGGCCGGCTACCGTTCAAGCTGCATGCTGGGAATGCAGACGGGACGGCGGGAGAGAGCGAAAAGAGAGAGGGCTTAGTCATCAGCCGTGTATTTTTGGTGCTCTCGTCTATGAGAGAAATCAATAGCTCATGGACTATGGAAAAGATAAATGAAGGGGGGTTGAAAGGATGGGAATGTGAGGACATATCCGGATGAGGTGGAAATTGAAGACAGGATGTGTCATTGCAGCGTAGAAAATACTGTAAAATGACAATTTAAAGGGAAAACTGAGGTATAATAATTGATCTCCAAGTCCAAATGGATTAGACGTCTATCGTCGTCAATGGCAATGAATGTGTTTAGAATACGGTCGATTGTGTGAAATTGACTGTTAAGGAAAAATCTGTACGAAAGCAGCTTTTAGCATCTACACAAGGGGTGTCCAAACTTTTTGCGAAGGGGGCCAGATTTGGTGTGGTAAAAATGTGGGGGGCCGACATTGGCTAACGTCTTTACGTTAGTGCTGCAACGTTTAATCGTTTAACTCGAGTATTCGATGAGAAAAAAAATATTCGAATTAAATTTTGCTGCTTCGAGTATTCGGTTAATTAAAGTGGTGTTGTAAAGGTTTGTTTTGAAAGTGTTTGCATTTAATTTTATTGATGTGGGTGGATACACGGCCTTCTAGTCTACCTCATTTCACATGGCTGAATCCATCTGCTCCCTGTTAAGACAAACATTAGCTAAGTTTTTGTTTGAGCTAATGTTTTTTTTAATGCATTCGTAATTTAGTTCATAGGTATATTTAGCCATTTTTGTGGGAATATGTGTCTGAATCATTTGTTAACAGCATTGTAAAAAAAAGTTAGCATTTTATAGCATTTAAGCTAGCAGAGTAAGTTAGCCAACTCTTCTTTTGTTGTACATAGATGTTCATTTTATGATTTTTTTTTATACCATCTGAGGCTCAGCTGAGGTATTTTAATTTTTTATGTTCCTTATCCGATTATTCGATTATTCGAACTACATAGTTCATCAATTAATCGACGACTAAAATAATCGATAGCTGCAGCCCTACTTTACGTAGAACAATATATTTAAGCAAATTTTAGCAAGCCATTCTGTGTGCTACATTTGCTTTATTATTATTTTAAACTAATAATTTCAACAATCTCGCAACTAGCCTTTTTGGCATTCTCATTTGACTCTTTGCGAAATACTGCTGCTGTGAAATTAAACTAGCTTCAAGTTGCTGTACATGTCAGCGTGGCTTGTTTGGTGATATCGCCTCACATTAAACTCTTTAAGCCTTAAAGACCTGCAACATGAAGCGATTATCAGAGAATCTCAAAATTTGAAAAATAAGGTCCTAATGAAACTTTTTTTCCAAATTTGTAAAAAAAAAAGGCCAAAATGAATATGTGTAATAAGCACTCTAATATCTATAACCCTAGCTAAAGCCTGTTTTTTTATTTCTCATGGAATCTGAAGATGCATGTGTTGCATTAATCTTTTTTTTTTTTTTCAAAAAGAAATGTCAAAATTCTGAATTACTCTCAAAATCATGAAATTTTAGGTGTATCAAATGTGATACATTTGGCCATAAAGGGTTAAAAACAGCAACTGTCTTTTTGCAAATGAGGCGGACACAGTTGTTAGATATTTTACTGAAGAAATAGTCCAATTTCCACCTATCCTTGAAGCCAACTTTCTTTTTTTTTTTTTTGTTGATTATCGCCATTTTAGAAAATTGGAAGTAAAGGGTCACACGGGGTAATATTGCTTAGAGTGCTGCTGCCTTTTAGTGGGTAAATGAGGAGCAGCATTTAGTGTGTAAGCTACTTCATATGCTGGTAGCAGTACTGCTGACCAATTTATTAAGTCTGTGTGCGGGCCAGATGTTATTGATTTTATGACAGAGGCTGGGGGCCGGATGAAATTTGACCACGGGCCACATTTGGCCCCCAGGGCTGACTTTGGACATGTCTGATCTATACTGTCCTGGTTCATTTTACCAATAGCCAATCAAATATTAAAAAAAAAAAAAAAAACTACTATAAAAATCACAATGAATTCAGAGGAATTACTTACTAGAGTTATCCGATATTGACTTTTTCACCGATATCCCGATAGTGTCCAACTCCAAAAATCCGATACTGATATCAAACCGATACCAATATATGCAGTTGTGGACTTAAATATTAAGGCAAATTATATTGTGATGCCACATTGGATGCTTTAATTTTAATAATTAACATTTAAACAAAAGGAATAAATCACAAATAAACCCTGAAGCGCTACTAGGTGACGACAAAGCATTACAAATACAGGCAGGCGAAAGGCACAGACTAGTCCAGACAATGAATCGTCAATGAGTTGTTCCCAAAGATGCATTTTTCTGGGATTTTGCACAGCAATTTGTATTTTATTACTTTTCTTAGTGACTATTTATTTCTGGTACCACAGTTGTTATATGTAATGAGTTTTAATTTCATTATTTTTTTTTATCATTGATTGTTCGTTTAACGTTTGCACCATGAATGAAAATGGTCTTCACTCTTCACACATAAAAAATCCCAAGCATTTTAATTTTGGTGTCATCAAGCGGTCATATGTATGGCTGCTGTGCTAGCTGTGACCAGCCCTTGTACAAAAGCAGAAGATCCTACAGCTAATTTAAAGGCAGTCTTTAATTGGCCCAAAACTGATAATGAAAACCTAATATCATTCATAGACTTCATAGACTATCAGTTGACTGGACATGGGGCTCAGAGCCGAACTGTAGGGGGCCTATTTCAAAAACTTAAAATTCAAATATTTTCAAAACCAAAGCCACTAGCCACATAAAGCCAAAACAGGCCCCTCCCTTAAGCATATATGAGTCTCCATGAGCAGCGGCATAAATATTTCCTAGTCGTTCCATAACAAAATCCTGATTATTCATTTTTTATGTAAGTATAAAAAAACCTAAAATGTCCAGAAAATTCTCAGAGTTTATGCTAGATGCACAAAAATCACCAAATGCAGAGATAAACGCCTATATTTTCAGGATCAAGAGCAATATTTAACATACCACATATGTTTTTGCCAGAAATAGCAACAGAAATTTCATGAGTACAGATACAAAATCCAACATGGCGGCCGAAACAAAACAAAGAGCTTTTTAAGTTAAAAATTCTTGTAAATAAAAGCTTAAATCACGGAATGTCTATTGATATGAACGTAAAACAGTCTGGATTCTTGGTTAAAAGCAAAAACTGAGCAGGTATCGTTCATTTTACGTAAATATTTCAAGCAAAAGTTATGGTATTGTGTAATCCAACATGGCGGCCCTCCCGAAACAAAGAGCTTTTAAGTTGAAAATTCTGTAAATAAATGCTTAAATCGTTGAATTTCTATAGATATAAACGTAAAACAGTCTGGATTCTTGGTTAAAAGAAAAAAACGGGCAGTAATTGTTCATTTTACGTAAATATTTCAAGCAAAGGTTATGGTATTGTGTAATCCAACCTGGCGGCTGTCACGAAAGAAAGAGCTTTTTAAGTTGAAAATTCTTGTAAATAAATGCTTAAATCACGGAATTTCTATAGATATGAATGCAAAACAGTCTAGATTCTTGGTTAAAAGCAAAAAAAGGGCAGTTATCGTTCATTTTACGTAAATATTTCAAGCAAAAGTTAAGGTATTGTGTAATCCAACCTGGTGGCCGTCATGAAAGAAAGAGCTTTTTAAGTTGAAAATTCTTGTAAATAAATGCTTAAATCACAGAATTTCTATAGATATGAACGTAAAACACTCTAGATTCTTGGTTAAAAGCAAAAAAAAGGGCAGTTATCATTCATTTTACGTAAATATTTCAAGCCAAAGTTACACAAATTTTATCCATTGATTTTTTTTTTTTTTTTACAACGTGCATGCATGCATGGTGCTATTTTATATAATAGTTATCTTGAATCCTCGACCAAATCACTCTTGAGACACTCCTGCCTGCTTGTATGTAATAAAACCTTTGTCCTGTTTCCACTTAAATCCGGCGTTAGAACACAGTGTGTGTTTGAGTTTATCACAGTGAAAGCCAACTCAACGTTCTCCCTGGATGGCCCTCTACGGGAAGGCTTGGAGCAATGTCTGTGGGAGCTGTCTTGTCAACTGATGGTGAAGTCGATGTATCAATATTATCTGATATAATTCTAAAATTCAGCAGATTTTCTTGGCTACCCGATAAAATCAGACAACTCTATTATTTACAGTCAGAGTAAGGCTTGTCATCCTACCTGGACAGGAAGCCGAGAGGATATCGACGATCGGCATGCGATACACAACATGGTCCACCATCTGGGAAAAATACAACATAAGCAAAACTATAAAATTCAGTCCAAAAGTTGTTATAAAAGCAGTCTTTCAAAAGCTTATTTTCTGTGAGGGGAGCTCAGCTGATACATAATTAATTAATCAATCACTCAGCAGGCGGTCATAATGGCACATAATACTTGCAACACAGGAGCTTGGGATGAATACTTTATGAAAATCTGACATATAAAGCCAAGGACACAACTAATAGGTGGGGGGTGATTGTGAAGAAGGGCTGCTATTGATCCACCTTGCTCGTCTGTGTAATTGAGCTCCATTACTAATGGAAAATGAGCTCTTCAACTCTCTCCCGCTACTTTCCTCCACTTTTCACTAGTGCACACCTTGCCAAAGAACTGGGAAGCCCCTTAAAAGCCACTGCTATATTTCCAATTCTAAGGGTTTTGGAAAAACCTCGTCCACATGACAGGGACTCAATACTTATTTATTCTAGACTCACCTCAACACCGTCCACAGGTTGGATCCCATATGAGATGTTGCCATCAGAGAACATTCCCCTGTAATAACACAACAGTTTTTTATATGATATCCACCTCCAACGTGAAAATCTGAATCCTGGTGTAATGTTTTATTCTGTTGCTGATGTGCTGAGGTGTTCTATCCTAATTCCACATGTCTTTCTGGACATTTCTGCATCTGTGTGTCTTGTGACATATCTGAGTGATGTTTGGGTGCCAATAACCTAGTGGTGATCTCACCAAAGTCCGTGACAGGTGGACAAAGCCACCCAAGATTGTGGCAGCCCTCGCACACGTCCGTGGTAGTAACAGTGTTCTCCTCCCTGAGCAAATAAACAAGTCATTTAGATAAACATCCAGGATGCCCAGTCTCCGGTTTTCTGTTTGAATGAAATCAATAACAATTTCTAGACACGCTTGCACTCAAAACTAGTTTAAAAACAACAATCAACAATAGAGTTGTCCGATAATGACGTTTTAACTGATAACCGATATCCCGATATTGCCGAACACCAAAAATCCGATACCGATATTAGGCCGATACCGATACATGCGGTTGTGCATCGGTGCATGCACGTGTTATTGCAAACTGTATTGAGATGCCCCACTGGATTCTTTAATAATGATAAACGTAACAACTTCAAGATTTTCCAAATAAATTAAACATTCTGTGAAGTGATGAATGTGAAGTGAAAGAAAAATAAATGTCCCATATAAATAATATAAATTGAAATGAGCCAAAATGTCCATAATTAACTAAAAGGGATCATTCACAATTAAAGCAAAACTTTGTAAAGTTTCAGTTTTGGTCAATTTTTGTGACGCGTTCAACAAAAGCAGTAGTGTTTTGCCTTAAGGAAGACTGCGTTTTCCATGAGGACCTGCGTTGCGTTTCCCATGAGAACCAGCGCACACACGCAGTGTCGTAAGATCATCAATCAATCAAAAATCAATCTCCCGGTCACCTGCAGATGGATTAAACAACATTTTTGTTTCCAGCGGCTGTGTGAATGATGAATAGTGATAAGGTAATGAATCCAGTTGTGGCTAAACAATAGCATACGATTGTTAGCAACTGTCTGGCTAACCCCGCCACCCCACCCGAACTCGTCAGCGTTAACGAGTTCGGTTGGGGGGCCCAATGTTTATTCTGTATCATATGTATGTATATGTATATGTATATATATGTATATGTATCTGTATCATGGTAGCCTTTCTTTTTTTTTCTCCTCAGACAAAACTTTTTGTCCGTTGTTGCTCTGCCATCTTTCCAGCATTTGCGTGAAAGCGTTCGCATCGACTTCCGTCTTCGTAATGAATGGAGAAAGGGATAAGTGACGTATGCCGTACAGCAGTCAGCATATTTAGTTATTTTTTTGTGTGCCACCCTCCTCAACGTTAGTGTCTTTGAAAACGATACAGACCCCTTCAAGATAAAAGAGGTGTCATTCAACTAGTTGTCAGTCAACATATTAACACAAATGTTATAAAGGTGAAAGGTTACTTTGTGTTGCTTTAAATCACGTTTACATTAGTTACCCCAAAGAGCCACTAGGGGGCGACCAAAGGATTACAAACATAGGACATGCCAATGCAAAGACAATTCACAAAACTGCATGTTGCTGGGCTTTTGCGCAGATTTTTTGTGTATTTATTACTTCTCTAGTTTTCTTAGTGACTACTTCTTTCTGATAATGCAGTACTTACATGTAATGAATTTATAATTTATTAAATTTCAATCATTTATTGTTCATTTATTTTTGCACCATGAATGCAAAAGGTCTTCTCAAATAACAAATCCCAAGCATATTAGTTTGGAGTAGGGATGGGCGATACCAGTGATTTTGGATTCAATCCGATATCAATTAATACCAAGGCCAAATATTGCAATCCCGATCCGATATCGATACCAGAAGTTCATATTATATATATATATATATGTATATATATATATATATACAACTACAACAAGCACTCAAAAACTATAAAAACTCTCTTTGAGTCAAATATGCATTGCAATAAAAAAAAACTGCTGCTTTTATGAACTAGCAATGCAGTTTCCCTACAAACTCACAAACCAATCCATCAACAACATAATCTGATTAGTCAGTCTTACTCTTTAACCATGACCCTTAAATTCATATGCACAGAACATTTCCCTGTTACACGTTATATTTGATCAAATTTTAATTTACCTAAGTTAATTTTTTTTTATCTAATTAAAGAACGAATTAATAATAGCATGTTACCGCCCTCTAATGGAAGATCATTAAAAACAAATCCAATAAACAATAGTCACTTGTCGTTTTTGAATTTTATTTTACTAACACAATTTTCAAAACAGATTTTGAAATAATTGAAACAGACCTTTAACAAAATAAAAATAGCAATAAAACAAGAAATCAAGCATTTAATTGTTTGTAACATAAAACAATATGGAAAAATATATTTCACAGAAAAATAAATGAAATATTAAACAAAACAAATATTAAACATAAATTAACAAGAAATAATAAATTAATAAGAAATAATAATAAGGTCAAGTAAGGCATTAGGTCAGTAAGTTTCCTTTTCTTGAGAACCTTGAAGTCTGCAGATTGTTTAAATCTCTAAATATTTAACAAACCATTTACTTCACACTTTTATTAAAGTCCCTCTACCTGATTTTTTTCTGGAATAAGATAAAATATGTATTTTGTATTTTGGAGTTTGGACAGGAAAATAATAATTCCCAATTTGTGTGAGCCTGTTTTTAACTGGTTTGTTTGTTTGTTGCGACTGTGTTGGTGCCTCGAAAGAGGGGCGTATGAAAAGCATGCTGATCGACACAGGATAGGGACGTAAATGGACGTAAACTGCTTTGCGAAAGGGAAAAGTAGTACAAAAAGTGTGCACAAAAATATACCCAAAAAATAGACAAAGAAAATATAATATAATAACTCCAAATATCGATACTTTTGCTTCGGGATCGATACCTAAAACTTAACGCGCTAGATTGAAATATCGATATTTTGGTATCGATCCGCCCATCCCTAGTTTGGAGGTAATTCATGGTTAGTAAGCAAAGATGCTGAGTTAAACCGAGTCCAGCACTTTCACAGTGGTAAAAGGCTACTACGACCACTTTGATGGCATCATGTATATTAGCGGAGCACTGCAAATACTAACTTGATGTCAATATTGTCTTATATAACTTAAAAGTTATTTTGCCGGTAGATATTGTGGACAATAATCAGAAATAATCAACAAAACTACTTGACACCAATGATTTCTCATTCAGATTCCATGCCTGCGCCGTTTGTTGAGGACAAAAATGATTTTCATCACACAAATTGAAAATGGGGGGTGAGACCGACTGGATGTACTGAAGCACTTAGCCAGAGAGGGCTAATAAATAAAAAGGTGGGATTACATGGCTTAAAAGGAGGCAGTCAAATTGCCTGACACAGCACTCCTCATTGCACGTGGAGGAGGCGATGCATGTACTTCATATAATGGACACTGGCAAGGGCAGAAATACATTACATTGTAATGCACACTAAGCCTTCATGAATCTGTCAGAACACATTGTCGGTGGAGAGGACATTTATTAGAAGTTAATGAGGAAAAGCTGTACAGAAAATGGATGGATAGATTGTGTGTACGTAGTCCGAAAAGCAATGGAATCGGGAATATGTCATTCATTGTTTCCTAGCTGTGAGCTATATTTGCAACTTGTAATATATCAAAGGGTATTCAAACTGACATTAACACATTTAAAGGAGGGGTTTCAATCAGTCCAAGACAAAGTATCACTCCTAATTCAATTCCCTTGACTTGTGTGTCAATGGGAGAGCGAGAGGTGGTCACCAGCTCAATGGAAAAGTGGAAGTCGGCGGCGATCGATAACACAAAAGCGGGCACACAAAGCCAGCAGGAATTTTATTGGCAGGTCATTTAAGCAGAGGTAAATCGAGATGTGACGGCAGGAAAGACAAAAGCTGTCTATTTAATGTTCCCGGAAATGTCAGTGAGTTTGCACATTGTGTTGGGTTATATACTTTATTCATTTATGAAATATGATATACGTAAAAAAGGCTCTGCAAGGTAAAGGTACACAAATGATAGATAATCCCTCCATGGTGCGATTTTATAGTGCGGCGTCCCACAGGGATCTGTTTTCGAGCAGTGATTATTTACATGTATTTTTTTTCATGTCTGTGAAGAGTCTCAGTTGTTTGTTGAATTTGTTTAGGAAAAACAAAGTAAGGAAGAAAACGACATATTATGTTTGGAGATGTGTCGATTGATCCCGATCGATCGGGTCCGATCACGTTATTTTCAAAGTATCGGAATCGGCAAAAAAATATCAGCCATGCCTTTTTTAATATATATATATATATATGTATATATATATATTTTAATCGAATCGTTTTCGATTTGTATTTCACGTTACAGACATAATATGTTACACTCATCCAGAGTCTTTAGTTTGGGCTTAAGGTGGGGTTATTAAATATCCCGATGACGGCAGCAATTAATTTATTAAAAAATGTGTCACATTAAAATAATTAATGCAATTAATGTATGCACTGCACGGCCCTCTCACTCATTGTCGCGCTCAACCTGTAGTAGCGCCGTCTTACCTATATATAGAGATATAAGGCAGTGCTAAATGAGTAGAGTGAATTTTGGCAGCCCTTGGGGCCTTTCTTCAATTAACTAAAGCCTTGCAATCCCTCTCCCTATGATTAGAAATATCATGAGAAGCAATGTGGGGAAGCAACGTGGCAATTGATTTTTGGTCTTAACACCTTAAATTATTTCCCAAAGCAGAGAAGATATATCCATTGGTAGCACGACGCACAGTCATGGTTCCACTTCCCATCATGGTTCCACTTCCCATCATGCATTGGGGCATGGCTGCAGTATCATTTACTGAAAGCTCAAGAAATACACTAGATGGCAATATTTAGTCACAATATACAAAGTCACAAGTCTTTCTATCCGTGGATCCCTCTCACAGAAAGAATGTTAATAATGTAAATGCCATCTTGAGGATTTATTGTCATAATAAACAAATACAGTACTTATGTACTGTATGTTGAATGTATATATTCGTCCGAGTTTTATTCATTTTTTTCTTAATGCATTGCCAAAATGTATATGATCGGGAAAAATTATCGGGAATGATTGGAATTGAATCGGGAGCAAAAAAAAGCAATCGGATCGGGAAATATGGGGATCGGCAGATACTCAAACTAAAACGATCGGGATCGGATTGGGAGCAAAAAAACATGATCGGAACAACCCTAATTATGTTACTTGCCTAACAATACAGACGAATGAATGAATATTATTTAATTACTCTAATACAGTTAATATTGTTAAAACTACATCCAAACAGTGTTAATTTTCATTTTTCACTGAAGCAACAACAATTAAATGACATATGTCATAAGAGTCAGGCAAAAACAGAATTCTTACAGGTTTTATCAGGTGAAATGTAAGACTTTTTATGACCAGTGAGAACAATGTAATGTTAACTCCAAGAAAAATTCAATGGCCAACCTCACAAAACAATTTGTGCAATTGCAATAATTCTGAAAATGACAACTTGTATAACACAATTAGAAATTTTAGATTTTCTAAAAAAAAAAAAAATTGGGGGGAAGACACCATCAAGATGATTAAATTCAAGACTGTTAAGCCTAGTGATGCAACGATCAATCGAGTAATTAAATTAGAAAAAAGCTTCGATTTAAATTTTGCTGCTTTGAGTATTCGTTTGATTAGAGTGCCGTTGTAATGGTTTGTTTTGAAAGTGTTTGCATTTAGTTTGATTGATACATTGCCGTCTAGTGGCAACAGTGAACATGACATACCTAATTTATCGTGGCTGAATTCAGCTGCTCCCTGTTAAGGCTAACATAAGGCAAGTTTTCGTTTGAGCTAAAATGTTTTTTATGCATTCGTAATTTAGTTTATAGGTATATTTAGCCGTTTTTGTGGGAATATGTGTTTGAAGTTCAAACATTGTTCAAACTTTGAACGATTTGTTAAGAGCGTTGTAAAAAAATAATTTTGCGTTTTATAGCATTTAAACTAGCGGACTTTTGTTATGCAAGTTAGTCAATTTTTCTCTTGCTGTACTTAGATCATCCTTTATTTATTTTTTTACACCTTTTGAGGCTAAGATCAGGTATTTTTAATTCATTTTTAAACGAAAGTGCAATTCTGCAGTTTGAAGAAACTTTCGGGAATTTCATTTTGAATTCATATTAAAAGCACTTCTGAGAGTGCAATCTTAGCAAGCCTTTGTTTTAAATCTCCTAAAATGTATTCTGCAACGCATTAAATGTTCCTAATCCGATTACTCAATTATTCGAACTAACTAGTTGATAGATTAATCAACTACTAAAATAATCTATAGCTGCAGCCCTAATTAAGCCTCTACCCTACCATAACACAAATTTCAATCCTTTTTGAACACCCCGAAGCGCCAAAGGTGCTGTAAGATTTGGTTTTGAAAAAATGGTGCCCATTTGAATTCCCCTCACACCACCACAAAGTACACCCACTGTTGCTTGCTGCTGATGATTACCATGACAACCGTCCACTGATTGGTCAGGTGCACTGTGGCGGAGAAGCACGCATGTAGAGATAGCGGGAAGACGGCTCTATTGTTTATTTCAGCTTTTGACTACAACTAAGAATAGGTGTTCGTTGACGGCACACATCTTAACTCATACACTGCCAGCGTCTCCCAGTTCAAATGGATTGGACCTACAGTGGGGCAAATAAGTATTTAGTCAACCACTAATTATGCAAGTTCTCCCACTTGCAAATATTAGAGAGACCTGTAATTGCCAACATGGGTAAACCTCAACCATGAGAGACAGAATGTGAAAAAAAAAACAGAAAATCACATTGTTTGATTTTTAAAGAATTTATTTGCAAATCATGGTGCAAATAAGTATTTGGTCAATACTAAAAGTTCATCTCAATACTTTGTTATGTACCCTTTGTTGGCAATAACGAAGGCCAAACGCTTTCTGTAACTCTTCACAAGCTTTTCACACGCTGTTGCTGGTATGTTGGCCCATTCCTCAATGCAGATCTCCTCTAGAGAAGTGATGTTTTGGGGCAGTCATTGGACAACACAGACTTTCAACTCCCTTCACAGATTTCTGAGATCTGGAGACTGGCTAGGCCACTCCAGGACCTTGAAATGCTTCTTACAAAGCCACTCCTTTGTTGCCCTGGCTGTGTGTTTGGGATCATTGTCATGCTGAAAGACCCAGCCACGTCTCATCTTCAATGCCCTTGCTGATGGAAGGAGATTTTCACTCGAAATCTCTCGATACATGGCCCCATTCATTCTTTCCTTTACACAGATCAGTCGTCCTGGTCCCTTTGCAAAAAATACAGCCCCAAAGCATGATGTTTCCACCCCCATGCTTCACAGTGGGTATGGTGTTCTTCGGATGCAATTCAGTATTCTTTCTCCTCCAAACACGAGAACCTGTGTTTCTGCCAAAAAGTTCTATTTTGGTTTCATCTGTCCATAACACATTCTCCCAGTCCTCTTCTGGATCATCCAAATGCTCTCTAGCGAACCGCAGATGGACCTGGACGTGTACTGGTTTCAGCAGGGGGACACGTCTGGCAGTGCAGGATTTGAATTCCTGGCGGCGCATTGTGTTACTGATTGTAGCCTTTGTTACTGTCGTCCCAGCTCTCTGTAGGTCATTCACTAGGTCCCCCCCATATGGTTCTGGGATTTTTGCTCACTGTTCTTGTTATCATTTTGATGCCACGGGGTGAGATCTTGCATGGAGCCCCAGATCGAGGGAGATTATCAGTGGTCTTGTATGTCTTCCATTTTCTAATAATTGCTCCCACAAATGATTTCTTTACGCCAAGCGAAGAGTGAAAAGTTAAAGAAACGTTTGGCCTCCGTTATTGCCAGCAAAGGGTACATAACAAAGTATTGAGATGAACTTTTGGTATTGACCAAATACTTATTTTCCACCATGATTTGCAAATAAATTCTTTAAAAATCAAACAATGTGATTTTCTGGGGTTTTTTTCCACATTCTGTCTCTCATGGTTGAAGTTTACCAATCTTGACAATTACAGGCCTCTCTTATCTTTTCAAGTAGGAGAACTTGCACAATTGGTGGTTGACTAAATACTTATTTGCCCCCACTGTATATCGCTGTCAATGGCAGCCTATGCATTAACATCTCAGGTACCTTAATCTGTGATGGCTGTCCATTGTCTTCAAAGTGTCTTTCGACATAGTCTGTCGACAGGAGATTACTGGAGTTGAGAGAAAGATGAAAACATAAGGCTCTCAGTATGTCTTAACATACGTCTGTGCAAAATAATATCAACACTGCACAACAAAGGCTCACCAAGGACATGCTGCAGAGTTGGCTGAGCGGGTTTACTTACTGGTTAAGTTCCAGGTCGAGGATAAATGAACTGCCAAAGGCCTCCACCAGGAAGCTGCTCTGGGCCAGATGCACGGGCTGATGCGAGTGAGAGAGAAAATGGAAAACAGCAATTCTATTACTCTTGTTTCCCCTTGTAATATTGATCTCTAAAAGGTCAATTAAGTGATAGTTCTGACAGAGGACAGTTACAGTGTGGCAGGTACAAGGTGAGACACATGATATGTTCTCATGTGCTGCGTGAGGAGAATTTTAAACAACCTTCGCCCCCGTCGAGAAGTTTTGGACCCGGGTGTCGAGGCGGGTGTGAAGCACTTCATCCTGGGAGTGGATCTGCTGCAGGAGCCTTTTGGGCTGCACAAGGTCTTCAATGGGGGGTTGCCAGTCCCCCCTCAGACCTGCAAATATAGTCAATTGGAATAAATGGAAAACGTGGAGAAATTTAGACCAATAGTATGAAAAAGCTTTTCCACTTTGAGTATGTTTTAACTAGGGCTGTCAAAATTATCGCGTTAACAGGCGGTAATTAATTATTTAAATGAATCTCGTTAAAATAATTGACGCAATTAATGTACATGCCCCGCTCAAACAGAATAAAATGACAATACAGTGTAATCTCCACTTGTTACTTGTGTTTTTGGGAGTTTTGTCGCCCTCTGCTGGTGCTTGAGTGCGACTCATGAGCATTGTGTAATTATTGACATCAACAATGGCGGGCTACTAGTTTATTTTGATTGAAATTTTTACACATTTTATTAAAACGAATACATTAATAGGGGTTTTAATATAAACATTCTATAACTTGTACTAACATTTATCTTTTAAGAGCTGCAAGTCTTTCTATCCATGGATCGCTTTAACATAGTGTTAATAATGTTAATGCCATCTTGTTGATTTATTGTTATAATAAACAAATACAGTACTTATGTACCATATGTTGAATGTATATATCCGTCTTGTGTCTTATCTTTCCATTCCAACAATAATTTACAGAAAAATATGGTATATTTTATAGATGGTTTGAATTGCGATTAATTACGATTAATTAATTTTTAAGCTGTAATTAACTCGATTACAAATTTTAATCGTTTGACAGCCCTAGTTTTAACCAGAGGTGGGTAGTAACGCGTTTACATCTACTTGAGGAACTTTTTGATAAGAATGTATTTCTATGAGTACTTTTACTAAGCTATACTTTTTACTTTTACTTGAGTAGATTTGTGAAGAAACGCTACTCTTACTCTGCTACATTGGGCTACACTAGTTGTTACACTTTTCCTCTTTATTCTACATATTAGATTTTACATCTTTTTTTTTTTTTGCTAGAGAAGCCAACAGCGGCTCAACCAGTTTCACCAATGTGACATCGCAATGATAATCACTGAGTCCATGATACCAATCAGACCCAAGCTTGCAGTATTATGATCACGCCGGCCTGTTCAATCATGTGGCGTCTTGAGTAGTATTTGACATAGAGCGCCGCCGTCAACATGACTCGAAAGCGTAGTTTTAAATTCTCTCCTAGTTTTTAATTTGGCACCGATTGACCACGGAAAACCGGAGATATGATCCTTTTAGTTTCATAATTGGAAATATGTTTTCTCCACTAGAAGGCACTTCTGCTCTCTGGAAGAATTAGCCACTAGGGGGCGGCCAAAGCTTTACAAACACAGGCAGGCAAACATAGGACATGCCAATGCAATGACAATTCACAAGATGCATTTTGCTGGGCTTTTGCGCAGATTTTTTGTATTTATTACTTTTCTAGTTTTCTTAGTGACTACTTCATTCTGAAATGGACAGTACTTATATAGCGCATTTAACTACATGGTTACCATGCCCAAAGCACACATTTACCCTTTCACGCACACATACCAATGGTGCTGCTGCCATGCAAGGGGCTGCAAACTCATTGGGGGCAAATTAGGGTTCAGTGGCTTGCCCAAGGGCACTTCGACAGTGGGCAATCGTAGCCAGGAATTGAACCGGTGACCCTTTAGTTGAAAAGTTACCTAGCATTGCTTTAAATCACGTTAAAAGTAGTTACCCCAAAAAGCCACTAGGGGGCAACCAAAGCATTACAAACACAGGCAGGCAAACATAGGACAGGCCAATGCAATGACAATTCACAGGATGCATTTTGATGGGCTTTTGCGCAGATTTGTTGTATTTATTACTTTTCTAGTTTTCTTAGTGACTACTTCATTCTGATAGTGGTTAGAAGTAAAGATGTCCCGATCCGATCGATCGGCGATCAATCGGGTCCGATCACGTCATTTTCAAAGTATCGGAATCGGCAAAAAAATATCGGACATGCCTTTTTTAAATACATATATTTTTTAAATTAAATCGTTTTCTAATTGTATTTAACGTTACAGACAAAATGTCTTACACTCATCCAGAGTCTTTAGTTTTGGCTTAAAGTAGGGCTATTAAATTTATCGCGTTCATGGCGGTAATTACCGCCATGAACGCTGCATGACCTACTCACACATTATCGCGTTCAATCTATAATGGCGCCGTTTTACCTATGTATAGAGCTACAAGGCAGCGTAAAATGAGTAGAGTGAATTTTGGCAGTCTTTGGAGCCTTTTTTTAGTTGGCTAAAGCCTTAAAATCCCTCTCTCAATAATTAGAAATATCGTGGGAAGCAATGTGGGGAAGAAAGGTAGTAGTTAATCTTTTTCTTAACACCCTATGTTATTTCCCAACGCAGAGAAGATATATCAATTGGTGCCACTACGCACAGTCATGGTTGCACTTCCCATCATGCATTTGGGCAGAACAGTTAAATGGCTAAAGTATCATTTACTGAAAGCTCAACAAATACACTATATGGCAATATTTAGTCACAATATACAAAGTCATATTTATCCTTTAAGAATTACAAGTCTTTCTATCCGTGGATCCCTCTCACAGAAAGAATGTTAATAATGTAAATGCCATCTTGAGGATTTATTGTCATAATAAACTTATACAGTACTTATGTACTGTATGTTGAATGTATATATTAATCCGAGTTTTATTCATTTTTTTCTTAATGCATTGCCAAAATGTATATGATCAGGAAAAATTATCGGGAATGATTGGAATTGAATCGGGAGCAAAAAAAAGCAATCGGATCGGGAAATATTGGGATCGGCAGATACTCATACTAAAACGATCGGGATCAGATCGGGAGCAAAAAAACATGATCCGAACAACCCTAGTTATAAGTAATATTTTTATAATTTATTATATTTCAATCATTTACTGTTCATTGAATTTCTACACCATGAATGCAAAAAATCCCCAGCATATTAGTTTGGGGGCAACTAATGGTTAATAGGCAGGGATGCTGAGCTAAACCTAAACCAGCCTTTTCACAATAGTAAAAGACTATTACAAGTTACAACCTCTTTAATGGCATCATGTATATTGGCGGAACCCTGCTAACAAAAACTTATATTACTTGAAAGTGCTTTTATCAGCAATATTGTTAACCTAGCCATAATCGGACAACTCCAATCAACAAAAACCCTTGACACCAATGATTTCTCATTCAGAATCCACACCTGCAGTTTGTTGAGGACCAAAATGATTTTCCTCGCACAAATTGAAAATGGCGGGTGAGCTATATAACTATTGATTTATATATTTTTTTCTCTACGGATTTTTCCCCCTTTGGCTTGATGCGGTTATGTAATATGTTGCAGTACAGTATAATAATAATAACTGTTCATACAGATAAAGAATTTTTTTCTCAATAAAGTTAAGAAAAAAATCTAACATCTTGAGCAGTTACTCACAATGTTACTTATTACTTTAGTATTCTTTTCACTAAATACTTTTTTTTACTTCCACTTGAGTACATTTTTTGGATGACTACTTTTACTTTGAGTAATATTCTTTTGAAGTAACGCTACTCTTACACCTCTGGTTTTAACTCATTGGTTAGACATCCAAACCAATCCATCCATTGCTCGCTCTCAGTAAAAATGAATTGGACATCTATAGTTGTCAAAAGGCATGTGATTGATTTGGAAAGTTTATTAGGGAACATTTTGTTTTTTTCCCCATCCTTCCTTCTTTGTGAAAGACTACAAAAACGTTCTAAAAAGTCCAATAATGAATTGCGTGCATCTATCAATGTAAAATCAGGGTCACAGGGCACCGACTGTGTCCTTCTTGTTATATTTTACCATTTTACTTCTTGGTTAATAAGATAAAATTCCAATTTAGGGCAACGACCACACGGTTACCAATTACAGGATGCAACGACTCGAATCTAATGGCATATCGTCAAATAATTCCACTCAAAGGCAATTTAAAAGCCACGCTCACCCGTCACGGAGCACCGTGCGAGCACCGCGGCGAACAGCAGGCATCTCACAGCCCGCATGGTGCTCACATAGTCCCGCTGGTGTCCGCCGTCAAGCGAGCGAGCTGGAGGCGGGAAGCCGGAGCGCAGTGGACGGCGGCCAGCCAGAACGAACGCGGTCTCCCGTGAACACCGTTTGGAGCCGTCTCATCCGCCGTGTCGACACTCAAGTGGAGAGTCCATGGAAGAAAATCCGGTTTTTGTTCAATTTTTACCCATCCATACGTGCCTTATGTCGGGTTTACGAGACAACGTGAGCGGATGAAGTTACTTGGATGGTGCGGCTGCCAGGAGCTCCTGGTGGAATCCACTCTTCACCACCGCAACCAGTGGAACGGTCAATGCGTTTCGGTACTCCAGCCTCACGGGGGCGTCAGTGAGTCTTTCATGGTTTGGTTTGGTCAATTAATGCGTACATGCTCACTTGACGTTCCTGTGTAATAACCCAATTCTTCTCATAGCGTTCGTCGTCTTGAAAAAAACAGAAAACTTGTTTTAAAAACATTTATTTAAAACAATTTTACACTTAACAGTTCATAACATTTAGATCCACTTCCAACGAGCGCACTGGAGACCATTGAAAACGAGTGCGAGTTCTCCTTTTCCAAACGCTTGGCTGAACAGAACACGAACTCAACTGGGATCTGCTCCAAAGCACTCAAAGTAATTGAATAATGCCCCTTTCGGAAAACACCTAATTAAAGTCCCAGTGCAAGTCCCAGACAGCTGCTGAAAGACTTATCAGCATGATAACACTGGCAGCAGTTTTGCAGATAAAAAAAAAAAAGTCATGTACTCACTTTCAAAACATTAAATGTACAGTTGTACCCTCTAGAAACAGATCATTACAGCAATTTGGAATTATTGCAGCAAGTTCAGTTGGGAAAAATATTGAAAATATTCCAAATGACTAAAATGTTGAAACTGTTGTAATGAAAAATTGCTTCCTGCATGTATCAAGACTCCAGAATAAGACAAAATTCATAAGTACCAAAATCATATAACTAAACAAATTAAGTTAATAAAAATAATAAAATTCATAAGGTTTTAAGTAACACTGTCGGGCATTAACTCTGAAATTTTGAAGATAACTCACTAATATGTGGGTTAAATACATTTTGAAAGAACAGTGTTTGCCAAAATCCTCACAAAGACAGTCAGTGAAGAACCTCAACGATCTGCACCACAGTTCTGGAAAAATTTGAGGGCTCCACAGCGGGGGTGGGCAGCTGCAGGGCGGTGTGCAGCCGCGACTCGTAGCTGGTGTCACCCATCCACGTGCACGGTCTGTGGATGAAGTCTTGATCCAGATTGTCCGCCGCAGGTTCACACCGGCCTGACGGCGATCCGTTACGTGCGTAGCCCAGGCCAGACATCAGCTCGCAGTCCCAGTCGGATGAGGATGGATCAAGCCGGGCTACGTCCGGGATCAGAGCTGGATCGATGCACACCGGTGTGGTTTGTTGTGAGTCTTGCCCGGGTTGATGTGAAGAAATCTGTGAAGCGGGCAACCATCTTGTTCCAACACCCGATATATTGAAGGGAGAATGTAGACTGTCTCCTTCAGGAAGGTAAATTCTGTCTGTTAGAGAGTCATTTCCTTTCAACTGCACTTTTTGAACAGTTGCACTCTCCGAAATACAAAATGCCTCATCCATTGTAATAATGTGACTTTCTGATTGTGTGAGATCCTCTATCTTTGTCCTTTTCTTGCAGTTGTGCTCGCAGCTGGAAAACCGACGGCGTTTTTTGAGGTTGGGAGTTGCCGGGCGAGACTGCTCCAAAAGACACACGGGCTCTTTTAAAACTACCTCTGGTTGGGAGCCCTTTAGTTCTTCAGTATTGAGCACTGCTACAGAAGGAAATGTGAAAATGGAGATGGGAATAGATTCAGAGACACTTGCCATTATCTCCATTTCGCATTCTTGGTCCTCATTGGAGTAGTTCTGAGGACTGAGGACAGGAGGTTCTGAGTATAGACAACAGTACTCCATGTCATCGGGAGTGAAGACTTGCGGACTGAGGACTGGAGGCAGGGAGTACGGGTCAAATGAGAGATCTTGTGTATTAAGACGAGTCTGGAGGCTGGCCGGAAAATGAACTTCCGGCGCCAAGTCCAATATTGGCATCGGCGTAGTTGACTGGTGGGCGACGCTGTCCGGTTCAGGACACTTGATGTCAGATGATATCACGACTGGATTTGGGATGGGAATCGGTTCCTCTGATGATTTTTTAGTCTGAGGAGGAACATCCTGAGCAGGTAGACAGGAGAAGGGCTGTTCTTTTAAGGCTTGAACTTCATGTCCCGTTTCTGCATCAGTCAGAGGCTCCAGTTCACAGTTGTACGGGTTGGGCAGAATAGCTCGTGGTCTAAAAACAAACAATTTAAAACAAGATTGATGAGTAAAACTGTAAATTTGCGAGGTCGGGACTACAAAGGGGATTATAACTCGCCTATTCAGGGCTTCTTCGGATTGTTCAGAGGGATTGAGGTCAAATATGGGAACCATTTGAACCACAAGACAGTCCAAGGCACTAAAATTGGAGCTTTCCAGCACAAAGGCGCGATGCTGTTCAGATTGTAAGTGCTGCAAAAGATAAATGTAGACAAATCAAACACTGAGGTCAGAAGACGCCACAATGAGTTGATAGGTTTCTCACCTCATCCAGGTTAGTGACGGGCTGAAGGCAACATTCACAGAAAGAGATGGCTTTTTTGCGTGGCTGCCAAGGAGACTGGTTTGGAGATTTCTCCTTACTGCAGCTTTTGACTTTGCTGTTTGGTCTGAACAACAATCAAAAATACAATTTCAATGTGAAATTCACCAAGTTGGGGACCTAGTAGTTTGAACCAACCTTGATTTTTTTTCTCCTTGCGCAGTCTTCTCAAAGCGAGGAGGAGGTGGCGACTCGAAAGGACTGAATTGACCCGAGTAATAAAGCGAAGGGAAGGTCATTGACTGCATGTGCAAAGGTTTGTACTTCCTGGTTACATAGAACAATACAAACTTTAGTATCTGAGACCATTTAATCCTCAAGCAAGAATTAAAAAAAAAAAAAAAAAAAACACCCTTATCAAATAATGAAGTGCAATTAAACAACATTCAAACTGCAACCAAAAATATTACCATCTTGCTATATTATACTGACTTGATCAATTAAAATAAATGCAAAACAAACACTTTTATTACATAATATCTAGTACTGTACTACAAATTGCATTTATTTCTCTTGTTTCAAACCAACACCAGCTCAGGCGTTTAACAATTTCCTCCGTCCCAGTTCATTTCTTTCCGTTATGTCCATGCATTCGCCGAGAGCAATTCAATTAGGCCAAATGAGAGGAGAAATGAAAAGAGCAGTTAGCGTTCACATCCCCTGCAGGGGCACAACTAGAAACGCTATCCGTGTGAGTTGTGGACACCATGGGGGGCGCGAGCTCGTCATGTTACATGGTGCCATTTTTTTAACAGGCGCAATTAAGAAAGTTGAAACCTTTCAACTAGAGCCCTGCAAGGTATACTCTCAGAGCTCTCAGTAGCGGCGTTTCCATTAACCCTAGGAATAGGCAAAACTGAAATTTCGCGATGAAAAACTCAAATATCGCAAAATAGTTTTGACGCATTCATGGTAGTCTTGTTTTCGTCAACAATGACGAAAATATTTCGTCAACGAACAATTTTTTATGACGAAGACGAGCTAAAAACTAGGGTTGGGAATCTCTGGCACGAAGCCGATTCGATATGTAACTAGATACACAGGTTACGATTCAATAAAAAAAAACGATACATTTTTAAGGCCGAGCGATTCGATACAGTGTAAGAACGATACGGTTCGATAGAGTGAAACCGATACGATAGTAAATGTTGTGTGTGTTTGTACAGTATTTTAAACATATAAAAAGACCACATTCCTAATATAGCAAAATTAAACAAAATTTCATACCAATGTTTTTATTTTTTTTATGAAAAAAAAATAATAATAAGGCTTACTATATGACCGTCATTTTGTTAGATGGGAGTGATAATAAAACTCCAGTGACAGAAAACAATAAAGTGCAGTAATTTAATTACTGTATTTCCTGGTGTTTTTAACACAAGAGGTAAGTAATTTAAGTGCAAACTTTTGACGTAAACATCTTACAAACAAACAAAAATAATTATATGCAGCAGCTCTAGGAAAAAAAGTGTAAGATGTGCTTTAATGCTTTTGCACGCTAAGGTTAATAATGTGTGTTTAAAACTAATAGCTATAACTACTGTCTTACTTAACAGCCGTTAAGGCCTTACAAAAGAAAGAAGGTGAAACTTAACAGATGTCAGCATGACCCAGTGGGGCACATTTCAGTAAAATGAAACAACTAACTGCCCGCACCCATTTCTCAAGAAAACAGCTATTTCTCGGAATGTGAAACTTACGCATGTGTGTTGATGCTCTCCCACTTTGTCAATAAAAGGCGCAACCCCAGGGAGGGGGCTGAGAGAGGCTCACTGTGAGCAAGCGTGCTGCGCTGTCGACCCTCTCCCTGGTGGCCACCAGTGAAAATTTATCTTCGTCTCAAGTCTGATCTTTCCTCCGTCCTTTCCTAGGTCTTTGTTGTTTTCTTAGTTCAAGTATTAAGTTTAGACCTAACAAAAAGAATTAAACCTGCTAGCGTTATCATAAATAAATAATAAATTCTGCTTTACGACTGGTATAATTGGGGGAATAAAAACATGGTATTTTAGACAGACAGGTCAATAATCATTACTTTAACCTAATACACAGCAGAGTCATTCACTTATGCCTGTGCTTCCTCATTTTTTATTCCTCGTCACTGTCCATATCTTTTTTGAAGGGCAGATTTTTCTTGAGGAAGATTTATTAATCCACATGTTTAAGTAGACTGCGTTTCGTGGAAACAATATGCCGCCCTTTCCACCATTATAGTGGGTTATTTTTCAGAGTCAAAAACTCATGATCTCTGTACCGCTCCACACTTCACACAAGCTCTGTCCCATGCGAACAGATCTGGCTGCCTTCATCACTTCAAAGTCCGACTTTTGTTTTCCTGAGTGCGTTGAAAATCAATCGCTGCATGTCGCTGGCGTCGGTGATCACACTGTCCATTGTTTTAGAATGTTGCTTCGTTGACACTACTAGTTTCGTTTTGGGCTGTGAAGAAAATGCTACGGAGCGAGCGTTACAATGGTTTCGTTAGCTCTCGCTTTGTTATGACACGCCCGTGACGATCGGGTAATGACGGCAACTAGTAGCGGTTCTGCCGAAATGCATGGGAAGTTGAGGCAACCACGACTGAGTAGTGCTTGTCCATATTATATCATGCGTGCGGTCTCGATCTAAGCGCGCTGTGTGGTGAATGACACAAGCGCAGCATGCAAAGTAAAAGCTAAATTATTATCATATTAGGCTAGGGTGACAAAACGTCCTCTTTTGCCCAGACAAGTCCTACTTTCACGTAGTATCTTCTTCGACCGGGCGGGTTTTATAAATTCATAAAAATGTCCGGTTTTTATCATTTTTCACGGGACCAATTTGAAGAGAATCCCTCCGGCCACTGGGTGGCAGAGCCTGCCTGCGATGACATGGCTCCAAGTAGTAGGGAGGGAAGAAGTAGTTTTTCTTGTTTTTGTTGGCAGTTTACCCCTATCATTAGGCATCACCACCATCTACTGGGTTGACGATTTGGCCACAACGCCTGCCCAATTGTTAATTTTTTTTTACGATAAATACGTATATAATGGCAACTGTTGACTTCTGTCAGAGCTTTGACTGTAAAATCCTGTTTGGTGTCGCATCGTTGCGCTGCCGATGACTGTAAACTTTTATAACAAAGTTTGATTTTTGCCTCAGCTAGCTATCAGTAAGCTAAAACGCGCTAGGCATTATGGGAAACGTAGTTTTGAACTGCTACATTTGGAAACATGCTGGTTGAATAGTTTGTCAGTTTGTTTCAGTTTTTGTTTGTGTGCAATCTAAAACATTGAATGAGTATCAATTTGTCAAGGACAATTGTCGTGATAGTTATTTATAAAAATGTTTAGTTGGCACATAGGCTACTGTGTGCATGTGTATTGACTGGACTACATTTCTATGGGTCTGCATTATATATATATATATATTTTTTTTTTTAAGTCATTGTTTTTTTTCAAACTGCATTTTTCCATCCAGAGTGAGGGGCGCACTATAAATATATTAAAGTGATATAGGCATCTTTGATTGCACTTCGAGTAAAATTCAAGTATCTAGAGGCCGGGCTGAGTGTCCTCTTTTTTGGAAATCAAAATATGGTCACCCTATATTAAGCAATGCATTAAACTAGGCACTAGAAGCCAATTCTTGTGCTCGCGATAGCCCAATTCTATCTCTACTATCGGTTCATTGAATATTTAATGGCTAATTACTGTCGAATGGTAACTTTACTAAAGATACATCTGTAACTCTCACCTGTAAAACCGGATATCCGGTCGTATCGGTTTATCGTTCTCAAGTTTGCTAAAAATGTGTCTTGGGAGACTAACACATAACGATATGGATGCCAGTCTTGTCAGATGTCGTCAGACAAGACGAGACTGAGATGAAAATTCGCCTTAGTTTCCGTCAAAAGTTCACAATTTGTGATTATCTTATGTATAGTTAGTACGCATTTAACAGTGGTTGATCATGTCACTCATGCGACGTGCTGCGCCTCGTCCCGACCCACAAACAGGCTTAAGCATGTGCCCATTCCTTTAGTGAAACACGTGTCAGGTGCCGCCTGGGTAGCTTTGCTTTTCTTATCTTGGCTATGCCGTGTTGCTTTAGCCTTTAAAAGTCTGTGCTGACTGATCATCATCACACGCTAAACTAACTTTTAGCGTTAGCATTGCTTTCGCGTTAGCATTAAGCGCCGTGACTCAGCAAGTTCTTCTTAAACTCTTAGAAAACTTTTTACATACACTTTGTGGGGTCCAGTTGAGTTTAATTAATTGCAAATAATGTGCTGTTTTCCTGCTGAGTGTGTATCATCATCATGAAGATGTTGATGTCCTTGTAAACTCAACGAATACGTGCTCGTCTGTCAGTGTTCATTCGAAATTGTTGGAAACCATTTATTTATTTATTCATTCATGGACTAAAACGTTTGACGTTAATACACAAACACTTTGTCAGTAGTTGACTAAAAATAGACGAAGACATTTTGAAATAACTAAAATATGACTAAAACTAATAAGTATTTTCATCCGAAACGAAGATGATAATTAAAAGGGTTGCCAAAAACAACACTGATTCATGAACTTTTTCAGACACATATGAAAATATATCACAAGAGCGCAGTGAAAATCCTTTTTTGAATTATATTTTGAAGACATTAATCCATTGTTACCACATATAATAATGTGTTTACACATAAAAAGTGAAAGTATATTCTCCCGATGCAAAAATGTAAAAGATCTAAGTCAACATTCAAAGAAAGAACCAAAAAATTCATTAACTGCTCAGTTTTATTTAAAACTGTGCAGAATGGGGAAAAAACGAGCAATAAAATTGCAATGTAAACAAAAGCTAAACAAGCTCAAAAGCTTAATGGCAGATTGCAAGCAACCATCAGGTGCTACGGTATAAGAGTGTGGTGGTTTTTATTGGTCAATATCTTGTTCACCTGCCTAATCTTGCTTGTATTCATGTTGCTGCCTCTAGTGCTCGGTTATGGTATCATTGCTCGGGGCTTATCGATTGCGTCGGAGGCATGAAAACGAAACCATCAATTCCCAATAAGAAAAACAAAAGTAACGTATAACACAGGCGACAATTTAAAAAGTAGTTGAGTAAAAAGTACAGATACCTGCTGTAAAATGTAATGAAGTAAAAAGTACCACTTCATATTTGTACTGAAGTAAAGCACAGATACAGAAAAATGTACTTCAGTACAGTAACGAAGGACTTTTAATTCATTGCATGCCACCACTGATGTCCGCTGCACACCACACTCACCTGCTACGGTCTTCAATTTTGAGGAAAGGAGATCTCAGAGGGACAGCTGTCAAAATATAAGGGACAATATATGAGGCCGGGCCTAATCAAATTTGGCAGCAAAGACATTACAGTTGCAGTATATTCATGTCATTTTCCCTAACCTTTGACAACACGGCACGAAGGCTGCTTGGTGGATGTCCTCTGAAATACACACACATTTACTTAATTATATTGCACTTTTTAACTCACTGACGGCAATAGATGTCCAATACATTATGACTGCGAGAGAATTATCTCGGTCAGCCCTCTACGTGAATGTGGATTGGTCATTTTGGCTATCAGTGGCAGTCTTAACATGAACTCAACAGGATTTCCTTGTCTTACCTCAGCTCTGCTGTGTTTCCCAATGACACGTTCACTGTTCAGTTTCTTCAAGTAACAAAGAACATCTGTGGCAGCGCTAAGGAACAGTAAAGCATTTGAAATACATATCTATCCCCTTTTGGGCATCAGTTTGGATTCTGGAAGACGCGCATGCATTAGCACGCACGAGGCGCCACCTGCTGTGAGCAGAGGTTCACTGCATTGGGATGAGCTTGTTATAAACTGCATGTCCAATATTAAAATGGTTCATTAATTTAAAAAAAATGGTTTATTTTATTGTATTTCCTTAAAAATCTGGAAAACAACTACATAAGGGCATTATTTTAAGATGGTGTCAATTCACCTCAATGTAGTGCTGCAGCGAATAATCGATTAACTCGAATAATTCGATTAGAAAAAAAAAAATCAAATTTTGCTGCTTCGAGTACTCGTTTAATTAGAGTGGTGTTGTAATGGTTTGTTTTGAAATTGTTTGCATTTATTTTTTTGATTTGGGTGCATATATTGCCCTTTGGTGGAAAAATGTGAATATGACAACTCATCTAACACGGCTGAATCCAGCTGCTCCCTGTTAAGACCAACATAAGGCAAGTTTTTCTTTGAGTTAGTGTTATTCATGCATTCGTAATTTAGTTTTTAGGTATATTCAAGCCATTTTTTTAATGTTTGAATTAGGGCTGTAAAAATTATCGCGTTAATGGCCGGTAATTAATTTTGTTAATTAATCACGTTAAAATATTTGACGCAATTAACGCACATGCCCCGCTCAAACAGATTAAAATGACAGCACGGTGCAATGTCCACTTGTTACTTGTGTTTTTTTGGAGTTTTGTCGCCCTCTGCTGGCACTTGGGTGCGACTGATCTTATGAGCTTAAGCACCCATGACAATTGTGTAATTACTGACATCAACAATGGCGGGCTACTAGTTTATTTTTTTGATTGAAAATTTTACAAATTTTATTAAAACGAAAACATTAAGAGGGGTTTTAATATAACATTTCTATAACTTGTACTAACATTTATCTTTTAAGAACTACAAGTCTTTCTATCCATGGATCGCTTTAACAGAATGTTAATAATGTTAATGCCATCTTGTGTATTTATTGTTATAATAAACAAATACAGTACTTATGTACCGTATGTTGAATGTACATATCCATCTTGTGTCTTATCTTTCCATTCCAACTATAATTTACAGAAAAATATGGCATATTTTGTAGATGGTTTGAATTGCGATTAATTACAATTAAATAATTTTTAAGCTGTAATTAACTCGATTAAAAATTGTAATCGACTGAGAGCCCTATTTTGAACGATTTGTTTAGAGCATTGTAAAAAAAAAAATTATTTTTTTTTTAAGTTTGCATTTTATCGCATTTAAACTAGCGGACTTTTGCTATGCAAGCTAGCCAATTGTTCTCTTGTTGTTCTTAAATCCTCATTTATTTTTTTATATCGTTTGAGACTAAGCTCAGGTATTTTAATTTATTTTTAGATGAAAGTGCAATACTGCATAGTATGAAGAAACACACGGCAATTTTATTTTTTATTCGCATTAAATGCTCTTTCGAAAGTGCAATCTTGAAATGTTCCTAATCCGATTACTCAATTATTCAAACTAACTAGCTGTTAAATTAATCAACTACTAAAATTATCAATAGCTGCGGCCCGATTTCAGTGGTTTAACTTGAAGCAAAAAGGATACCATCTACATGAACAATGCTAACTCCCCATGAACGGGCATTAGCCAACACATTGTTCGCCTGCAGCCGCTCCTAAAGAACAAAATATATTTTAGCTAAGGACATACAGCAAAGGTTTCAAAGTGTGCCGGTCAGCAACTTACATTATTGCGAATGGCTTTTTCAAGTAACGCTTTTCCTCGGCTGCCGCATGCCTAGAGAAGACAGATGGATAGTATGAGCTGATAAACATTCCCCACACATTTTACATTTTTTTTAAAAATCCATCTAACATTACTTGATTTGATAAAAAACGATTTTTATTAGGACCATCAATAGATTATCTGTGTCGTACCACTGGCCGAGAAGTTCCTGCTCGCGGTTTGCAGCTGTCAAGAACAGTTTCTTGCTGCTTCACAGGCCGCCGAGGCTCTTCGCTCCTCTTGTTTCCTGCAAGCCTTTTCTCTTCCAGTCTCTCCTGACTTCCCGTAACCACAAAGCTCACATCCCTGTGGAGGAAGCTCTCGACCCCCTTTTGAAATAGTTTCAACATAGTGTAAATAGTCTTTCCGTGTTTATAATTTACAAAATGGGACTGATGACATACCCCTCCAAGAAGAGCGATGGCTTCCAAAAGCAGGGCTGTAGGACGTTTCTTTACATTGTCCAGATAAAACGTCTTCCCCTCAAGCTTATTCTCCCCAGGAGAAAGTTTTCCCAAAGGTCCTAGCCGCTCTTCACACTGCTGATGCTGCAGCATGATAGTCCTGTCGCAGCCAGTTGCAGGAATAATGTAGAAAATAATTTATGGTGTATGAGTGCTATTCTTTTATGATTATTATTATCATAAAGTTTGAGAGAGTTGGATTTTGTTTATGATATCAATGGCAAAAGATGGAGAAAAGCTTTCATGGAGGGTGATTTTAACAGCCGTGTTTACATTAGCTGGCCTGAAGGGTGTCCACCTGGTGAGGAGAACTAAAGTTAGAATAAGTAAATACGAAAATACAACAACCAAAAATCCCGTAAAAATAGAATTTCCTTGCCAGTACAGTTCCAAAAATCATTAATTATAATGATTGAACTGTTTTTAATATGCACAAAACGCTCAATTAAAATTTTTATGTTACTATTCAAGAATTACAATAATTATAAAAGTTTTTTTTAATGCATATTAGCGTATTGGATACCATCGTAAACAGGGAGTGGACTATAACTGTACAAGCAATTGTGTATTTTTTTCGGAGTTCAAACCAACGTTCCAGAACTTGAACAAAATACGACACAGAAAGCCAACTCAATGCTAGCACACCGTGCGGCTATGCTGCTATTAGCTACCCTTCAACTTGTTGTCGTGTTTACTCGGTTAAAATTATTAGTTTATAACTCCGTTATCTTTTATTTGACAGTGATAAATCAATTAAGTGTTACTTACTTTCCTGACGCTTTCGTTTAAAGTGTTCGTAAAGGCCTAATAATGAGTCATCTAACTAGAAAGGGACATGCAAGCTACCGCCGAATTTTTAAAAACACCAAATGCTCACATCCGGTACAATGTTACGCCTCTTCTTCTCATCGGTAGTTGGCAAATAAATACCGCCACCAACTGGTATGTAGTGTGAATAATGCTTTTTACGCACGCTACTTTTTAAAATTGATATAATACTACATAATTTGAAATAGTATTAATATCAAAATAAATTACGAACAATACATATGGCGGAAAACACAGACAAGACAGAAAAAGCAGTTTCTGCTCTTGCACTCCTCTTTAAAATAAACTGCTGTTTTTTAAGCCAAAACAACTATTGTGTTTGATAGAACTATATGTCTATATGCTGCCATAGCAGATTCATGGCGCACGAAGCACCCGAACTATTTTTAATTTGTCCGTTTTACCCGAAAACCCCTGTTACAGACGTCGCACAACCGCTTTTGTTTTAACCCAGTCATAAAACTAAGGTAATTCATTATACTTATTATTCAAAAAGTCTGTCATTTTTAGCTCAGAATCATTAATTGGAGTCTAATATTTCGTTTAAAAAAAAAACTTGCATATTTTAAACTTTTAAAGAAATAACGTCACAATGAAAAAAAATGGCGTCTGTAAAAAAGTCACGGATATCTACCTTATAGCCAGTGTTGTTAATCTTACTGAAAAAAAGTAATTAATTATAGTTACAAATTACTTCTCCCAAAAAGTAATTGCGTTAGTAACTCAATTACCTGAATGTAAGAGTAATTAGTTACTTGGCAAAGTAATTGGTGATAATTACTTTTTTTTTTCCCCCTCAAAAAAAAAAAAAAAAAAAAAAAAACATTGGCCACACTATGTGAAGTTTTTTGTGGAGGTTTTTGGTACAACTGGCCCGAGCTCAATTCTTTACCCTAATTTACCCTTTACCCTGAATCAACTGTTAAAAGTTGTTAAAAGTGTTCCCATTATTGCATTAGTTCCCTTCTCTCTACTTTCGACATATGAACGTTTTAAAACTGTTTCATCATTTAAAGATAGATTCAAGTCAAGATTTTGCCGATTTAGAAGTATTTTAGATAAAAAGTTACTTAGGTTCGCTAGGAAGGTTCTCTACAACAGAGCCGTCCTAAAAAGCCTACTGCTTTAAGATGGCGGCTGTCTACTAACGCATCTAGTGCCATGTCTGTCAGTTGCATCTAGTTATATCTATATACAGTACATGTGATATCTACCATGTCTACCATATCTACCATAACATGCGGGCGTAGTTTGTCGGCTATCGGCTACAACATGTATTATTGGAGCTACCTAGCATCGCGTTTGCTCGGCGTCACAACTTTCTTGCCTCCTCCCCGCTCCTGCTCTGCTCTGTCGTCTTGGTGAGTCCATCTCCCTCAGACTTTTCGACCAATATAGTAACGCATAGTAACGCATGCCTTTCCGTCCTCAGTAACGGTAACGGCGTTGCCAAGATGAGAAAAGTAATTAATTAGATTACCCACTACTGAAAAAAATAACGCCGTTAGTAACGCCGTTATATTGTAACGCCGTTATTAACAACACTGCTTATAGCTATCGCTTAAATGTATTTTTTTGTTACTGTCGCATTTTCTCCGATATGTTAGATGATAAATAATTGATCCAAACAAAGCAAAATTTAAAAAAAAAAAACGTTTATTAGGGTAAATATATGAAAAAGCTAATCTCGACCACTCCTTGATGTCTGCGACTTCTGCATCGCGACACTTGTTATATTGCCATGTTTCACCCATAAAATCCCGAAAAAATCCAGCTGTGGGCATTCACAACTGTGTCTTGACAGTCAGTGGTACATGCTACATGGAGTATTTGGATCGAAACAAGGTAAGTACGCGATAATATCTCGTTAAAGTCATGGCGTCTGTAATTCTGCTCTCGCGTGCTCTGGCCTCCAGATAGGGTTTTGCTGTTTAAAAAACGTTTGTTTTTTTTGTTTTTTTAAATGCCCTCCTGTTCAACACCCCCCAGAAAATGGAGATTTTAAGCTTTCCAATGATGTATCACACATGCATATCGGACAATTTTGAAATTTGGCCAAATTGGGGGTCTCAGAGTGGAACTTCAAGTCACCTGAGTGTTTTCCGCCATATACATTTTTTTCTAACTAAACTATATCTCAGTTATTACATTAATACCTCTCAAATATAAAAAAAACATCTGGTATTTCTTTATTGAATTTTGCCTCAGAATGTCCAGAGCAGTGGTTCTTAACCTTGCTGAAGGTACCGAATCCCACAAGTTTCACATACGGATTCCCTGAACCCTTCGGAATTAGATAATAAAAATCAAAACCAATATTTCTAAGCTAGCAAGCTAATAAATTCTGGTTCAAAATGGTCTGTTTTATTCCCTCATACCAAGTGCGAGCCAATCTTCCACTGAGCAAACCATTTCCTCCTCCCATCAGATTGAGGACTAGCAGTTAAAAGAAATGGATTAAGTCTGTAAACTGGGAGCAAACCAGTCCAAAACCTGGTCTAAAAAGCCACTTGCCTAGATTTAATCAGCATACGAAAATAGGGCTTTGCGTTTTTTTTCACCTTCGTCTAACCCCTTAGACTTACTCACCGAACCCCTGGGGTTCAATCGAACCCAGGTTAAGAACCACTGGTCCAGAGGCCTTTTTAAATGTTGCATTTGGCACAGTTTAAATAGTATGAAATGTCACTAGTGCACATCTAACATTAACACACAATGGATGTTCTTCATTTACACTTTTATTTAAAATAGTTTTGGTGGAAATTACAAAACATTGTGGTTCATACTGTATAAGAATTTCTGTCAAAATACATTGCAATATTCGTCTTTTGATGTTAATACAAAGCAAAGCATTATAGCTAACGGCTTATGCAGGTGTAAATCCTAGTGAGGCTACAATTGTTTACATCTGCGAGCTCAAACTCAATTCATTCATTATTTATAACACCCTGTTTATGTGGCATCTGAAAAACATGGTCTATTGCTGGCCCTTTTTATTATTCAAAATGCCTGTCATTTTTAGCTTAGAATCATTAATTGATGTCTAATATTTCTTTTAAAAAAATAAAACGACTTTAAAAAAATTATTCACTCGCATATTTTAAACTTTTAAACAAATGACGTCACAATGAAAAAAATGGTGTCTGTAAAAAAGTCACAGATATCTAACTCATAACTATTGCTTAATTGTAGTGTTTTTGTTACTCTCGCTTTTTCGCCGATATGTTAGATGATAATCGATCAAAACAAAGAAAAAATGAAGAAGAAAAAAAACGTTTAAAAGGGTAAATATATGAAAAATAAAATCTCGACCACTCCTTGATGTCTGCGATTTCTGCATCACGACCCTTGTTATATTGCCACGTTTCACCTATAAAATCCCCCAAAAATCCAGGTGAGGCCATTCACAGCTGTGTCCTGACACTCGATGATACATGCTACATGGAGTTTTTGGATCGAAACATGGTAAGTACGCCATAATAGTTCGTTAAAGTCATGCCGTCTGTAATTTTGCTCTCGCATTCTCTCACGTCCAGATAGGGTTTTGCTGTTTCAATTTTTTTTTTTTTTAAATGTCCTCCTGTTCAAATTTTTTCCTCCCCCAGAAAATTGAGGATTTTAAGCTTTCTAATGATGTATCACACATGCATATCGGACAAATGCTAGTTGAAAACTTTACCCAATTCCGCCATGGCAGAATACACTCAGGTGACCTGAAGTTCCGCTCTGAGACCCCCAATTTGGCCAACTTTCAAAATTGTCCGATATGCATGTGTGATACATAATTGGAGAGCTTAAAATCTCAATTTTCTGGGGGAAGAAAAAATTTGAACAGGAAGGCATTTAAAAAATATATATAAATTTTTTTTAAACAGCAAAACCCTATCTGGAGGTGAGAGCACGCGAGAGCAGAATTAAAGACGCCATGACTTTAACGAGATATTAGCGCGCACTTACCTTGTTTCGATCCAAAAACTCCATGTAGCATTTATCACTGAGTGTCAAGACACAGCTGTGAATAGCCACAGCTGGATTTTGGGGGGATTTTATGGGTGAAACATGGAAACATAACAAGGGTCGCAAATCAGAAATCGCAGACATCAAGGAGTGGTCGAGATTCTTTTTCATATATTTACCCTTTTAAATGTTTTTCCCCCACTTTTTCTTTGTTTTGACCGATTATTTATTATCTAACATATCAGAGAAAATGCGACAGTAACAAAAAAAATACAATTAAGCGATAGTTATGAGGTAGATAGCCGTGACTTTTTTACAGACGCCATTTTTTTCATTGTGACGTAATTTGTTTAAAAGTTTAAAATATGCGAGTAATTTTTTTAAGTCTTTTTTTTTTAATGAAATATTACACATTAATTAATGATTCAAAGCTAAAAATGATGGACATTTTGACTAATAAATATAATTAAATACCTTCGTTTTATGGCTGGGTTGCAACAAAAGCAGTTGCGCGACAGGTAAAACGGACAAATTAAAAATATTTCTGGGGCCTAATGCGCCATGAATCTGCTATGGCAGAATATAGACATATTGTTCTTTCAAACACAACAGTTTTTTTGGCTTAAAATACAGCAGTTTATTTTAAAGAGGGTTGCAAGAGCAGAAACTGCTTCTTCAGTCATCTGTGTTTTCAGCCATATATATTAAACACGCTAAGAGTTAGAAGCCACAAACCATGTGTGGCAACTGCATATTTTGCCCTTTACCACTATACCAGTATTCTGTATCCTGAACTTTTAAATTCGCATGTATTCGGTGTTTTGTTGATATGACTGCAATAAACACTCAGGAGGGAATAATTGATGACTTGATGGCTTTATATTCCTTTTACAATGTTGTGTTACATACATTTTTTAAATACAAATACAGCAAGTTCAATAAAAGGAAAGGTCGGGCAGGCACACTCCTGAATCAAAGCAAGATTAGTGAAAAAAAAGTTCCCTTATGCATCCTATCCATACCTACGTTACATCGTATTGCGTATCGAGTGTATAATTATTGCACATATTCCGATTTAAACACATGTTAAAACACTATTAACTCAAGACTTATGTGAATCAATGCCATTTTGATGACTTATCTTTCATTCTTCCTGTAACAACTAAACTCTTCTACCTGAGCTTTTTTTTTTTTTTTTTTTAAAAAAAGAAGGGACAATTGCAGCATATTTATTTAGGATATTGATTTAATCTAAAACAAATTTGCTGGTTTTCCTAAATTGTTCATGTCTACTCTCCTATACATTCTGCATATACAATAAATAAGGACTTTGGCTAACACTGTCAGATTTGTTTGTTTAAAGTGCATTATGGAAAAAAAAAAATCATGTTAAAATGTTCAATGTATCACATTGTAACATCATGGGGAAATCAAATAATACTAATTATACTAATACTTTACTCATGATTTCAAAATGCAATTACAAATGCAAATGTCATGTAAAAATGGACACTTAGTAAGAATAAAGAACCCTGTTTTGGAAACTAACTAAGAATGTGTGTTTGCTTAAATTTTACGCTGCGGGACCAAAGTGCAGATACTGTATACAGTGGTGTTTGTATGGTGGTGTTGATTACTGCAGCGGTATCATCGAGGCCTAGATTAGGTATCGCCATGCGGGGCTCTCAAACCCGATCTGCCGTGTCTCCCCTTTCATCCATCTCACCTGATCCCACATAGAACGTTAACTTTTATTCCTTGTGTATGAATGGTGCTATACAATAAACCTGCCTTGCCTTGTAGTGGTTGACTGCACACAAAATGGGCTACAACCCACTCATGATCTGTGGAGATAACAACAAAGACATGAATTGTTGCAAAGGGGTCATTAATCATGTGACACTGATGAAGTCAAATCAATTGTTTGCTTGATTATCTATAGTGCATGTGACTATGGCCCGTCCGGGGTTTATTAGTTGTTCAATCACATGATTATTGTTTTGATCGCTCTTTTTTTTTATGTCAAGATTACATAAATGATAATGCAATTTTCATTAAATAATGGTAGTTTGTCTGTATGTTCTTTTCATTTACAGTGGGGCGAATAAGTATTTAGTCAACCACTAATTGTGCAAGTTCTCCCACTTGAAAATATTAGAGGCCTGTAATTGTCAACATGGGTAAACCTCAACCATGAGAGACAGAATGTGGAAAAAAAAAACTGAAAATCACATTGTTTGATTTTTAAAGAATTTATTTGCAAATAATGGTGGAAAATAAGTATTTGGTCAATACCAAAAGTTCCTCTCAATACTTTGTTATGTACCCTTTGTTGGCAATAACGGAGGCCAAACGTTTTCTGGAACTCTTAACAAGCTTTTTACACTGTTGCTGGTATTTTGGCCCATTCCTCCATGCAGATGTCCTCTAGAGCAGTGATGTTTTGGGGCTGTCGTTGGGCAACATGGACTTTTAACTCCCTCCTCATCCTGTGGTGTCAAAATGATAACAAGAACGGTGAGCAAAAATCCCAGAACCACACGGAGGGACCTAGTGAATGACCTACAGAGAGCTGGGACCCCAGTAACAAAGGCTACTATCAGTAACACAATGCGTCGCCAGGGACTCAAATCCTGCACTGCCAGACGTGTCCCCCTGCTGAAGAAAGTACACGTCCAGGCCCGTCTGCGGTTCGCTAGAGAGCATTTGGATGATCCAGAAGAGGACTGGGAAAATGTGTTATGGTCAGATGAAACCAAAATAGAACTTTTTGGTCGAAACACAAGTTCTCGTGTTTGGAGGAAAAATAATACTGAATTGCACCCTACCCACTGTGAAGCATGGGGGTGGAAACATCAAGCTTTGGGACTGTTTTTTCTGCAAAGGGACCAGGACAACTGATCTGTGGAAAGGAAAGAATGAATGGGGCCATGTATCAAGAGATTGAGTGAAAATCTCCTTCCATCAGCAAGGGCATTGAAGATGAGACGTGACTGGGTCTTTCAGCATGACAATGATCCCAAACACACAGCCAGGGCAACAAAGGAGTGGCTTCGTAAGAAGCATTTCAAGGTCCTAGAGTGGCCTAGCCAGTCTCCAGATCTCAACCCCATAGAAAATCTGCGGAGGGAGTTGAAAATCCGTGTTGCCCGACGACTACCCCAAAATATCACTGCTCTCGAGGAGATCTGCATGGAGGAATGAGTCAAAATACCAGCAAGTGTGTGAAAAGCTTGAGAAGAGTTCCAGAAAACGTTTGGCCTCCGTTATTGCCAACAAAGGGTACATAACAAAGTATTCAGATGAACTTTTGGTATTGACCAAATACTTATTTTCCACCATGATTTGCAAATAGTGTCTCATGGTTGAGGTTTACCCATGTTGACAATTACAGGCCTCTCTAATATTTTCAAGTGGGAGAAATTGCACAATTAGTGGTTGACTAAATACTTATTTGCCCCACTGTAAATGTAACCTCCACCAATTCTGGGGTAGAAAATAACTATTTACCGAGGGATCGGATTCCCTTGGTGGCCTGTATTTGTGTATTACGCAGAGGTGGGTAGTAAGGCGTTACATTTACTTGAGTAACTTTTTGAGAAAAATGTACTTCTAAGTAGGAGTGGGAACCTCTTGGTACCTTACGATACGATACGATTTGCGATACAAAGCTCACGATAACGATGATCTGACGATAAAGCGATACAACGATTTTTGATACATTGGTCAGGAAATAATTCTAGGATATTCTACAAAAAACTAATAAACAGAAAAAGAAGCTTTTGCTGTGAATTGGAATGAGTTCATCACTAGTAGACGTCCAATCCATTTGAACTGGGAGGGTGGCAGCGAATGAACATTCGTTCATTCGCTGCCATCCCTCCCATTTCAAACGGATTGAACGTCTATGGCCGTCAGTGGCAGCCAGTGCCAGGCAATGAGTAATTTTGGGCCATTTAAGGTCATTTACCTGTTGATTTTCAGTTACTTCCTGTTGATTTTGAGGTACATTATGGGTCACTTGCTGTTTATTTTGCGTTACAGAACAGGAAGTGACCTGAGAATCACCCAAATGAATAGGCAGTGACTCAAACTCAACAGGAAATGACCTGTAAATTCCCTAAAATGAACAGCAAGTGACCTGTAAATGCCCCGAAAATCGAACCGAATGACTGTGGATGCTCTGGTTTTGAATGAACGAACGTTTTCAGTCTAAATGGATTGGGCGTCGAGCACCGTCAATGGCAGCTATTTTTTTTTTTATTGACACCTTTTTAAAACGATATCTCGATTCTTGACAGGAGCATATCGATAACCTTTTGGGATACAAAGTATCACAATATATCACCATTTCGATTTTTTGTCACACCCCTACTTCTAAGAGTAGTTTTCCAAAGCCATACTTTTTACTTTTAGTTGAGTAGATTTGTGAAGATCCGCTACTCTTACACCACTACTTTTGGGCTACCCTAGTCGTTACATTTTTCCTCTTTCATCTTTATATTAGATTTTTACTTTTTTTCCAGAGACAACAACTGTGGCTCTACCAGTTTCACCAATGAGACATCACAACATTAATCACATGACTCCATTATACGAATCAGACTCAAGTTTGCTGTTCTATGATCACACCAGCCTGTTTAATCACATGGCGTCTTTAGAGCACCGTAAAAAATGGAATATCTGACACAGAGCACTGCCTTTTAGTTTCATAATGGAAAATGTTTTCGCCACTAGATGGCCCTCATGCTCTTTGGATGAATAATGCTTAATGTAGATTTTTTTTCTCTCGCAAGAATTCAATATTTTTTTTTTTTTTTGTAATTCCTTGTTTTAGTAGTAGTAGTAGTAGTCATATAGACAACTTTGTGCTGAGAAAAACAATACCAAAAATCAAACAGCGTAAGCATTAACTCACAATGTTACTCTTTAATTGATTATTATTCTGACAAAATACTTTTTTAGTTGTACTTGAGTACATTTTTTTGGATGACTACTTTTACTTTGTAATATTATTTTGAAATAATGCTACCCTTACATAAGTAAACTTTTGGGCTACTCTACCCACCTCTGGTATCATGTTCCCAATTTTGGTAGCTTGTGCGATAAACAACCTGATAGCTAACATTAGCAATATAATGTAGCTGAGCGATGCAACTCATTCGATGTCAATCACGGTTTAAGATTAAAAGAACACCACGTTGATAATGATGAACCCCTGCATATTTGCGGTTGTTTTACAGACTCAGCTGTTTACAGATTTTTATGAGTGGGATTTCTTCCTAGTTATTTGCTTTTATGGGAATTTGCTTAAGAAATGTGATTTTGATTTTCAGTTTCTTACTGAATAACGTTTGGCATAAAATCTGAAGTAATAATAACCATGAAATCGATGTTGTATGTTCATTTGAGCATGTGATTCACTGAATTTTTCCAGATGTTCAAAATGTTTTAACATCAATATTTGAATCACCCAATAGTTTATGTATGAATTTTTTGTGTGTGTTTTGTTTAGAGTTTGATTTTGCTAGAGAAAGTGTCCAAACTCAGATGGCAGTTTGAGAACGCTGGTAGAAGTTTTCTTTCTTACAAATGCAAATATTTAGAATATTTATACAGAAGTATGATCTACACTATGGGATTAGAGCACCTTTTGTTACACTTGCCGTATTAGTTTCTTCAGTTATCATCTTTCCTCTATGATTTTCTTCAGAAAGTCCATGACGTCTTCGCCGCTACTCCAGGGAACCACGTTGGCCTTGAACCTGGCTCCCTCAGACCGGAGGAGCCTGTGCATGGGGAAGTCCTTCCTTGGAAAGACAGTGTCCCGGGGCCCCAGGGCCAGCGAGGGGCACACGTCGTTGGCGCCGTCCCCGACGTAAAACACACGCTGGAACGGCACGTCACGCTCTCTTTGCCTCTGGGCCAAGTATTCCCTAAGGATCACTTGCTTACACATGTTGTCGGGGCATCGCGTACAAGAGTGGGAGTGGAACGGGAGGAGCACCAGGCGGTCGCCGTCATCGAAGCTGGCCGGGTTGGTGAAGACCCTGCGGAAGATGTGGCGCACCCCCGTGTGCTTCAGCCAGGTGTCGATGAAGTACATGTTGGCGTCCGAGATCACCGCCAGCTCAAAGTCGGGCTGGCGGCTTTGGAGGAATTGAAGCAGCGCCAAGGTGCCGGGCGTGGGCGGGATGCTCTCCACGGCAGAGCGGATGGCGTCGCGAGACACGCCCTGCTCGGCCATGTAAGCCAGAATCTGCTGCATGTGCTCGTTGTAGTGGCCCTCGCGGTAGCTGTTCTTCAGCCAGTCGGGAAGCCGCTGGCCTGGAAGAGCTTGCAAGACGGCGTCGTCGCTGTTCTCGTTCACCAGGGTCTCGTCAAAGTCAAACAAGACCAGGAAACGCGGTTCAAGAGGCGCTGCGGTCATCTTCGGTCCTGTTCTGCAAACAGTGGATGAACAGTTTTCAGTTAGATTACAGAGTTATAAGGGTGTAACGGTATATGTATTTGTATCGAACCGTTTCAGTACGTGGTGCTCGGTTCGGAACGGAGGCGTACCGAATGAGTTTCTGACGTAATGTAATCCTTACTTTTCGAGGCTGTGAGTTGATCGGGTTACAGTTTCTTTGTGTAGATTATATTTACTCCGTCTTCTCTACTATAATGAGGACCAATACAGTAGGACAGTATAACAAAGAAACGTCAACAGCGCGACAACGTGGCCGCCGCGAGAACGCAGTGAAACGCGGGTGTTAAAGTCAATCAGCCAATGCACACCAGTCGCAGTACGGCCGCATGTTAGATGCGTCCCAGAAGCGGCTCAACACGACGCACGGGAAAAGAACGGCAGAGTTTTTTATTTGACACGAGACGCGACCCTCCTGCGTCAATACTACTACCGGTAGCTAGGATCGGGCAACCCGGAAGTCACTCGTGTAAAAATACGGTGGATTTTCAAACTAATATGCAATCGTAACCCACTTTTTGAGTCCATCAGCTCTCTTAAGTGGTAGATCGGGGCACAGTTGATATGTGTTTGTTAATTTACAGTTGTCTTCTCTGCTATAATAATAACCAACACGGCCCCGTGTTCAATACAAAACCCTCTTACCACAACAAAACAAGTAGGAACTAATATTCACATTAGAACTAAAGTTATACAACATAAATTATACAATATAAATGAATACCACATCACATTTGTAAAATATAAACGCATAATAAAATAAATAATAGCCCATTTGAATCAAATAAATTGAAATGAGCTAAAACACCTGTAATTAAATAATAAGAATAATACACAGATCCTGCTTACACAATGAAATTTATTAATTTCTGTGTGGCGCTTTAACTTGAGAAAAATCCACCAATAAAGCTTTTGAAAACCGTTCATAAGAAAAAAAAATGATTCATTGAGGGATTTCATTTGTAAAATACATGTTAAAATCTTTGTCATTAGGCAAATTGTTGTTGGATTATCTTTAAATACCCGCTACTTTTTGAGCAGAATTCTAGCTGTGTATAGGCTAATGTTCCTATTGTTCAAAGGTGTGTAATAAACAACTAGCGCATTTATATTTTGCATTTTGTTTTCTTACTGTACCGAAAATGAACCGAACCGTGACCTCAAAATTGAGGTACGTACTGAACCGAGATTTTTGTGTACCGTTACACCCCTACAGAGTTAAGATCGATCGCTCAGAATTTTGCCTAACAACAAACAGCCTATCAAATGCTTTCAGACATTGTTTACAAGTGATCCCCAACCAACGGGCCGAGGGATCAAAACAGTACCTGTCCATGGCGCATATGTCACGGGGCCGCACAGAAATAATGATTTATTAACGACTGCATTCTGGCCTGTGCCTCTTGACACACCAATCTGACTTCCTACTCTATCGACTAATCGGAGATATGTGGACGTCACTCTCTAGTGGTGGCCGGCATTACTGGGGTGTTTACACACCTCAGTAGTAGCTCAGCATCAATCAATGAAAACAGTAACATTAGCTGCCCGCTGATGGCTGTGTGCTGCGGGCTGCACGCCTCAGCAATGGGGGAAGGGGTACTTCGGGTCATTTTGCTTGGATTAGTCAATACATATAATAATAAAACTGAGCTAGCCTACGCCAAGTCCACTCTGCTTAATATGTAGCCAAAACTAAGCAAACAGAGGCCATAAAGCCTTCAAAGCTGCTTCGGCACACAGAGACTAAGCACCCAGTAAGGGATAAGCCTTTGTAATTTTTGAAACAAAAAAAACACGAGCACAAAGCACAGAAACAATTAGTGAGGGCCACCACATCAACAAAAGCAAATGCACTGAGAGCATCATACCTCGTGGCCAAGAGGCCGCTGTTAAAACGGTTGATTCAGCATCTGGTGAGTTACCTTTTCCCTGCTTTTAATGTTCGTTTTTAGCCCCGATCGTGTTATTTTTTATGTTTACTGTATTTTTCTGCCACACTTTGCCGGTCCATGAAAAAAAGGCCCACTTCACCGGTCCTTAGTGGAAAAAAAAGGTTGGGGACCACTGGTTTACTACAATTTTTGCTTGGGGTTTACAGGATATAGCAAGAGTTAAACAATGATCCAATCAAATTAAGAGCCAAACACAAAATATTTGTCAATATGTTCATCATATAGATATGCCATTTCGGTAAAAAGGATTGTTTTAATTCCAATATCTAGAAGGTTTCAGCAATAATTACAAAAAAAACAATGTCAAGATAAAAAATGGCAGGATCAAAGATGAGTACAAATACTAGTCCTTCTCAAAAAATTAGCATATTGTGATCAAATTAATTATTTTCTGTATTGTACTGATAAACATTAGACTTTCATATATTTTAGATTCATTACACACAACTGAAGTAGTCCAAGCCTTTTAATATTTTATGATTTTGGCAAAAAAGTCAAGAAAAACCAAAAATCCCTATCTCAAAAAATTAGCAAATCATGAAAAGGTACTCTAAAGAAGCTACTAACCTAATCATCTGAATCAACGAACTCAAAACCCCTGTGAAAGATTCCTGATGCTTTTAAAAATTCCCAGCCTGGTTCATTACGCAAAACCGCAATCATACGCAAGACTGCCGATCGGACTGCTGTCCAGAAGGCCATCATTGACACCCTCAAGCAAGAGGCTAAGACACAGAAAGAAATTTCTGAGCGAATAGGCTGTTCCCAGTGTGTTGTATCAAGGAACCTCAGTGGGAAGGAAAAAGTGTGGCAGGAAACACTGCACAATCAGAAGAGGGGACCGCACCCTGAGAAAGATTGTGGAGAAGGGCCGATTCCAGACATTGGGGGACCTGCAGAAACAGTGGACTGAGTCTGGAGTAGAAACATCCAGAGCCACCGTGTACAGGCGTGTGCTGGAAATGGCAGAAGCGCCTGGGCTACAGAGCAGCAGCACTGGACTGTTGCTCAGTGGTCCAAAGTACTTTTTTTCAGATGAAAGCAAATTATGCATTTCATTAGGAAATCAAGGTGCCAGTAATTGGAGGAAGACTGGGGAGAAGGAAATGCCTGAAGTCCAGTGTCAAGTACCCACAGTCAGTGATGAGTCTGGGGTGCCATGTCAGCTGCTGGTGTTGGTCTGCTGTGTTTAATAAAGGGCAGGGTCAATGCAACTAGCTATCAGGAGATTTTGGAGCACTTCATGCTTCCATATGCTGAAAAGCTTTATGGAGATGACGATTTCATTTTTCAGGATGACCTGGCACCTGCTCACAGTACCAAAACCACTGGTAAATGGTTTACTGACCATGGCATTACTGTGCTCAATTGGCCTACCAACTTTCCTGACCTGAACCCCATAGAGAATCTGTGGGATATTGTGAAGAGGAAGTTGAGAGACACCAGACCCAACACTGTGGATGAGCTTAAGGCTGCTATCGAAGCATCATGGGCCTCCATAACACCTCAGCAATGCCACAGGTTGATTGCCTCCATTGAAGCACTCATTTCTGCAAAAGGATTCTCGACCAAGTATTAAGTGCATAGCTTATAATTAACTGAAGGTTGACTTTTTTTGTATTAAAAATCACTTTTTTGTATTGGTTGGATGAAATATGCTAACTTTTTGAGATAGGGATTTTTGTTTTTCTTGACTTTTTTGCCAAAATCATCAATATTAAAATAAAAGTCTTGAACTACTTCAGTTGTGTGTAATGAATCTAAAATATGAAAGTCTAATGTTTAACAGTACATTACAGAAAATAATGAACTTTATCACAATATGCTAATTTTTTTAGAAGGACTAGAACATCTTTACTTCTGAACTGCCACTCAAGCATGAATCAGGAAACAGAATAACACACACACAACATGAAAGGCTTCTGTCACTCAACCCACTTCACTTCACTTAACTGGAACGAAGAACCTTGAATCGAAATCCAATCATGGCCCAACAAAAGACAATCACATGTCTAGCAAACACGATAGCAATCTTACCTAGTCATTTATTTCATTGGCATATTGGGCAGATATAAATGAAGCCTATGAATTCCACCTAGCAATTTGCGGTCAATCTAATGTTGAAAAAAATACAAGTTTATAACGAATAACATGTAATTTATAAGCAATGGAAAAGATTGGGTGGGGCACAACTGGTCCAAACATGTAAGTTTTTTAAATACGAGTGTCTTGCATTCACCTCAGACATGCCGAGACATGTATATTATATTAGCTTGACTGCTAGAATGAATCACTCAGACTGAGTGAGAGGTTAGGACAATATCATAACCTTATGAATGATGAATGGCTCGCTTTTTCTGCCTGTATTTTGTTTACCTTCCAGATATTAAGTGTTGCACACGGCCTTAGTAATGCAAGTGTGCTTGTCGTAGCTGATTCCAGGTTGAGAGCTGTTTTTTGCAGATAAGGTGAAGAAGGCAGCCATAGGCTAAATCAGGAGCAGAGGGCCACAACTCTTACAAGATGACACCAGAGCAAAAATTGACATAAGATAATGGAGGATGGTTGATCACGAATACCGAACTGCGAATATTTGCACCAGAATGATGTCATCTATTAAATATTTTAAGTATAAACTCTCACCTCAGAAACTTTTACTTCTAGGTTTGCATCTTCAAGTTGTGTTTAAGTGTGCTTTTGTAAACAGATGCTTCATAAACATTGAGAAAAGCTGAAAAAAGACCCCAAAGTTAGCCATTTTAGAGAAATTTTTGCATCAGTTGATGAAGTAAATACAGTGGTACCTCTACATACGAAAGTCGTTTCGTTACCTGAAAAGACTGTCAATGCCGTGCTGATTTTTTGATTTTTTTTTTTTTTTTACAGGATATACATTTCCTAACGTTTCAGTTTTACTTATAAAATACAATTTTTTGGGACAGTGGTAACTCTACTTACAAAATTAATTGGCTCTGGAAGAGGTTTCGTAACTTGAAAATTCGGTAAGTAAAGACGTATTTTCCATGTTAATGCCCTAATCCATTCCAAGCCCCCCAAAGTTCAGGCATAAATCTTTTATAATGTATTAAAATGCATCAAAACATGCAACAAACACATGTTACAATTAGTGCTGTCAAATTTATCGCGTTAACGGGCGGGAATTAATTTTTAAAAATTAATCACGTTAAAATATTTGACGCATTTAACGCATGCATGGAATGACCCGCTGTCTCCTGTCATTTCGTTTTTTATTTTTTAGTCACGTAAATAGTACCTTATTGTACCTCCCACTATCTTTATTTTTTACTTTATTTAATTAATATGACTTCTGCAATTTGGCAAAATTTGTATTTCATGATAATGTTGATTGCTGTTTTGCGATGCATGCTTTTATTTTGGTGGAGGAAGCACACACATGAGCAATTCTGTCAGATAATGCTCAATTTCTCCCAGAAAATGATTGCAATTGCAAATGCTTTGGTAGTATTATCTTGAATTATTTTGCTTGCAATGAAAAAACACAAAGAGAACGAAAAAAAAGTTCTCATTAGTCAATATCATTTTACACAAAACTCCCAAAATGGGCCGGACAACAGTATTGGCACCCTTCGAAAGATCATGTGATGCTTCGCTAATTTATGTAATTAACAGCACCTTGGCTGTGGCACATAACAGGTGGGGGCAATAGTTAAATGCCACTTGCAGCCAGTTAAAATGGATTAAAATGGATTCAATCTCTGACCTGTGTACCACATTGAGCATGGAGAAAAGAAAGAAGACAAAAGAACAATGTGAGGACTTCAGAAGCAAAATTGTGAGGAAGCATGGGCAATCTCAAAGCTAAAAGTCCATCTCGAAAGACCTGAATGTTCCTCTGTCTACCGTGCGCAATGTCATCAATAAGTGTAAAGCTCATGGAACTGTGGCTAATCTCCCTAGATGTGGCCGGAAAGGAAAAATTGATGAGAGATTTCAATAAAAGTTTGTGCGGATGGGGGATAAAGAACCTCGACTAACATCCAAACAAGTTCAAGCTGTCCTGCGTCGGCGTCTGAATGAAAAGGAACTATGGTAGGATACCCAGGAAGACCCCACTTCTGACCCAGAGACATAAAAAACGCCAGGCTGGAGTTTGCCAAAATTTACCTGAGAGCTTTTTGGGAAGACATTAACAGAGTTTACAGTAAAAAAAAAACAACAACAACGAGGCCTTCAAAGAAAAGAACACGGCCCCCACACTCGAACATGGCGGAGGTTCCCTGATGTTTTGGGGTTGCTTTGCTGACTCTGGCACTTGACTGCTACCAACAAATTTTGCAGCATAATGTAAGGCAGAGTGTGACAAAGCTGGGTCTTCCTCAGAGGTCATGGGTCTTCCAGCAGGACAATGACCCAAAAGACACCTCAAAAAGCACTAGAAAATGGTTTGAGAGAAAGCACTGGAGACTTCTAAAGTGGCCAGCAATGAGTCCAGATCTGAATCCTATAGAACACCTGTGGAGATCTGAAAATGGCAGTTTTTAGAAGGCACCCTTCAAATCTCAGAGACCTGGAGCAGTTGGCCAACGAAGAATGGTCTAAAATTGCAGCAGAGGATTGTAAAAAAACTCATTGATACCGGATGCAGTTTTCTGCAGTTATCTCCTTTGAGTTTTTTTCATTGCAAGCAAAATAAATGAAGATATTACGACCAAAGCGTTTGTAATTGCATTTTCTGGGAGAAATGGAGAATTATCTGACAGAATTGCAGAGGTGCTTACTTGTGGCCAGCACTGTATAGGAGATGTTTTTGGATAGTTATTTTGAGATTTAGGGGTACATTAAGGGTTAATTCCGACTTACGCAGAAATTCCGGTTAGGTCGCTAGTGTACGAAAGGAACGCGTTCGTAACTCGGGGGACTACCTGTATATGAATTTATTCACAGCTCTTTCACATTGCAATACAAAATGCTTCACCTAACTAACAACACCATGAATTTCTCTGTTGTATAAGATGCAAGTACTGTAATTCGGTTCTGTTTCAAGTTTTCTCCGCTGCTATGCTAACTAAGCTGTCAATACACAGCTGCCCTTTCAACGCAATAGCTGGCGGTGTTCAATATATTCTGACCACACAGCACAGGTAGTAAGTGCCGCTTTGTAGTTACGTGATAGCGTCCCCAAAAATCGAAAAATTCAAAAGCGAAACTGAAGTTTATTCATGTTATAAACATTGTTGTTAATAACGGCGTTAGAATATAACAGCGTTACTAAGGGCGTTATTTTCTTCAGTAGTGAGTCATCTAATTAATTACTTTTCTCATCTTGGCAACGCAGTTACCGTTACTGAGGCGGGAAAGGCGTGCGTTACGATGTTGGTTGACTGACACGAGAAAAGTCTGAAAAAGACGGACTCACGATGACGAAAGAGCAGAGCAGGAGTGGGGAGGAGGCAAGGGAGTGTGACGCCGTTGCAAACGCGATGCTACTATGCTAGGTGGCTCCAATAATACCTGACTGTAACCGATAGCCTACAAACTACGCCCACATGATGCTTCGGTAGATATCACATACATACAGAACTAGATACAAATGACAGACACGGCGGCATTAGCAACATGTATAATAAATGGAACTAGATGCGTTAGTAAATAGCCGCCATCTTAAAGCAGTAGACTTCCCAGGAAGGCTCTGTTGTAGAAAACCTTCCTAGCGTACCTAAGTCACTTTTTATCTAAAATGCTCCTAAATTAGCAAAACTTAACTTAAATCTATCTTTAAATGATGAAACAGTTTTAAAACTTACACATGTCGAAAATAGACAGAAGGGAACTAATTAGGGTTGTTTCGATCATGTTTTTTTGCTCCCGATCCGATCCCGATCGTTTTAGTTTGAGTATCTGCCGATCCCGATATTTCCCGATCCGATTGCTTTTTTTTGCTCCCGATTCAATTCCAATCATGCCCGATAATTTTTCCCAATCATATACATTTTGGCAATGCATTAAGAAAAAAATGAATAAAACTCGGACGAATATATATATTCAACATACAGTACATAAGTACTGTATTTGTTTATTATGACAATAAATCCTCAAGATGGCATTTACATGATAAACATTCTTTCTGTGAGAGGGATCCACGGATAGAAAGACTTGTGACTTTGTATATTGTGACTAAATATTGCCATCTAGTGTATTTGTTGAGCTTTCAGTAAATGATACTGTGGCCATCCCAAATGCATGATGGGAAGTGGAACCATGACTGTGGGTAGTGCTACCAATGGATCTTCTCTGCATTGGGAAATAACATAAGGTGTTAAGACAAAGATCAATTGCCACCTTGCTTCCTCATAACGCTTCCCATGATATTTCTAATCATAGGGAGAAGGATTGCAAGGCATTAGCCAATTAAAACAAGGCTCCAAAGGCTGCCAAAATTCACTCTACTCATTTTGCGCTGCCTATTATCTCTCCATTTAGGTAAAACGGCGTCATTACAGATTGAGCGCGACAATGAGTGAGAGGGTCGTGCAGCGCATGCATTAATTGCGTTAAATATTTTAACGTGACACATTTTTTAAAAAATTAATTGCCGCCGTTATCGGGATACCGGGACTCTGGATGAGTGTAACATATTATGTCTGTAACGTTAAATACAATTAGAAATATATATATATAAATATATATATATATATATAAAAGGCATGGCCGATATTTTTTTGCCGATTCCGATACTTTGAAAATGTCGTGATCGGACCCGATCGATCGGCATCTCTAGAACTAATGCAATAACGGGAGCAATTTTAACAACTTTAACGGTTGATTCACAACATTAAATGTCTTCCACACATAGCAAAGGTTACTATCTAGTTATCGTAATATCCGCAATACCCCTGTGTCTAGTTAAGTCTAGGGTAAAGAATTGGGCTAGTTTTGCCAATTGTCCCAAAGACCCTTTAAACTTCACATTGTGTGACCTGTTTTTTTTGTTTGTTTGTTTTTTTGAGAAAAAAAACAAACAAACATGAAAATTATCACCAGTTACTTTGCCAAGTAACTAATTACTCTTGCAGTCAGGTAACTGAGTTACTAAGGCAATTACTTTTTGGGAGAAGTAATTTGTAACTAATTACTTTTTTAAAGTAAGATTAACAACACTGGTTATAAATAAAAGTCAATAGATTTTCAAGATCTTTGACGGTCTTATTTAAGATCTTTTAGGAGGTTTTAGGAGAATTTTAGACATTTTAAGGCCTTAAATTCAAATGATTGGAGTTAAAACTTTTCCAGACTTTTTAAGACCCCGCGGATACCCTGAAACACATGTCTTCTTTAGTCATTTACTTGTGTTTTGTGATCTGTAATTTCCTCAAATTTGATGGAAATAGGGTATGAGTCCGATATGTTCCCATTGTATCATTTTTGTTTTCAAATTACAAAAAATAAAAACCACCCGAGTGTTATTAAGGCTTAATAAAATGAGTGTGACCTCACCAAAAATGTAACAGTGTATCCAGCGTTATGCCCAACAACCTCACTGTAATTTGGCGTCCCCTTAATTTAATGTTTCTAACATTCCATTCATAAATGCCAAACATACACACGAGAGAATGTCCTGCACATTTCTGCACACTCTAATTATAACACAGCGCTGCTATTTTCGCATACGAGGTCAACACTGAAAGTCATCATAAACCGGACGTCGGTCAATTGTGAGGGATTAAAAAGATAAACATTAGCTCAAACAAACATGGGAGTTATCGACTGGACATTTTGAAAACGAGGTTGCTTTGAAAGACGAGTAAAGAGGCCCTTACCGGTGAGGCAGCAACCGCATCCCAGTGACGACAGGATTTGTGAAGCGACTCCACCACCGCCGCAGCAAGCCGCACACTGGAGGGAGGCGGCGATAGACACAGAAAGAAACGCCTCATTCAACATTTTGGCATGTTGTTGCCATACGTCAGTGAGGACACCATATTGAATGTGTCAGATATAGTCCTGTGAGCTACAATTTACTGAGCCAAAGCACATAATTTCCGAATACAAGCCAACCTGATAAAATGATGTTTTGATTGTGGAAACGGTTGCTACGCCACCAAAACAGCACAGGAAACCGCCATTAACTTCTCGCTTTAGGACACATCCAGTATGGCGGCGACGTCAACGTACGCTCCTGTTTCTATTGAAGGATCTGGCGACGACGACTCCTACTAGTAATACAGGCACGAGTCAAAGAAGACGTACGAGATGAAAGTCACTTCCGTCACACCCTTTCAAAGTTAAAGCATATCCGCGAAAATTAACGTAAAAAAACCGTTAGGAAGTTTCCACGTTAGGAACGTTAAACTTTAATATGCTGTTCGTCTTCATTAGAAAGAACGAACAGCATATGCTTAAAACAATAAACAGTAGTTGTTATCGTTAAGTTGTTTATGTCAACCGAGGCAGGGATTTTCCCCTCCTCCCAACAAAAATGTAATTAGCATTCCTATCCGTGGCAGTGGGAACAAGTGGAAAGATCGTCACCAGCCCTCCCACTTAAAAATGAACTGGACGTCTACCACCTTCAATACTAGTCATTAAGCTCAAAATAATGCATAGTGGTCAGAAAAAAAGTACTAATGTGATGCTGAAATTGCGTTAACCAGCACTGAAAGCAACACTTGGTAACTTTTCAGTTTTCGTCGATTTTAGCTGGACAAAAGCGTTAGTGGTTTGCCTTAAAGTGCGTATGACACCAAAAAGCATGTTTATTTCATATTTCACGCGGTGTTTTATCCCTTTCTTGCCAAACATATGACATTTGATACACTTAGAATTTAATGATTTTGAGACGAATTCAGAATTTTGAAATATCTTTCCTCCAAAAAAAAAAAATAATGGATGCAAGTCAACTCATGCATCTGCAGGTTCGATGAGAAAATAAAAACAGGATTTAGCAAGGGTTATAGAGATTAGAGCGCTTATTACACTTTTTTTTTTTTTTTTTTTACAAATTTGAAAAAAAGGTTTCATTAAGACCTTGTTTTTCAAATTTTGTGATTCTCTTACATTTGCTTCATATTGCAGGCATTAAAGGGTTATTATGCTCCGCTTGGATGTGTGTGGAAGCAATCGTTTTATATATTCAATTTTTGAATCCCGCGCCATGAAAATGAGTGATTTCCGACATCACCCGGGTCATCATCTCACAATACAGCATTGCTTTATAGCATGCAGATGGACAGCGGATCCAGCTGATTTTGCGGATTAATTTGTTTATTTTTCGCATCACACTAGCCAAACGGCTGCAGGCTTCTGTAGCTGCACCAGGGAGAGGCGTGTGAGCCTTTATGGATTTCAGAAAGTTCTCGTTCACCCTGAGATCGGCAAAACAAGTGTGCAACAACTGTGGGACCATTGGACTTACGAGGAAGTGAGTAAACATCATGTTTTGTATTATGTCAAATAATGGGATCATGGCACACGTTTTAATACAGAGGTGGCTTGCATTTTGTGGCTGACGTGCTCCTTGTCCACCTAGAATGCCACTCTGTGCTTGTAGCACCCCCCCCCCCCCCCCACACACACACACACACTCGCCGGGAGAGCGCTACACTCGGCATATTGCCCTTTTCGTGTGCCCGGTTTTCTGTCAAATTTTCCACCCCATCAGAAAATGCAACTTTGTATTAAAAATGGCCACGAATACAGCGATTGCAAAGTAAACACTACAAACTTTCATTAAATAAAGGAATACATACTTACATTTGATCATGGACGGACATGTAGAACAGTTCTCCTCAGAACCATCCGGCCTTGTTAGCAGCACACAACAACTGCACGCCGCTCTCTCACTATTTACGTCTTCACCGTGTTTTTAGGCATTAATTTACGCCATATTCGTGTTGACCATGTGGCAGCTACGCGCTCCTCCAATGTTTGCTGCTTTGTCCAGCTCTCCTGCCCGCAGCAGGGGAACGACAAGCTCTCCTGCCCGTAGCAGGGGAAGGACGAGCTGTAACTTGCTCGCCACCGGGCGGGTTGCCAATCTGCGAAGAAAATCGACAACCCTGCCGCGGTGTGACATGATCCGGGGTAGTTTTGTGTGATGTTTCGCTTCGAAGACTTTGAAACATCACTCGGTTCGGGTTGGCATGTTGACTAGCTGTCACGCCTCCTGGTTTGTTTACGTCTCGAAGCCAGGGCAGGGAAATGACAAAAGCCCTACTAACTCTGGTGGCATACAATATTGTTCGGGAAAGTGCAAGAATTAGACAGTTTTGACCACTATAGAGTAATTTTGACATGTCGTACTGGATGAATGCATTTTTAATATTTCAGATTCCATTTAGCACAAGACTGTTATTTCAAACTATTTATGTTGCCTTCCACTATGCAGATCTCTTGCACACCCCCATACTGGATGTAACCCCAGACCATAATCTTGCCACAACCAAACTTCACTGTTTTCTGATTAAATCTCGGATCCATGCGGGCTCCAGTAGGTCTCCTGCAATATTTGCGGCGACTGTGGTGTAATTCAATGGAAGATTTATCTGAAAAATCCACCTTTTGCCACTTTTCCAGCGTCCATCCTTTTACCAGGCTGTGGGCTTTGGCAAATGCCACATGGTTTTTTAATTATCTGCACTCTGAGAGATCTGCAGGGTGGAAGGCAACATAAATAGTCTGAAATATCAACAAATCTTAGCTACCTCTTACATTCCTAACCATAAAAAGGGACAAATTCTGCAGCAGGATGGTGCTCCATCGCATACTTCAATCTCTACCTCAAAGTTCCTCAAGGCAAAGAAGATCAAGATCCTCCAGGACTGGCCAGCCCAGTCACCAGACATGAACATCATTGAGCATGTCTGGGGTAGGATGAAAGAGGAAGCATGGAAGACGAAACCCAAGAATGTTGAGGAACTCTGGGAGGCATGCAAGACTGCTTTCTTTGATGTTCTTGATGCCTTCATCAATAAATTGTATGAACCCTTGCCAAACCACATGGATGGATGCAGTCCTTCAAGCTCATGGAAGTCATACAAAATATTAAATTTGGATCTCACAGCACCACTACTTAATTCACTTACGTTATGTAACATATTTTTGTTAGGTTTTGTGTTGGTTCCCTCCTAGTGTGTTTGTGATTGCCCATTGATTTCACCTGTTGTGCCTGCTCCTAGTGTATCGCCACCCTGCATCCTTCTGTGTCGCCCATCTGTTCCTCGTTGTCTCGTTACCCCTCGTCTCTGTGTGTATATAAGCTCCCAGTTTCTTTTCACTCCTTGTTGCGTCATTGTCTATGTCAATGTCGATGTCTAAGTCCTGTCCCTGTATTAGTCCCTCCGATAAAGTAAGTTTTGTTTGAACCTTGCATTTTTGATCCCCAGTACCTTTGGTTGTACTTTGTGCTTTTGTTAGTTATTATTAAAACATTTTTTGAGTTCACCGCCACCTGCTTTGGTGCCTTTTGTTTCCCTGCATTTCGGTCCACACCACCTGCCTGCCCGGTTTTTCTGACAGAATGACGAAACAAGGAGTGAAAAGAAACTGGGAGCTTATATACAAACAGAGACGAGGGGTAACGAGACAATGAGGAACAGATGGGAGACACAGAAGGATGCAGGGTGGCGATTCACTAGGAGCAGGCACAACAGGTGAAATCAATGGGCAATCACATGAACACACTAGGAGGGAACCAACACAAAACCTAACAATTTTTGTATTTGAAGTACATTTTTTGTTCAATTTTCACACTACTTTCTGTAGGTGACAAAACTTGTCTTGCCAAAATTTGACCTTTATGTCTTCATTAAATGATAAATCTTTTTTCAGTGAAACAAATATATTTTTGTACATTCAACATCATTTGGGAGGGTCTTAGCTTTCATAGGAACCATTTCTGAAACCAATTGAATAATTAAAAGTCAGGTTAATAGCAATTGCTTCTACAAAATGGATAAGCGACAAGACTTTTGTCAGGGACTGTAGAAGAATTGTAAATATCTTAAAAACGATAGCAGCACAAAAAACTTCACGCGGTTCCAACTTCAAGTTGAATATCTGAGTTGATATATCACAGCAAAATAGTTGATATCATTGGAAAGATACAACTGTACTCCGTCTGTATCTTCTGGCCAACCTTCAGTGCTGTTTCTTTGCCATCTATTTTTCCTTATCATCTGGTAGCTTCTGTTTAGGTTCAGTGAGAAGAATGATCTTCCCGATATTTTTACGCTCGTGCATGCGCTGCATTGCTTTTGTGACCTGTTAACAAAGTGTTTTACTATTAATCCAGAAACTTTTTCCTCAATTAATATTTTAACAAACCTCCTCAAAGTGGTAGCGGGAGTCGATGCATGGTTTGATTTTTTTCTCGGAGTAGAGTCGCAGTAGTTCGGCCATGCACGCGGTGATATGATGGTTGTCCGAGTAACTCAGGTGGAAGCCGCACACCGCCTTGTTGGTCTGCATCAGCTTCAATGTGGTGGTAGTTAGCTGGCTGCGCCACGTTTTGATTAAGGCGCACAGGCTCTTAGTCTGACCGGTCACGCAGTTGGCCGCGCCTGAAACATGCATGTGAACTTATCGCTCAGATTGTCCGAATTCGGTATAGGAAGGCATCCCCAGTGTTCACAAACTTTGCTCACCAAAGGTGATGAGTGAGCCGAAAGGCTTTAACAAATCGAAGCCCTTTTTTGAGTCTGCGCCACCGAGTGGATCCAGAACAATGTCTACTCCTGTAAAAGAGTGATAAAAAAATCTTGGTTTGTCAGTGTTGGAAATTTTGTTACTCACATTTAAGTACAGTATATGAAAAATTATGGTAAAATTTGGCAATAGATGTACAATCCATTTTGACTGGGAGATGTTGGCGAGCGAATGATCACGTGAAAGTTAAGCTTAAGGATATTTTGGATGGCGGGCAGGCGACCTGTAGGGCTAATTTTGCGGATTTCTTCCACGTAGTCTTTGGTCCGGTAGTCGATGGGGTGGGTGACGCCTATCTCAGAGATGCGCTGGTGCTTGGAGGCAGATGCCGTGCCAAAAACGGTTACATCTGGTACTGTCTTACACAATTGGGTGGCGGCAATGCCCACTCCACCTGCAGGGTTACACAGATGAATATCTGAGACCAGGAGTGGCAAAATTCTTGTATTATAACTTCTTATATTTCAATTCTAATTCATTTAAAATGATATGTATTTCAATTTTTATATATACTTTATTCTATTCAGTTTTTACATTTTTATTCATGTCACCGCTTGTTCAAAAGAAGTATAAAAACTTATAAAAATTAAAAACAAAAACAAAAAACTATTAAATATATCAATAGATTCGGAAATTACTGAATGACACTATGGAACAGAGGAAAAAGGGAAAAAAAAACCTAGTCATATTTTCATGCATTACTATGTTGTTACTACTTGTATATTACAGTACATGATTTGTAAAGAGAAGTGTTAAATAAAAATGGCAGTCATGCCTGTTTTTTACATTCCACTGTATGACATCATTTGATTAAAAAAAAATACACCTAAAAAATACTGGATTTATATTTGTTTGAAAAAAAAAAAAAAACTTAATTTAAGGAAAAGTAGATGTTATGAATTCTGCACCTAAAATGATTTTTTAAAAAAAACAGCTGTCAGACCTAACTAACAAAACAAATTCTGTTCTTCAGTGTCCATATACAGGAACATTAATTTTGTGAAATGACATAGATATTCATATAAAAGAAAACAGCAGAATACGCAATGTTGTTTACTAACCACTATCAGTTATTGGCAGCATAAATTAAAAGCATAGGATTTGGCTCACCCGCGGCCATATGGATCAGCACGCTCTTGCCCGATGTGAGGTTGGCCATGCGGAAGAGCATCATATACGCCGTCAAGTAGCTGATGGGCAGGGCGGCGCCCTCCTCGAAGCTCATTGAGTCGGGCATGAGGTGGGCGTTATTTTCAGGCAAGGCCACATACTGCTGCCACATGCCATGGCGAGCCATCCCGATCACACGTTCACCCACCTGACGTGTTGAGAGTATGGAATAATATTAGGGTTGTTCCCATCATGTTTTTTTGCTCCCGATCCGATCCCGATCGTTTTAGTTTGAGTATCTGACGATTTCCGATATTTCCCGATCCAATTGCTTTTTTTTTTTTGCTCCCGATTCAATTCCAATCATTCCCGATAATTTTTCCCGATCACATACATTTTGGCAATGCATTCAGAAAAAAAATGAATAAAACTCGGACGAATATATACATTCAACATACAGTACATAAGTACTGTGTTTGTTTATTATGACAATAAATCCTCAAGATGGCATTTACATTATTAACATTCTTTCTGTGAGAGGGATCCATGGATAGAAAGACTTGTAATTCTTCAAGGATAAATGTGACTTCGTATATTGTGACTAAATATTGCGATCTGGTGTATTTGTTGAGCTTTCAGTAAATGATACTGCAGCCATTTAACTTCTGCCCAAATGCATGATGGGAAATGCAACCATGACTGTGCTTAGTGGTACCAATTGATATATCTTCTCTGCATTGGGAAATAACATAGGGTGTAAAGAAAAAGATCAACTACTACCTTCCTTCCCCACATTGCTTCCCATGATACTTCTAATTGTTGAGAGAGAGAACGTAAGGCTTTAGCCAGTTTAAAAAAGGCTTCAAAGGCTACCAAATTCTCTCTACTCATTTTGCGTTGCTTTTTAGCTCTATGTCAGGGGTCGCGTTAACCGAATATTTTCCGTCGTTGACCGGTTTTTTAAAACGGTGACGGAAAAAACTGAAGTCCATCCGTCATTTTGACAGGTTGCAATTCACACCCCAGACCACAGGATGGGGAATGAGCATATTAATTAGCTATTTGTCTCTCTTGATGCATGACGTCGTTGGCCTTACTCGGAAAAATGTCCGAACTAGCATTCAGGTGTAGCAAACACGGAAACGTTAGGAAGCTTTGGAGAGCATTGTCTAAGGCCACGTTCATTCTACAGGTCTTAATGCACGAATCCAATTTTTTCGTGTTTTTCCGACTCGAGTCAGGCATTAACTTGACGGTCTGAACGGGACAAGTCGCATAGAAGTGGACCATTTCAAATCCAATCTGGGTCATTTTTGTATGTGGTTCAAATCCGATCTGGGCCACATTTTTCCAGACCGTCGCGGCGGTCTGTACCGTCCAGTGTCCCAAATCCGACTTCACCTGCGCGTTATTAGCGCCTAGCTGTTGCAGAAAACATGCACATTTTAACCAATCAGAGCTAACCATCTCTGCTGATCGCATGTCAGTATGTCAGCCAATTGAACGGATACATGAGTCCAGGCGTTTTGCTTTGCTGCGTGCATTCGCACATTGATGTGACTCATCATCGTCAGACTCAGACAGGGCCGGCCCAGGCCATTTGGGCGCCCTAAGCAAAATAATGCAAAGGGGCAAATATTTTTGGCCCACAATTTCATCACAGTGTACTGTGAAACCCATACATGCAATCCAACCCATACGTCCATATTTTGTATATTAATCAGATTTTGTTGCACTGCATACTTCAAACCTCTCACCCCAAATGATTGTCAGTAGTTACAGTAGATAGCGCCAAACCTTTTTCTAAAAGTGGAAGGAAATAGGGAAGAATTTTTATTTTTTTAAGCTTGTAATCAAGTATCAAAACTCACAAAAGTCAAATAAAGCAAACTGTAGTAAACAAAATAGAATAAAAATAAAACAATTGCCAGATTGGGGCCCCCCTAGTGGTCAGGGGCCATAAGCAGCATAGTCTGCGTATAGGCTGGGCCGGCCCTGGACTCAGATAACTGCAGCAGCTGGGGAAACCTCCATGCCGTCCATGGAATAAAATCAAGAATAAATGTCGGTGGAAACGGATTACGCTACACAAGCACTTTTTTATGCTTGTTGTTAACACTTGTGTATGTAAATCTGATGTTGCTAGATTGTTTTCTTCTTGGAGCTGAAATGCATGTGTGGCAGCTTGGCCTTTTTAAAAAAAACTTTTTTTTTTTTTTTTTTTTACCTAGCGTTTTCACAGTTGCTGTCACATTTTCGGAATCAAAACACCGTGTACCGGAACAGCATTCCGGCCCTGAATCTTATACCGGAACAGAATTCCGGCCCTGAATCTTATACCGGAACTGCGTTCCTGACCGTTCTGGCCCATTTTCACCCGTCTTTACACGGTATCAAAGATTGCGCCTGTCTTGACCTGCCTGCCGATTTTGGTGCATTTTGAAGCATTCTAAGGGGGTCAGATTGAGCTAAAAGGGGCTGCGGAACAAAGAGTATCTATAACAATAATAATAAAACTGAGGAACCACAATAGGTTACCTAAAAAAACATTGTCACCTGCATGTCCATACTGTTCAGTTATGGATGTGTTCTAAGCAGGGGTGAAAGTGGTAAGAATTTCTTGCAGGAACTCCCCGATGTGAAGGTCGCCACTGAGCCAGAAATTGTTTTTTTTTTTTGGGGGGGGGGGGGCGGCAAAAATACTTAAATGCAAAGAAAACTGTTTGGTCAGTTATTTGTATAACACATACAAAAACTTATTTTCATTCAAAATTTTTGCAAAATAAATGTTAACAAAAACAGCTATAACCCCAACCTCCATCTCCTAATTTTTATTTTCCCTCATTTCCTCACATACTAAATGCCACATCTCAATTTTAACTACTTAAGAACATAGGATGTACGGTATATTACAATTGAAGATATGGAAACATGTATTTTTGTTGTGTTTTTTAATAATAAATATATAAGCAACATACACTCAGAAAAATAAGTACAAATGACTTATATTATGCAGAGTGAAATGGAATATATTTTGAAGATCGCGCAAACATTGACTTTTTTAACTTATAAGGAAATGAATAAGTAGCCTAACATAAATGAACAAATATAAGTCCAAAGTGCACATTAACAGCTAAGATGTTCTGAACCTCCCCATCAGAGCAAATAAAGCTAAATATGATAAATAAGCCACCTTAATAACTCTTTCCTTCCTCTTAAAGATTTGATCCATTTTCTGTTGCATTGCCTTTTTTTTGGGGGGGGGGGGGGGGGGGCTGTTTCAGAAAACATGCACATTTGAACCAATCAGCGCTAACTATCTGGTGATCACATGTCAGTATGTCAGCCAATTGAACGGATAAATGAGTCCAGGCATTTTGCTTTGCTGCGTGCATTCGCACATTGACGTGACTCGTCATCGTCAGACTCGGATAACTGCAGCAGCTGGGGAAACCTCCATGCCGTCCGTGGAATAAAATTAATGATAAATATCGGAATAAAATAAATAATAAATATCGGTGGAAACGGATTATGCTACACAAGCACTTTGTTATGCTTGTTGTTAACACTTGTGTTTGTAAATCTATACATTGTTTTCTTCTTGGAGATGAAATGCATGTGTGGCAGCTTTGTATTTAAAAAAAAAAAAAATTACATAGCGTTTTGACAGTTGCCGTCATATTTTCGGCTCTGAATCTTATACCGGAACTGCGTTCTGGCCCTGAATCTTATACCGGAACTGCGTTCTTGACCGTTCCCGCCCACTTTCACACCTGGTTCTAAGTCAAATAAAATCAAATCAACTTGTTATTTTATCAACAAGTTATCTTAAGGAGAAAAGCAAAACTTGTTTTAAGGTTCAGTAGCCATTTCGGACCTACTTGAGCATTGTAGCTTTTTTTTTTTTTTTTTTTTTTGCCCCCCAGGTAAGACTAATGCCCACCCACACCTGGCATCCTGATAACACCACTAGATATGATCCATCCTCACCTTCCGGTTCTTGGCCTCTTCCCCGACGGCAGTAATCGTCCCGGCGCACTCCATGCCCATGATGACAGGCGGTTTTGGCAGCGGCGGGTACAGGCCTTGGACTCCCATCAGATCGGCGAAGTTGAGCCCGCACGCCTCGACCCGCACCTGAACCTCCCCGGGCTGCAGCGAGGACTTCAGTTGTTTGGCTTCAACAATGAGATCGGAGGGGGCTCCGAACTTGTCGAGACGCACGAACCGTGTATCTCGGACTGACGGAGCTTGCCCCTGCCCGGTTGGAGTCTCACGTCCGGCCGTGGCGAGGTTATGCGACTCCATTTGGATCTTTTGAGCTTATGCGGCTAAATATGCGAGCGACCTGGTTGGCGACTCGTTATGAAGTGAGTCTTGGGCGGAGGCACGAGCCTCTACGAGGGCAATTAAAACGTAAACGCGCGCGCTCTGTCAACGCTCAAGTGGCAGACATGCCATTGACAGCGATAGACGACCTATCAATTTTAACTGGGAGGACTGGCAACAGTTGAAATTGAGTTTAGGAGCATTGTTTTTTATATGTTATTATCCTACTAGAATAGTTGGGATGCATACAATGTAATAGAAACTCTGAACTAGTAGAGATTTCCACTTGAGGAATGAATAAATCCATTTCCAAATCCAATGCTACACAACTTTTTTTTTTAAACTTCACTGAAGATAAACATCATTTTCAACCAAGTTTAACTCGTTGCTCCAATGAAAATATCCCTGTTAATGAAGTCATACAACGGTTGATTTCCTCCTTGTACATTTTCTCGTAAAACTACAATCCTTTTGGATGACATAAACACAAACTAAAAAGTGTCCTTATTTTGTTCTGCCACAAGATGGTGCCAGATGGCCAAAGAAGTGCGTCTTGGCGTTGAAGCGTGAATAAACTTGGTACAGTACATTTAAATTGATTACAGTTTTTAGCATAAAATGTTTAAATAGTGCAACCACCCCCCGCTTCCCCGGAAAAAATGAAATCAAACTTTAAAAAAAAAACAGGTGCCATGTACAAAAAACGCGGGGGGGAAAAAACCCACCGGAAGTTATGACAACAACGCACAGTAACTACTATTAACGCTTACTCAGAGCGCTTACTGAATTGTAATACGATTTTATTTTGAAGTGATAGATCACCAAACCGGAAGCACGCACGCATAGGTGTCTAGCTTTCCGTTTTTAGAGCCGCCATCCTCTCGTGGAGCTTTAGTGCACGCAGACACCCCACCAAACCAGCGGCATCTCCGCCACTTAGAAATTGAACAAGTTTGTTTCAGGGCGTAGTAACATTCACAGGTACTGGTCAACGCGTCACGTGGCTTTTGTTGTTCTTTTGCCGGCGTTGGGTGGAAGTAGGAAGGCTTAAATGACAAGAGGCGCGCAGTAACATCCACCCAGGACGCGCGATGGAGGGCAAAGGACCACTCCGGTGTAAGATCGTGGTGGTCGGGGACACGCAGTGTGGAAAAACTGCTCTCCTGCACGTTTTTGCCAAAGACTCGTACCCAGAGGTAAGATGACGGAACATTTTTTTACTTTATTTTTTTTCTCACTCTCTAAAACCTTAAAGTCACATTTTAGTTAATAATAGATTTAATTCACTTGAATTGTTTAACAGTGTAATATTAAACAGTCATGATATTTTATTTGAGAAAAATTGCACTGCATTTTATTTTGGTAAATTTTGAGTCTGTGCGCTTTTACGCATGACGCACGACCAAAACGGCGTAACATTAGTTCATTCATGCACTAGGGTTGAAAAGTTTGGGAAATCTAAAGTCAGTAATTCGGGAAGAAAACATTTTTTAAAAATTAATAAAATAAATCCAAAATACATCACATTGATATGAAATGCTGTTTAAATATAAAAGGTATTTTCGATATCCGCCCCCCAACAAAATAGTGTTATTACAAGTGTTACATACATTTTCTGTTTCCTTTTCACATATAATCGTAATGTAATATTTTCTTTTGATTCATTTTTAGTCGCTGTGATTTTTACATGTCATATTTTAGTGCCATTGACGGCGATAGACGTCCAATCTATTTTGACTGGGAGGGCTTGCAGCGATCATTCGCAGTCCAGTCAAAATGCATTGGACTTGGGCTGCAGCTGTTGATCATTTTAGTAGTCGATTAATCTATCGACTACTCAGTTCGAATAATCGAGTAATTGGATTAGGAACATTTCATGTGTTGCAAAATCAATTTTAGGAGATGTAAAACAAAGTTTGCATTTTCAAAAGAGCATTAAATGTGAATACTAAATAAAATTCCCAAAGTTTTCTTCAAACTCTGCAGAATTGCATTTTCATTTAAAAAAAATAATCAAAATACCTGAGCTTAGCCTCAAATGGTATAAAAAAAGAGGATCTAAGGATAACAAAAGAACAATTGCCTTACTTGCATAGCAAAATCCTGCTAGCTTAAATGCTGTTAGTTTTTTTTTTTTTTTCCTACAATGCTTCCACAAAAAAACGGTTACATATAACTATCAACTAAATTACAAATGCATTAAAACATATTAGCTCAAACAAAAACATACCTTATGTTGGTCTTAACAGGGAGCAGCAAGATTCAGCTATGTTAAATAAGTTATGTCATATTCACTGCTGCCACCAAACAGCAGCGTACCCACCCAAATCAATAAAACTAAATGCAAACACTTTCAAAACAAACCATTACAATGCCACACTAATTCAACCAGTACTCGAAGCAGCAAAATTTTATTCGAAGCTTTTTTCTAATCGAATTACTCGAGTTAAGCGATAAATCTTTGCAGCACTACATTGGACGTTGATCTCGATCATTCGCAGCCAGCCCTTCCAGTCTAAATGGATTGGACGTCTATCGCCGTCAATGGCAGTCTAGGATCTAAAAGGAATTTTCATAATAAAAGACTGTGCTATATGACAATTTATTTTGCATCCGTTACCAGAATTACGTTCCAACGGTGTTTGAGAACTACACGGCCAGTTTTGAAATCGACAAGCAGCGCATTGAGCTCAACATGTGGGACACATCAGGTAAAACCTTTGTCAGATCTGAGTATGAGATGGTGCGTTTAGTTGAGGTTGACCGATAAATATTGTGTCTGCGTATGGAGAAAGTTTGGTGTGTCCTAGGGTTGCTACAAACGATTAATCGACTCATGTATAAAGACGTTATTTACTCTTAAATTATTCCAGGCTTTATGTTTTAGCTGTAGATGTACATTGGGACAAAAAAATATGCGCTGAGAAAATTTGGAACGCAAATATTATGCAACTTTATGCATAACTATAGTTCTTAAGCAAAAGCAGATTTATCATTTTGGTTCATCACAAAGCAAATCATCTGTTTTGATCAAGGCCTACAAAAATCACAATATTGATCCATGGACTTAAAAATTATATTGACGGGAAACATTGCCCAGACACTGCACCACGCCTTCAAGTAAGGGGCCGTCCCATATTTACGTAATATAAAAGCTAACTGCCCGTTGTTTTGCTTTCAAACAAGAATCGAGACTGTTTTGCGTTCATATCTATAAAGAATTCAGGGATTTAAGAACTTTTTCACTAGAATTTTCAACGTAAAAAGCTGTTTTAGTGATAAGGCGGCGCCACAGTAGCTTAAAGACTAGCATCACATTTAACATATTTACTAAAATAAATGCTAACTGCCCGGTTCTCTGCTCTTTTAACAAAGAATCGAGACTGTTTTATGCAGAAATCAAGAAAATAATTCAGGAATGTACGCATTTATTTTCAGTAATTTTCAACGTAAAAGCTCTTTGTTGTGATAAGGCGGCGCCACACTGGCTTAAAGACTAGCAACACATTCGACATATTTACGTAAAATAAATGCTAACTGCTCAATTTTTTTGCTTTTAACCAAGAATAGAGACAGTTTTACATTCATATCTGTGAAAAATTCAGGGTTTTAAGCATTTATTCACAAGAATTTTCAACGTAAAAAAAAAAGTCTTTGTGGTGATAAGGTAGCGCCACAGTGGCTTAAAGACTAGCAGCACATTCGACATATTTATGTAATTTAAAAGCTAACTGCCCGTTTTTTTGCTTTTAACCAAGAATCGAGACCGTTTTATGTCCATATATATAAATTCATGGATTTAAGCATTTATTCACAAGAATTTTTAACGTAAAAAGATCTTTATCTGTGTTTCCACTCGGTCAGCTTTGACAGAGATAGGCCCCCTATTACTCGGGCCTGCGAATGTATTATGAAGTCTATGATTTATCTTTTTTAAATGCAAGAAATATGAAGTTTTTTAAAAAAAAAAGAAAATATTTACTGTTATTTTCCTGTTATAGCCTCTAATTTATAATTAAAAACGAGCTTTTTTAATAAAATACTGGAAAAAGCGGATTTTTTTGGTGCAATTTTTAGATCAACAATGTCTAACAATTAATGGACTTAAAACAGCTGTTGATTAATTGAGGCAGCCTTGATGTACTAGTATGTAGGTGAGGTGAGGCAGTGACTGAGTGGGTGTGGCAGTGTTTGTGTTAAATGAACACAGGTGGTAAAAAGAAACTGAGTGGGAATGTGAATGTGACACAGTGTACTGATTTAACCCTGTTTCCCAAATATATTGTACTTTCACCACTTTCATGTTCTTTGTGAAGCTAAACTTTTTGTGGTCAAAAATTTCCCTTTGACTGAGATAACAAACAGTTTGAAAAAACTGGTTTTCACACAATGACAGTGCGCAGCGTTTTTGTGTGCGTGTCCTGACGGACCAGACAGACGGGCTTTTGACATCACTGCTGTGGAGGCAGACGTACATGATGCAAACATCACACAATGGCACTGTCCATTTTTTTTTTTTACATTTCCTTTGAGGTTTAGAACTGCAGCGAGTGCATTTAGCATTTTTCAATAACAATGGTGTACAAACCTTACAGTGGTATGAAAAAGTATCTGAACCTTATGGAATTTCTCACATTTCTACATAAAATCACCATCAAATGTGATCTGATTTTCAAAATTACACAGATGTAAAAACTGTCTGCTTTAACTAAAACCACCCAAACATTTATAGGTTTTTGTATTTTAATGGCATGCAAACAATGACAGAAGGGGGGGAAAAATAAGTGAATACTCTGCCTAAGGAGACTTAAAGAGCAATTGAAACAATTTTTTACCAAACAATTTAAGTCAGGTTTGTACCCAATTACTGATGAGTGGTTTAAAGCTGCCCTGCCCAATATAAAATACACACCTGGTAAGAAGTGTCTTGATGAGAAGCATTGTCTACTGTGCATCATGTCTCGGTCAAAAGAGCTGTCTGAATACTTGCGATCAAGGACTGCTGATTTGTATAAAGCTGGGAAAGGATACATAACAATCTCTAAAAGTCTGGATGTTCATCAATCGACAGTCAGAGAAGTTGTCTACAAATGGCGAGAGTTTGGCACTGTTGCTTCTCTCCCAAGGAGTGGCCGTCCCCCAAAGATGACGCCAAAAGTTCTGCGCAGAATACCCAAGAGAGGTAAAAAAGAACCCTGGAGTGTCTGCTAAAGACTTACAGAAATCGCTGGCACAGTCCAATATTTCTGTGCACATCATTTAATGTTCGCAAAAAGGCACTTGGACACTTCACAGAAGTTTTGACAAAATATTTTGGGGACTGATGAAACCAAAGTTCAATTGTTTAGGAGTAACACACGTCATGTGTGAAGGAAAAATAGGAAAAACAGCTCACCAACATCAACACCGCATCCCCACGGATCATGATTTGGGGCTGTTTTGCTACCTCAAGGCCTGGACAACTTGCAATCATTGGAAGAATGAATTCAAAAGTTTAACAGGATGTTTTGCAGGAAAACCTGAGGCCGTCTGTCAGACAGTTGAAGCTACAAAGAGGATGGATGCTGCAAAAAGACAATGATCCAAAACACAGAAGTGAATCAACTTCAGAATGGTTTCAGAAGAGCAAAATACACGTTCTGGAGTGGCCAAGGCAAAGTCCAGACTTGAACCCTATTGAGATGCTGTGGCATGACCTGGAAATTCATGCCAGACATCCCAGGAATCTGACTGAACTACAGAAGTTTTGTAGAGTAGAATGGGCCAAGATTAGTCCTGATCGATGTGCCAGACTGATCTGCAACTACAGGAGGGCCACAAAATATTAAATGTGATGGTTCACTTACTTATTTTTCCCCCTTCTGTCATTGTTTGTATGCAATCCTCATTAAAATATGAAAACCTATAAATGTTTGGGTGGTTTTAGTTAAAGCAGACACTGTTTTTCCATCTGTGTGATTTTGACAAAGATCAGTTTACATTTGACGGTTATTTTATGCAGAAATGTGAGAAATTCCAAAAGGTTAAGATACTTTTTAATACCACTGTTGGATGCACGTATATAACACTTATCAAAGTTAGCCAGTTTCATCCCCTCATCCATCAGCAGGATCAGCCCAACATCCCATCCATCATTCATGAGAGGCTCCGATGACCTCCGATTGCTTCCTTGAAAGCCTCGTTCAAGATCTGCTGTGTGCGCAGCATGGGGAAATGAGGCTTTTATTTACTTTTTACAGTACTTCTAGCGCTGTTTGTGACAAGCCGAGAGGGTTCCGAGAGTGAAAATAGCGTCCAGATTCTGGGATATGGTGTCAAAGTAAAGTGCTGTGCTCTTAAGTGCTCCATTGGAGAAGGTTGTGATACTCTGATAGGTTCCATTAGGACGGCGAGGTCACATTGGAAATCAATGGGCTCGGTGCAACTAAGGTAGATTTAGTCATTCACTGCCATTGTTGGTGATAGACGTACATTCCGACTGGGAGGGGCTGGCAGTGATCATTCGTGAAGTTAAAAAAAAAAAACGCTAAAAAGAATTGACATCGGACAATATGTGGAAAAAATCTCGAATATTATTTATTGCCGTAACGAAAATCTACTTTTGTCTTTTGATTCGTTTTTTGTTAATAACCTTGGTGTGCATGTATTTCAAAAGTTCTCATCCACTTTTTGAATATTAACTGCATCTGCAGGAGATGGTGAGAAAGTCATCGACAGCATACAAACTCGCAACAGGAGTGGAGAGCTTAAATGTCAAGGGGAGAAGATGTCAGTTCTGTATCCTTAGTCATTAATTTTGGGGAGTCTTGCAGAGTTGCTGCTGATTTTTGGCAAAAAATATGCTACTTGCTCCCATTGAATGGATCACTGCAATGGAAAATGATCTGCTTGTCTGTTCGAATAGAATCATCTAAACAGCTAAACAACAAAGATGAACAGGTGTTTGATCCATCAACATTTCCAAGGACATTCAATTGTTTGTAGAGCAAAATTATGTTAGCGTCAAAAGTTAGTATCTTTTCACAAAACCTTTCTGTTTTTATGTCCAAAGTAGATTAATTTGATGAATATAACCTATGTTATACTAATACTAGGCAGAAACAAAGTTTTTCTTATTGAAGAAGAGGATAAAACTTCATTAGGTAGTGTCTGTGTTTATATTCAACAATATTGAGTGGGCCTTGAAATATTTGTCAAAATTCTGTAAATCAGCTAGTAATAAGGGTGTAACGGTACATGTATTCGTAATGAACCGTTCCGGTACTTGGTGCTCGGTTCGGAACGGAGGCGTACCGAACGAGTTTCCGACGTAATGTAACCCTTACTTTTCGAGGCTGTGAGTCAATCGGGTTACAGTTTCTTTGTGTAGATTATATTTACTCTGTGTTCTCTACTATAGTGAGGACCAACACGGTAGGACAGTAAGAAACGTCAACGGCGCGACAACGTGGCCACCGCAAAAAAAAAGAAAATTAAAGTCAGTCAGCTAATGCACACCAGTCACAGTGCGGCCGCCTGTTAGACGCGTCCCAGAAGTGGCTCATCGCGATGCACGCGAAAAGAACAGCAGAGTTTATTATTTGACGCGAGACGCGGTCCTCCTGTGTCAATACTACTAGCTAGCAGACCGGAAGTCACTCGTGTAAAAATACGGTGGATCCGGTCGAGTTTCAAACTAATATGCAATCGTAACCCCCTTTTTGGCTACGTTCATACTACAGGTCTTAATGCACAAATCCGATTTTTTGCCACATCTGTTTTTTTGGCGTGCCCGTTCAGACTGCCTTTGTCCATTGGGACCGTTCAAGTATCACGCATGCGCACTAATTTGCAGTCTGACACGCGCTGAGCAAGACGACCCGCATGCGCAGAAGCATCAAAACAAATGACCACATATGCTGGCTGTCATCCGTCATTCCAGGGATATCATATTTTTCTTTTTAAAAAGAGGACACAAATAACAGACATAAATAATCCCTGTCTAGGCTTATATTCAAAGTATATGGATCGATAGCATGCACGCACTGTACGTGCATGTCACACACACATACGAGCAGTTTGCCCCGACTCTCGGCCGTGTAAGCAATGTTGAAATATTGCTCATATAAAGCAGAAAGAAAACCGATCATTCTCAGGCTTATCCTCAACCCATTTTTATTTTTTTAATGACTGTTTTCAAGTCCGACCCTTCCTAAAAAGCCGTGTCCAAGGCAAGCTAGGCGCTAATAACGCACAGCTGCACTGCTACCGTAGCGTCTCTCTGGCTTTTTGATGACGTAATTGCTGCATGAATTCCGATTTGAGAGACTGGACAGTACAGACCGCCGCGACAGTCTGGAAAAATGTGGCCCAGATCGGATTTGAACCACATACGAAAGTGACCCAGATCTGATTTGAAATGGTCCAGTTCTATGCGACTTGTCACGTTCAGACCGTCAAGTTAATGCCTCACTCGAGTCGGAAAAACACGAAAAAAATCGGATTCGTGCATTAAGACCTGTAGTATGAACGTAGCCTTTGAGTCCATCAGATCTCTTGAGTGGTTGATCGGGGGCACAGTTGACTTGTCTTTGTTGAGTTTTCTCTGCTATAAAAATAACCAACACGGCCCCGTGTTCAATACAAAACCCTCCTACCACAACAAAACAAGTAGGAACTAATAGTCACATAGGAACTAAAGTTATACAACATAAAATATACAATATAAATGAATACTACATCACATTTGTAAAATACAAACACATAATAAAATCAATAATAGCCCATTTAAATGAAATAAATTGAAATGAGCTAAAACACCTGTAATTAAATAATAAGAATAATACACAGATCCTGCTTACACAATTAAATTTATTAATTTCTGCGTGGCGCTTTAACTTGAGAAAATCCGCCAATAAAGCTTTTGAAAACCGTTCATAAGAAAAAAAAAATCATTGAGGCATTTCATATGTAAAATATATGTTAAAATCTTTGTCATTGGGATTGCTTTTCTCCTTAGCACAGGACTTTTTTCTTCCTTCTTTCAGAAAGAAAGCTGACCAATACGCGGGGTATGAAAAGCAAATTGTTGTTGGATTATTACCTTTAAATACCCGCTACTTTTTGAGCACAATTCTAGCTTTGTATAGGCTACTGTTCCTATTGTTGAAAGCACAAAAGTGTGTAAAAAAACAACTAGCACATTTATATTTTGCGTTTTCTTACTGTACCGAAAATGAACCGAACCGTGACCTCAAAACCGAGGTTTGTACCGAACTGAGATTTTTGTGTACCGTTACACCCCTAGCTAGTAATATAGACTAGGGTTCTGACAAGATATCAAAAAGGTGATATATCACGATTAAGATTCGAGATATCGTTTGAAAAAAGGTTTTCACAGTTAAAAAAAAAACAAAACAAAAAAAACAACCAACTGTTAGCTCACTGGCTCACATTGACGGCACTAGACATCAAATTCATTTTGACTGGATTGGACATCTAGTGCCGTCAATGTCACTGAAACCAGAGCCTTGATAGTCAGTCTTGTGGGCATTATCAGGTCACTTACTGTTCATTTTAATGAATTTACTGGTGTCTTCCTGTTGATTTTCAGTCACTTCCTATTCATTTGAGAACATTCTTGAGCCAATACCTTTTCAGTAACCCAAAATCAACAGGAGGTGACCTGTAAATGCCCCAAAGGCAAAAGGAAGTGACCGAAAATCAACAGGAAATGACGTGAAATGCCCCCAAATGAACTCGTTGCCTCACACTGGCTGCCACCAGTGTTGTTAATCTTACTGAAAAAAAGTAATTAATTATAGTTACAAATTACTTCTCCCAAAAAGTAATTGCGTTAGTAACTCAATTACCTGAATGTAAGAGTAATTAGTTACTTGGCAAAGTAATTGGTGATAATTACTGTTTTTTTTCCCCCCTCAAAAAAAAAAAAAAAAAAAAAACATTGGCCACACTATGTGAAGTTTTTTGTGGAGGTTTTTGGTACAACTGGCCCGAGCCCAATTCTTTACCCTAATTTACCCTTTACCCTGAATCAACTGTTAAAAGTTGTTAAAATTGTTCCCATTATTGCATTAGTTCCCTTCTCTCTACTTTCGACATATGAACGTTTTAAAACTGTTTCATCATTTAAAGATAGAATCAAGTCAAGATTTTGCCGATTTAGAAGTATTTTAGATAAAAAGTTACTTAGGTTCGCTAGGAAGGTTCTCTACAACAGAGCCGTCCTAAAAAGCCTACTGCTTTAAGATGGCGGCTGTCTACTAACGCATCTAGTGCCATGTCTGTCAGTTGCATCTAGTTATATCTATATACAGTACATGTGATATCTACCATGTCTACCATATCTACCATAACATGCGGGCGTAGTTTGTCGGCTATCGGCTACAACATGTATTATTGGAGCTACCTAGCATCGCGTTTGCTCGGCGTCACAACTTTCTTGCCTCCTCCCCGCTCCTGCTCTGCTCTGTCGTCTTGGTGAGTCCATCTCCCTCAGACTTTTCGACCAATATAGTAACGCATAGTAACGCATGCCTTTCCGTCCTCAGTAACGGTAACGGCGTTGCCAAGATGAGAAAAGTAATTAATTAGATTACCCACTACTGAAAAAAATAACGCCGTTAGTAACGCCGTTATATTGTAACGCCGTTATTAACAACACTGGCTGCCACAGACGTCAAATCAATTTGAAGTGGGAGGGATGGCACCAATGTTCATTCGTTATCGTGAGCTTTGTATCGTATCGTATCGTATCGGTATCGTGAGGTACCAAGAGGTTCCCGCCTCTGGTGTAGGACAACAAAATCTTAACGCATTGACAACTATTTACCAGAGGTGGGTAGAGTAGCCAAAAACGTTACTCAAGTAAGAGTAGCATTACTTCAAAATAATATTACTGAAGTAAAAGTAGTCATCCTAAAAATTTACTCAAGTACAAGTAAAACAGTGTTTGCTGATAATACTCAATTCATGAGTAACATTGTGAGTAACTGCTTATGGGGCTCCTCGATCATAAAAACAAGTAATTCTTAAAAGATAAATGTTAGTATGAGTTATAATAATTTGATATTAAAACCCCTCTTCGTGTTTTCGTTTCAATAAAATTTGTAAAATTATTTTAACTTATAGGTTGTCATTTTCGTTGACGTCGCAGTGCAGTGACGTCATATGGCATGCTGCCCAACTTCCAGCGTGTCACTCGTTAGCTACCCCAACATGTCGTCAGTTCTGCCCTTCCAATTTGAACCAGAGCGGGAAAGTGAAGAGCACGACAGCACTGTCGGTCGTTCACAAGATGAGCGGCAAAGGCAAAATGCAGACCTGGAAATACCTGATAAGACAAGAGTTGGGCAAAACTGGTGATGTACTTGCGGCAAGTGCGTCTCAATGACAACGGAGCGAGACAGTGTATGCTGTCGAGAACTCCGTTTTTTGTAAATGGCTGGCGTTGAAAGAATTACATACTTCTAGTCCTTCTCACAAAAATAGCATATTGTGATATAGTTAATTATTTTCTGGAATGTACTGATAAACATTAGACTTTCATACATTTTAGATTCATTACTCACAACTGAAGTAGTTCAAGCCTTTTATTGATGATTTTGGCAAAAAAGTCAAGAAAAACCAAAAATCTGTATCTCAAAAAAGTAGCATATTTCATCCGACCAATACAAAAAAGTTTTTTTTTAATACAAAAAAAGTCAACCTTCAATTAATTATATCAGCTATGCACTCAATACTTGGTCGGGAATCCTTTTGCAGATATGACTGCTTCAATGCAGCGTGGCATGGAGGCAATCAGCCTGTGGCACTGCCGAGGTGTTATGCAGCCCCAGGATGCTTCGATAGCGGCCTTAAGCTCATCCACAGTGTTGGGTCCGGTGTCTCTCAACTACCTCTTCACAATATCCCACAGATTCTCTATGGGGTTTAGGTCAGGAGAGTTGGCAGGCCAATTGATCACAGTAATGCCATGGTCAGTAAACCATTTACCTGTGGTTTTGGCACTGTGTGCAGGTGCCAGGTCGTACTGAAAAATAAAATCTTCATCTCCATAAAGCTTTTCAGCAGATGGAAGAATGAAGTGCTCCAAAATCTCCTGATAGCTAGCTGCATTGACCCTGCCCTTGATTAAACACAGCAGACCAACACCAGCAGCTGACATGGCACCCCAGACCATCGCTGACTGTGGGTACTTGACACTGGACTTCAGGCATTTTGGCATTTCCTTCTCCAGTCTTCCTCTAAACTTTGGTACCTTGATTTCCGAATGACACGGAAAATTAGCTTTCATCTGAAAAAATTACTTTGGACCACTGAGCAACAGTCCAGGGCTGCTTCTCTGTAGCCCAGGTCAGGCGCTTCTGCCGCAGTTTCAGGTTCAAAAGTGGCTTGACCTGGGGAATGCGGCACCTGTAGCCCATTTCCAGCACACGCCTGTGCAGGGTGGCTCTGGATGTTTCTACTCCAGACTCGGTCCCTTGTTTCTGCAGGTCCCCCAAGGTCTGGAATCGGCCCTTCTCCACAATCTGTCTCAGGGTGTGGTCACCTCTTCTGTTTGTGCAGCGTTTCCTGCCACACTTTTTCCTTCCCACTGAGATGCCTTGATACAGCACTCTGTAAATTTCTTTCTGTGTCTTAGCCTCGTGCTTGAGGGTGTCAATGATGGCCTTTTGGACAGCAGTCAGGTCGGCAGTCTTGCCCATGATTGCGGTTTTGAGTAATGAACCAGGATTCAGATGATTAGGTTAGTAGCTTCTTTAGAGTACCTTTTCATGATATGCTAATTTTTTTAGATAGGGATTTTTGGTTCTTGACTTTTTTGCCAAAATCATCAATGTTAAAACACTAAAAGGCTTGGTCTACTTCAGTTGTGTGTAATGAATCTAAAATATATGAAAGTCTTATGTTTATCAGTACATTACAAAAAATAATTCATTTGCTCACAATATGTTATTTTTTGAGAAGGACAAGTAGTTCTTATTGTACCAGGAAAGCTCATTCATGGAAACACTGCAATAGGCTGACAAACAACGGGAATAAAGGTCATGAAACAACAAAAAGTGAAGAAATGTCATCAACAAATTATATTTGGGTAAAATGTTATCAATAATAATGTCCTACAATTGAATAAAGCAAACTTACAACCTACAGGGCCAGAAACAAATCAAGGAATTTGACATTTTAAAGCGAGACAGAACTTCATCATCTCCGCAGGACGTCTCGGATTGTTTACGAGCATGCGTACGCCAAGCAATTAGCCGCACTCCGTTTTTGTTTGTTCGCAAGTGAATAATAATCGTATCAGTGCGCAGTTTGAAGCGCTGGAAAATGGATTACAAAACACAGCGGGAATGTGTAAGAAAGATGGGTCCTCAAAAAAAAAAAAAAAAAAAGGACAAACAGGCTTTCAATATTAATGAGCATTACTGCACTGTGATGGAAGATGTCATCAGGGAGGATTAAAGGTGTGTGTGTGTGCGCCCGCTGGTGAATTATGCAGAGCATCACCGAAGACGAAAAGATAGACCAGACAGCCCGATTGTCTCTTATCAGTTATTTTAAAGCGTTCAGCGCCACTGACACAAAAAAAAAAATAAAGTGTACTCGGTGAGCGAGAGTGAGAAAATGCCGATAAGAGCGAGGAAAATTACTAACAAGATTCTGAATAAATGTAGACTACTAGCATGCCTGCAGTTGTTGTTTTTCGCTGTTTAAGAAGAGGTGGCTCAAGGCTCATTAAAAGGTCGGTTCAACAGCGATATTCTGCCTCATTAAAACTTTCTATTTTCACGGTTACGCAACCTAGTGGTAAATTCATGGAAAAAAATGAAGAAATGAGTAGGAACTATTTAAGGCACCTCGCAAGTGTGATAGTCGGATAATTGTCCAAATGAGAAAAATCGATTGCATTTTTCATTTTTCTCGAGTGTGAAATAATTAAATTATTTAGAGTTTGATTTCTGCTTAAGTGCTAACTAGGGATGTCCCGATCCAGATTTTTGCACTTCCGATCCGATACCCATTTTGTTTTGCATTTCCGATCCGATACCGATACTGGCCGATGCTGATAGCGGCCTATCTGAGCATGTATTATAGTTTAAAGTAGGGCTGTCAAAATGATCGCGTTAACGGGCGTTAATTTTTTAAAATTAGTCACGTTCAAATATTTGACGCAATTAACGCAGATGCCCCGCTCAGACAGATTTAAATGACGGAACAGTGAAACGCTCTCTTGTTGTGTTTTATGGAGTTTTGCCGCCCTCTGCTGGCGCTTGGGTGCGACTGATTTTATAGGCTTCAGCACCCATGAGCATTGTGCAAGTAATTATTGACATCAACAATGGCGGGCTACTAGTTTATTTTTTGATAGAAAATTTTACAAATTTCATTAAAACGAAAACATTAAGAGAGGTTTAATATAAAATTTCTATAAATTCTACTAACATTTTTCTTTTAAGAACTACAAGTCTTTCTATCCATGGATCGCTTTAACAGAATGTTAATAATGTTAATGCCATCTTGTTGATTTATTGTTATAATAAACAGTCCTTATGTACCGTATGTTGAATGTATATATCCATCTTGTGTCTTATCTTTCCATTCCAACAATAATTTACAGAAAAATATGGCATATTTTATAGATGGTTTGAATTGCGATTAATTGCGATTAATTACGATTAACTAATTTTTAAGCTGTAATTAACTCGATTGAAAATTTTAATCGTTTGACAGCCCTAGTTTAAAGATATTTAGCCTCCTTGCTTAGTTGTCAGACTCATGTTGAAAAGGGTTTTAGTACTCTTGATACCAACTAGCCAGCTGAATTAGGCGAGTTTGAATAACACACAATGGTTGGTAACAAGAAACTGACCTGTTTATTCAGTGATAAACACAAAACATTATAAATAACAAACAGAAATGGCGTATTCAGTCAGTAAAACGTGCAAATAATATTGTAAACGGTCTTAAAAAAGCAAAACACACAAACAACCTCAGTGGAAAATAAACTATTAACTCAGCATCAGTTGTCTGCTCTTGAACAACTGTACCAAGGCTTAAAAAAAAATCAGTGGAAATAATACTATGTTAAACCAAAAATGGCTTCTACTCCTCAATCTTTTCCACACTTTGCTGCTCCATCTCTATCTATTCTACACACTCCCTTCAGCTGTTTGCCCTGGATGCAATCCCAGCATGATGGGGAGATTTTTTTTTTTTTTTGACAAAGACAAGCATTTCAAGATGCTCAGGTGACAGCTGACATTTTTGCCGATAAACTTTACATTGCAGTCATAATGTAGGAGATGCCACAGAGGCAAATTAGGACGGTAATGCTAGTGTGCTGAAGGTGTGCCGTAAAATGCGCAGCGGATTTTAGGGAAAAATGGAATGGATTATGTAAATCGGTGCATTGGAAATCCCGGACCAGATTAAAAAAAAAACTGGATCGGGAGTCTGGATTGGAATTTTTCCGTGTCGGCCGATCCGATACCGATCCGCATTTTTTTGCTAGTTAGTACTTCTAACTAGCAAAGCATAGCATAGCATATGTACTAATAATTGGTCCAAATTTGAGCATTTTTACCCCTTTATAAACAGCCTAGTTCAGAAGTCTCTAAAAAGGTTTATCCATTATTAGGCATGTTAAATTAGATTTTTTTTTTCTTTCCCTCCACTCTGCTCAAAAAACTGCTTAGGCTCGACTATTGTAAATTTGAGCCTGATCAATATTAAGGATTCACAGACTTTGTGGTTGTGATGGCAAGCAAATTTTCCACACGATTTTTTCGTGTTTTCTTCCACCTTTCCGATCAAAGTTGAGGGAGGTTTGAAAACACGATCCCAAGGGATTTATCTGTGGTGAGTGGTTTGTGAAACTGCTTGCGGATAACAAATGTAAATGTTCAACTTTTTTGATGTTTGTAATCTATGTACTCATTTGCAACACAGAAGAGGTCTTGAGCAGGTTATACGTCCACACGTAATTGGACTAAATGTATTTTTATCCTTTCCGCGATGATTGTAAAATTATTATTCTGATTTTCCTGTTGTCTGTGGTGTGTTAAGAGTGGTGTTACCTCCTGAACTATTTGCAAAGCAGTAATTCCAACAATCGTAAATGTTCGAGTTCAATATTTCCAATCAAAAAATATTTGATTTTGATAACAAACAAAAAAAGCAAGAACGCTTAAGAACTAGGGTTGTCAAACGATTAAAATGTTTAATCGAGTTAATCACAGCTTAAAAATTAATTAATAGTAATTAATTGCAATTCAAACCATCTCTAAAATATTCCATATTTTTCTGTAAATTATTGTTGGAATGGAAAGATAAGACACAATACGGACATAAACATTCAACATACTGTACATAAGTTCTGTATTTGTTTAACAATAACAATAAATCCACAAGATGGCATTAACATTATTAACATTTTTTCTGTTAAAGGGATCCACAGATAGAAAGACTTGTAGTTCTTAAAAGATAAATTTGAGTACAAGTTATAGTAATTTTATATTAAAACCCCTCTTAATGTTTTCGTTTTCATAAAATTTGTAAAATTTTCAATCAAAAAATAAACTTGAGGGATAAGAATACTATTTTTGTTGTGCTTTCACTAAATGATAAGAGTAGCAACTGTTCCACCCAAATGCATGAGGGGAAGTTGGGCAACCATGACTGTCAGTGGTGGCTGCAAATAGTATACAGTATGATCTGTGTTGTATTCAATTAGGCATGTTAAGAAAAAGATCGTCTCCTGTTCCCCCCAAATGCATGATGGGAAGTTGGGCAACCATGACTGTCAATAGTGGCTGCAAATGTTATACAATATGTTCTGCACTGTGTTCTATTAAGAGTGTTAAGAAAAAGATTGTCCCTTGCTCCGCCCAAATGCATGATGGAAAGTTGGGCAACCATGATTGTTAGTAGTAGCTGCCAAAGTTTAAGCCAATAAAAGGCGCGAACCAATAAACGCCTTTGTCCACTCGCATTTCTCTGCCTTTTTGCTGTTGCTGGTATTTTGGCTCATTCCTCCATGCAGATCTCCTCTAGAGCAGTGATGTTTTGGGGCTCTCATTGGGCAACACGGACTTTCAACTCCCTTCCGTGGGGTTTTAATCTGGAGACCTTGAAATGCTTCTTACAAAGCCACTCCTTTGTTGCCCTGGCTGTGTGTTTGGGATCATTGTTATGCTGAAAGACCCAGCCACATCTCATCTTCAATGCCCTTGCAGATGGAAGGAGATTTTCACTCAAAATCTCTCGATACATGGCCCCATTCATTCTTTCCTTTACACTGATCAGTCGTCTTGGTCCCTTTGCAGAAAAACAGCCCCAAAACATGATGTTTCCACCCCCATCCTTCACAGTGTGTATGGTGTTCTTCAGATGCAATTCAGTATTCTATCTCCTCCAAACACGAGAACCTGTGTTTCTACCAAAAAGTTCTATTTTGGTTTCATCTGACCATAACACATTCTCCCAGTGCGCTTCTGGATCATCCAAATGCTCTCTAGCGAACCGCAGACGGGCCTGGACATGTACTTTCTTCAGCAGGGGGACACGTCTGGCAGTGCAGGATTTGAGTCCCTGGCAGCACATTGTGTTACTGATAGTCGCCTTTGTTACTGTGATCCCAGCTCTCTGTAGGTCATTCACCACGTCCCCCCCGTTTGGTTCTGGGGTTTTTGCTCACCTTTCTTGTTACCATTTTGACACCACGGGGTGAGATCTTGCATGGCGCCCCAGATCGAGGGAGATTATCAGTGGTCTTGGATGTCTTCCATTTTCTAATAATTGCTCCCACAGTTGATTTCTTTACACCAAGAGTTTTATCTATTGCAGATTCAGTCTTCCCAGCCTGGTGCAGGTCTACAATTTTGTCTCTGGTGTCCTTTGACAGCTCTTTGGTCTTGGCCATAGTGGAGTTTGGAGTGTGACTGACTGAGATTGTGGACAGGTGTCTTTTATACAGATGAGTTAAAACAGGTGCCATTAATACAGGTAACGAGTGGAGCCTCGTTAGAAGAAGTTAGACCTCTTTGACAGCCAGAAATCTTGCTTGTTTTTAGGTGACCAAATACTTGCTTTCCACTGTAATTTGGAAATAAATTGTTTAAAAATCAAACAATGTGATTTTCTTTTCTTTTCCCTCCACATTCTGTCTCTCATGGTTGAGGTTTACCCATGTTGACAATTACAGGCCTCTCTAATCTTTTCAAGTCGAACTTGCACATTTGGTGGCTGACTAAATACTTATTTGCCCCACTGTATAACGGCCAACAATTTACATATAATTACAGTCATATTAAAAGTTGAATTTAATGAGAAATCTAATTCCCTTAGCAAATACCTTGATGTGAAAAAAAAAAAAAGTCTCTATAAGCCACACCGTCAATCCACCTAGAGACAGAAAAAAATATGCCGGTTTTACATAAGTGTGCTTTAATTGTGTAACATTGGAGGAAGCTTGTAAGAACAAAGTAGCTTATTTATTTATAAGTAATCTCCCCGCGCTGGCCTAATGTCCACCGACGTAGCAGAAGACCTGCTGTTCACCAGCGACTGACGCTGGAGGCTCTTTAAGGGCTTTTATTTTGGATGGAGACAGATGGGTTGAGGCTAGTTGTGTCCTCGGGGGGCGTAGTACTACAACTACTACCACTACAAAGAACCCGGTGAGCATATCCAAAAAGACTCCCCGATCAATACCCATTAGTAAAGAACACTGATTAGTGGAAAACAGGAAAACCTTGAGACTGAAGTTGTGCATGTCCATCTCCACAATTTTTCCAAAGACTAAAAGTGTCAGTCAGTGTTATATTTAATTTCACTAATCCACTTTCACAGGCAGAACAGTCTCCAGCTTTGACAGTAGATAAAAAAAAATAAAAAAAATAATGAATACGATAATGGTTTGATCACAGCTGCTGCCTGTCAGTGGCTTGCGCTTGTGAAATAACGTTTTCCAGTGTTTAGTGCATCTTCAGAATAATGTGCTTGCCAGAGGAAGGCGAACTCTCTGTGTGACATTATGGAATGTGATTGGAATTCTGTGTCAAAGTGCTGATGCGGAGTGTTTGGGCCACAAAAGCACAACATGTTGCGGACGAGGATGCAAGTGGCGCTGGAATGTTGTCACAATGCACCCATTTCATGGCGGGCCCCCTTGGAGAATAAAATAGCATTGTCAACTAGCAGTTGACGAGCTATTCATGTTACGACTCTCCCCCTGTTGCGTAATGGACCTCCAAAGTGTCGGTTGCTTACCTCCAGTGTTGTTTTTGGCTCCCATTTTAATTTTCGTCTTAGTCTTTTGGATCAAAATACTTATTAGTCCTAGTCATATTTTAGTAATTTCAAAATATGTTCATCTTCCTTTAGTTTTAGTCAAAGAAAACTCAAATTTCGTGTAGTTTTAGTCGACAATTCTCAAAAGGTTTTCGTTTGTAAACTTCTTATAAATAAGTAAATGGTTTCCAACCATTTCAAATGAACATGACAGATGAGCACATAACTGGTGAGTCTACAAGGATATCACCATTTTCATGATGGTAATACACACTCAGCAGGAAAACGGCACATTATTTGCAATTAATTAAACTCACCTGAGGTCTACGAATTGTATGTCAATTTTTTCCCCCAAGAGTTTAAGATGACACCCAGTCACTACGTAGTGCTAATGCTAACGCGAACGCTATGCTAACACTTCAAGTTTGTTTTGTGTGTGTGATGATCACTCAGCACTGACCTAAATGCTAAAGTGATCGGGCGTGCTCCGGTGGGGGCCCCAGTGCCGGGGGGCGGCGTGGGGTCGTTTGCCAACGGGCTTACACTCACAAGGGATTCACACGATTACTTGTTTCTAGATCACAGAGCTGATTTGTGTACACTCCAACCCTCCCAATCACTTATTTTATAGACTCCCCCACCCCCCTCCCCTTCTTTACCTGGTCAACAGGCCCCCCACATGGTGCCAACCGGAAATACAGTGGTACCTTTACATACGATCGCTTCGACACACGAACTTTTCGACATCCGACGTAAAATTTGACTCGCCATTTGTTTCTACATCCGACGACATGCTCGAAATACGACGACAATGGCAGCACCGCAGACGAATGCACGGCGGATTTTCTTGTGTGACAATCAACACTGGTTTCAGAAAAGGTTGGTACAGGTGGTGAAACAAGGAAAAAGTTGACGCTTACCTTCTAAATGAAGATGCAAATGACAGAAAAATATGAGCGTAGGGTGGGCATCCGTGAAATGGCTCAACAATACATCTCCACGGTCCTCCTCCGACCATCGTTCGCCAGTCTTTATAAGTTAAGCTGACAATTCTTATTGTGGTAACATCTCCAGAGAAATCGCCAACTTCGCCACGTTTTTATCATTTATTTCACAACTTATTCAAAACAAAAACACCTTCTGTCTGCCGCAATCGACGGTGTTAAGAAAACATTCAAAGTGAAAGTGAAACTCAGGCTCACCGGTCTGCCTCTGGCACGTCAACCCCGCGGTGCGTTCAGGGTCAGCAAAAAACGTCCGCCACATTAGAACCCGATTCGTTACATTAATACAAGAATTATTATTATTATTATTATTATTATTCCGATTTTGATTTATAATTTATTTGTTTTGCTATGTGTAATTGCCATTTGTAATAGTACCAGCAGTATTTTTTAAGGATTTAGTGAAGGTTTTTGGGCTGTGGAACGAATTAATGGAATTATAATGTATTCCTATGGGAAAATCCTGCTCGACATACGACCATTTCGACTTACAAACAAGGTCCTGGAACGGATTAACTTCGTATGTAGAGGTACCACTGTACATCTAGCTGACGATAGCAACAACATTTTCATAGTAAGGGTGTAACGGTACATGTATTTGTATTGAACCGTTTCGGTACGGGGTGCTCGGTTTGGAACGGAGGCGTACCGAACGACTTTCTGACGTAATGTAACCCTTACTTTTTGAGGCTGTGAGTCGATCGGGTTACAGTTTCTTTGTGTAGATTATATTTACTACGTCTTCTCTACTATAATGAGAACCAACACGGTAGGACAGCATATAACCCAGAAACGTCAGCGGCGCGACAACGTGGCTGCCGTGAGAACGCAGTGAAACGCGGGTGTTAAAGTCAATCAGCCAATGCACACCAGTCGCAGTGCGGCCGCGTGCTAGACACGTCCCAGAAGCAGCTCAACACGACGCACGCGAAAAGAACGGCAGAGTTTATTATTTGACGCGAGATGCGACCCTCCTGCGTCAATGCTACTAGCTAGCAGACTGGACAGACAAGAAGTCACTCGTGTAAAAATACGGTGGATCCGGTCGATTTTCAAACTAATATGCAATCGTAACCTACTTTTTGAGTCCATCAGAGTGGTAGATCGGGGCACAGTTGACTTCTCTTTGTTGATTTACTGCTATAATAATAACCAACAGGGCCCCGTGTTCAATTCAAAACCCTCCTACCACAACAAAACTAGTAGGAACTAATATTCACATAGGAACTAAAGTTATACAACATAAAATATACAATTTAAATGAATACTATATCACATTTGTAAAATACGAACACATAATAAAATAAATAATAGCCCATTTAAATAAAATAAATTGAAATGAGATAAAACACCTGTAATAATAATAATAAGAATAACACACAGATCCTGCTTACACAATTAAATTTATTAATTTCTGTGTGGCGCTTTAACTTGAGAAAATCCACCAATAAACCTTTTGAAAACCGTTCATAAGAAAAAAAAAATTCATTGAGGCATTTCATTTGTAAAATACATGTTAAAATCTTTGTCATTGGGATTGCTTTTCTCTTTAGCACAGGACTTTTTTCTTCTTTCTCTCAGAAAGAAAGCTGACCAATACGTGGGGTCTGAAAGGCAAATTGTTGTTGGATTATTATCTTTAAATACACACTACTTTTTGAGCACAATTCTAGCTTTGTATAGGCTACTGTTCCTATTGTTGAAAGCACAAAAGTGTGTAACAAACAACTAGCACATTTATATTTTGTATTTTGTTTTCTTACTGTACCAAAAATGAACAGAACCGTGACCTCAAAACCGAGGTACGTACCGAACCGAGATTTTTGTGTACCGTTACACCCCTAATAGTTAGTGTAGGCGTTCAATGTATTTCTTGTTGTTTCTGTGTATGTTTCTTGTCTTGTTTTTTTTTCTTCTGTTCCCCCATAACTCCTGCCTGTTTGCTGCTTTGTCATAATAAACGAGGTATGTTGAATGATCACAATGGGAGAATGTCATACTCTCAATGTGAAACAAAACTGTTCAGACCAACCGGACACTTAGACTTCTATTCTCCGTGTCAAACAGCTGAACAGGACAGGTTTAAAAAAAATAAAGGCTTAAGCAACATGGCATATCTTGCAAAGACAAAAAAGCAAAACTTACCAAGCAGCACCTGACACGTTTCACAAAAGAAGCCTTCAGCGTGTCATTGTGACGTCATAGTCACGAAAAAAATTGCTCATTGACGAAATATTTTCGTTATCGTCATCGTAGACGAAAACAACACTGCCTACCACAATGTGATAATTTTTGTTTTTTTGCCATCGACAGGTTCAGCTTACTACGACAACGTACGGCCATTAGCTTATCCCGACTCGGATGCCGTCCTCATCTGCTTCGACGTCAGTCGTCCAGAGACGTTAGACAGTGTGGTCAAAAAGGTCAGTTTTTTAAAACGTTACGGGAAATTGTTAAATACTGCAAGAAATATTACACAGTATGGGGTGGCTGGAGTGGGTCCTGGGCCCCCTTATTACAATTACAAATACTTTTAGTTTTTTGGGGGGAGAGATCTTGTTCAGATGGCTTTAGTTTTAATCTGGTTTTCTTGCAAAATATCAATAGCCTGTCCTGCCTACTTACCCCGCTCGGACATACTCTAGTCTTTCCTGTCCTCCCCTCCCTGTTAGTTGATAGGTCCCTTCCTCACAGGGTGTCCACTCAGTAAGGGTTAAAGTCCAAGTCAAAATGGATTACACGTCTATCTATCTTGATGAATGGAAGTGAAACATGACCGTTCACCATTGCTGTCAACTTCACGCAAAAAAAAAAAAAAAAGGCAAACCAAGCATTTAGGTGTGTCATCTAATCCCCACAAAGCTGACAATGTGTTGCATTGATGTATTTCACTTTTCTCTGCTGTTTTTAATAACCACGCTTGACAGACTGAGCCATCACGCTGCCCTTCAATTATCCTTTGACTTTCTCGTTTCCTCTTCCTACAGTTTGAAAATTAGCTCTTGAATGTTAATTGTTTCGATTTTGCAGTTCTGTGTTCTTTGTCTCTAAAACTGACTGTAATTTGGAAGAAATCATTCTTCGTTCTAGTTAAATATGATCCCCTTCGGCTAGGAAAATTTAGTATTATACTGTATAATCTAGTATTGTATTTATTCGGTGTGGAAATTACCAATTTCACCATGATCAGCCATAATATTGATTATTTGTACGTTTCATAAAAATAGAAATGCACAATGATTTTTTTTTAACAACTTGTACACTAAAATCAGATGAAATCACTCATCAGAATGAGCAAAAAAAAGACAAAAACATCAATTAAAATATTCACCATCTTAGTGAAAGCAATGACTCGCTGCGGGCAAAGCTAAAAATAGAAGAAACTTACATACAGTATGTGTCATATAGCATGAATTCATTAACCAGTGCCTAAGGCATTGCCAAGTACTGGAATTCACTTGCTTCCTAAAAGGCCTTGGGGTCCTTGTGTGGGCATTCGTGAAGTGAATCAGAAAGACAATCCATTTGAACTAGAAAGGGTGACAGTGAATTATGATGTTTCAGTGTCATCGTGAAAAAATATCAAATCCATTTTGACTTGGAGGGCCGGAATGAATGAGTTTTATTGCGATTGACAGCAAAACACTTCCAAACTACTATTTTGACTGGGAAGGACTGGCAGTGAATGATCATTGCCGACCTTCCCAGGCAAAATCAATTGATAATTTGACTAATTGAAAAGTAATCGACATCATTTAGAATTTAATAACTTGAGACATTGTTGGTCTAAGAAGTGTCCAAATCGTATTTTTTGATCTTTTTGGTTGTAAATATTTGTTTTTGTTTTTAATTTCAACATTTTAACCCCTTCAGACCCAAGCATGCTGCTAAATGACATGAAGTGTACGCGTCTCTAAACCAATAAATACACTGAATTCACAGTGTATCACAAAAGTGAGTACACCCCTCGCATTTCTGCAGATATTTAAGTATATCTTTTCATGGGACAACACTGACCAAATGACATTTTGACACAATGAAAAGTAGTCTGTGTGCAGCTTATATAATAGAGTTAATTCATTTTGCCCTCAAAATATAACCATTAATATCAAACCCCTGGCAACAAAAGTGAGTACACCCCTTAGAAACTACATACTTCCCTAAATGTCCAAATTGAGTACTGCTAGTCATTTTCCCTCCAAAATGTCTTGTGACTCGTTACAGGAGTGCTGTCAGCATTGCTGCAGAGATTGAAGAGGTGGGGGCTCAGCCTGTTAGTGCTGAGACCATACGCCGCACTCTACATCAAATTGGTCTGCATGGCTGCCACCCCAGGAGGAAGCCTCTTCTGAGGATGGTACAGAAGAAAGCCCACAAACAGTTTGCTGAAGACATGTCATCAAAGCTCAGGGATTACTGGAACCATGTCCTATGGTCTGATGAGACAGGCAGGCTTTCTTGTGTACCGTCTTCAGAAGAGGCTTCCTCCTGGGGTGACAGCCATGCACACCAATAAGATGTAGAGTGCGGCGTATGTTTCTGAGAACTAACAGGCTGACTCCCCACCTCTTCAATCTGCAGCAATGCTGACAGCACTCCTGTAACGAGTCACATGACATTTTGTGGGGAAAATGACAAGCAGTACTCAATTTGGACATTTAGGGATGTACGTAGTTTCTAAGGGGTGTACTCAATTTTGTTATCAGGGGTTTAGATATCAATGGCTATATTTTGAATTATTTTTAGGGGAAAATAAATCAACTCTATTAGATAAGCTGCACACAGACTACTTTTCATAGTGTCAAAGTGTCATTTTGTCAGTGTTGTCCCACGAAAAGATATACTTAAAGATCTGCAGAAATGCGAGGGGTGTACTCACTTTTGTGATACACTGTAGTTATTGTTGCCACTCCGGGGAGATGACAGGATGAAACTTCACCCATCGGAAACAAATCGTGAGGTTTGGCATGCCCTTTTTGCAATTTTTGGCTCTTTGAAAATGGCTGACCAAACGCAACTTCAAAAAGGATAACGTTAAGTGCTTATTTCTCATTAAAACACATTAGCATTAACATTAAAAATAACAAATAAAAGCATAAAATATCCCCGACCAAAAATTTGTACTTTGTTCTGGTGTTTGAGTTGAGGAATAATCAAGATTTTTTTTTTGTCCAGCAGAAAAAATGCAGGTCTGAAGGGGTGAAAATACTTTGACTATTTCAAATAAAAACGGGAAAAAATGATGAAAGCAGACGATTTTTCGAAATAACCATTGAGATGTTTACCAACAATCTTTTGCTCTAGAAATCAATGATAGTCACAAATATCTTGAGTGCATAGTTTTTGGTTGCATTGCACATCTAGAGCTAAAATGTAAAGCCAAGAGTAATATGAAAGTAAACAACACATGATTTATACATCAGTGGACTAATCTAAAAAATAATTGGTGTTTAATCAACTATCAAAATTCCGTATTGGCCCGAATATAAGACGGCCCTGATTATAAGACGACCCCCTCTTTTTCAAGACTCAAGTTTGAAAAAAGACTTCTTGAACACCAAATTAATTTTTATACAGAAAATAATTACAGTACATCCGAAACAAATGATTATAGCAATTTGAGAGAAAAAGCATGTTATTTTGCCTCATTCAAATCTTAATATATGAACATTTAAATATGTAAACTAAAGTGCAATCACATTCGTAAATGAATGGCTTCTGGTTTTTGAAATGTAAATAAACCAATCTATTGTGATATAACAACAAAATTGCAATAACTGCATTAACCATCAAAGTGAAGTCTAACTGTAACTGTAGTCTTGAAACAAATCTGAATAAGGAAAAACATTGCAATAAAATAATGCAAACTAGTTAAACTTGAGAGTAGCTGAGATCTGTAATGACAGAACATCGCCTCAATGATATCTGGCGCCATCTAGCGTCGTGAATGGGTATAATGTCTAGACCGCGAATATAAGACGAGCCCCTCTTTTTCAGTCTTATTTCAATGCAAAAAAAACACAGTCTTATATTCGGGCCAATACGGTAATCTTATGTGGCAGCGTTACCACGTACTGTAGAATGGGGGAATTAAAAAAAATGCCTTAAAATCCATGATATAGCATCTATATTTATACTTAAGTTAACTAAGGACAGCCTTTTTGTTCACGGTTTGACAAGCCACACTCACAGCTGTAGCAGGGGTGTGCACTCCACGCACAAAACCTTCACTAGTTTGCATTATTAGTGCCAAACAATACACCGCTTTATTCCGGCGGATCCTTTTGTGACTCATCTAAATTGCTCCCATTCACCGGTTGCTCGGTGAGCGCCAACGAATTGTGAGTATGGAGCAACAGTACGAGCAGAGTACTTGCGAGTGCCAGGATGGGAGGCAATAATAAGACATTCAACAGAGGAAAAAAAACGGCATTGAAGCGCTGTTTTCTACTTTCGCTAAGTTACTGTTGTTCAACTTTGTTTGGTAACTACTGCTCCTTCTACAGTGGCAAGGAGAGACGCAAGAGTTCTGTCCCAAAGCCAAAGTGGTGCTGGTGGGCTGCAAGTTGGATTTGAGGACAGATGTCAACGTCATGCGGGAGCTTTCCAAACACAGACTAATTCCAGTCACCCATGAACAGGTGAAGAGTGCCTTCGTCGCCCAGTAATTCTCTCTGAAAGTATTCCGTCAACTTAAACGAACGTCGCTGTTTACTTTGCGTCCCGGCGCACGTAAACAAACTCTCTTGAAAAATAAATGTGTAAGTTTCGCGGCGGATTCGCTTCAACAAATAGAAGAACTCGCAGAGCTGAACTAAGCAGGAAGACAAACACAAGATGCGCACCAGTACGATTGTTTTGTTTGTGTCTTGGAGGAAGGAGCATTGCCTTGCATGAATTTTAATAGCCTATTTTCATGTAAATGTGAATTCCCTATTCTGGGAAGCCAACAAGTTATTATTTTTTCAATTCTCCATCAAAGGAAAGGTAACAACCCTCATTGTACTGACAGTAATTGCCACATTAAGCTTTTTACATGCGACATCAAGCGACTTCAGTTGGAATTTGGATAAACGCGCACCTCTTTTAACCTCCTCTTTTTCATTTGACTTTCGGCAAGCTAACTCGGACAAACGGCTTACCGCCGCCCGTATAAAAGGCAGCCTGGGTATATCTGAGCGAGCAAAAAGAGAAAAGGGGGACACTGTGCTTGAAAAGGTATTGTGCCAGAAAGCTTTTAATCCTGCCCACAAAGACAAAGGCAGGCTACAACGGTGGTCGCACACAATTCATGTTAGAAATGGATTCACACTCCACAGTGGAATTGAATAATTTCCAACTTGCTATAACATACCAAGGTCCTCGACTTAAGATTCTTTAGTCTTTGACTTTGGACTTTCCTCAGAACCTTTTAAGTCCACTCGATTATTCCTGAAGTAGATGCCAAACATTCCACGGTCATTGATTAAAAATACCATGGTCTTTGACTTAAGTCTTTCCTTAGAACTTTAACATTCTGCCAAATTATTCTTGACTTAGATCTTTATTACAAACATGTCTGTCTGGACTAAATACGACAGATTCTTTAATACAAAACACATGTTACATTTTGACTTGGGATTTGCATGAATTTGACTGACATGGGACTTTTTATAACAATCCTAAATAAGACTAGAGCTAGGCAATTTTAAGATCAAGATTGTTGTTTTTCCCTTTTTTTTAGGTCGATCTTGGTGATCACTAGTGACATGTTTAATAGACCAAACATTTTGCATGCCTCTGCAGGTTCCATGAGAAAAAAAAAAAAGATTTAGCAAGAGTTATAGATATTAGAGCGCTTATTACACATATTCATTTTGACTTTTCTTTTTACAAATTTGAAAAAAAGGATTCATTAGGACCTTATTTTTCAAATTTTGGGATTCTCTGATAAATACCCGCAACATGAAGCAATTAGGGGTTAAATCGCGGAATTTCTGTGGATATCAACGTAAAACAGTCTAGATTCTTGGTTAAAAGCAAAAAACGGGCAGTTATCATTCATTTTACAAAAGTTACACTAATTTTATCCATTGACTTTTTTCACAACATTTCATGGTGCTATTCAATACAATAATTACCTTGAATCCTTGACCAAATCACCCTTGAGACAGTCCTGCCTGCTTGTATGCAGTAAAACCTTTGTCCCGTTTCCACCTAAATCCAGCATTAGAACGCAGCGCGTGTTTAGCACAGTGAAAGCCAACTCAACGCTCTGCCTAGGTTGGCCCCCTACGGAAAGGCGTGGCGCAATGTCTGTGGGAGCTGTCTTGTCAACTGATGGTGGAGTCTTTGCTTGAAACTAGACTCATTAACTTAAGTAAAACTAAACTTTAAGACTTCCACAGGATGTACAAGTGTGATTGTTTCGTGACTACAGACACTTGACTAGCTCATGAGTAGTTTTGACCAACATGGTCTTGACTTGAACTTAAAACACGTGAGCTGCTCGGACAGTTTGCGTGATTCGGAAGAGATTCTTTGAACCTGATTAAGAAACTGCATCCTGAATACAAACAAGTTTAGTTGCGTGTCTTCCTTGACACGTTATCTTCAGACTGGCTGACCATGCCTTGGGATGAATATGAATGGTGGTATTTTTCCCTATGCTAATGTGAACTGACCCTTGAAATGAAACTCAAAGTGATTAGTTTTCCATATTCAAAGCATAGAGATGAAAAAGCTGACCGGGGACTCTGCGTGACTCGGAGAAAAAGGCCAAAAGAGGAGAAATTCTGTTTCAGATGTGACAAATGATCACAAGCAGAATGAGTCATGCTGCTGCTAAATTGAGGCTGCAAAAGTACAAACACTGGTGGAAGTAGAAATACTGTACTGATTTAACTCTTCAAGAAAGTAGAAGTGCATCGTTTAAATATGAAAGGACCTCCTAAAAGCGAAGAATTATCACGCGCTTGGCACTTTAACATCCTTTGCCTCATTGTTTTGCCGTTTCATTCTTCCTCTCAAGCTTTTCTATCAGGGTGATTTATTTCAGGCTTACATTAAAACAAAACCCTTTTTGTCCTCGTAGGGTACTCATCTGGCGAGACAGATCGGCGCCGTGGCCTACGCCGAGTGCACCTCCAAGTATTCGGAAAACACCGTCCGTGATGTGTTCCACGTTACCACGCTGGCGTCAGTAACGCGCGCCCCACGGCCCGCGCTCAAGCGTGCCACCTCTAGGCGGGGGCTCAAGCGGGTCTCGCAGCAGCCACCTCGGACTGACATTCACGAGCACCCGCCCGCTATCAGGAAAGAGCGCGCCAAGAGCTGCACGCTCATGTGAGCTGCATGCCAACTTAATTTATTGTGTCTCGAGTCTTTGCACTGCTTTTGAAAAAAGGACGATGTGAGGTAAACCATAAAGTGTAGGATTTTCATTCTTTTTTTGGTGAAACCTTCGATCCATAACTTAGCACAACAGCGATAAACAACCCGGACACACAGAAAGTGAAGCATCAATTACATAAAACCACAAGTGCTTTGATTATTAACATTGACGACCACATATTAATGTTGCTGTATTTATACTGTTGTAACACTGGGAAGGTGACTCACAATGGGAGGGGAGGAAGGTAGCTGTCATATTATTATTTGTGGCAAAGAAATAAAAAAACTTACACCGGTGATTGTCAAAAAGCCTTTTTGTTTGTGATTTAAGCTGTGAACACCTTTCATGCTAGAGCTCTCATTTGACCAATCTACAAGAATCGATTATCAAATTAATTCACAAGTAATATTCACGGTAGGGCGAGGCGATTTAGTCCCACACCCCCACCCCACCCAAAAAAAAAAAAAAAAAAAAAAAAATCAATTTTTTTTTTTTTTAAATGGTTTTACATCCAGTGTTGCAAATAAGTATTTAGTCAACCACCAATTGTGCAAGTTCTCCTACTTGAAAAGATTAGAGAGGCCTGTAATTGTCAACATGGGTAAACCTCAACCATGAGAGACAGAATGTGGGGAAAAAAAACAGAAAATGACATTGTTTGATTTTTAAAGAATTCAAACGAGGTCAAACGAGGTTCCACTCGTTACCTGCAATTCATGGCACCTGTTTTAACTCATTATCTGTATAAAAGACACCTGTCCACAACCTCAGTCAGTCACACTCCAAACTCCACTATGGCCAAGACCAAAGAGCTGTCGAAGGACACCAGAGACAAAATTGTAGACCTGCACCAGGCTGGGAAGACTGAATCTGCAATAGGTAAAACGCTTGGTGTAAAGAAATCAACTGTGGGAGCAATTATTAGAAAATGGAAGACATACAAGACCACTGATAATCTCCCTCGATCTGGGGCTCCATGCAAGATCTCACCCCGTGGCGTCAAAATGGTAACAAGAACGGTGAGCAAAAATCCCATCAGTAATACAATGCGGCGCCGGGGACTCAAATCCTGCACTGCCAGACATGTGCCACCTGCTGAAGCCAGTACATGTCCAGGCCAGTCTGCGGTTTGCTAGAGAGCATTTGGATGATCCAGAAGAGGAATGCCTGAATGTGTTATGGTCAGATGAAACCAAAATAGAGCTTTTTGGTAAAAACACAGGTTCTCGTGTTTGGAAGAGAAAAAATACTGAATTGCATCCGAAGGACACCATACCCACTGTGAAGCATGGGGGTTTGAAACATCATGCTTTGGGGCAGTTTTTCTGCAAAGGGACCAGGACGACAGATCTGTGTAAAGGAAAGAATGAATGAGGCCATGTATCGAGAGATTTTGAGTGAAAATCTCCTGCCATCAGCAAGGGCATTGAAGATGAGACGTGGCTGGGTCTTTCAGCATGACAACGATCCCAAACACACAGCCAGGGCAACAAAGGAGTGGCTTCGTAAGAAGCATTTCAAGGTCCTGGAGTGGCGTAGCCAGTCTCCAGATCTCAACCCCATAGCAAATCTGCGGAGGGAGTTGAAAGTCCGTGTTGCCCACGACAGCCCCAAAACATAGTAGATCTCTAGAGGAGATCTGCATGGAGGAATGGGCCAAAATACCAGCAACAGTGTGAGAAAAGCTTGTGAAGAGTTACAGAAAACGTTTGGCCTCCGTTATTGCCAACAAAGGGTACATAACAAAGTATTGAGATGAACTTTTGGTATTGACCAAATACTTATTTTCCACCATGATTTGCAAATAAATTCTTTAAAAGATGTGATTTTCTGGATTTTTTTCCCCACATTCTGTCTCTCATGGTTGAGGTTTACCCAAGTTGATAATTACAGGCCTCTCTAATATGTTCAAGTGGGAGAACTTGCACAATTAGTGGTTGACAAAATACTTATTTGCCCCACTCTATATTTAAATGAATTAATAATAATAATAAATTTAAACTGATAGTTTTTATACAATGTCTACAATTGTATATTAGCATTAAGCTAGCAGGCGCTCGAAAAATGTAATATATTTTGTATTTTTGTGTACAAAATTTTCTTTTAGCTTTACAGTTAACCTCACCTGCAGTGTTATAAACCGCATGAAAACGAACATTGGATTCTTTTAGAGGGACTGTTCAAAATCTGCCGAATGAATCAATTTGCATTTGCATTTAAAATGGCATGGCTGAACACCAACCTCAATCTAAAATTTATTTTTTGATCTTTAAATCCCCCAGCCTTAATTCAAAGTACAACCTTTCTTGGCGTAGAGTAAGTACAAAGTAGTAACAATATAATAATAGTTGAAAAATCGCAAAAATAATCTGGGATTTGTTGACGAATTTTCGTGGAAGCCTTCATTCACACCAAAGCTTAAACTCACAATGTGTAGACTACATGAATGAATACAACTGCAGCAGCCATAATTCATGAACCTCGTTGTGTGACCTTTAAGCGCTACTGTGCGTCCGACCGCAGCTGACAGCAAAAGGCCCCTCAAACGGCTGCCGCCTCTTCTTTGAGCGATGGTGAAGTGACATTTTGCAGCGCCACAACCTCGCCAGCCAGAGAGGTCACACCAGATGCTCAGAGCGGGACCAATGGTATAAGCCAACATGTAGAATGCTAAAATTAATTGTGCGAATGCTGAAAAACAATGAAAATTCTTTGTATTATGATCGTCGTTTTTTTACTTGTATGTCAAGGCATTACTGTTTTTACCTCATTTAGGAAATGCAGTCAAAATGGACTGGACGTCTACCACTGTCAATGGCAGCTGATGAGTTGATAAACTAGTAGAGCGTAATAATTTTAAAAAAAATTCTGACCCAAAAAAATACTTTAACTCAGCTTTATAATGTGTTCAAAAGCAATGAAATATGATCATGAGTTAATGATACATTTTTTTGTTTAAAAATCAGCTAAATAATATTGTGCTTAATTGATGGGTGTTAGATTAAACTGTCAACTAACTTTTCCATTGAATCTCATTTTGTAATTCTATTCTAACACATCAGTCGCACTTAAACATGATCATTGACATTGAATGAGTTAATAACTGAACAAACCAACATATTTAATGACTTAATTTTATTTGATAAAAGATATTTTGCTTGGGAATCTGGTGTGGCAAAGAGAGTCATTAGATCTGCAATTGAGGCTGCAGAAAAGGCCACCCACTGGCTTTGGATAAAGACGGCTGACCCGTGGACTGTCGCTAGGAAGGAAGTCGGGGCTTCATTAACTCTGATTGGGTCGCCTGGGCGAGGGTGCATGATGTTGAGGGACCTGAAACACCCAGTGAACCCAGGATGCATCACTGATGATGCATCCCAGCGCATCCTTTGAGGTGTTTCTAGCACAATTGAATGGAAGAAAATGTAACAAAAAAACAACAACTAATATTCGATTACTTATTATTGTGTTTACATTATTTTTAATTAAATGGAGGGGGAAACTAAGACAACTACATATACTGCTGGCCAAAAGTATTGGCAACCCTGCAATTCTGTCAGATAATGCTCAATTTCTTCCAGAAAATGATTGCAATTACAAATGCTTTGGTCTTCATTCATTTTGCTTGCAATGAAAAAACACAAAGAGAATGGGAAAAAAATCATTATCGTTTTACACAAAACTCCAAAAAATGGGCCGGACAAAAGTATTGGCACCCTCAGCCTAATACTTGGTAGCACAACCTTTAGATAAAATAACTGTGAACAACCGCTTCTGGTATCCATTAATGAGTTTCCTACAATGCTCTGCTGGAATTTTAGACTATTCTTCTTTGGCTAACTGCTCCAGGTCTCTGAGGTTTGAAGGCTGCCTTCTCCAAACTGCCATTTTCAGATCTCTCCCCAGGTGTTCTATGGGATTCAGATCTGGACTCATTGCTGGCCACTTTAGAAGTCCCCCGTGCTTTCTCTCAAACCATTTTCTAGTGCTTTTTGAAGTGTGTTTTGGGTCATTGTCCTGCTAAAAGACCCATGACCTCTGAGGGAGACCCAGCTTTCTCACACTGAGTCCTATGTTATGCTGCAAAATTTGTTGGTAGTCTTCAGACTTTATAATGCCATGCACACGCTCAAGCAGTCCAGTGCCAGAGGTAGCAAAGCAACCCCAAACTTTAGGGAAACTCCGCCATGTTTGACTGTGGGGACCATGTTCTTTTCTTTGAAGGCCTCTTTTTTCCCCTGCAAACTGTATGTTTATGCCTTTTCCCAAAAAGTTATACTTTTGTCTCATTTGAGCAGAGAGCCTTCTTCCAAAACTTTCTCAGGTAAGTGTTGCAAATTCCAGCCTGGCTTTTTTATGTCTCTGGGTCAGAGGTGGGGTCTCCCTGGGTATCCTACCATAGAGTCCCTTCTCATTCAGACGCCGACGGATAGTACGTGTTGACACTGTTGTACCCTAGGTCTGCTGGACAGCTTGAACTTGTTTGGATGTTAGTTGAGGTTGTTTATCCACCTTCAGCACAATCTTTCGTTGAAATCTCTCATCAATTTTTCTTTTCCGTCCAAATCTAGGGAGGTTAGCCACAGTGCCATAGGCTTTACACCTATTGATGACACTGTGCACGGTGGACACAGGAACATTCAGGTCTTTGGAGATGGACTTGTAGCCTTGAGATTGCCCATGTTTCCTTACAATTTTGCTTCTCAAGTCCTCAGACAGTTCTTTGGTCTTCTTTCTTTTCTCCATGCTCAATGTGGTACACACAAGGACACAGGACAGAGGTTGAGTCAATTTTAATCCATTTTAACTGGCTGCATGTGTGATTTAGTTATTGCCACCACCTGTTATGTGCAACAGGTAAGTAACAGGTAACAGGTGCTGTTCATTACACAAATTAGAGAAGCATCACATGATTTTTCAAAGGGTGCCAATACTTTTGTCCGGCCCACTTTTGGAGTTTTGTATAAAATAATGATTTTTTTCCCCATTCTCCTTTGTGTTTTTTCATTGCAGGCAAAATAAATGAAGATATTACTACCAAAGCATTTGTAATTGCAATCATTTCTATTGAGCATTATCTGACAGAATTGCAGGGGTGTCAATACTTTTGGCTAGCAGTGTATATATTTTTTTTTATTTATTACAATTAAAAATAGATTGGACATCTATCGCCATCAATGGCAGCCAATAAGTTCAAACAGTTTCATTCTCTTGAACTGCCTCCGCCCAGAGTCACTCTCAAATGCAGTAAATCAAGTAAGGGTTAAATACTTGAGGTAAAGCTCCAAGAAGAAATGTTATTGAAGGCTAAGTACGGAGGAAAAAAATGTGTCAGGTTGAATTGTTTTCTCGCCTTGGGCTTAAAAGGGTTTGGATGTATTTAGTAAACAGTCATCAGTCATATCCTCACATGTGAGCATGTTCCAAGAAACTTTGTAACATGAAGATGGCTAAGAAATTGCAAGTGAGGCCATTAAAACCCTTTAAGAAAATCCTCAGAAAGCTTTTCTATTACAGGTGGGTCATTTCAGGGGGGCTAACACTTTCTTCTTTAGGTTGCAGGCTGTTGCGTTAAACGTTGGCATGGCAACAGTTAAGCGTTTACACACTGGAACAGGGAAGGTTGTAGCCTTCAAGGCCATATGAATTATTTTTGGCGGGTGATGAAATTTCCTTGCACCTGGATCGTTACAGCGTTTTTATTCTAATGGTGAGCGACAGCAACCACAAAAACATACGAAGCAAACACTCTTGGCAACGCCATCTTGAAGTTGAACAAAGCAGAGCTAAATCGAGGGAGTGGCTCAAATATGGCTGTCGCAATCTGGACTTTTATTTGCTTCATCGGCGATTAGTTTTATTTTCTAAGAAAATTTTGACACTTGATGGTTTTGCGAGGGATTATTGTGCTTTCTAAATCATAAAAGGGTGTTAAGACATCTAAAGGATTTTAGGAGACGGGGAATTAAGCAATGCTGGTACCAAGCAACGGCCACTCGACGGACGCGCGATGACGCAGGGATAATTGTAACTTGTCACTTGGAAAAGGGGGGAGGGGAAAAGGGGAGACAGTGATCAAATATGCAAAAGCCATTTTAACAGAGTGTAGAATTACAGGGATTAAAAATATATGCGCTGGAAAAGTGTGGGGTCAAATGTGCTGACTCGGGTTGGCTAATAATGCGGAAACACAAAAACAAAACACCACTTTGAGAAGTTAGAAATATCAGACGCTTCTATTGAATCTCATATTGTACAGGCAAGGGTGTAGGTTTGCATAGGGACAGTAGGGACATAACACTACCAACTTTTCAGGATGCTGAAATTTTCCCTGCCAACTTTTAAGCAACCTTGTTTGTATTATATAATCGCTTCAGTTATATAGGTCATTTATATTGTCTTCCCATATGTTGTAAGAAGAACTGACCTAACCATTATTAAGTGAATTACAGTACTTTCATTATGTTTAGACTTACATTGACCCCTTTTCACTTGCTGAATGTGCCAGTCCATTTTTTCCCCCTCAAACGCACGTTTGATTGGCTGATTACTTGACCCCCCCCCACACACACACGCGTGCATTCACAGCCCAACAGAAATACAACATGCCGCCTCCTCCGCCCCCTTTGAAGACGAGGGATATTAGAAGTTTTTTTCCCGCCAGCAGAAGCCACTGTAAGTAATGTAAAAAGATGTCAATGTTGTGGAGGTGGGGAACACACCACTAATTTTGATACTGAAAGTCCGCCCTGCATCAGAGTTAGCATAACATCAATCTGTGTGAATTTCTCGAACTCAAGGAAGTAGCTGCGTTGAGAGAAATATCCTCCTGTATGTTTTCTGCGGCTAACGTTAATCAACCAGGAAGAAATGTAGTGAACCAAGAATTACCCCTTTATAGATGGATTATAGAATTGATGATTAAAAAGTTTGTATTTCTTATGTATATTAATATAATTTGTGTTCAAATATTGCAATTTAAATTTGCTAATAAAATCCAGACATTTATTCTGGAAGTTTTCAAAATGTTTCTTTAGTAGTTTTTGAAGACAAAGGTTTGAATTGAACGGTGCATCACCTGAACCAATACACAGGAAAGTTAGTAGCAGTCAATACAGATTTATTTTGCCTTGATCACTTAGCCTATTAATTAAATAGGTTCATATTGGTAAGAACTGTAGCCCTGACCCTCGTCCACCCAGTCTGTTTGGCCTTATAAACGTCCCGAACCCAGCAAAAAAAAGTGTAAATGCAGGTTATGCTGTTATATCATCCCTACCAATGTTGAGACCAAACCTACGTCCTTGTGTACAAGTATCACAAAACAAACAACATGCAAGTGTAAATGCTCAGAACCGCGTGACTGAAAACATGTGTTCTCTTGTTACAAAGCGCTAAACAAGAATGTCTACTTCTACTGATGTTGTGGAATTTCACCCTGGGCTAGTTGCTCGCTTATATGTGTGTGTTATCGTGCAAATTTCCCTGCCCGCTAGCTCGAAAGAGTGTCATGCATGTTGGGATAGCTTCAACAAGCGGCCAGATTCATATACAAAGACGCTCACATCCACATGGCAATTACTCACTTAAAGGAAAAACCTTGTGACCACCAAATTCCGTGAGCACTGTATATAACCTTCGTGATCCAACTCATTTAAACAAGACGAGCGAGACATTCCTTCTCACTAAATTAAGGATTAAAACGAGTCATATTCAACGCATGAAACTCTATTGAACGGGGTCCTATTGAATTGGGGGCCCGCGTGTAAAATAATGAACAAATAACAGCTGACTGGGGGAGAGCAGCATCGTGGCACTAACACAGCTGGCATTTAATGTGCCTCCGAGATGTGGTGACATTCCAGTTTATCGTCATTCCAGTTGTACGTCTTTGCTGCTAGCTGTTGCTCGAAACATCGCTAGTTTTGAATACTGTAAGTGTTACGTATAGATGTATGCACTCCGTTATGTAACACAGCATCGGAGAAGAAGCAGTTCACATGCTAAACATTCATTATTGTTGTTGTAACACCTCAAGGAATGACATTAGACCAGTACTTCTCAAATAGTGGGGCGGGCCCCCGTAGGGGGTCCAGAGCATTGCCAGGGGTGGCGCATGTGACCTCGGGGAACATACTTTTTTGCCATACTAGAATAATGTATCATTTTGTGTGCGCAGTATTTTTGGACAAAACGAAAGCACACAGCAAAGAGCAATGGAGATATGACAAGCTAAGACTAGGAAATATGACTAAGCGTATGTAGCATTTGGCTTTGACTTTTAATACAGTGGGAGACAAGAAAAGACCAGTCTGTGTCTAAAAATGTTTGCAGCGAACAGCAGGAAGCCACATCAAATAAGATGTAATTTATAAACATTAGACCCCACTCACATTGATAAGCCACTTGATTTTTTTTCAGCCAAGACGTGCCGAATATTGCCAACAATCGTCCCGCTTTGTTTCGCAGTGTTACATCAGTAAACCAGCGAGCACTGTTAGCATCATATAAGGTGGCATACCAAGTTGCTCAGTGCAAAATAGCAAAAATAAAAACTGTCCCACTGTCCAATAACACTGTTGTTTTTGTTTGATTAATTTTTGTTTTTACGGTTAAATGGTTATTTGAATGTATTATTATTTATTGATTGATTTTATCAAAATTTATTGTTCACTATTAAATGGTCAAAAAATGTACCGTAAATGTATTTTTACGGATTGGATGTGACTTTTTTAAAATTCAGGCATAGTGATGCTATTTAAGTGTTTTCTATAATTTATTGTAAGTTGATATATATTTTTCTTTAATATTAAGAAGGACACAATATTATGCAGAGGTATACTTATATTAATAATTTATAGGCAAATGATACAATTTACAGTGGCGGCAGAGAGTTGTGTGTGTGTGTGGGGGGAGCGAAACGTTTACGTCTTCCTTGGGGGGGAGGGGGGGTTAACAGAAAATAATTGAGAAGCACTGCATTAGACTTACTAGTATACTCAGTCATATATCAAAGGCCATTTCACACTAGCGGAAGGCCGGTATGAAAGGGTGTGCAGCAACCGATGAATTGTGTAAATGGGAGGGGACTTCTTGGCGAAAGTGAGCGGCGCTGGCCGTTTAGGGAATTTTCACTGAAGGGCGGGGCCCAAAATAGGGACTTGTTCTGTGTTCGCAGCACTGTTGCGCTGACGTCAAAAACACATCCAATAGCAGAGGGGCAGGAAGACTAAAATATTTGCTATCAGGCTTTTTCGGCAGATGGATACATGCAAATCACGGCCATAGAAACCTTGATAAATGCGCCTTTTTAAAGTATTGTGAGCTCTGGGACACTTACCAAAATAGAAACGCTATACACCGCTCATTTTTTTTTTTTTTTTAACATTAGGCTTAATTTTCAAGTTGGGGGGGTTTGATTACGGAACAAATTCCGTACAGTTTGTTAGCTGCACGACTCCTGAGTGGTTAAGCTCGCGCGAATCAATGGTGCTTGCAAGCATGCCAATAAAAAACTTCATCAACAGATCTAATATAGTCATATACATTCAAAATGAAGGCCAGTGTTCGAAATACCCATGCGGCTAAAACAATGTCACTCCACCCTACTTGCTTAGATAGCCTGTCTCCTGCAGAGCTGCTGGATTACAAATGTTGCTGATCATATTGCAATTATTTACATGCAATGGTAAGTTTTAATGACCTTATCCTAAAAACATAGCCAACACTATTGATTGTATGGGTCATCGGTGATTCTAATGTGTGCATGTTATTTTATTGTAATGTTAGCAAGCACCATTGACTAGCGCGAGCTCAGCCACTTCAGAGCCCTGCAACTAACAAATAACTAAAACTGCACCGAATTTGTTGAAACCAACTCCACCGACTAATTAACCCCCCCCCTCAGAAATGAAGCCTAATGTAAAAAATTCAGAACATCCCTTTTATGTCGTTCTACTGCCCTCCTTCTTATGTATGTGTTATGCAGGCCTGCACATGACACATCTTAATCATTCACAGATAAACCCTCTTAGCCTGGATTAAATGGTATGATATGAACACTAGGGATGTTCCGATCTAGTGCCGCAACGATTAAACGATTAACTTGAGTAATTCGATGAGAAAAAAATATTCAAATTATATTTTGCTGCTTCGAGTATTTGTTTAATTAAAGTAGAGTTGTAATGGTTTGTTTTGAAAGTGTTCACATTTAGTTTTATTGATTTGGAGGGGGATACACTGCCCTCTAGTGGCAACAGTGAATATAACATACCGGTAACTCATTTCACAGGGCTGAATCCAGCAGCCGCCCTGTTAAGACCAACATAAGCCAAGTTTTTGTTTGAGCTAATGTTTTTTTTTTTAAATTTATAAGTATATTTAGCCATTTGTTGTTATCTGATGTGTTCGGATCGGGACATCCCTAATTAATACAATGTGGTCATAGTGGTCCACCAAAGTCTTCCCAAACAGAGCTATTCAAGTCATCTGGTGAAAATTCTTCTAGTTTTATTACCGCAATATATGGCAAAACCCCAAAAAGTTGTAATGTCAGTTTTTTACAATACCGTTCAGCCCTAGTGTTATGCATTCAAAACATTTTGAAATAGCACAGTTCAATAAAACAGATCAAGAGACATAACTCACACAGAACACATACAACTTGATTCAATATTAATTATTGATAACTTTACGCCAAAAGGATCACTGCAAACACTCCCATTCAAATAGATTAAACGTCTATCACAGTTAATGGGAGCCAACAAATTAAAGACTACGTACAGTATGTGATGTCCTTCCTGACTACGTGGTTATTGCGTGTCGTGCTAGGCTATTCAATTGCTACTGGTTTATGATAGACATCAAGTGCTTTTTTTGTTTGTTTGTTTGTTTTTTTTTTTTAAATAAAATTGAGTTTTTAAGTTACTAATTCAAAATATTTACATTTCTAAAGGTGCTGTGAACTTCCTCATGATTTAAAAAAAAAAATGAAGTTTTGATTAATTATTTATTCAGCATTTACTTTACATGTTAGTGGTCTTTTGGTTTTTGCACAATTTTTACAGGACATTTCACAATAAAAAGGTGGTAAAAGATGTCCTTAGCTCACGCTAGGTAGTTGCTGTAACCTTGGAGGGTGTAGGTGCCCACCGAGTCCAACAACCAACCGCGAGTCACAACTGGGACTTGTTTGAGGAGACCTGTAAAGTGAATAAAAACTGGTGTGAATAGAATTACAATCAAATGTTAGACATACTGTACATCTAGTTTAATCATTCAAGCCCTATAAGGAAGCTATTACAATTTTTTTAACGGCTGGTAATTTGGAAATTGCAACATTGCTGTTCGCCCTCGCAGGTCTTCAAACCTCTCGTCTCACGCCTCTCAGTCTGACATTTGCTCTTGGTCATTTCTCTGTCGGCTGAAAATTTTCACACTCGCTCTCCCCTGCAAATCTGTTGCGTCGGTAAAAAAGAACGTCTGCCACCTTGTCTGTCGTCTGTCAGACTTGGTGAGAGTTTCACACTAAACGGTAACACTAATTGTTTGTGAAGATTGTGGAGAGAAGCAGAAGCTTTCATTGCAAGGATGAATAATGAATACAAATGTAACTGGAAATTTTAACATATGAATGTTTTATCAGTGCTACTTTTTGGCAATCAGTGTTAGTCTTGAGTGTGCATGTGATATGAAACCTACCGCTGTATGTACATGGCGCCGATGCAGTCTGAACGATGACCAGTTGATTGGACTTCTGTGGGACGAAACAAGAGGCTTAAAAAAACAAATTGACACAGCTTTAATGCAACTTCCAGCTTTCATTTATTTAGCATCTTTCCACTAATGCTCAGCAGCAAACCAAGCTGGGATGGAGTCATGAATAGTGATCATAATTGCAGCGTTGACAGAGGGCAAGTGCTTTAGTGACACGTACAATGTGCAGGGATGTACTTTAGTTAAATAATACACCATTCTGGATATGAAACGTATATGCACAAGATGGATTCATTAAAATTGAAACAGTAACACTCACAGCAATAGGGGCAACTAGTAATATTATATTTTTAAACTTTTAATGGGCAGTCATTTTACTCATTGGCTATGGCTATCATTGATGGATGGAAGAGGCTGGCAGTGAATGATCGATCGCTGCTAGCCCTCCTAGTCAAAATGGATTGGACGTATAGTGCTGCCAACGGCACTGAAACATGAGCCTTCACAATCAGACTGCGTCTACACTAGGACTGATAATTTTCTCCGATTATCGCCGCCTATTTCATACCTGTCCACACTACGTTTAGGATGTGTTTAAACCACCCCCCTGCTTATGAAAGGTACGGCAGAATTTGCGCAACCTACGCATGCGTAGAAAGGAGCAGCCTCATGTGTTACGTCATCGTACGCGCGGTTTACCTCTGAACTGGAAACTTGCGGTTGGAAACTTACTACACCTTCTAGACCAGGGAACGGGAACCCTGTTTTGTCATCACTGTTTTTTTTCGTGAAAGCACTTGAACACATCAAGAAGGGGCGGGAGTGAAGGGGAGGTCACGCTCGACTTTTACGAGCAGTCGCACAGTTGTGCCCCACTGCTGGCTGATCGGAGACTTAACGCGCAAAATGATCTCAGTAATAATAATGCTCATCTCCCTGTAATCCGCGATGGGAAGACCATTAATGGTCACTGAAATAAAGCATATGATTGCGATGTACGTTTGAAGGTTCAAGAAAAATCCAGTGTGTGAATGCATTATCAGCTCATCACAGCTCGTTCATGTTGAACAAGCCGGCGGGTACAACATTTAAAATCACCGGTTGGCGAAAAGGCAGATGCACTCATCAAAAGAGCCAAAAATGACTCTGAAGCCCCTTTCACATACACTTGAACACCATTTAAATCCCAGGATCTACACGGGCAGCCCTTGTATGTGAAAGCAATTTCCCGGGTCGACTGACACGGAGATGATGCAGAGATACACTGAGTCACGTCTTAGTATAATGTCCGGGACTTTCCTGGGAAGCGGTGTACGAGAAAGCAGGTGTTAAATTCCCGGGTCACAGCATGATGGCTGATGATGTAAATATCATGGCGGGCCGATCGTCACTTCCTCTTTCTTCACAGTAAGGCGAAAAGCGGTAAGCACACATCGCACTTATGAACATTGCGAGCAGGAAATAGGTAAAATAAACTGAAAACATAACAAAACTAAATTGCAACTGGATCGTAGAGCCGAGGAAGAGAGTCCATCATCCATCTTTGGAAATGTGTGGTTTATTTTGTTCCCGATGTTAGGGTCCGCAAATGCGGAAACAAGGTTGTACCTCAAAACAGAAAACAATGGAGGGATACAGTATATTCAAGGGTTTATTAAATACAAACAAAAATACACGCAATTGCAGAAAAGGGGGAATAACACAATTGGTCCATTACAATAGGTCGACATGGATTGATAATATTAACATAAGCAGGAGGCAGAGAGCCGATAAGACAACAAAACAAATATACTCAAATACCAGCACAACCGTAGAGGATTTCAAAACAAGGGCAGCAGACGAACAAGCTAGCAAATGCATGAAATTCGAAAGTACAAGGTGTCGAATGGCGCCTACCAAATAAATATCTCGGCACCCTTCTCTTGGATTGCCTGGGCTTGAATACAGTCTTGTTACGACGTCGGGAAGGTCACCACAACCGGCTCTGTAACAAAATACGATCTGACCAACAGAATGTGACAGCCGGTGCAGACCAAAAATTATGTAATGTCCTTGCCTGGCACGGCCAGACTGTGTTTTCAAACACTGAGAGACTAGTCTGGGACCCAATCCATTAACGGCCTCATGAGCAGGTACAAAATCTATCATCAAATCAGATTCGTTTATTTGCGTAACGTGTTCTTAACGAGCAACGTCACACTTCCGCGTCGAAAGTCGTCTCCACAACAACACAGATGGCGAACAGGAGAGCCGAGAATATGTTCCAATCCACGGTAAAATCAGTTTTAAATTACCAAAAACACATCGACACAAGTCATTGACAACAGTCTGTCTCGCGCTAGCCATGTTGAATAAACTCCACTCTCCTCGTATGTTTACTTCCGCGTGCAAGTCCCTCGTCGCGTTTCTAAGGTCACATCCGCCTGTCGTTGATTGGTCCACTCCGCTGTCTGTTTGCTGTGGCTTGCTCTGCCCTGGAAATTTTATCCGCTTAATGGTGGCCAGACTCAATAGCTGGAACAGCGGTGAGTCTGGAGTACCAGGCTAATAATATCCGGGTTATAAAATCGCACCAGCAGCCCTCCCTGCACAAAAAGCGCCAATGGGCAACACGGGACAAGTCTGTGAAAGTGCCCAACCCGCGTCATTCCCGGGATATCTCTCTATGCGTGAAAGCAATGACACGAGTAAATCCTGAGTCACCTTATATGGGAATTTACCAGGATATGTGTGTGAAAGGGGCTTGAGAAATAGGTTCCTGACACATGTTCTACACTCAATAGGATAAACTGTATACAATGGCTGTGGAAGAACTTGCACCAGGAAGTGGCACATTAGTGTAGCCGACATGCCTTATAGTCTAATTACACGTGTAAGGCCATTATCTGTCCTAGTGTAGACGTAGCCTCAGTCTTCACAGTGTATATTAACTGGACTGTTGTTGTCCATTGTCTGTCAATTGCAGACGAGCTAAACACAATGGGGGAGGGGCACTCAATTTTAGACTGTTATTGGGGGACAACAGCATAGTGTATTCCTATTTTCCTTCATTTTAATTCAATTTTGTGCTTGATTTATACTTGATCAATATATAAATGTATTTATCCATTAAAAAATAATCCAAAACATGTTTTTAGTACAATTGAGACCTGGCGTCCACATCTGTGGACATCACATTCTGGGGCAAAGTAGGTCTCACTTATATACCAAATATTAATATTGTGGCCTATAAGTTTTTCTAACATACCAAAAATAGAAACATAACTGTTCACTGCCTGTTGCTGTGGTAGTATGCATCATAGCTGTTATTATATTAACACAACTGTATGTACAGTTTAAACTGTTGTTTTTAGTCTGAAATGTTTATATTTTGTTTGATATTGAGATATAAACAATGTTAACTGGGAATTTACTTTTATGCTGTTTGTGGTAAGGTAAACATGCCCTGAGTCAAATACCCAGAGACAGTAATGTACTTCTTAAGAAACAAACATAACAGTAGAGTTAAACCAAACCTTTGGTCTCCAAAATGGTTCAAAGAATTTCTCTGGTAAAATATTAAGAGTAATTTTTGTTTTTGGGAAGATAGTTTTACCCGTTTCATTTGGAGCTCAAGCGGGTCTTTGGCCACCGTGGCTCCACACAGCTGCACCATCCACTCCATTTCCTCTGGGAGATGAACAAACACACATGTAGCAACATTAAAATATAAAAATGCAAATACAGGCAAGGAAAGCCACAGAGTAATTGTGTGATGCTACGAAAGGAGCGATCATATGCTGTGATGCCAGCGTGCCAGTCCTCATTCCATTATTTTTTCCTCTGGCATTTCAGCTCGGCGAGTTTATTAGCATGCGTGTGAGAATGTGCCGAACACAATTACAAGCATCTCTGTATTCAGCGCACCTGCTTATCATTATTACAAGTTGAAATGTGGATGTAAAGTAGTTCATTTTAACTTGCTGACGGCAACAGATGTCGAATCACAAGCACATGATCAGTTTTAGTCTTGTGTTAATCAAAGCCTTCAAGATGTAGTCACTATATTATTCTATTTCTAAAAATGCTTTTTAAAAACTGATAACGATCAATGCTGTTGATTCAGAGCAACTGAATCACAAATGGTAGAGTGAATGCTCGTCTAACATTAAGCAATGTGTACAGCATAACAACAGGCACGTAATTTTCAAGCTGATTATAACGTCAGTCAGAAGTCGGCTTGTTGTGGGCCGACGCCTGTGGCAGGCCTGCAGGACGCTGACATCACTGCGGCTGAGAGTCATTTACCATTCGGCAAACAGCAGTGTGCGACAGCATGGAACTAGCACAAACAGATGCAAATGATTTGTTGTGGTTAGAAGGAGGACTTCTCAAACTTTTTTTGTCCTGAGAAAAATTTTTCAAAGTATCTCGAAGATTCTTCACCCCAATCAAACATACATTTAAAATAATGTTCAGCGTGCACTTCATGAACTGTGGGTTTTTATTCTGCAAATGTGAGCCTTCAAAAACTATATGTATATTTTTTATTTTAAGGCGTCTAAACTTTTTTGAATTCCAATGTTGACATTTCTCTCGACTAACTTAAATTCTCCTCCTAATATTTTACTCAAAATCTGTTCTGATAACAAATCCAGTGATACAAAACTGCCCTCTAATGGGATTTAGTAGTCATTGCAATAGTTGACAAACATGAATTTCACAGAGAAGCTTGGTGAGATACTGATACTTTTTTTACGCATACCCACAAAAATATGTTCTTTACAAATATTTATGTTGGATTCCATTGAACCAAAATAAATGAGGCTTATTGTATATTCCTTGAGTTAGAGCACCAGCAGGCAAATTTTGAGTCACTATATTTCAGAGGTGGGAATCTTTGGGCACCTAACGATTTGATTACGATTCAGAGGCTACGACTCGATTATAAATCGATTATTGATACAGCTATTAGCTGCTTTTAATGTTTCATACATTAGTCACAAATGTTGTACAAAAATCCTCTTAGGGTTAAATAAACGACTATTTCAGTATCAAAATACCAGTTCAAAACAGTAAATAAAATACTCAAGTCCCCATTCTGTATTAGCAGCTTTAAACTACATTCAATTATTTAATGTTGTGAATCAAGCGTTTAAGTTTTTAAAATGGCTCCCGTTATTCCATAATTTCCCTTCTGTCTACTTTTGACACTTGAGAGTTTTAAAAGATTCAAGTCAAGATTTTGCTGATTTAGGAGTATTTTAGATAAAAAGTTAATTTAGGATCGCTTGGGCACCTAACGATTTGATTACGATTCAGAGGCTACGACTCGATTATAAATCAATTATTGATACAGCTATTAGCTGCTTTTAATGTTTCATACATTAGTCACAAATGTTGTACAAAAATCCTCTTAGGGTTAAATAAACGACTATTTCAGTATCAAAATACCAGTTCAAAACAGTAAATAAAATACTCAAGTCCCCATTCTGTATTAGCAGCTTTAAACTACAATTAATTATTTAATGTTGTGAATCAAGCGTTTAAGTTTTTAAAATGGCTCCCGTTATTCCATAATTTCCCTTCTGTCTACTTTTGACACTTGAGAGTTTTAAAAGATTCAAGTCAAGATTTTGCTGATTTAGGAGTATTTTAGATAAAAAGTTAATTTAGGATCGCTTGGAAGTTTCGCTACAACAGCCCTCCAGGGAAGTCTACTGCTTTAAGATGGCGGATGTTTACTAACGCCGGCAAGTCTGTCATTTTGCATCTAGTTTTCTATACATGTGCTGCTAACGCCGCCGAGTCTGTCATTTCGCATCGAGTTCGTTATATATGTGATATCTAACGCAGCATTATGTGGACGTAGTTTGTAGCGGCTGTCGGCAGCAGTCAGGTATTATTAGGAGTGGGAACCTCTTGGTACCTCACGATACGATACGATTTGCGATACAAAGCTCACGATAACGATGATCTGACGCGATACAACGATTTTCGATACATTGGTCAGGAAATCATTCTAGGATACTCTACAAAAAAACGAATTACCAGAAAAACAAGCTTCTGCTGTGAATTGGAATGAGTTTATCACTAGTAGACGTCCAATTCGTTTGAAGTGGGAGGGATGGCAGCGAATGAACGAATGTCTATCGCCGTCAGTGGCAGCCAATGCCAGGCAATGAGTAATTTTGGGCCATTTATGGTCATTTACCTTTTGATTTTCAGTTGCTTCCTGTTGATTTTGGGGTATTTTATGGGTCACTTGCTCTTTATTTTGCGTTACGGAACAGGAAGCGACCTGGGAATCACCCAAATAAATAGGCAGTGACTCAAACTCAACAGGAAATGACCTGTAAATGCCCTAAAATTAAAAGCAAGTGACCTGTAAATGCCCCGAAAACCGGACCGAATGACTGTGAATGCTCTGGTTTTGAATGAACGAACGTTCCTAGTCTAACTGGATTGGGCTGTCTATATATTTCAATCTACTTGCTTTCTATTCCTCTTGTGCTTATCACCATTGCTGATATCAATTATTATTAGTAGTAGTAGTTTTTATTTTTATTCTTTTTATTCTATTTGTGATTAAATGCGATTTTTATGCATAATTTTATTTCCTATTTTGATTGTCTTGGTTTTTACGTTGTATTGATTTAAATGTGATTTTTATGATCTTCATGTGATGTAAAGCACTTTGAATTGCCTTGTGTTGAATTGGGCTATATAAATAAATTTGCCTTGCCTTTTATCTAGCGGCATGAGTTGAGCCAAGCCGTGAGTTGAGCATTGTCATTACCCGGGTAATGACAAGCATGACGTTTATTCTCTGGCCGTTCCTCATTGCGTCCCGAAGACCGCGCTGACTGTGTTTTACTTCTGCTTTACTTGACATATTTCAATAATCGAAATTTGGATGTTTCTGAATCGTTCTCGAATCTTCCACGGCCGAATCGCAAATAATCTAAGAATCGGAAATTTCACACATCTCTACTAAATATGCATTTTCATCAAAATGCACGCCTTAATTAGATGACTTACAGCTCCCCAACAGGCACAACATTCTGAATGATCATTTATTTAAAGAAATTAATAAAATATTAGGCCACATTTTAAGCTAAAATGTGAGGGTTTCCATGAATCACAAGCCTATGTTGGAATCCAAGAAACCGTCAAATTTGCAGTTTGATGTTCAGTTAATGATCTTATTTGAACTGGAAAGGCAACTAATAAGTTACCTGTGGTCATGTCTGGGAAAGGTCCTTGGAAACAGATTTCGTAGTCCCTCATGAGAAGCTGAGGAGACAAAAAAATGGCTTAAACCTGCATCAAAATTCTTTGCTTGAAAAAAATAGAGGCGCCAACATGCAAAATGAACAACACATCCGACAACCATGACAAGCACTTTATTCCATTCAGGGTCACCTTACTTAGCTGGAAATAGTCATATTAAATGGCTTCCTTGAGCCTTGGTGGGCACATCAGTCAGACAGCGTGAGGTCAGAAACGTGCATAGGGTGAGGAAACGTGCGCTTTATCGGGGAGAAAACGACTTTTTCTCTCCTCTCCTGTCGCTTTAGAATGATCATCAGCCAGAGGTGCTTTGTTTGATGAAAGTCTCGCTGGTACAGATTTTTAATTTAGACAACGCTAATGTCCTTCGGGGGATATTTGAGCGCCAGGCAATTGGTGGCCACGTTCATTCAAGCCAGTGTGGATGATTTTGCATTAAAATCACTGAGCCTGAAATGTCTGCCTAAATCAATTGCTATACCTTGCCTTATGATATAGATTTTTACGAGTTACGAGCAGCCAATTGGTCAACTTCCCAACTGTTACCAGGTAGGGCTGAGTGATATAGCCTTAATTATGTTTTTTCTAGATCTACTCACGTTATCGTCATTGGTGGTGCGAGCTCTCATAGGGCCAAGATGGTTAGACCCGTTCACCACGTCACCTCTCACTTCGTATAAACTCTGAATAGAGGGATGACAAAACAATAATAATGCATAAATCTTTAAAAAAAAAAAAAAATCCAAGCAAGCCAGTATTCAGACAGACCAGCTAGTACAAGTTGGAAAAACACTTATTTGGTTTCATAATGAGCGCACTGTGATGCAGTGGAGTCATTACACCAGCTGCTGGGAATGCGAGAGCAAATGGCTGACAAATAATGCATGACGTGTATCGTAGGAAACGGCGTGGAAAGCTTCGTCATGCAGCCTTAATTCAACACGCAGATATAAAGGGGGCGGGCTACCTCGTCCAAGAGTTTCTTTTGCTTGAAGCATTCAGTAATCCCTGCAGGGTGCAAATGAGAAGAAATAGTTGACTTATTTGGGAGCGCTTCCCTATTGTCAGGTTATGTTTTTCGCCGAGGAAGGTGTTGTCACATAAATCATGACAGAGCAGCGAGTAGGGCAGAAAAACAATAATTAAGGATAATACTTACAATTGAAGCTCACCACCCACTTTCTGCTTGCAATGCCAAGGAAGTATTTGAGTGTACGCTCGCATACAAGTTGGTCATCTTGTGGAGAAAAATGAAGGAACAGGAATTTATTTTTCAGCATTATGATTTACTCGCTGCCATTGACAGCAACAGAAGTCCATTCTATTTGAACTGGGAGCTACTGAACGCAACAAGCACCTCGCAGTTTATGGAGGTCAATGGCTTGAATGTCTATCTTAATGAATGGCAGTTAATGAGATAATTGAAAATGACCAATTATAACGATTTTATTCATTCAGCACACCTTCCAATGTTAAACCGGCAAGGATCAGGTGGCCGAGCACTCCCCAGTTCTTAGTTGCCAGGGAAACGACCGCCTCTTAAGGCCTCGTTGCAATGTGACGCTTTCGAGACGGTGAATTAAAAATAATCTATCAGGGAGGGTAATTAGTGACGAGCAAAAGAATGAGGTCGGCGCCTTATCTCCAAATGGCTCGTGTTAGGAAGCGGCACAAAACAGACTGTAATGTCGGAAATGAAAATGTTCTTTTAAAGTACAAACCTAAGCCGGTGAGAGCTTGTTTGAAATGCCTGAGTAAAACTATTAACTCAATCCCAAGGCGCAGGTGTACCAGCCGCACATTGAGAAACTTGTTCAATCAATTAGTGGTGCCGCATCACTCTAAGATTCCCAATGAGAGTGACGTGAAATATGTGTGGTAGGTCATTTGCTTGCCAAAGTGGTGCGTCGGCTGTGTAGTCTGGCACAATTAATTGACAACTAATCAATAACCAAATTCGTTCAGAGCAGGGGTGTCAAACAAATTGTTGTTGCTGTCCACATCATAGTAATTGTTTCCATCAGAGTGCAATCAAGCTTGCAAAAATGTATAAACATATGATAGCCTCATATTATTATAGCCAATAAATTGAATGATACTTGGTTTTGAAATCAGATACAGTGCCTTGCAAAAGTATTCGGCCCCCTTGAACCTTGCAACCTTTCGCCACATTTCAGGCTTCAAACATAAAGATATAAAATTTTAATTTTTTTGTCAAGAATCAACAACAAGTGGGACACAATCGTGAATTGGAACAAAATTTATTGGATAATTTAAACTTTTTTAACAAATAAAAAACTGAAAAGTGGGGCGTGCAATATTATTCGGCCCCCTTGCGTTAATACTTTGTAGCGCCACCTTTTGCTCCAATTACAGCTGCAAGTCACTTGGGGTATGTTTCTATCAGTTTTGCACATCGAGAGACTGACATTCTTGCCCATTCTTCCTTGCAAAACAGCTCGAGCTCAGTGAGGTTGGATGGAGATACGTTTATTTTTGAACCATTCCATTGTAGATTTGGCTTTATGTTTTGGATCATTGTCCTGTTGGAAGATAAATCTCCGTCCCAGTCTCAGGTCTTGTGCAGATACCAACAGGTTTTTTATTCCACAATGTTCCTGTATTTGGCTGCATCCATCTTCCCGTCAATTTTAACCATCTTCCCTGTCCCCGCTGAAGAAAAGCAGGCCCAAACCATGATGCTGCCACCACCATGTTTGACAGTGGGGATGGTGTGTTCAGGGTGATGAGCTGTGTTGCTTTTACGCCAAACATATCGTTTTGCATTGTGGCCAAGAAGTTCAATTTTGGTTTCATCTGACCAGAGCACCTTCTTCCACATGTTTGGTGTGTCTCCCAGGTGGCTTGTGGCAAACTTTAAACGAGACTTTTTATGGATATCTTTGAGAAATGGCTTTCTTCTTGCCACTCTACCATAAAGGCCAGATTTGTGCAGTGTACGACTGATTGTTGTCCAATGACTCTCTCATCCAGAGTGATCATGGGCCTCTTGGCTGCATCTCTGATCAGTTTTCTCCTTGTTTGAGAAGAAAGTTTGGAAGGACGGCCGGGTCTTGGTAGATTTGCAGTGGTCTGATGCTCCTTCCACTTCAATATGATGGCTTGCACAGTGCTCCTTGAGATGTTTAAAGCTTGGGAAATGTTTTTGTATCCAAATCCGGCTTTAAACTTCTCCACAACAGTATCTCGGACCTGCCTGGTGTGTTCCTTGGTTTTCATAATGCTCTCTGCACTTTAAACAGAACCCTGAGACTATCACAGAGCAGGTGCATTTATACGGAGACTTGATTACACACAGGTGGATTCTATTTATCATCATCGGTCATTTAGGACAACATTGGATCATTCAGAGATCCTCACTGAACTTCTGGAGTGAGTTTGCTGCACTGAAAGTAAAGGGGCCGAATAATATTGCACGCCCCACTTTTCAGTTTTTTATTTGTTAAAAAAGTTTAAATTATCCAATAAATGTTGTTCCACTTCACGATTGTGTCCCACTTGTTGTTCTTGACAAAAAAATGAAATTTCATATCTTTATGTTTGAAGCCTGAAATGTGGCGAAAGGTTGCAAGATTCAAGGGGGCCGAATACTTTTGCAAGGCACTGTACCAGTAAAAACAAGTGCTCAGCAATTATACAATTCATTTTAAAAGAGGGATTGGAATTTTTTTTTTTTTAAATTGCAACATCTCATCATTCTTAAAAGTCTATTCACATGGTTTGCATTTGTGGACCGCAAACAATGAGGTGGTGGGCCAGATCTGGCTCCTGGGCCTGAGTTTGACCCCTAATGTTTATCTATACAGGGAGTCAGCAACCCACGGCTCTTTAGCAGTGCCCGAGTGGCTCCCTGGAGCTTTTTCAAAAATTTTTTGAAAATGGAATGAAAAACGATAGGGTAGGGCAATATATTTTTGTTTTAATATGGTTTATGTAGGAGGATAAACATGACACATTCTTCTAATTTATTAATACAGATAGTCCCCGGGTTACGAAGTACTCGACTCGGTGATTCCGACTTTACGATGCTGGAGTTTCGTCCGCCATTCTGTCTCCAGTCGTTTTTTTTTAGTCGCATAAAAAATACCTAGTTCTTGCCATGTCAGGATCCCCTCCTTCCCCAGCAGCGTCGCAGCCGTCCTGCAGTTCCTGGCGGCGTCAGGTCCCAATTCCTTGTTCTCATGCTGCTGCTGCTTCTCACCCGGTGCCAACTAGGCGAGTTCCAAACTGTTTTTTGGAGTTCGGACGGCAGGCTCGCTGGGGACCTCGGCGGCCATGATATGCCCCCTCTCTCGCCTCCCTACTCTCTTTTTTTCTCAGCAAGGCGACTCACACGCAAGTTAAGGAGTTTTGTTTTCTTAAGCCCAAATAGTCATTGAATATATCAGCATTTAACACAACGTACCTCGCAGTATCTTATTCTTTATCTTATTAATATGATATATAATGCATGTTTCTAGATAGTTATTTTAAGGTTCCGAGGGTATTTTGGGGTACTTTAAGGGTTAATTCTGACTTACGAGGAAATTCGGGTTACATCGCCAACCTAGGAACGGAACTCGTTCATAACCCGGGGACTACCTGTATTGTAATGAAGTTAAACTTGAGAGGGCATCGTACAACAGAGTAGTCTGCAGGGAAAATAAACAATCATGAAGGCACATTAAGTATTTGTAGCTAACTTAGTCATTTTGATTTCTAGGCTGATATAGCTACCGTAATATAGATGCATACAGCATACGTTGCCTTGATCATAAGGCTTTTAATTTTTTGCAGCTCCAGATATCTTTGTTTTTTAGGTCCAATATGGCTCGTTGAACATTTTGGGTTGCCGACCCTTGATCGATACTGATTATCTAAACATTGCTCAAATCCTCTTCGAGCTTCTAAACAGTAAATATTTAGATTTTTGTACTTCCTGATGAAAGCAGACTGATTAACTTTATAATCAATAAAAATATGATATCTACATTTGCTTAGGGAAACAATGATAGTTACAGAGTTACACAGAATTTATCATCCAACTTTTCTCAGTGCTGTTTTTGGTTCCAATGCAAATTTGAAACTAATGTTAAGCCTAGAGTCATATGACTGTAAATGACATGTGATTTAAAAATAAGCCAATACAACATACAGTGGGGCAAATAAGTATTTAGTCAACCGCCAATTGTGCAAGTTCTCCTACTTGAAAAGATTAGCGAGGCCTGTAGTTGTCAACATGGGTCAACCTCAACCATAAGAGACAGAATGTGGGAAAAAAACAGAAAATCACATTGTTTGATTTTTAAAGAATTTATTTCAAAATTAGAGTGGAAAATAAGTATTTGGTCACCTACAAACAAGGAAGATTTCTGACTGTCAAAGAGGTCTAACTTCTTCTAACGGTGTCTAACGTGGCTCCACTGAGTCGTTACCTGTATTAATGGCATGTGTTTTAACTCATTATCGGTATAAAAGACACCTGTCCACAACCTCAGTCAGTCACACTCCAAACTCAACTATGGCCAAGACCAATGAGCTGTCGAAGGACCAACTTGTAGACCTGCACCAGGCTGGGAAGACTGAATCTGAAATAGGTAAAACGCTTGGTGTAAAGAAATCAACTGTGGGAGCAATTATTAGAAAATGGAAGACATACAAGACCACTGATAATCTCCCTCGATCTGGGGCTCCATGCAAGATCTCACCCCATAGCGTCAAAATAAAAACAAGAACGGTGAGCAAAAATCCCAGAACAACACTGGGGGACATAGTGAATGACCTAAAGAGAGCTGGGACCACAGTAACAAAGGCTACTATCAGTAACCCAATGCACCGCCAGGGACTCAAATCCTGCCCTGCCAGACGTGCCCCCTAGTACACGTCCAGGCCCGTCTGCGGTTCGCTAGAGAGCATTTGGATGATTTAGAAGAGGACTGGGAGAATGTGTTATGGTCAGTTGAAACCAAAATAGAACTTTTTGGTAGAAACACGGGTTCTCGTGTTTGGAGGAGAAAGAATACTGAATTGCATCCGAAGAACACCATACCCACTGTGAAGCATGGGGGTGGAAACATCACGCTTTGGGGCTTTAGGTTTTTCTGCAAAGGGACCAGGACGACTGATCTGTGTAAAGGAAAGAATGAATGGGGCCATGTATCGAGAGATTGAGAGATTTTGAGTGAAAATCTCCTTCCATCATCAAGGGCATTGAAGATGAGACGTGGCTGGGTCTTTCAGCATGACAATGATCCCAAACACACAGCCAGGGCAACAAAGGAGTGGCTTCGTCAGAAGCATTTCAAGGTCCTGGATTGGCCTAGCCAGTCTCCAGATCTCAACCCCACAGAAAATCTGTGGAGGGAGTTGAAATTAGTGTTGCCTAACGACAGCCCCAAAACATCACTGGTCTTAAGGAGATCTGCATGGAGGAATGGGCCAACATACCAGTAACAGCGTGTGAAAAGCTTGTGAAGAGTTACAGAAAACGTTTAGTCTCCGTTATTGCCAACAAAGGGTACATAACAAAGTATTGAGATGAACTTTTGGTATTGACCAAATACTTATTTTCCACCATGATTTGCAAATAAATTCTTTAAAAATTAAACAATGTGATTTTCTGTTTTTTTTCCCACATTCTGTCTTTCATGGTAGAGGTTCACCCATGTTGACAATTACAGGCCTCTCTAATATTTTCAAGTGGGAGGACTCGCACAATTAGTGGTTGACTAAATACTTATTTGCCCCACTGTAATTGTTTGTGGAAGCCCTAATAGACTGAAGAGTTTAATTCATACCATGACCAAGCTTGGAATGCATTCTTACACTTCAATCACTTACTTGTTCTATATTATGTGCAACACAACTACAGCAGAAATTGAGCTGAATTTTCCCTCACAGCTTTAAAAACATAAAAAAATGTGAAAAGTGATGAAGAATCACAGAACGAGCATGCCACCCCTATTCTACAGATGGTCTCATGTTCAAAGCACAAAGTGTCCAAACGTACCTGTGCGCATGACAATGTGAGTCACCTCCGCCGTCACCTGGGAAACCACACGAGCGCAGAGTCTCTTAGCAAACCTCTTCACAGTGATCTGCGACAAAGCCAGGTGTGATTGGCACAGGCGACACGCCCCTCAACAACACCGCTGCCATTAAGTTGGATAATTGCGGTCTCGCCGGATGAATACGCACACACCTGCTCAGCGGGGGCCAAACCAGATGACACAAGCACCATTTTAGCTCTGTTTCCGTCACTCTCGGGAGTTTTGTTCTCTTTGTCGCTAGAGGTTGAATTTGATTCGGCGACACTTTTCTCCCCTGCTTCTGCATGTGCAGAGGGTGTTGTCGCTATGCAGGAGAATGAATAAATTATTGGTAAAATAATGAGCAACAGGATGTTAGATAAAATGTAAAGCATACACATTTCTTTAGCAGTCTGAGCCAACTGTTCTCCATTTTGAGGACGTCTCTCAGGCTCCTCCATAACTTCTGCTAGGGTTTTACTGCAAAATAAAGAAGCTGCATTTAAAACTGCCAGGAATTTTATAAACTCATGGGCTGCCATTGATGGTAGGCGTCCAATCGATTTTGACAGGGAGAACTTTCCCAGTCAAAATGGGACAATTGGGATTGAATGGGATTGAACGTCTAACCAATGTCAATGGCAGGTCATGAGTTAATGCAATTGTGAAAAAAATACAAATACTTCAGAAAGTAGATTTTAGGAAAGTACAATAGTTAGATCATAAGAGAAGTATAATTTAGGTCTCAATTGGAGAGGTAATGCTGTTTGACAAATACCTTGAGGAGAGCAAAGTCAGAATTTTATAATAAAGCCATACAAATGTTTTATTTTCCTTAATTTATGGTGATTTATTATAAAGGAAAAGTCAGAATACACAAAAAAAAATTATAATTCACTATGTATAAGGAAAAAATGCTAAATTACTAGTAAAAAGCTGTACAAAATTTTATTAATAAAACATGTTATAAACAAAACTAGAAATAATTAGCAATATTACAAGGCAAAAACAACAACAACAACAACAGCTTTTATGACTATAGAATTATAGTACCAAAGCAGAGAAAAATTACGAGAATTGACAACATACCATTACAAAAAAATCATTTTTTATCAATCAATCCGCAAGTATGGCCCTTGGTTTGAACACTTTCAATGTCGAACAATGATTGATTTTGTCTCACTGAAGCCGCCGCACGCAACACCAGTTGCAATTATTTCCGCGGCGCACTTTTCTGCCTGCTTTTTCCTTTCCGCAACCAGCTCATCTCGCTAAGCCCCTTTTACGTTATCACCCGCCAGCCCCTCTTAGCTCGGAGTGGAGCACTTAGAACCCTGTGAGGCGAGGGCTTTAGGTGTGTGTGCGGGGGTAAGGGAGGTGGGTGCGCCAGTCAAGCAGGAGATAGATTACCAAAGCAACACAAGTTTTTTTCTAAGTGCTCTGAAACGATAGAAGATACGGGGAGTAATGACTTTTACTTTTTTTTTTTTAATCTCCGTGGAGCGGGAGTAGATTGGGGGTTCATTGGACAGATTATCCGCCCATCACTGCCAGACGAGGGGCAGCTACCCAATTATTTGAAGTGATAAATAAGTGTTATTCCTATAGTAGATAGCAGTGTAAACAAATACGTATGGAGGCACGTTGCTATATTTGTCACAAAAATTAGAACGCTATTTCTGTGCGTATCTAATAAGACACATGTGAACTTACGTTTCACTATTAAATAAATATTAGGTCTTGAAAATTGACACCAAAGACAAATACTGTACCCCGAATAGACATGTGCCAATTACAGATTTCAAGGTATACCCCGGTATGAAAACGTCCAGGTTTTAAATCCACAAAAATTTTCCATCATACCTAAGGTATTAGCTATTTTTTATGTCCCAAAAATGCATGGAGAAATCCCTTGCTTGCAGCTGCAAGGCTCAACCCTTCCCCACCGGTTCTTGCTCAGTGTCAGTGAGTCAGATGTGCTACACGATGGCTAGAGGAGGTGAAACTCCTGATCTTTTTCCTCCATTGAAGAAAAAGAAATCGTTGGTATGGGAATACATTGGCTAGAGAAAAGTTAGAGATGGCCGCGGCTTAGAGAAGGAAGGCCAGCCGACATGTAACACATGATTGTGGAGGGTGGCTGCCGAGAAGGTAATACCTCTAATATGATTTCACATTTATACACAATTAAAGGTTAGTAAACACTGTCATGAATGTTTCACGAGAGTTAACTCCAGCGTGTTTAGTGTGTCTAGCGGTGGTGAAACCTTTTTTTTCTCTCTCTGGCAACGGTCTGTGTTGAGAAAGAGAGTGTGTGTATACTGTAAACATGATACAAGTCATACACACATGCTTTTTATGGAAAATAATTATTTTTGTTCTGATGGTAATAATGTTGAGCTGTGCCGGTGGGTTTAGGCTCACCTGAAGGACTGCATTTATTTTTATTTAGAAAATATATATTTTCTTTAAACTTAACATTATTCTTATGTTCAAATTTGTTTTGTTTTGAAAAATAAAAATCAAGTTCAATGGGAAAAAAGTTTTTTTTAAACCCAAATATCCCAAATTAACACATTTTACAGCTGTAATTGCAATACCATGATACCATGAAACCGGGATATTTTGGCTCAAGGTTATCATACCGGCACATGCCTAACCCCTTACTTTTTGTGCATGGTTCTTTTATACTGAATTAACTAATACTGGGTGCATTTGTCTCTGTTAACTGCTGAGCCCATTTGAACACTGTTGCTATCTAAATCAGCAGCACATACTGGAGCAACTAAAATAAATGCCAGATTGAGTGTGGAGTTTTTAATGTCATGTAAATTGCATTGATTTACATGACATTAAAAATCACTAACAATTATTTTAATAGTTGACAAATCACTGATTTTTAAAAATTTGTCAACATATTGGGTCACATATAAATCAAGTACCTTTATATTACTCTAGGATGAACATTTTAGTTGTAAATGTCCACCGGAACCAAAAACTGCACTGAGAAAAGTTGGACTATGAATAAAATGTAACTATATGGTTTCCCTTAGTGTTTTCTTTATAAGCCAGACGGGTCGCCAGCCTGCACCTGACTAAAACAGTGCTACAAAATGTATACATATTTCAACTGTATCTGGTGATGAGTTTGAAAGTGCAATGGCAACACCTTCATGGTAAATATGTGAACAAACCTGTCACCGCTCTCTGCAATTGCACTGAACAGCCTTGCACTATTGCTTGTTTGTTAATGTTAATGTATTTAATGTTTTTCTATGAGAGATGGGTTATTTAAGGTCAAATAGTGTTCTACTTCTGAAATGGGGACAATTTGCAAAGTTCAGAATACATCTTATGTTTAGGTTTCAAAATGGCAGACATTACTAACCATTCTGGATTATGGTTTACATCCAGGTCACATTCACCACCTTTTCGCACAACTGGGCCTAATGACAAACACAGACAACACAAATTCATGAATTTAAACCAACCATGAGTTGTCAAATGTTTCGCAAAAAAACATTATGGTACTTGAGATGTGACATTATGGACTATTTACTTAATATTTTTCTGCATAAGTCAGTTGAAATTTGATTAATGTTATTTTTATTAAGGTTAATAATAAATAATATAAAATAATAAAATGTTCATGTTTTAAACAGAGTGATCTGCTTACACACAGAAGGATTGGCCTCCTTCTCTTGGAGCACCTCGGTCACCAATGCCATTAACTTCTCCAGCCTCACAAGCTCTTTCTGCATCTCCATCTTTTGCTGGCAAATGAGGGAACGGAAACAAAAGCAGCCTTTACAAATGACTGAACTGAGGAGGGTGAGAAGAAAAGCTTGGAATGCAACCTTCAGTTCACACATGAAGAATAATGAGTGTCAATCAGCGGAGGTGGAAACTAAACTTAGCTGTTACTAATGATTGGAAAACTCAAGGATGTCTTGTTGTTAATTTTTTTAACTGCCATTAAATATGCGTATATGCGCTTATCGTAGGTTTCTTTTGACAACAAAAGATGTAAATGGCAGTGAAACGGTTGAACAAAAAATTCAGTGTGATATGAACATAAATTGACTGAGGCTTGACAGCGGACAGATAAAGGGAGAATGCAGGATGATTGATGAGCAGAACAACAAACATCATCTCCTCTGCGGCCCATGTAAATAAAATGCAATTTAAAAACTTGCTGAGAGGGACGTCTTTTCAAAAAATAAAAAAGCAAAGCAATCTGTCATTCTGGAGATGACAGTCCCATTGGGAATAATGAGGATGTCGCCCTCTGTAGGATGATGGGGAAATGCATGTAGAAATGCTGGGACCACATTTTTTAATACATACAAGTAAACCCCTTTTACTGGATTGGATGTCTGTTGCTGTGAATGGAGATAACTCGTTCAAATTTACCTGTGTGACAAGAAGCTCAGTTGCGAATTGTGACGACTCTGCAGAAATGCTGGCACCAGTCACTGGCACATCATCTGCAAAAAAGTCATTCACTGCTTAACTGAAAGAAAATGGAGTAAAAATACTTAGCAAAATTCTGTAAATTCTCCATTATCTTACGTTCATCTGGAGGGTCAAACAAATCGACAGATGCTTGGCTGGAGGCAACGTAGTCCGGACTCGAACTCCATCCTGGCACATCATTAGCTTCCTGGTCATTAGTTTCAGCATTAGCTTCCTGCTGGTCAGCGTCAGCATTAGCTTCATGTCCATTAGCTTTATCGGCACATCTGTCCTGAGTGGGTGGAGTGTCTTTTTGGAATATTTCAAAAGTTTGCAACTGCTCACTGAAGCTGCTTTGTGTCTCTGATGAGTACTGCAGCCTCCGGGCTCTCCTTCGCATTTTCCTCCTAGGTTTGCTTCGGCTGTACGATAGCGGGCTTGTCTGTGTTCCGTGACGTGGTTGGCCTGGTGGGATGTCAAGGCCGTCGGGAGTCATGGAGCAGTCAGTCTCTAAGAGATGTTGGTACGCAGTCACTGAACTGTTCCCAGCCTTGGTAGGACTTTCTGTGGTGTTCTTTTGACTCTCCCTTGTAGAGGTTTCTAACGTACTCTCTGGAATTACCTGGCGCTCTCGTTCATGAAAGCAAAGTCCAGAATCAACGATCTGGGGGACAAAGGACATAAGAGGGCTTTCTGTTTCACGCATTGCCACTTTGTTGGGACTCAAGGCACTGCTGACAGTACTCCTGAGGAGAACTGAAGCAGCTACCACTTCTGAATTTATTTTCCTCAAGGGAAAATTGGTCGGGGGGATCAAATCGCTACAAGGTGATGGCTCGGTTAGGTCCGACATTGGCAAAGTTTGTTCTTTGGCACACTGTTGATCTGATTCAGTAGGGTTGCTCTTCTTCGGACTGAGCATGGGTTTTTCATCCCCACTCTGACTCTTCTTCCTGTTTGAACGGGTAAGGCGGAATGACTTTCTTTTGGTTGGCTTGAAGCTCTTGAAGAGTTGTTCAGTGTCCATCTCGCTATCGTTACAGTTCTCCTTTTCCGCCGTGGTACTCGGAATTGAACGATGAACTCGACCTTCCACAGTCACCCCATCGACAGTTGCAGAACTTGGGATCAGAGGAAGGTCAGTATCTGCAAATGCCTTGCTTTCAGTTAGAGGAACTCCCGTGACAAGATTCTCCAGATTGGAGATCTCCATGTTTTCGATTGCACAGATGTTTTTGTCATAAACGTATCCGTTACTTCTAGGAGTCTTTGTATCTGACTGAACCAATGTTCCATTGTCTTTAACATTCTTTTTAAGTGATTTCGCACCCTGCCGAGTTGTGAGGAATGGCTTCCTTTTGGTGGGTTTGGAGCGCTTGAAGAGTTGATCACTGTCCATCTTGCTATCATTACTGTTCTCCTCCTTTTCCGCCAGGGTACTTGCAATCAAACACTTAACTGCCTCTTCTTGAGCAACCCCATTGTCAGTTGCAGAACTTGGGATTGGAGGAGGGTCAGGATCTGCACATGCCTTGCTTTCAGTTAGAGTGACTCCAGTGACAACATTCTCCAGATGGGAGAGCTCCATGTTTTCGATTGCACAAATGTCTTTCTCATAAACGCATCCGTTACTTTTACAATTATTTTGATCCAACAGAGGTGATGTTCTATTGTCTTTGACTTTCTTTCCGAGTGTTTTTGCACCCTGTCCAGTTGCAGCTTTCAAGGGAGTTTGCTGCTGTGCATTCTGGGAGGACAAAAGCAGCCTTCTGCTTCTCCTAATGCAGGATGCGACGGCCGACTCCTGGTCCTCGCTGCTTGGGTAGTTCTCAATATGAACCTGAACGGCCTCTGGTGGCAGCTTACTCTTAGCGATGTCATCTTCATTTTGCACTCCGACAAGAATCAGAGGTTTCACAGTTCTGGCGGACCTGGTGGATTTGCCTCTCTCTGAAGAACCTCTCGGCTTGTCTGCTTTTTTCGGACCAATGCATTCCATCTTCGCCTTTGTCTGCAAATCGGAGTCAACCTGCTGTAATGCACTACGTAATCTCTTTATTGGCTTGCGTTTAAGATGAATGATTTCGAGGCTGTAAAAATCAATTTTGTCATTTTCATCATTTTCTGAAGAATTGTCTAGATCCTCATCATGAATATTTGTTGTAGACATTTCCACATCTCCACAATTCTCTTCAGTGCTTTTCCTGACATCAGCAAGTGTCACGCTGGTCGCCTTGGGCTGTATCCCTGAGGAGTGTGCGTTTGAGTTACTTTTTCGCTCTCGTTTGTAGGTGGTTCCAAACACCTCATCCTCAAGGGTTTTGGTGACCTGCTTCTTATTGTTGAATGTCTTGATGTCCGGAGTTGAAGCGGAGCGATTCGAGTCATCTGAAATGCGAGCAACTTCTGTGGGTTCATCCAACACAAGGCTCTCCTCAGCAGGAACCTTCAGAAGCCACTCGGCAACCTTCTCCACACTTTCCTTCTTCTTCTTCTCAGAGATATGCTCCAACTCTGGATCAGTTTTCTGCCCAGCAGATTGCGTTACAGTTTGATTTTCCAAAACAGCTGGCACAACTTGGTCCTTTCGGCTTTTCCTTCGAGACACTAGTCTTGAGGTTTTAACTGTTGCTTTCTTTGACTCCATATACTGTGAGGTTTGAACAGAGTCTGTGAGGCCGCCTTCTTGAATTTCACCTTCTGTCATCAAAGGATTGGAATCATCAAAGCCCATGACTTTTGCAAATCCTTGGAGGGCTAAATAGAGAAATAAATGCAATCATTTAAGAATTCTCAGCACAAAATACTTTCTGAGTGACAAAAATAACACGCTATAAGTATATCAATTCAATTATCTTATGAGCCGCCGATCATTTCGAGGGTTATCAGTATATTTGTAGCTGAAAATAAGATTCTAAGATTTCAACTTCATCTGAACAATCAGGGGAATTACAGTTTTGTGTGAAAAAGTTGTGTCTACAACCAAGCTTTTACCTGCTTTTGTTGATGAGTGAGAACTCTGAAGTGTATTTTCAACACCCTCCAATTTGTCTGTTGGCTTATCAACCTGCTTGTCATAAATGACACTGCTTTGAATGAAAAGGATTTAATAACCATTAGTGACAAGTGACAGTTAAAATCAAACGGAATTCCAATATGATTGAATCGCACTCACTGAGATCGTTTTATTTCCTGCGCAAGTCCAGTGAAATCTATCGATGAACAATGTTAAAGTCACCCTTTTTTGTTGAGATAGCTAAAATTATAGCTGTACAGTACTTACAGTTTGTGGCAGTGTCATACTCATATGCCTGGATCATGTCCTGCACTCCTGTGACAAGTCTTTGAAAACTCTGACTCTCCCGCAAGCTCCTACACAGGGAAAAAAACAGGGGTCATTCAGGATATATGAACAAAAGAGACTATTTTATCAGAGACTTATTAAATGTCCAACCTCTTGGTTATCTTTTCTTTACACACTGGGCAGTTGGCTGTGCTTCTTTTGGTGTTGTCCAACAGCTTTAGCATACAAAATCTAAGGAGGTGGATGAAAAGTGTTGAGTAACGACTAATTAAGAACATGTAATAAATAAATAAATATAAATAAATAAATAAATAAATAAAGTGTAGGTATATAGCGTATCAATTAAATGTAAACTGATTAAATTCATATAATACTATACAAAGGAAGAAAAGTTACAACTTTGGTCATGTAATAAATTAAATGTGCACTTTATATGTTTTTGGTAGATTATTGACAATTTAAAAAGTGGCATTCCGTCTCCTAATAAATCAAGTGCAATAAATATGACAATGAAATGATACTTACTTGCAAAACTGGTGGTCACACTTTGTAGAAACAGGTTGAGTCAACAATTCCAGACTATTTGTGAAGATAAAATATTAGAACAACATTTTCATTGAAAAAGTGTTCCATGCAATTTAATGGCTAGAACAGCCTTTTAATGATATTTACCAAATAGGACACTGCAGGGTCTCCCAGAGGACAGTTATCCCTCTTTTGACCTCGGTATCAATATTCATGATGTCGTTTTTAACTAAGGGCAACAAAACGGTAAGTAACTAAGTTTCTACAATACGTCAGCGAGTATTTAAATTCATGTAGTCTCATTGTACCAAGCAATGTCGTCATTTTAGCAGTTTAGTCTAATGACAAGGACCAGCGTGTTTCAGGAAATACAATGTTATTGGGGCGGTTAACGACACATAACATGTTGGACCTGACATAAATAATACCAACATAACAAATGAACAACACATTAGCATGGAAGCCGTATTACAGAAGTACATTTTATGTCAGTTTAACCTACCGCCCTTCCTTGACTTGCTTCAGTTTTCCCGCAAACTCTTTTCTTCTCTTGTTTGTGTTCAACAGCTGACTTCGGATTTAGATGGCGCTACTCGTCTGGTGGGAGGTTGTAACTACAACGTTCAACAGTCAAAACAAGCGTTGAGTTCTTTTTTTTAATAAAGAACAATCGAGTACGATGATATTCCAAGCATATTTACACTTTCTCTTCATTAAAAAAATGAAAAGGAATCTGTTTAGTTTGAATCAAAATAACCTTCTGGTTTTCCATCAATACGCAGAGGGCGCTACCGTGCTGCCATGTTTGATCATGCGTGTTTTTTTTTTTTTTTAACGAAGAAGAAGGAAGTAAACATCAACACGGAAGTGAAAAGAAAGAACGACGATCACGAGAACTGTTTTACTATTTATTTCCATTTATTATTTCTTTACTGTAAGCGCTAAACATTTTATGCAGTGACTTCCACATGCGTGTATTATATGACTGTATATCGCTTTTAAGGTAACCACGCATTTTACATAACTAGCATGTCGCCGCTAGCTAAAAGCTAACCTTAACGTAGGCTAGGCGTTAAAATGAAACGATCTTGAAATATATCGTGTGATTTTGCGCACTTAATGATTTCCTATCTTTGTACTTATAGTAAGTGATGGAGGGCTCCAAGACGTCGAGCACAACGATGCAAGTTAGTTTCGTTTGTCAGCGGTGCTGCCAGCCCCTCAAACTCGACACGTCTTTCAATGTACTGGACCGGGTCACCATCCACGAACTGATTGGTATGGTTAATCTCCTGGGTGGATGGGGCAGAAAATGTCATCAAAATCTGGAATGACTGTCGTACTATTTTGTATGGCTTCTCAGCTCCACTGGTGACTGTCACGCCCAGCAAACAGGCAGATTGTGCTGAAGGAGACTCAACGTCAGAGGTAAGTAGGATCTTTGGAACTCCTTTGTCTCTGAAAATCATTAATACTTTAAATAAAATTCAGGAGACCTTTGTAGAAAACAAGCAAGATGGCGTGTCAAGAAAATACATCCCACCGGCACGGTGAGTGTTTAATTAAAAAAAAAAAATACAGCATTGGCTGCCATTGATGTCAGTAAATCCATTTGAACTGGGATGGCTGTAGAGACTATTTTTCACTGTTGAACCTGTCGGCAGGATGATGTCCACAGAGAGTGCAAACAGCTTCACTTTGCTAGGAGACGCTTCCGATGGTGGTACTATGGAAAATCTAAGCCGCAGACTCAAGGTAACATGGCTGGAAAATATCCAAAAGAAGTACAACAGTGTGTATGTGGTATGTATTGGTTTTAATAAAATGATTACATTTGTTGTGGCAGGTGACAAGTGACCTGTTTGACATCATGTCCGGTCAGACTGATGTGGACCACCCACTGTGTGAGGAATGTACCGACACTCTGCTGGACCACCTGGATACACAGCTTAACATCACTGAGAATGAATGTCAGAATTACAAGTGAGTCAAATCAAAGGCATGCTGTAGTGAGATTGTAATGTAATTTTGATGTGGTGTGTTCAGGCAGTGTCTGGAGCTCCTCTCCCAGCTGCCAGTGGAGGACGAGGAGACGCTCTTGAGCGAGCTGCAGCATCTAAAGGAGGAGGAGGCGGCGCTAGTGCAGCAGCTGGAGGCTGTGGAGGAGCAGCGGGCCGGCGTGGCCCAAGAGCTCACGCAGAGCCGAGCGCAGGCTCAACAGCTGGAGACTGAGGAACTGCAGTGAGTGGCGGAGGAGGGATGGTTACTGTTTTTTCCCCACCTTTTTTTTTTTTCAAACATGGGAATGGAATATTAAAGTTTTTTTTACCGTTTTTAAAATAACAAAACAAATATTTACGATCAAGAGGCTCAAAACAGGATTTTACCTTTTTTTTTTTTTTCTTCAAAGCAAAAGTGTCTTCAAACATTAAATCGACAATCCAAATAGTTCTCGATTAAACATGACAGCCCTATTTACCATGAGCCATTTGATTGCATTTTTCGACAAAGTGATACTTTTTTTTGTTTCAGATACCAAAAGGAGTACAGTGAGTTCAAACGCCAACAGCTGGAACTAGACGACGAACTGAAGAGCGTCGACAACCAGATGCGTTACTGTCAGATTCAGCTGGACCGACTCAAGAAAACCAATGTCTTCAATGCCACTTTTCACATCTGGTAGGCGCTGCAGTACAGCCAAATGCCCATTAGACGTTTGGGGTTAATGAATAACGTGCCGTTTTTCAACGTCCAGGCACAGCGGGCAGTTCGGCACCATCAACAACTTCCGACTGGGTCGACTTCCCAGCGTGCCAGTAGAATGGAATGAGATCAATGCAGCTTGGGGGCAAACAGTGTTGCTGTTGCATGCATTGGCTAACAAGATGGGGCTGCGTTTTCAGAGGTTTTTAAATTTATGAATCAATTCATTTTAAACCTTTGGCGAGTGCGGGACTGAAACAAAACTGATTTTTCAACTCAGGTATCGCCTTGTGCCATATGGAAACCATTCCTACTTGGAGTCCCTTATAGACAAGTCAAAGGTAAGGAGGTTGTTTAGATTCATTTTTCAATTCAAGCTCTTTACTTTGCCTTTTTATTTTTTTTCTAGGAACTTCCACTGTATTGTTCAGGTGGCCTGAGGTTCTTCTGGGACAATAAGTTTGACCACGCAATGGTGGCTTTCCTGGACTGCGTGCAGCAATTTAAAGATGAGGTGGAAAAAGGTGACACTGGCTTCTGTCTTCCATACAGGTAAGAATTGGAGCACCTATTGAGGCTGTGTCAAAATATATAAGAGCTAATTGAGTTAACTATGTACTCACACACATCTCTGGATGAATGTGTGATGTCAGGATGGACGTCGAGAAGGGCAAGATTGAGGACACTGGTGGAAGTGGCGGCTCCTACTCTATCAAGACGCAGTTTAACTCTGAGGAGCAATGGACAAAAGCGCTTAAGTTTATGCTCACCAACCTTAAATGGGGGTTGGCTTGGGTTACTTCACAGTTCTACAACAGATAAAATTTGAAAAAGAGAAGACATGAAGATGGAACAGAGTTGGAGAAATTGTACCTTATGATTTGGTCCCGTCATACTCTTCCCTTCAAAAGTGAATGTAACTGTTCCTGAAACTTACACGTATCACTAGGCAACTATTGAAGTGAGTTGAAGAGCCTCATACAAAGGTAGTTCCCAGTTTTGAACATACATTGCCGTAACTTCCCATGGAAATTTACTGGTTAAGTTGGTGTCTCTAAAGCAGAGGTGAGGAAACCTAGCCCCAAAACAATACACAGAATTGCATTTAAAAACGTTGCATCTTGTCATGTATTAAGGCGAACCTAAAAGTGAAAAGCATGTTCCCCAGCACTGTGAAAGTATTTTTAAAAATTGCACTGAAAGCTGATACAATAACTTGTTAAACATTATTTGGGGGGGGGGGGGGGGGGGGACTACAGTCCATACAAGATGAATGCTGACCAGTAAACACACTGTAAAGTTTCGGGTATGCTAGGATGGTCACTATGGATTAAATTAACACATTATCCTTCAAATCATGAACATTTGAGTTTCTGTAGCACAAAACATTCCTGGATCAGATTGGGTAACCAAATATTTCTTTTATTGGTTACATACATACTATAATTACTTCCATGGATTTTTTTGTCTTCACAACACTCATTCACTCATAAATCCCCCGCGTCTCAACCCATTTACTGCTGTTGACGGCGATTGACGTCAATGGCATCGAAACATGATCATTCACTCCCAGTTGGTTAGCGGGATATTTCATATTCAATTAAACAGCTGACAGCTTCCAGTTTAATATAGAAGATAATCACGCCTCCCCCCTTTCTATGCTTTGGTCTTCAGTCACTGCAGTGGGAGCCCTTCCAATAAAGGTCTATGGAGGGAGAGTTAATACTTGCGATGCCTGCTGAAAATATATTTCAAGCCATAATTCCAATAAAACTTCCACAGAACAGATGCGTGTCGCTTGTGCAAATTTGTGACTGATTTATAGCAGTACGTTCCAACCCTGCAAAATGATCTAATTTCACTTATTGTCTACAAATAATACATCTTTATTCATCTATCTGTGCCAGTGGCGTATAGTGACAGGCACAATTTAAAAGGTTGGGAAACGTTGCTTTAAAACACCCGTTAAAATGAGTCGTAGCATTCGTGCATGCATACGCGCGACCGTCATCTAGGACGACGACACCCTACGTTAGAAACAAGGGACTTCAGTTGGAGGCGCTGTTCCCGTAGCAGCTGGAGGTGGAAGGGAGAGGAGGAGTGACGGGTGGCGCCCCAGCACTGCCGCCTCCGCCGGCAAGGGTCTTTCTGATGGCGGGCATTAGGTAGGGTTCCCGTGACAACTGGAGCACATCAACGCGGTCCTCCTTGTGGTAAGCCAGGCATCGACGGATGAATGTCTGGGAAGGCAAGAGCAACAGGTTTATGTTTGGGAACACTATGAGTGTGTTGGTGTGTCATACCTTTGCTTCTGGGGTGACAACAGGTTTTGGAGGGAACTGCACCTCGGTAGCTTTGAGTATGGTGTTCTCTTGGAGGATGTCCTGCTGGGATTGGTTGTGACCAAATGGCTGAAGGTAAAGTGGAAAATACAGTATGATGATATGAATCTTTGCAGAGTGCAACGTTTACATTTAAAAAAAAAAAAAGGGGGAAATAATACAAAGGACGAGGGAGAATATTCATGAATAATTAGAACATGAGATTTTTAAAAAAAATTGATTAGACATACCAGTAGATTTATTTCTTTATGAAAATAAACTAGTAAACAATTTATAAAGCATCAAAATAAAGATTTTTACAGTAAAAACATCCCGGTAATATTAGAAACGGAGTATTCCTTAGAGGGAAAAAAAAACCCTGTGTTCATAGTATTTACAAGCTTTTCATAGTATTTAAGGGCTGTCAAACGATTAAAATTTTTAATCAAGTTAATCACAGCATAAAAATTCAATTCGAACCGTCTCTAAAATATGACATATTTTTCTGTAAATTATGGTTGGAATGGAATGATAAGACACAAGACTGATATACTGGTACATTCAACATACTGTACATAAGTGCTGTATTTGTTTATTATAACAATAAATCCACATGATGTCACTAACTCTATTAAAATTGTTTCCGCTAAAGGGATCCATGGATAGAAAGACTTGTAGCTCTTACAAGATAAATGTTAGTACAAGTTAAATTTTCTATTAAAACCCCTCTTAATGTTTTCGTTTTGACAAAATTTGTAAAATTTTCAATCAAAAAATCCCTGCCGTTCTTCCACAGTATCTTTAACTACGTAGGGTAGCGATTGAAATACACCAACAGGTGTCAATGGTGAGTTTTAAAATAATTAGGAATCGAGCCAATGAGTGTGTTTTGTCCCTTGACTGACGCCGTAGTTCAGTTTCCATTATACTTCACGCTCATTTGGGTGCTGGCTTCCCAACGTACAAGACCTCTGATAGTTTGTTTATTGTGACTAAGTATTGCCATCCAGTGTAATTGTTAAGCCAAACCAAATGGTTGAATAGAGTTTGACCGAAGTCTGAGTAAGTTTTATGTGCATTTTGCGTAGCTATTTTGATTGGGAATGAACTTTTTTTTTTGACAGATGGGAATATTATTTTTGTTGTGCTTTCACTAATTGATACTCATGTTGGTTGTGAAGGAGTTGCCGGAGCTTATGCCAATAAACGGCACGGTCCAATAAACACCTGTGTCCACTCGCTTTTCTCTGCCTCTTAGCTCTCAATGTCCAAAAAAACGGCATCATTGTAATCTGTTTGAGGCAATGCATGAGCGGGTCATTCCGCGCATGCGTTAAATATTTTAACGTGATTAATTTAGAAACTTAATTACCGCCCGTTAATGCGATAAATTTGACAGCACTAATTTAAATGAGTGCCCTTTAGAGTTATACAGTTCCATAGGTTACGTTTTACAACAATACAAGTGAATTCACTAAGAGTGTTACAATATCTCGATACAGCGATATATCGCGATATTTTGCAACCCGATGGGTTATCGATATGCTCCCGCCAAGAATCGATACTTTTATTTAACATATTGGCCATACAATGGAGTATGGATGCTGTAAACTGCTCAATGTTTGTTGAGCAATTCCTTGGCGGTCCACTAGGGGCGCTCGGGAGTGGCGGTGAGGGTAAAGTGCGCACAAGTTGTCTAGAGAAGAAGCTCTTAGTGGGTTGAAAAAATAAAAAAGCTCCGTGAGAACGGTGGAGGAAAAAATGAGAAAAATATTGCTACAAATCACACATGGGGACACACTTTAGATTTTACACCAACAAGAAAGGAAGTATGGTGAACAATGACTTTGCTGTATGCAAGAATTGTCTAAGAAAAATAAGTTTCACTGGGAGCTGGTGACGTAGTGGACACTGGAGTTTGTGAGCTTCGCTTTCATCACTTGAGGTAAGAAAGTTTTGCAATGTAATTGACTTTTTAATTTACATGTGTTATTTTGATGACATTTGGTGTTGAATGATATAAAATAAACCAGGACCCTAAACTGAATGAAAATGAATATCGAACAAGCCCACATGAATTTACCGATTTATTTGAGAACCAATTTCAATCTAGTTTACTCCACAAACTGTTATTACTGTCATTTTGATACAATAAGCTATAAAAATGGTTTGAATAGGTTCCAAGATATATAAAGTGATGTGCATGATAATTAATGTAGCCTACTTATTAAAAATAGGTAATTATTGATGTAGCCTACATATTAAAAATAGGTAATTATTGAATTTTTAATTTCTATACATTCAATTCATATTTTTTTAAATTCAATACTTCCAACACAAAAAACAAAAAAATCAGGATTTCAACTCAAACGCTATGAAGTAGCTAATATTTTTTGTTTTATTTTGTTGTTTTTAAGGTGAGGAAGACTGTGACTGAGCAAGTCTGACATCTTAAATGCTGAAGCAGATAGCGGAAGTGCTCAAACCAAGCAACAAAGGTCATATACGAAGAAAAGACCCACCAATTTTATCATTGCCCCACTCCGAGCTCAACTGCTGACACCTACGGCACTTATTTGCTTTATTTTATTTGATTTTTTAAAGATTTAAAACTTTAAAGAAATTAAGGGTGCCATTCATCATGATCTCTCCAAGCGATATCAGTGGTCGTGGTTGGTTTCCTCTATATGTGCAGGGGCACAATTTGCAGTAGATTTATATTTTACAGCAATGTGGCACAGAAAAGGTGTCACTGTTTAATTAATGACATAAACAGTATTTTTTCTATTTTTAAATATCTTTTTTTTTTCTTTTTTCGTTTCAACAGTTGTATCGTAGAATGTCATGTATCCAATTTCTGACCAATATATCGATAATCGCTGTATCGTGATATAATCGTTATCGTGAGCCTTGTATCGCGAATCGTATCGTATCGTGAGGTGCCCTGAGGTTCCCACTCCTAGAATTCACATTTATGAGACTTTGATAAAAGATATTTTTAAAATAAGAACAAAAAATATTGTTACAATAACTCTTACAATATTATAAGATGGTGACAGGTTTTTATGAGAAGCCAGTTATTCCTATAAATTGATGTCCTTGTGACTGAACAACATTTCATAGGTCAATTACCTTTCGTCCATATAAACTCTGATAGAAGATGACCCCAAGTGACCAAACGTCGACTTTGTTGGATATTTTCGGAGGCTCCTTGCCGACCACGAAACACTCCGGAGGAAGGTACCTGCAGGAAAGTGACACAACACGCATCTTTCAATGTGACCATATACTTTACTTTGTGCTGCGTCGAAGCACGGTACCAGTAGGTTCCCGCCCCCTGCGAGGTCAGCTCCATGCCGTCCACCGAACTGTAGCTGTCATCGTCCATGATCTTGGACAGGCCGAAATCGGTGATTTTAATTTCGCCGCAAGCGGTGCCATTCACCAACAGGATGTTTCCTAAAATGGTAAAACGATGACCGGCTGCACCATACAAAATATGCGATTAATCATAAATATTTAATACCTGGCTTGAGGTCGTAGTGGATGATGGGTGGCCGGATTTGATTGAGGTACTTGAGCGCGTTGACGATCTGCATGACGACAGAGCGGCCCTCCTTCTCTGTCATTAGCTTATTTTGCTTCAAGTAGAAGTCCAGGTCATTGCCTTCGCAGTACTCCAGCACTGTACAGAACCTGCGGCAATCATTTCAAACAATATAAAACAAATTCAAAATTAAATTTGACCGCCGGGCTCACTCCCTAAACGTCTTGGATCAGTGACATTTTAAGGACACCTGAAGAACGTGCATGCCCTCTTCCAGCTAACTTGGAACGTAGCAGCGACAATAAGTCTACAATTCATCTAAATCAGGGATCCCCAACCACTGGTACAGACAGTAAAATTTGTTCAATAATACTTAACTGCAGCTGACAGCCGCTACATACAACGCCCAGTTGCTACAAACTACGCCCACGTTGCTACAAACTACGCTCACATTATGCTACTGTAGATATCACATGTATATAGAACTAGATGCAAAATGAGAACCTCTGCGGCATTAGCACATGCATAGAGAACTAGATGCGAAATGACAGACTCGTAAGGCATTAGTAAACAGCCGCCATCTTAAAGCAGTAGACTTCTAAGGAAAGCAGACAGAAGTAGACAAGCGAAATAATCGAATAAAGGGAGCAATTTTAACAACTTTAATGGCTGATTCACAACATTAAATGACTTCAAACATAGCAAAGGTTACAATCTAGTTATCGGAATACCCCTGTGTCTACTTAAGTTTAGGATAAAGAATTGGGCTAGGGCCTGTTGTCACAAAACCCTTTGAACTTCACATAGTACAGTAAACGAATTCTTCGCGCCACCATACAAACAGCAGGCGTGGTTTGGAGGGGCATAGTTTGGATGAGTCGTAGTTTGTAGTGTGGCTGCAGCTGCAGTCAAGACTAGGCATGTGCCGGTTACCGGTTTCACGGTTTACCGTGGTGTGAAAACGTCGCGGTTTCAAAACCACTAAAATTTTCCGTCAGACCGTAGGATGGTAGTCGCTATTTTTCTTGTGTCAAAAATGCAGCCAGAAGCGGCTTGGCGCAGCAGCGCTCACCCCCTCCCGTTTGTTGCTGTGTGTGAGAGTGAGCTAACGGCTACACAGCCAGCTAACCCAAAAACAATTACTCCAAACATGAAGCGTACTGTTCTTCAATTTATTGAGCTCTCAAATCGTGGTAAGTTTAATATACAAAATGAATACATTTAAAATGTTGTACAATTAGATTTTTCCATGTGAGTAGCTTCCACAGATTAGCACCATGGAAAAAGTTCGCCAAAAACAAAACACACATTTTCCTTTCAAATTCAATATACAAACTAAGTAAAAGCTTACAAAGATGAATGTTAGCCTAGGCTCAGCTGGGAGAGCAACTTCGTTGAGTGTTACAGCCGCAGAGTGAGAAAAGGAGCTTGATTCGCTTCAATGAAGGGGAAAAAGTGATAGCATCAAAGATCGCTAATTGCGAACGATGATCTTGCCCTAAGCACAAATCCACGTTTGCTGGATCAAAGTGAGGTCTCACTCCCAATGCGTTTTTTTTTTTTTTTAAGATGAAACCTTTCCACAACAATATTGACATTTTAACTAACTTATACATTTTTACCTAACTTATGAATTCCTTATGTTCTTTTTAACACAAAGGCATGACATCATGTAGACTAGAGTTGACACAGTGGCTGAAAATGGCGAAACTTCACTTAAGCTTTTCCACCCTCAAAAAAAGTCATGCAGTATAAATTTTTAAAAATTTTATTCAGGAGTGTTTTTACTTTATAGAAATTATTTTGTTCTTGATGTAATCTTGTGCAACTTGAGCTGTGGCTGTGAGTATAGTCTATAAGTTATATTTATTTTAATTTTATTTCAAATATTTTTTTATTGATAATTTATTTATTTTAACAATATATTCATGTTCCAATTTGCAACTATGGTCTGAAAAAAAAATCCTGTTCAATGGAAAAAAGTTTTTTTTTTTTAACCCATACATTGCAATACCGTGATACCGTGAAACCGCGGTATTTTTGCTCACGATTATCGTACCGTCAAAATCTCATACCGGCACATGCCTAGTCAAGACCCTTCTCGATTTGTTCCCGCAAATACTGTACCAAGCCCACACGCTAGCGAATATGAGTCAAAAAACAGAAGGTCTTTGGAGAGCCTACAACCTTGAAGAAAACGAAACGGACAATACCAAGAATCCTACCTAAAATATGGATTTGTTCCAACAGGTGACTCTCAGGCGCCAAGTCAGCTCTACATAGTATGTGGCCAAAAGCTAGCAAACGAGGCAATGAAGCATTCAAAGCTGCTTCGGCACATAGGAGACTAAACACGCTGGATTACATTTTCGGAATTAAAAAGCGCGTTTGTTTGTTACCGCAACAGGCCTACCATAGAATATACCTACCAAAGTTGGACTATGACTACTTTGTAATACAGTAGTATAAATAAATACGTAAGATAATATTCTTATCTATATTTGTGATGTCTTTTGATTTGTACCGCAATATGTTTTTAAAAAGATAAATAAGGCAACTTATAGATGTCACTTACGAGTCGGTGTCTAGCGAGAAGTAGTCGTACAGTTTGACTATTCGAGGGTGATCCAGTTCTTTGTGGATTCTGTACTCTCGACAGGCGTGCCTGAAAACACAAAAAACAGGGTCAGTTTTGAAAATATTAGAAATAATCATCAGTAGTTGTACAATTTGCTAAACAACAAATTACACACAACTGTATTTTTAACTTCACAACATTACAATGCCTTATAATGGTATTAAGTACAATTTTTGGGACTCACTTATGGTAGTTTTGCTTCTTCTCTTCACGCCAGTTCTTGTTGAGCTGATGGATTTTAACAGCAACATACCTTTGCTCTGTTAAATCTAAGGCCTGGGAGGGTAAAAATCATACAAAAATGACATAAGACAAAATCTAACACAATGTCGTAATAGTGAAGTGTTGACTAAACCTTGTAAACTTCACTGAAGCCCCCTCTTCCAAGCAGATGTAACAGCAAATATCTGTCGTTTAGTGTCGGGTGGTCTTTGAATCTACAGCGATGCAATTTTAGTGTTAGACAGCGTTGCAAAATAATGATACGAAACTCCAAATTCTGCACATACTGCGAATTGTCCTCGTTGTGGATTCTTTTCAGCTCCCGGATGTGCAGGTTCCGGACTCGCTCCAGACGCTCCAGCTCTGTCTGGATCTCTGCTTCTTCCTGCAGGACGCGCGAATCCAATTGTTACAAGCACTGACTTTTTAAGTCTTGTGCCTTTGACGGCGAGAGACGTCCAAACCATTTCGACTGTGAGGGGTTGTCAGAGATCAGTGCGAGCCCCTTCAGTCAAAATGAAACGGAAGTCTAGCACAGTCAATGGCAGCCAGTTAGTTAGTAAACAGATGCGGGAGGAAAGCTACCTTTTTCAGATGACCAATGCGGAGTTTGAATATTTCCTCTTGCTCGTGATACTCAGCAAGTGACAGTCTGAAAGTGGAAAAAATGGCGTCAGATTGAAACATTTTTCAGACTAAACTGCTACTCTTTCTCACTCTTTGAACTTTACAGCTTTAATAAAGTGACTTTTTAATGTATTTTTAAAGGTGACTACACTTTACAATGGATTAATAAAAATAATAACTTAACAGAACTTCAAGTCAACCTATTTGCATTTGCAAGTTTTGAATGGAAATTTTCCAAATGCAAGTTATCACTGAAAACTCAATTTTTTTAATAAGCTGAATTAACGTTAAACAAGCAAAATTCAACATTTTAAGTAATCTAATACAAGTTTGAGTACTGTATTTTTTGGACTATAAGTGGCATCTGAGTATAAGTCGCACCCGTCAAAAAATGCGCAATGAAAAAGAAAAAAACATAAGTCGCACCGGAGTATTAGTCGCATTTTTGGGGGGAAATTTATTTGATAGAATCCAGCACCAAGAACAGACATGTCATCTTGACAGGTAATTTAAAATACAATAGAGAACAACAGGCTGAATAGGTGTATGGTATGCTAACATTACATGAAGCTTGAAGTTAGATCGGGCCTACAAAATCCAGCTCGACCCGACCGGCCCGCGGGTATTAAAGCCCGACGCGGCCCGAGCCCGATCAATTAATTTGATTTGCTTGCCCGAGCCCCCCCCCCAAAAAGATATGCTTTATTTGTGGGCACGAGCCCAAAAAAAAGTTTTATTTGTGAGGACTCAGGAGGAGCCGGAAATGCGGGGATGCGATGTGTGGTTGCGTTTATCACGTTTGTGACGATGCCGGTGCATATATGCATAATGATAACAAATTAAAGCCTGTCTTTTGTAACGAATTCTCCCAGTTAAACAATACTGTAAGATGGATTTTCAATAAACATTTATATCTTTTATATTTGTGTGTCTAACAGGCGGATAGTGGATTTGACATTTATTTTAATCTCCTCGAGTTGGCAGAAAAAAACGCAAGTTTTCTCAATGTTTAAATAGTCTACAAATTTTTATGATCCTTATAAATGCATTTACACAACGAAATAACGCTGGAAAAGTTTGTTAAATATATTTCTCGTATGAGACCAAAGCGCCACATTTGTTTACATTCAGCGAAGCCGACACAGATTTCTGTATAGCATCTCCAACAACCAATTTGAATCCTTTCCATATTCCACTCCTACTGCAGTTGTTTGCTTTTCAATTCCCGTCTTTAGTTTGTTTTTCAGTCCTCGCTGCTCCATATCAAAAACGAAAAACCAGGATGCTCGCAGAGGGTGCCAGCGCGGGATGGGAAGATTGAAAAGAAAGCAGGGCCACTGCGTTCATGTGCGCAGGCACGCACAGCGCCTTCTCAGTTTTATCCAAATTATTTATTTTATTTAACATCCATACATCGTTTTAGTATAAATATGTATTTATTTTAAAAAAGTTAGCGAGAGAATAGTCGGCCCGACCCGACTGTAAATAATCACACATAAGTCGCTCCAGAGTATAGGACGCACCCTCTGCCTTACTAAAAGTGCGACTTATAGTCCGAAAAATACGCTACATATATGTAGTTATTCCCATAATCAAGCTTGAAGTCTTAGACAAACACATACGCTTCATTTTCCTGCCCGTTGCTCCTGCTCTTTCGCTTGTTGTGCTCCGTGCTGGGCGGCTGCATCTGAGCCACAGGTGGCGGTTTCCTTTTCCCCAGCAGCTTCCTTTGCCTCTCAATGTCCTCGCGCTGTGAGTTGATGCGCTCCTGTTGCCTAAAAAGTACAAAAATACCATGCTCCAAAGCTACTACAGAAAGGTAACATCTGCGGCAAAGTGCTGACTTGATGAGGTTCTGGAAGGCGACTCCGTCAGCCCATTGCTCGGTAAAGGAGGCGCCATGGCGAACTGTGGTAAAGTGGCCCAGACGTAGACGATCCTGCATGCTTTTGTCGCGGCAAGTTCTTTTCTCATGTTTTGACTGTCATTTAGTGGAGGAAAATGTGAAAAAAAGACATGTTTACGAAGCCTATGTTGAGTTGGTATTACGCAAACACACCTTTTCAATAAGAAGCTTCTTGCTCATGGTGACGCACTTGTTGAGTCGCTCTTTAAAGCGCTCCAGCATCTTCTGCTGCTCTTCTACCTGGCGCCGCAGGTCGCAGTTAGCCTGCCACATCACCAGATGTCAATTCATTGGTTTTTTTTGTTTTTTTGCGGACAGAAAAAATTGTGTCGTTCATACCCTCAGCAGGTCATCAATCCTTCCCTCTTTCTTCTCCAGGTCAGAGTTCTTGCTCCTCTCCAGCGCCGTCAGCTTTAGCAGTGTCAGCTCAGACTGACGTCAATCAAATATTTGTCACGTTCTGTTTGGCCTTTATGGCGACCTAAAATAAATCTCCGTCTTGTTACCTGGGTGATTTTGTGGGAGCACGAGTGTGCGGGCGCCATCTTGACAGAGCTGCATGATGACGAGTCGGTGTGGGCGGAGCCTGCCGATGAAGGACTGCTCTGCTGGAACTGGGAAACACAAATATGGGAAATATTTGTAAAAAAAAAATAGTTGATGATTATGAAATTTCTAAAAAAAAAAAAAAAAAAATATGGTGACTTGCCAAAAATTGCATATTTGGATTCGGTATACAAATGAACATGCTGAAGAAAATGTATTCAGGTATTTATAGTATCTGAAATAAGCTGTTTTGTGGATGAAAATACTACTAGTGTTGAATAAAAATAGTTTTATTCTTAAAAAATGCTTACTTTTTGTGTTTCACATGAATATGGAAATAAATGTTCTTTGGTGGACAGCACTGATATCAAAATTTGAAGGAACAAAAAAAAAAAAAAACAATAGTGTACATAAACCAGGTTGGAAGAAGACTGAAGAAGAAATGGAAACAAAGGAATTTAAAAGAAAATAAAGATAAATTATTGATCAGTCTTTTTTAAGAGATCCTCAGTTCAAATATGCTAAATCGAGTCTCACCGAGGGATTAGAAAGCGAGTGCTGGGAAGAGCAACAGCGCACCAGCACTGGGATGCCGCGGGCCGGACTGGTGCCAGAACCGCTACTGCCGGCAAACTGGCCATAAAGCAAGTGTGAGTTTTCAAGTGTGCAAAGAAATGAAGAAGACAGCAAGAGTTAAAAGTAGCTAATGTGATTTAAGAGTTTGAAGGTGAGAGTGAGATTCGCAATTGTGCTCACCTCAAAGTAATCACTCGTCTTGTGTACGCCTCGTCCCTTTGCTGCATGGGAAATAAGAGTCATGAGAGTGGCTGACATGGCCATACTTCAAAAACACATTTGCTACATTTCAAGAATATATTTGCATTTAATGTAAAATAGCTATAAACAAAGAAAGATTCCTTTGTTTGCGGTAAATGAATAAATGTAATTATAGTTCACCACCCATTTGTAAAATTGTTAATTTATGAATATATGCAATTGTAAAATAATGTGTTTTAATAAAATAACTGATACTAGCTTTTCTTGTTTTGCTAATATGTAATTTTAGCTTCCTTCTAGTTATTCACTATAATTAGTTAACCTGAGTCAGTTATGTAAAAATGTTTACCATTTTCTATTTTATTAGTATTTGTTTTTCAACAGAAGAGTCCATGTTATTTTCAATTTTACAATCAACTAAATAAGAATGAGCCCATTAAAATCAATTATTTAAATGTATTTTTAGGGCTGTCAAACGATTAAAATTTTTAATCACGTTAATCACAGCTTAAAAATTAATTAATCGTAATTAATTGCAATTCAAACCATCTATAAAATATGCCATATTTTTCTGTAAATTATTGTTGGAATGGAAAGATACGACAAGACGGATATATACATTCAACATACGATACATAAGTACTGTATATGTTTATTATAACAATAAATCAACAAGATGGCATTAACATGATTAATATTCTGTTAAAGCGATCCATGGATAGAACGACTTGTAGTTCTTAAAAGATAAATGTTAGTACAAGTTATAGAAATTTTGTATCAAAACCCTTCTTAATGGTTTCGTTTTAATAAAATTTGTAAAATTTTCAATCAAAAAATAAACTACTATCTCGCCATTGTTGATGTCAATAATTACACAATGGTGCTGAAACCCATAAAATCAGTCGAACCCAAGCGCCAGAAGAGGCCGACGAAACACCAAAAAACACAAGTAACAAGTGCACATGACACTGTGCTGTCATTTTAATCTGTTTGAGCGGGGCATGTGCTTTAAATGCATCAAATATTTTAACGTGATTAATTTTAAAAATTAATTACCGCCCGTTAACGCGATAATTTTGACAGCCCTGGTATTTTTGCATTGATAGTAAAATGATTTCTTCTTAATAACAAAATATTTCCCGAACAATATTATTGAGCACCTTCCAAACCATGTGTTTGTGTGTGACTAGTTTGTTGCAGATTTGATTTACCGAGGTTACTCGTGTCACAAACTTCTCCCTTTCTTTTCCTGCTCCTGTGTTCGGCCTTCTTCTCCAATGTCTGAAAACAAACACCGGTAACACATTGTCAACTTTGTACAAAGTCTGCCGGATCAGAAATGTGGCAGTGAATGATGATGTTTCAGTGCCATTGATAGCTCTGAATGTCCAATCCATTTTGAAGTTTCACAATAGATTGGTTGTCTATCGTTCAATAGATGTATTCCTAGTGCGTAACAGGATACACAGCAATTGGTTACGTAAAGAGCAAAGCCTTTTTGTATAAGTCACTTTTTCATTATGAAAGACAAACAGTTGACAAAGTGTTCATTTGAATGCAAAAATCAGTGATTTTGCAGTCACCTCCATTTCCTTGTCGCTGAGGGACCCAACGCTGCAAAGAGACTGACTGGATGATTCACTGTTGATCTGAAAAGCAGAACACAAGACATTAGATCCATTAGTCATCTGCTTTTTATACTTAGAACATAACATATGAGTGCTATTCTACTTGCTTGAGTTATGCTTCTATATGTGGCTAAACAATGTCACTAGAAAACAAAGTACTTGTAAAATGCAATATGAAAAGCGTAGTTTTGTTGCATAATTAGTATTAAGATCTTAGCCGTCTTCGCATCTTTGAGGGACTTCTAGTCCACTGACCTTGGCCACACCCACTCCGGTGAAGCGAGCTTCGAGCAGCTCTTGCCTGCGAGGGTCCAAGCTTAGAGCCTGACTATGAAGTCCTTCCATCGTTCCTTGTTAAAACAAGTGTTAACAAATATAAATGCGCAAGTCCATTATGCTTCCAAGTCAGCAACTTGCAGAACTTGCCCATCCAGTGCAGTCTGACCAACAGTGTTCCCAATTGTGTAACTTTTAAACAGAGAGCCAATTATTTTGGATGGCAAACTTCATCTCATTCCTTCAAAAGTGACTATATAATTAGGACATGTACTATTACATCTACATTGGATACCAGCCAGTTTTTGAAATGGGCTTAACAGTGTCTAACTAAATTGTTTTTATTTGAGGTAAATGGAGAAATGGTGGCAGATGCGCGTATACACTAATTTAACACAAGTTTGAAAATAATTTGATATTCCTCACTTATCAGTGTGCACATATGTGCAATCTCATAATATGAGTTTGTATTTTTTACTTAATCTTCCGCTATAGGAAAAATTTCAGTTGTGTTGTACACTACAGGTTACAGGTCACTTTGATGAATGAGTCTTTGAAATGATTTATTTTGGTCTTATTTTGTTAGATCACATAAAACAATCGCATTTTAACAGGTTTATGTCGACTTTCTATAAATCAAGTTGCTCTCAAAATTCACCTCTACTGAAAATGCGAATAACACGATAATTACAAATAAAATGTTACGTTTAAAACGAGGTATTAACTGGTCTATTAGTTCAAAAACAACTTACATGGTGTATTGATTGACTAATCAGCAGACAACGATCGAGGCTTAACTATTAATTATTACCGTTTGTCAGAAACATCTACCGTTATATCTTGAGTGACAAACCCTCAAACTTTAACAGTCAAAACCAAACAATTAAACACTCTTTAAATGACGCATATTGTTTCATATTATATGTAACAGCACCATGACATCGATGACAAGCTGGTTTAGGCGAACGTTAGCCACTAGCTTTACAGTACACTACTACAGTAATACAATTTAGCATGCTAATTAACATCTTCGGAAAAACTAGGCAAAAGTATCCAAGGTTTGAAGACCACTTAGCAAAAAGTTCAACAACTGTTAGTAGAGTCATTGAGGAAAAAAAGTAATCGTCAAGTGTCATGTCATGTTTTGTCGAGATAAACCGTAACTAGTCCATGTTAGCATTAGCCGTCCAGTTGGACTCACCTGGGGGAGCCTTTAGCTCTTAACTGTCAATCACGGCCCGAAGCAGAGAAGCACAGCGGCGTCCATCCGGTGGCGAAAAAAAACCCCACTAACAAGTCCCACACGCTCGTTGCAATGAATAAACCCGACAAGCCATTTGCTACGTTTACTTCCAGTCCTTGGAAGACATTGGTTAGCCTAGCGGACGCTAGCTGTGAGGTGCAGTGTGGCCGGTGGCCGCCGGTGTCATCCGGGCAAGAGGCCGTGATCCTCGGGGTTTCCTCCACGACTCGGTGCCTCGACACGGCTAAAACCTGGCCGTAACCCCTCTCGACGTCCCTGGTGCCCCGCACTCCTCCTCCTCCGACTCGGTAGCCCTTGTCACATCACCGCGCCGTTTTCGAATACCTCGTCTATTATGGTTAAAAGAAATTTCTTTTTTTATGGAGCAAAGTTGAGGTCATGACCGAGCGCCTAACAATAGGTGACAAGCCCTATCAAGAGTGAGTCGACGCTGGGCTTCCTGGGGAGCTCGAGGGTGCCTCTCTCCGGTTTTCTACTGCTCACTTCACTGATAAAGAAGGTAAATAGTGACTCGACCTTGGACAGCTACTCATCTTATACAATATGACACTCAAGAAGTTATATTTGTGGTTTTATTTTGCAACCTTTTGACATGATTAGCGCCCAAGAACCACCAAAATGACGAATATTTAGCTACAGTAAGTAAACACAGAGGTGACAACAAAATGACAATGCCAATACAAGACAAAAATATTTTTTTTTCTTTAAAAAAATAAATTTGCTAGTACAGAAAGCAATACATGCTGGATTTCTCAGCAGGGTTGTGAATTTATTCAGTTTTTACCTTAAATAAGTAAAATAAATGTAGGCCTACTGTCCATGGTTGAATTACACAACCAATTTAAACAAAAACTATAGGCCTACCTGGAATTTTTAAAACTGGTTTTATAATAAAGCGGAAGTTCAGAATTAGGGGTGTGACAAAATATTTAAGTTGTGATGTATCATGATACTTTGTATCCCAAAAGATTACTTATATGCTCCTGCCAAAAATCGAGATATCGTTTTAAAAGGTGTCAATGTCTAAAAAAAGTAAATAAATAAAAAGGAACAAACAAGTTGCTACCAAAATCTTCCACCATAATAGTGTCTCAGTTAACTCTAAGGCTGCATTGACAGTGCACGACGCCGAATCCATTTAGACTGGGAACGTTCGTTTATTGGAAACCAGAGCATTCACCGTCATTCAGATTTTCAGGGCATTTACAGGTCACCTGCTGTTCATTTTGAGGCATTTACAGGACATTTCCTGTTGAGTTTGAGTCAATGCCTATTCATTTGGGTTATTCCATGGTCACTTTCTGCGCTGTAACTCAAAATAAACAGGATGTGACCCATGAAATACCCCAAAATCAACAGGAAGTAACTGAAAATCAACAGGTAAATGACCTTAAATGGCCCAAAATTACCTTATTGCCTGGCATTGGCTGCCACTGACGGCCATAGACGTTCAATCCATTTGAAGTGGGAGGGATCGTTCATTCGCTGCCACCCTCCCAGTTCAAATGGATTGGACGTCTACTAGTGATAAACTCGTTCCAATTCACAGCAGAAGCTTATTTTAGTGAAACATGTATTTATAGTCTGTGGAAACAGAAGAAATGGGCAAAAAGAGTTTCCACAAATAGCGTACCGCACGAATGCTATTTTTAGACAATGGCGTCCTCATCGTAACGCCCGCAATCCATTATATTTCTTTCAATAAATCTTTCGAAAATAAACATGTCGATCAAACACTGCTGCTATGGAACTTGTAAGTCCAATTTAACGCCAGCAAGGTGAAGCCATTCGAATTTCATATGCAGTAAACATTTTGTTGGGGGCCATGGTCCTTCAGAGGACGAAGAGGTAAGCCATCTTGATATTTTTACTTGTTTTTTTCGCGTGGCGTTTTGCCATGTTGCTTCTGTCTGACAATGAATGACCTGAAAAAAATTAAAGTGGTATCTGACTGCCATCGTTATTACCTTTTCTGTTGCAAAGAAACAACTTTAGTAAGGGCGAAGTGTAAATAAATTAATATAATTAGGATTTGTTATTTATGAAAACATTAAAAGTGTTCGTAGGCTGTCACTAAGTAGCATTTGCGATCCCTAAACAAAACTAACAATATAAATTACCCCCAAGAACGGTCAGAGTCGTAAGACAACCAGAGGGTATAATATACAGAAAGACAGGGCATATGGTGATAAAGGATAGCTTGTTGAAACAGGAGAATGTCATTGTCAGTGGCGTAAGGGAAAAGGTGTGGATCAGGTCAGCTGTTTTTTAGCCCTTGACATGCCATCTCTTTAACTGAACATTTGCATGTTCTTCCACATCTTTACCAGTGAATTTGGCATCAGGGACATCATTTTCGGACAGAATTGGTAGGTTTAGCTCAGTGAACATCTCGTTCGTACACTATTTACATGCATCTAGCATGAGGGACAAACGCGAGCGTGTCCCCCCCTTAGCAACAGTTCCTAACGTCATGGATACTAATGAGCGGAAGTGACGTGTAGCGTGCGGTACGCTATTCCCTATGAAGATCAAGGAACAATACAAACTGTGGATACTTGCTGCTGGCTATGACATAAACACTGGTGGAAAAAATATCACTCCTGTCTGCACCCTGTTACCTACAGAGCTGCTGGATTACAAATGTTGCTGTTCATACTATTTATTGACATGCAATGGTGAGTTTTAATGCCTACAACCTGAAAACATTGCCAACACTATTGACTGCATGGGTCATCGGTGATTTTCATGCGTGCATATGTTGTTTTTTATTGGCATGCCAGGACAGGCCCATTGACTCACGCTACCTTAGCCACTCCAGAGCCCTGAAACTAATAAATAACTAACAAACTGCACGGAATTTGTTGAAATCAACTCCACCGACTAATTAAACCCTTGTTAACTCGAAGATTAAGCCTAATATAAAAAATTCTGAACTTCCCCTTTAAGTTCAAGTAACAGTCTAAAGTGACAGTGAGATAAGGTAAGTGTTGCCGGTGAGGCATCTACAGATTACTATAAATGTACATGACTTATTAGTGAAATCCAACTGAGTTGTACTTAAGCAGTGATTTTTACACATACTACTAACTACTCTAGAGTAGGCCTGCACAATATATAATTTGAACATCGCCATCGCAATGTGCGCATGTGCAATAGTCACATCGTTGAATGTGCATTTTTTTTTTTTAACATGTTAACTTTTTTTTTACTTCATAAAAGCAGCAAGTGTGCAGATTCTGGATCATTTTCATATACAGCAAGCCTGGATTAAACGGCATTATATAAATTAGGGATCTCCCCGATACAATCACGTTATCGGAAATCAGGCCGATTGCGCCATTTTGCAGAAGATCGGAATCAGGTGAAAATGATCGAGTTTGTAATTTAGAAAATATACAGGTACTCCCTGGGTTACGACGTACTCGAGTTACGCGATTTTGACTCGTCCGCCATTTTGTCTCCAGTCTTTTTTTTTTTTTTTCTCGAATAAACAGTACCTTATTGTACCTCATAGTATCTGATTTTTTAATTTACTTGATTAATATGACATATTCTGTCCTCACAAAACCTGAAGTTGTTCAGGTTTACAGATATCAAATAAGGCAATTGTGCTTTTTGAAGCTGTTTACTTCCTCCACCTTTAACAGTTTGCAAAGCTGTGACACACATATGTACACTTATGTTCAAAACGACACACATTTTAACAATAAAACACTTATCACAAAACAATTGGCGTTCAAACATCCATCCAGTCTGCTCAATATGGAACTTTAGAAGATTAAATAAGTCAAATTAGCCTGACAAAAGTCATCTATCTTAAAGGCTACGAAAGCTATCGTATTTACAATTCTCATAGCAAATCGCTCACACGTAACTCCACAAACTGTAGCTGTAAACGTACTTACAAATGCGTGCACAAACATATTAGCGGAAACAACTTCCAGCCTTATGTGGGCCAAACCATGTAAGTCGTGACCTGGGGACCACCTGTGTATTGTTTCCAATCGTTCCAATATCGTTCAGGCCTTTCCCAAACATGGCTATTCAAGTTATGTGGTGAAAATTCATGTAGTTTTAATATTGCAATATATCGCAAGCCCCCCAAAAATCGCAATGATAGGGTTTTCCAATATCGTTCTGGCCTACTGAAGAGGGACCCTGTGTACTTATATCCGCAATCATAACTGAGTTACAGGTCTTCTTTGAAAAAAAACCTTTGAATTCTTATTCCACCTTTAGCATGGTTTGTTCCTGACCAAACTTTACAAAAGGACAGGATATAGATTATCTTTACGTAATCCTAAACTTTAATCTGTGGACTGGTGTGATCGAAATTTGTGACCTCACAGTTTTTTCTTTAGGGTCAATCCCAACACCCCTAAAACTTGTTCCTGCCCTTCTGACTACCTTTGAAATGTGGTACTCCTAAAATCATGCATGGATACATTTTGCTCTAATAAAGAAATACTCATTTTATTTTTTCCTACAAGGAAAACGGAAAACTAAAAAAAACAAAATTTAAAAAATCTTATGTATTGAAAAAACATCTATACAAAATGAAATTATTGATTATTTTCCCACAGTAATGAATGGGCTGAACCCATACAACCCAACAACAGTGCAGTTACATTATATGTCCAGGGATTGGCAGTAGAGTGTAATTTAAAATTTGTTTTATAGAATACCGTTAGCGAAGACCAGGTTTATTGCCCAAGTGATTTTTAACTTACGGTTTTCTCATAAAAAAATATGACATACTTGCTAAATATTACATTTTTTGTGTAGATTCACAGTCATTTAGGTCATGCTAATGGTTGAATCGAAACATCACTATTGTACAGTATCTTTTATTAGCTGACATACACATCAGTAGCTGAGCAGTCACAGAAAACAACATTTATTAAAGCCAGAGCGTCGTTTTGAAACAAATTACTGATCAAGAGCCCTCCAGTCATTTATACATATTTACAAAATAACAATAATTCTTCATATTTATTGCCTTGTGACAGTAGAGACCTGCACATGAGTCTGTGCCTTCCCACAGCGGAAGTCCGTTTCATCCTTGGAGTATTTTCAGCCATCGTCAGTCTTTTCCTCTGTACGTGATGTTTGTGAAGGTGGATGTGGCTCCCTTGTAAAGAGGGTTGTGCCCCTATTAGTGAATAACAAACACACATATTTAGTCTGTTCTGCTGATTTCACACCATTTCTTTCTCACTGCTTCAGGTGCCTTATGTTGATAGTCAGATAAGTGCCCAGATAGGAAATGCTTTAGCAAGTGAGAGTGTGGTTTGCATTTTAAACGTAGCGAAAGCGAACATTTTGAAATGAATTGTTGCGGTTAGGCAGGAGCCACACAGAAGCCTATTACCAGGCAAAGCCGCGCAAGGTAGGCTAATTTAAAGCCGAGCCTTCCGCTGGCTGCCTTTTGTAGTGCTGGTCCAAACAGCAGGCCAGGCAAATAATAAAAAGACACCAAGATACAGCGTGTGTGTGGCCCCATAAGATCCCTTTACACCGCTGGGCATTTTTCTGCCTTAGCTCTGCTGTCGACTGAAATTAACATCACAACCTCACTGTGGAGCATTACTTCCACTATCTGGAATATCATGTGTCCAAATTCCAAGTGTAGGCAGCTAAAGTTGAAGACATGACAGTTTGAATTTGAACTTGGTCAAATTTTGGGTCAGTGTTGTTTTCGTCAACGATGATTATAACGAAAATTTTTCGTTGACGAACAATTTGTTTTCATGACGATGACAAGACGATAACGAGCTAAAAACTTATCTTGGTAGACTAAAACTTAACGACAATAATGCCAGTTTTCGTCTGACGAGACGAGAACGAGACGAACATGCGCCATAGTTTTCGTCCCATGTTCACAATGTGTGACAATTTATGTGTCGTTAGCCTGGCTGGTTGTGTCACTCATGTGACGTGCTGCGACCCCCCAACTAACCCACTAGTCTTGTGTCCTCTCCAGTCTCCCAATTGCTTGTTTTGAGACACACACAGTAAGATTTATCTTCTTATCTCGGCAACAGAGAATATGCAGTGTGTTTTAGCCTAGTATGGTCTTTGCTGCGTGCTAATTGTAACTCGTGGCGTTAGCATAGGATTCACGTTCACGTTAGCATTAGGCTACTGCTAACAGCGAGCGTCCTCCTAAACTGTTGGACAACTTTTTTCCATACAGTTCGTTGCATCCAGGTGGGTATAACTAATTTAAAATAATGTAGCCTACAGTTTTCCTGCTGAGTGTCTTATCACGTGATAGATTTGTAGATGCTACAATATGTGCTCGTCTGTCAAAGTTGAATGGAAACCTTTTCTTACTTATTTTTGGAGTGAAACTTTTGCATTTTACAGACGAAATTATTGAGTTAATGTCGACTAAAACTAGACGAAATTAGTCTGAGTTTTCGTCAACAAAACTAGACTGAGACATACACATTTTGAAATGACTAAAATATGACTAACACTAATAGTATTATCGTCCAAAAGACGAAAACTTAGACAAAAATTAAAATGGCTGCCAAAAACAACACTGTGGGGGTTTAGTTACCCTTTAAGTTAACACAAAGCATATGATTGCATTGCAACCAATTGATTATCAGAATATTCTACTCACCGTGTCCCATTTGGCCCGTGCTCGCTCTTCCTCAAATTTAGCAAACTCGCGCCTGTCGTGAATAGTGATAAGCAGCTTCCAGATGAGCAATGTGGCCAAACCCAGGAACAAGATGGCTCCTGCCACAGAAAGCAGCACCACCAACACGTCCGGGCCCTCAGGACAGTCTAAAAAATATTATTTTAATTTTTTTGTGCTGTTTAAAGTTAAACATTTAAAATTAACATCTGGCACAGTAAAAGGCAAAGGTGGATGCTCTTGTTTTGCTCCAACCAACCCCAATATCAAGAATGAGTATGTAAAATACTCGGCACCCTGAGGGAGAGGCCAGCTTTTACAAGTGACATCAAAGCTCCACTTCCTGTGCTTTTATTTTTGCTTTGTTTCCTGTCTCTCAATTTACCCTGTTGCTACACAAAACATCTTTTTTTCAAATCTTGTGAATCATTTTGGAGTGTTTCTGTTACTTGAACAGGGGTTCTCACTTTCGTGTCTGCTTGGAGCTTCATTTTGCTTACTTAGCACTCTTAATGTGCAGTCAGCAGGTCCCAGAGGACCTGGGTTGAGATGTTTTACAACCCACTTTGCCTCGGCAGGACGCAAAAGTGTTCAAGGTAAACTTTGGCGTACTTCCCTGCTTCAAATGTGCAGTATAAATTAGACGCACACATTCATTAGAGGTAAACGACCCTAGGACAGACTTCCTCTCCGGGCAATTGGTGCACATTAAAAGACTGCCCTTTTCCCGCTCCTCCACCACCCAAAAAGCAGATGACAAAAATGTACAGTGACCTGGCATATATGACACTTCATCAGTCATACTGGCACAAGTCGACTCGTGTAGGTAGATTATCCATCCACCCATCCAAAAATGTTCTATAACATTTATCCTCATCAGGGTTACATGTGAGCTGGAGCCTAATTAAAACTCACTGGCTGCCATTGACAACAATAGACGTCCAATCAAGTTGAACTGGGAGGCTGTTATTGATCAGTTGAAATGGATTGAATGTCTATCAATGACAGCTAGTGAGTTAAAATATAGTAATGTATTCTCATGTTTTAAGTTGAATATCTATAAAAAAAAAAAAAAAATTTAATTAAAAAAAGACTATATTATTAAAATGCATGATAAATATTTGCAGATCAATACTATATTTCATTTTATATTCCATATTTTATCATAATTGTTTTTATAATTACGGTGTAGTTATATAGCATATAACATTAACATTTTCAACAGTTAATATATTTTTCTAATGCTTAAAAAAAAAAAAATGTATGCCATGTTCGTGCGAATTGGTCTAATGTAAATTCTGACATCAAGGGATAATTGAATAAATGTACCAGCTATTTACAAAACAAATTAATTAATTAATCAGAAAAAATATAAATGCAATGAGCACATGAATTGTATACATTAAACTATCATTCACTGCCATTTAACTGATTAAGCAAACAAATATATAAATGCAATGAGCACATGAATTGTATACATTATACTATCATTCACTGCCATTGACTATCATCTCCAAGGGGTTCATGGAAAAAAAAACAAATGTACCAGTAATATTTAAAAAAAAAAAAAAAAAGAAATACCGTAATTTTCGGACTATAGGCCGCCACTTTTTTCCTTCATTTTGAATCCTGTGGCTTATAGTCCAGTGCGGCTTATTTGTTGATTTATTGGGGTAATAGATAACACTTTGTTTGACAGCGGCGTCATAAAACTGCCATAAGACCGTCATAATTATGGCATGACACTATCATGGGCATTAATAAATGCTTTTGACCGGTGTCATTAAGTGTCATCTGTCAATGATGTTACAAACTCCATTTATGTCCAAAAGTGAGATAATTTGCCAGATGACACAAAATGACATTGGCCAGAAGCATTCATTAATGCTCATTGCAGTGTCATATCATAATTATGATGGTCTTATTACAGTCTTATAGTGCCACTGTCAAATAAAGTTTTACCAAATACCATAACAAGCAATTAATGAAACAACCGGAACGGTAACTGAAGAAATAATTAGCACAGAACATGAATTTTAAGTGTTATTTACATCTGTATCGCTGCAATGCATGCTAGGAGGCATTTTGGACGATAAAAGTGTTTACAGCAGGTGGCAGCCGAGGTTGACAGTCTCCTTCAAGGGAGCAGTGATGGCCAAATGAAGCTTCTTGAAGCAGTGAAGCTCTGCAGCCAGTTGGTTCAAAGCTTCATAGTGGTTCATTTGGTCTTATGACAGTCTTATGATGCCGCTGTCAAAGTGTTACCGGTTATCTTTTGGTGTAAATATCCAATACTACAGTGAGGGCAGCTGGAGCTTATAGTCCAGTGCGGCTTATTAATGAACAAATGCCGTTTTTATGTCAAATTTTGTGGGCGGCAGCTTATACTCAGGTGCGCATTATAGTCCGAAAATTTCGGTACATGAAAAAAATAATTTTGGGGGGGGGGAAAAATCAATAATTGAATTGGACGTCTATAGCAACCAATGGCAGCCAATGAGTCAATAAACCAATTTTCAAATGAATGCAATGATTACCTGGCTCCTTGACGACAAACAACATGGACTTTCCACTCGCATCTTCATAGTATTGGAAACGCTGCACGCAGTCGTTCTCATCCTTGTAGGTGCAGTTAACTGCATTTGTGTCATGAAGGACTGAGCACAATGTTTAAATGTCACTTGTTAGACTTATTCTTTCTCTTATTATTTTTTTTTTACTGACCAGGTGTCTTACCTAATTCCTCCATGAGCTCAATCTCATCCTTACATATGCGAGCACATGTGTTGTCTTCAAACAGCTTGCCTCTCTTGAAATGTTTACACTCCACACATTCCCTGCCATTAAACCAAACACATAAACACACACACAATTAGTAAATTCCCAAAGTGGACTTGGCGAAACTGGAATGTTCCTTAGTACTTTTTCATGGTGCATGCGTCAGGGCAGGTGGGACACTTGTCGCAGGTGGCCCCGTACGCTCCGGGCTGGGTGCACTCGCAGGCGCCGCACACACACTGGCCACGCCCACTGCACAGCAAGCCCAGGTGCGACATGCAGGTGTCAGTGCGGGTGGAGCAGTTGCAGTTCTCTCCCTGCCAGTCGGGGGCGCACTGGCAGAAGCCGCAGTTGCACTGGCCGTGGCCTGGAAGAATAATAATACTAGATTTTAATTGAATGATCATTTATTTAATTCTATTTCTGACTCTTTCGTTGCAGTTGACGGCGATGGACGTCCAATCTATATGATTCACAATCACTACCAGCACTCCTAGTTCAAATAAATTGGACATCCATCGCTGTCAGTGGCAGCAAATAAGTAATGGCAGATGGGAACGTAATGTCCCTTGTGCCAGTACTTCTCAAAATTTCTATAATAACTACAATGTGAATGTTATTTTCCTTTCATGTTCCACAACTCAACAAAAGCATCATCTGTGGTGTCTGGTCAGCTTTTATTTTTGTCATATTTTTCCCATCTGTGTACTACAATAGAGTCATGGTGTGGAAAACTTTGCGGCCACAGTTTCCACGATCAAACGTTCTGCAATAATCACCACGCCACCACTGAAAAGTCATTGTGAAAAATACTTCTTCTTCAGAGGTTTAAGGCAGCAACTTTTCTACAAAACCACCGTTCTGCCCCCTTTTTTCAGCCCAAACATGGGTTTATTTTTAGCTTCATTACCCTACACTGGGCCCATGACTAAACACAAAGGTATTTTCATGTTAGTCTGTTCAATGGGAGAATACATTGTAAGTGTGTAGACTCTAGGGAGCAAAGCCAAACATACCATTATGATGTTAGGATGCGATGCAGTACACAAGCGGAAAGGAAACTTTTATTTTGAAGGGTATTGTTGTAAAATGAAACTAAAATGAATTGAAAGTGTTAAACACCATTGTTTGTGCTAAATGTAAATGTGTTAAAATGACATATTACCACATGCAACAAATAGAGAGTATACTATTGACACTGTTCAATAGTATTTCTACATGTTATATGTCAGAACATTGTAATACAGTGTGACCGAAAGGAAAATTACTGACAGTGTCTTATGAAAGACCATTCATTGTGACGAACACCCATTTAACCTCCACAAAAAAATCCCCACTTGACCTTCTTATGCTTAAGAATGATGTCATAGTTCTCGCTGAATGACACATAGTCTCTATTTTTCTTCATTTTGCCTTGATTCAACGTTCAGATTTCAAAACGCGTGAATCTTCAGCACAGTCCCAGTGTAGCATATGTTTATTGTGAATGAAGCACAAGACCCGGTTTTAGAAGAGAAGTGTTTTTGGTTGTAATTTTTCCCAGATGAGGTCTGTAGCAAGTCAGTATGCGGTAATGATGACTGCCAAGTCATAATGCTGAGACGCATGCGTGAGTACATTCTCCAAGACACCCATAAGCTTGTCTCATTCAGTGTTAACGCTTGGTGGAAATTCCAAATTATAGCTTTTGTTTTGGTGAAGGAGAATTTTGACCAAATATTAATGTATTTCACTTGAAACCATCAAGTTTAACAGAGCTGGAAAATCACGGGATGCTTAAAATCCCTTTGAAGTCGGTCGACGATATGCACACTGGAGCACATCAATATTTATGATTTTGTTTGTGTTCCTTTTGTAACAAAATAATCAGTGTTGTCAGTAACGCGTTACTTAGTAACCTGATTACTTCCTTTCAGTAACGAGTAATGAAACACGTTTATTTTTCCAAACCAGTAATCTGATTAGTTAGTGTCTGTGTGTTGCCTCATAATGTATGGAGAGTTAAGAATATTGTAGTCATGTACGATTCATACGAAGAGCGTTTTGAATAGAAAATGGTAAAAAAAAGTTCCGGCTACGTGTCCGTTTCCATGGTAACCGCTCACAATTAAGTGTTTTGGGACATAGCAAGGCGTGTGCCAGTGCGGGTGCACATGCCACCTGTTGAGATGTGCGAGGGAATATTAATCTGTGTGTGTCCATGAATAAACGTGAGTATTTTTCCTTCATTCTGGAGGGTTCCAGCGATAGGTTTGAGTCGCTGAATGCGCGGCTGTTTCGTAGCTTTGCCGTTGCAATGACGGGTAGTCATCGTTTCAAATCGGCAAGCATTTTATTCATCATATTCGTGTTGCACATTTATGCCGTTAGGTGGCGTGATCGTGTAGCATCTTTGGGAAGTGTTGTAAGTCCGATTGAGTGTAAATTGCTTCGTTGCCGCCACATTTTGTGGCCAAATTGACCGCGTGTGTGTACAGCGTACTTCCGGGTTGTGCGCGCGCATCCGTGCCCGCCCCCACCTTTGTGTTTATTGCACTGTGCAATTCATTTGTGTGTTGTTGTATATTGTGCAGTCAATTTGCATTGTCTTACATTGGCACTGATTTGCTGTTAACACTAAACCGAAATTCAGAATTCTTGACTTTAGGCTTAATCTTTGCGTTAGCGAGGTTTAATTAGTCGGTGGAGTTGATTTCAACAAATTTCATGTTATTTATTATTGTCAGGGCACCGGAGTGGCTAAGCTAGCACAAGTCAATGGTGGTTGAAATCAACTTCATCAACTAATTAAATAACTCGAAGGTTAAGCCTTATGTGAAAAATTCCCCTTTAAATTCAAATATCGGAAAAGTCAATTACATGCAATGACATTTTTCTGTTGTCATTCTTATGTTGAGGCGGCAAAGGAAGAAAAATTGGTAAAAAGTGCGACCCTCGTGAGGAAAAACGGCATGGAAAATGAATGAATGAATGAATGAATGATCGATAAATTACTTTTAAAGTAACTTAGTTACATTGATAAAAAAGTAATCAGTAAAGTAACTAGATTACGGTTTTGAGGCGTAATCAGTAATAAAATTACTTTTTCAAGTAATCTGTGACAACACTCAAAATAATCTATTTTTTGAGGGCTCAAACTCCGCGGGAAACTTGAGGATACATAGATTTCAATGGTAGGAGGAAACCCAAGCCGGAAAACAGTGAGTAGAAACATAGTAAGTGAATGCAAAATGAATGAATGATCATTCTAACAAAGTACATACCAGAGCAGAGTTCTCCTTTGTAACGAAGGCAATTGAAGTCATCGCACTCGCACAGCTTTCCCCACACTTTCCCAAAGTCGCTGCTGTGGCACACACACTGGCCGCACACGCAATCTCCCCGCCCGCTGCACACGCCAGACGCGCCGGCCTCCGTGCAGCGGTCCTGCTCAGCCGGGCTGTAGTCACCCTCGGCGCACTCGCAGTGCGGGCCCAGGCGCCCCGGGTGACACGAGCAAATGCCGCATTGGAAGGTGCCATTTCCGTGGTGACATTTGGGGCTGTTGGGCTGAGCTTTGTTCTGGCATTTGCAGTCGCACTCGATGGTGACGGTGATGGAAAGAGAGTCCTTGAAGCCCACTGGTTTGATGATGAAGGTCTTCTTTTTCTTTTGTTTGGGGCAGGCTCTGGCTCGGGCCTCTACGCTGAAAGACACCTGACAAGCATCGGCATAAAAATCAGGCTTTTTCCTTCAGTTAACTTTATGGCTCCCATTGACAGCGTTTGACGTTTAATCTATGTTGACTGCCGCGACAAAATAGATTGGACGTCATGTGCCGTCGATGGCATTGAAACATCAGCCAGCCCTCCCCTTATTATAGAAACGTAAGACAACAGAATGCTTCCACATGCAGTTTTGTAATCATTCATTCAGCATTACATCGAAATCTGGTACAGGTCCAAAAGCGGGCAGTGACGGCGTGTGGAGGGGTGACCATATAAGGAGAAAATGAGGCCCAGAGAAAGATATGTGTGGAGGCCAAAAAATGTCACCTGGGGTGTTGAGAAGAGGAAGGAGCCAAATTTAAAAAGAAAGAAAATAGGAAGAAGCAAAGGACAGATTACACATTAATTCCAGGAAGGTTGAAATTGTAAAAACGGAACTATCTAACATTTGAAGTTCTATTAGTGTTCTAAACTTCAAAAGACAGCAAACTCAATCCCAACTGCATTATCAGGATATAGACATGTTTATATAGTGCAGGGGTCAGCAACCTTTTTGGTGTGGCGTGCCACTTTAAAATTTTCTTGTCAATCAGTGTGCCACACCAAGATTAATGACGCACATCCGAATTTTTATATTCAACAGAGCTGTAATTTTACTCCAAAGAAAACAACATGAACATACGTTGAAATCTTACAACTACCGTTCTTCTTTATCAAATAACTAAAAAATACAAGTATATTGTAGAAAATATCAAAACTTGAGCATCATCTTATGTAAATATATCACACACACACAACCCAGCAAGAAAAGGGGAAAGGGAAAGGGGTTTTCCATGAATTTCATGTTTTGTCTTGTAGTGGCGTTTGACATTTGTTGTGCGACACACACACAACGCTCTCGAGGCATAATGCACAGAGCAAGCGGAAGTAACCAGCCAACCAGTTGTTACCGGCACCCCCAAGGGGCCGCTGTCCCCTACAGTATGACCAGCTTACTAGTTAAGCGTAAGAAAAAGAGAGGCAGGGAGCAAGGTGTTGAGAGAGAGTTGTGCGAAGAACGCCATGAAAAGTGGCTGTGTCCCATGCTGGTTTTAGCTTTGTTAATAAAAGTCTCCAGCAAAATACCATCCAACGTGTCACTGTGTTTTTATACACATCACCACCTCTCTGAAGTAAGTACCGGGCGAATCGACGACAACAAGCCACGTTAATCGCCTGTCCACTACACACTACGGTGCAGAGTTGCAATTACCAAAAAAGTGCAATTGGTAACACAGTGTACTTCCGCCAGCTCTCTGATTGGTCGGCTTCGTGACATGTTAGTAGCATGGGCTGAATTAAACGCGCAGAGAAAAAAATCCGACAAGCGCAAGAGTCGAGAAATTGGGGAAGAGCTGGAGGTGTGTTCAAAATCCATTATTGCCCGCATATAACGCCACAGGCAGAGTGGGTGAGAGGGACGGTCCCGTAAAGCCCCTAAATAACAGGGCGCGCAACTGAAAATGCCTTAATTTCCGGTAAAAAGGCGCATTGTAAATGGGCTCGCTTCCGCTATCTAAACAGCTAAACATGAAAAGGTTCACACTCCGGATGTTTTCAGTAATCCTTTATGTGTCTCTTTTCTTTTTTTGTGAAACTAAAACAATGAAAAAATACATGCAATCAGCAACAATGCTGCAAATAACAAAAATGCCATCCATATATGCAAACACAATTAGCCTGTATTCAGTAGTTCTTAATTAGAAATATCAAACACATTTTCCTCAAACATGCAACCTAAAGACAATATAAAGAGTGTAATTCTCAAATTGACAACAAAATACTCAGACGTTGCTCTAAAGAACACAAATGCCACTGAAGTGTTGAGAGTGGAGCTGCCATGTAACACACTGAATCACATTTGAAGAACTTCCTATTTGCATTTTTCTTCTACTGTTTTAGAACCAATAAATAAAACGGCCACAAGATGGGGCGCTTCAGCAACTGATAAAGATACAACCGACAATAAACATAACACGCTTTTTTTTTTTTTTTTGGCCATGCCCTCGCGTGTCACTGGTTAACCCTTCGCGTGCCAGTGCTGACACGCGTGTCATAGGTTGCCGACCCCTGATATAGTGGAATATAAGAATGGAAAATTAATTTTGAAACAATTACGATAATGCAGACTGAAATTTTACAACATATCGGATCCACATCAGCTAGTAAACAAATGATAAATATTGAACAAGTAAAAAATGTCATTTTTAAGTTGAGTACATCAAAGCTATTTTTTCTCTATTGGTGTAATGCATCATGGGATACTGTACACAGTGATCCCTCGCTCCCGTTTCAAACTTCGCGCCCTCAGTCCATTGCAGATATTTTTTTTCAATTAAAAAAAAGAATAAATACAGATGAGCTGTCCCGATCCGATCACATAGTCTCATTCTCCCTCCTGCTGCTTTTTTTGGTCAGGCAGTGCACTGGAGTTGCTTGTTAAAGTTAACGATGATTGACAGTCATTAAGGTTTGATCTTGCCAAAGAAACTTGGAAGCCAAAACTTCAAGGCGCCGCATGTGTCAATCATCGTTTAGTTTGTTAAACACTTGCTGTGGCAACTCATAGTGTTTAAGTGAGCAGTGACAGCGGATTTGAGTGGACTCACTCAATGAAGCATTTATTAAAGACAAGCATTTTTCTACGTTATTCTTGTTTAAAAATAATTCGGTGGGACAGTAACATGTTTAAAACTAATCATGATTATTACATCTGAAGTGCTTAAAAACTGTTTATTAAAATATATAAATGCATATTTTTTAATTATTTTTTTTCCATTATACTTATCGTCTTATAAGTATTTCTTTCCAATGCTAAATCTGAATAAATACGTTGAACACACAAAAAAAAAATGTGTGGGGTGTGGGTGCTACTTCGCGGTTTTTCTCTTTTCGCGGCGGGTTCTGGTCCCCATTAACCCCGAAAAACGAGGGATCACTGTATTGCTTTTCTGGGGACTATTAAATCATATAGGGCAGTGGTTCTTTAAAATGGATTGGATATCTACTGTATTGCCGTTGATGGCAACCAATGAGTTAAATATGATAGACTAAGCTATAACTACTTGAGTTGTATTTGACTTTTCAATACAATAAAATGCATTTAATTCTCAAACTGTCATTAAAAAAACCTTTGGTACACGTCTTATATAACTTTTAAGTGCATACATATTACATACATAAGTGTAGTAATAATTCTCAAACTGTCCATCATCTTACAATGGCTTACTTCTTCTGTACTTTTTTTTTTTTTTTTTTTTAATAAAAACCCATTTACGATCAAAACTTTGACTTACAGCGCTGCTGTATTTTAATATTCAATATTTGGAGAGATAAGTATTTTAGGGGGTACTTGATGTAAAAAGTAGGGCTGTCAAAATGATCGTGTTAACGGGCGGTAATTAATTTTTTTAATTAATCACGTTCAAATATTTGACGTATTTAACGCACATGCCCCGCTCAAACAGATTAAAATGACAGCACAGCGTCATGTCCACTTGTTACTTGTGTTTTATGGTGTTTTTTCGCCCTCTGCTGGTGCTTGGGTGCGACTGATTTTATGGGTTTCAGCACCACATGAGCATTGTGTAAGTATTGACATAAAAAATGGCGAGCTACTAGTTTATTTTTTTGATTGAAAATTTTACACATTTTATTAAAATGAAAACATTAAGAGGGGTTTTAATATAAAATTTCTATAACTTGTACCAACATTTATCTTTTAAGAACTACAAGTCGTTCTATCCATGGATCACTTTAACAGAATGTTAATAACGTTAAAGCCATCTTGTTGATTTATTGTTATAATAAACAAATACAGTATGGACCGTATGTTGAATGTAGATATCCGTTTTGTGTCTTATCTTTCCATTCCAACATAATTTACAGAAAAATATGGCATATTTTATAGGTGGTTTGAATTGCGATGAATTACGATTAATGAATTTTTAAGCTGTAATTAACTCGATTAAAAATTTTAATCGTTTGACAGCCCTAGTAAAAAGTTTAAAAACCACTGATATAGGGGATAACCTATACTCAATATACATTCAAAAATGGTAAACCCACTCACTGGGGCACTATATATTGGCTATGGAATGATTCTGAACACAGCCAACATGTCTGTGGTCTGGAATACAGCTAGACTGCAAAGAACCCAGTATGTCAACAGATGTTAGATGGATACATTTGCTGGAGTTGCGTTTTAGTGTTGCCTTGGACTCACCGTGTCTCCTATCTTAAGTCCGGAGCAGGACTTCAGGCCTGGGATGACTTCTCCATTCAAACACGTGGCATTGAAGGAGAGGGACAGCTCCTCTGGGACGCCCAGAAGCTCCAGCTCAACTTTGGAGCGGATTTTCTGAAGCGATCATACAGTACGAAAGGGAGGTGTTATTTACACGGAATAGTCAAAAGAGCCACAACAAAATCTCCACAGACTCTGACACATGTGTTGTCATGATGGCATTCCATCAAAGAATTTGACCAAACTCTTCTATGAATCATACACGCTTAGTCCAGTTTAAGTCTACAAACCAATGCCATCCTCTAGCCACAAATGTGTTTCCTGTGCGAACAAGTAACACTTACAGCGTAAGCTTTTAAAATGAGCTGAATAACATTGCCAGAGTCGTTGGACAGCGTTCCCACCGTGGTGCCGGGAATGAGCTCGCTGTAGTTCTGAAAAAAATAACACGGGAGGACAAGCAGATTGGTAATACTAAGTAGTCAAGACAATAACTCTAGGTAAAAAAAAAAAAAGATATAAAGCAATAGTAAATAGCTTGACTGCAATTGACGGCAATAGACATTCAATTCATTAGAAGTGGGAAGGGCTGCCAATGTATGATCGCATTCTAAGTAGATTGGACGTCTACCTCCGTCAATGGCACTGTAACATGATCATTCACTGAATATAACTGTACCATATTATTTTACAGCATGCTATACTCTTTAATTCTTTTCACTTTTGTCTCTAACTCAAACTTGCTGAGTCAGAACACTTTGAACGGCTGATAAATTTGACAATTTCCATCTCTCCGGCGTGGCGTTCAAATATGTCTTTTCAAAGCCAGTGAGGTTTGGATGCGTTTAAGAACGCGCTGCATGTTCGGGATTAAGTAATAACAGACCGGTCAGAGCAGCGATTCTTCTCAGTTTGCATTCGTGTCAAGGACTACTGTTCTTGATTTGGTAGAATTTTCCTAAAAACATAAAATTATACTACTATATAATTGTTGTGTCACTAAAGTGTGTTGAAAAGAAATAGAAATTTTACACATATAAGCGAAGATAAAATGAAGTACATGTTTGATTGAGAATGATAATGCTGATAAATATTTCAGGGATGACATGTAAGCAATATGACTGGACGATTTGAGCCATCCGTGACTTTACCGCTTTTCCATCCATAAATTTGCCTATAATTGCTAAATATTTCACAACCACAAAATGTTTGGCGCGTTCACATAGCAGTCATAAAGTGCTGACCTGGTACAAAGAAACCACGGGGTTGGTGACAGCAAAAATAAGGTTAATGTTGTTCTCTGACATCTTCTCCGTGATGAGAGCAAGGGACGGGTAATCCTGGTGAAAGGTAGGACGGAAATATTGGGTTTATTCAGCACCGTTCATACACTTTTGCGAAAGTGTGAAAGACAAACACACACACCGCACGCTAACCATGGTGGTAGACATGCTGTACATATTGGCAGAGTTGAGGTGACACCGTCCGTCATTGGGCTGCACGATTCCAGCGAGGCGACCGTCTAAAGCCATGTGCGTCTTGGCGTCAGAGGTGAAAATCAGGAGGTGGGACGCACCGGGACGCCAGCCGATCTGTTCCTGGTAGACCATTAAATCATAGTGTATCAGTCAAAAAGCTACAATAAGACAATAAAAATGAGAGTTTTATGCCCACCTTACAAACAGCCGCCTGGAGAATAGCGTCAAAGCCTCCCTCGGGAGCGTCCCGGTTCCTGGATACCATCTGCTTCCTGACTTCCTCTGTGAAACGGCTTACTTTATCTGTCAGCGACAGAACGTGCTTGTAGCCAAACTGGGGCCGGCAGGTGGTGTTTATGCTGTCCGTCAAACAGAATTCCACTGAACCACCAAACGAAAATGTGACAAATAGTATATATAGTGAAGCCTATTCATGAATCAGTATTGACGAAGACACCTTTATAGTTACCATTTTAACTACCGTAATTTTCGGATTATAAGGTGCACTTGACTATAAGCCGCCACCTATCAAATTTGACACGAAAACGGCATTTGTTCATAGATAAGCCACACCGGACTATAAACCACAGCTGTCCTCACTGTATTATGGGATATTCACACCAAAATATATTAACTGGTAACACTTTATCTGACAGCGGCGTCATAAGACTGTCTTAAGACCGTCATAATTATGATATGACACTGTCATGAGTCGGGGTTTACTGATGTATCTGCCGGGCGATTTATTGGGCCGATATATGGACCGTTTTCCATCATCGGCATGTTAACAACAACAACAAAAAAAGCCAATAAAAATGGACTTTGATAAGACATCTGTGTGGTCAACTGTAGCCGCCACTGACTGGTGGTAGGACCCCGGAAAGACCCTGCAGCAGCTTGAAGGCAGACTGCTACAGGAAGCTTCAGGCTTAACAGTTTTGTAAATATTGTAAAAATATATATATATCTTGTATTAGAGAATATGCAATGTGTTGTTTTAGCCTTTTAAGGGGTTTATGGAGTGATAGTTACACTCTTAAATGTAACTTGTAATGTTAGCATTAGCTTTAGCATAGCGCACATCCTCTTAAACTCTCATTTAATTAAATCTCATCCTGACATCCTGGTAGGTTTAAGTATTTGAAAATAATGTACTGTTCTTGCACAGTGTGTATAATCATAACAACAAGTACTGCGGTGGTTGGTTTGGTAGCACTAGACCTTTAAGTCTCAGGTCATCATTGTAAATTTGAAGCTGTTGAACTTTTAAAAATCGCCTTTCATAACCTACGTGCTTTACAAAAAACAGTTTATCGGCTGACAAAATCGGCTTTATTCTGAGATATCGGCATTTAAAAATCCCATATCGGTCGACCTCATCATGAGGATTAATTAATGCTTATGACAGATGTCATTTAGTGTCAAACGGTAAATAATCTCACTTTTGAATGGATGTAAAAGTTCCAAGCTGGACCTTAATGGAGTTAGTAACAAAATTTGCATGATGACACTGAATAACATCTATCATAATAATAATAATAATAATTATGAAGGTCTTATGGCACTCGTATGACTCCACTGTCATATAAATTGTTATCTATTAACCCAAATTTATCAATATAGAAGCCGCAATAGACTATAAGCTGCAGTATTCAAAATGTGGGAAAAAAGTAGTGGCTTATAGTCCGGAAATTACAGTATTAATACAAATAGGCAATCATTTTAGATGGTGCGACAATTAGTTTTAATCAGTTTTTCTGTTATTTGCATTCCAGCTAGAACCCTTTTTAATGACAACTAGTAAGGAAATATGTGAAATTGTGTTATTTCCCATGCCACACTTGTTGATCTTTCACAACATAGTAATGGAATCCCTGTTCTCCATAATAATTCCACTCATACTGTAGAAACGGAAACACCATAACCACCACTAGTGCTTTGAGACTCTTCTTGAGCTTTCAAATTGCTGCTGAAGTTTCCTCAAGAAAATAGAACATGCCCTACATGATAAGTAAACATAAATATTAACTCCTTGTACCTGTAACAAGGGTTCTTGACAGCCTCCTTGGGAGAGATATACATGTAAGGGGAGATGGGTTTGTCCACAAAGGCTCCAAAACCCATGCGCAGGTTGCTGGTTGTGCGGTTCATTGCCTCAGCCAAGCCCTTGCCCAGTGTCCTTAAGCGATAGAGGTCATCGTTCATAGAGTATGAAAGGTCCATGAGGTAGTAGAGATCCACGGGGTAGTCCTCCACCTGGCGCACCTTTACAGTAAAGCGCTTGGCATCGTCTTGGAAAATGGTGCAAAAAAAAAAACCCCACCACAATGCACATTTATATTATCAACTGAACAAAACTTATGAACAAAACACCCCAGATTGCTCACCAGGCCTGAGAGTAATATGGAGTTTTTGGGGCTTGATCTGGGTCACATCCAGCGTAGCCCCTGCCGCCTTTTTACTAAGGGGCCGGTCTTCTATCACCTGCATTCGACTGTTTGGAGACTCAACGGCCGAAGGAGCGCACCCCGCATCCACCAGGTTGGCTTTCCTGTCACAGCGGGATGAGCTAGCCTTGCCATGATCAAATTCCTGGCAAGAGGTTCCATTATTTCAGTTCGTGTTTATCATAATTTTTCAACCACAATTAAATTAGTGAATGGAACTCGAAGTTACCAACCGCTTGGACGCACCACGCACAGCTGGGGTGCACGGCCAGACACTCCTTACATGTGCCTGCACCCCTGGAGGTGCACACATTTGAACCTGGATCGGCATAAAGATATGACAAACTCAATAATTCCATTATTTTTTCAAAAAGGGTATGTTGTATAGATATCCTAGATAGTTTTTAGTAGTGCCTTTAAGGGTTAACCCTTAAAGACCTGATACATGAAGCACTTGTCAGAGAGTCCCAAAATTTGACAAATAAGGTCTTAATGAAAACTTTTTTTTTTTCTAATTGGTAAAAAAAATAAAATAATAAAATATGTGTAATAATCGCTGTAATATCTATAACCCTTGCTAAATCCTGTTTCTCTCTCTCTCTCTCTCTCTCTCTCTCTCTCTCTCTCTAAAGAGAGAACTTTCAAAATTCTGAATTATAGTCTAAAAAATATGAAATTCTAAGTGTATCAAATTTCATACATTTGGCTATAGAGGGATACTGTAATTTTCGGACTATAAGGCGCACCTGACTATAAGCCGCCACCCACCAAATTTGAGACGAAAACAGCATTTGTTCATAGATGAGCCTCACCGGACTATAAACCACAGCTCACTATAAACCACAGGTAACACTTTATTTGACAGAGGCATCATAAAACTGTCATAAGAACAAGTGAACCACCTTGAAGCTTTGAACCAATTGGAGGCAAAGATTCATTGCTACAAAAAGCTTAATTTGGCCATCACTGCTCCCTTGGGGGAGACAGTGAACCTCTGCTCCCACCTGCTGTCAACACTGTTGTCGTCCAACATGCCTCCTAGCATGCATTGCAGCAGATGTAAATAACAATCAAAATTCATGTTCTGTGATAATTATTTCTTCAGTTACTCTTTCAGTTGTTACATTAATTGCTAGCTGTGGTATTTTCTAACACTTTTTTTTGACAGTGGCACCATAAAACTGTCATAAGACCATCATAATTATGACATGACATTGCTATGAGCATTAAAGAATGCTTATGACAGATGTCATTTTGTGTCATCCGGCAAATTATCTAACTTTTGAATGGATGTAAAAGATCCGAGCTGGGCAGAAATGGAGTGTTGGTGACATAATTTGCTGGATGATACTTATAGACATCTGTCATAAGCATTCATTATTGCCCATAATAGTGTCATCTTATGGCAGTCTTATGATGCTGCTGTCAAATAAAGTTTTACCTATGAACCCAAATAAATCAACAGATAAGCTGCACTGGACTATAAACCGCAGGATTCAAAATGAGGGGAAAAAGTAGCGGCTACTAGTCCGAAAATTACGGTAAATTATCTTCGTCATCGCTAAGCAGGCACATAATTTCTTTGCAGTGGGCTTTTAGAATGTTTTTGTAATAAATTATAGATTAGCAAATTAGCATCCACTAGAAAAAAAAACTTCCTAATTTGTGTTTTGATTGTAATTAAGAAAAAAAAAAATCATATTAGGAAGATAATATCCACTCCTTATCTTATTACCCACATTCATAATAAACCAGCAGACATCACATTAGTGTTGTCATCACAATATTTGCAAAAAATATACACTAACTACTGTACTAGTAAATAATTTAAAATAGCACAAAAGGAAGCTACTGCCAATTCTTTATATTTTAACATAGGAAATCACCAACAAAACTATTAGATTATGTTGTCAAGATGATGGTGACAGGTAAATATGAATCAATCTTATAGCAGAGTTGCAAATTTAAACTCTTTACATCGTTCTTCTGTATCACCCTTCCTAAGAAATCCATCATATGCTGGTTTCTGTACTAGCAAGACCAATACTAAAAGAAGCTTGCTGGATTTGTTAGAATAGAATAGAATAGAATAGAATAGAATAGAATAGAATAGAATAGAATAGGTACTAGTTTCTCTGGTACAGGAGCCAGCATATACACTACTGGATTTCTTAGCAAAGATGTCAAGTCAAAACCAATCAGGAATTATCAAAACAAAACTGGACCCTACCATATGCTTCTGTTATTCTCAAAAGAATCCAAAGGCACATCCAAAGCGCGTCCATCCTGCTGACTGCATGCGTGCACTCCTAGAAGACTCAGCCGAGTGCAAAGATTAACAAAAAAAAAAAACATCAACTTGTCCTCCACTCAAGTTTTTTTTTTTTTAGTCCAAATGTCTCGAAGCCGCCCCCAACTCACTATGAATCAACATAGGGGTGGGCATGAAATTTCCCTTGTAGGTCTCTGTGAAGTTTGCTCAAAAGCACACTGCCCCTTAGTGGATATTAAGCGTAAGCGCAATCAGTTACGTCGTCGGCAATTTACTTTAAATTGTCCGGGGCATATTTGCTTCTTTTCAGTTGTTGTAGTATTATTTTTCAACCACTAGATGTCAGAAGTGGAGTACTTTATTAGAATTAAGAGTAGTTGCTGTTTTAACGCAACTGGATTGAGCCAGTAATATAAATCACTTTCACATATAACTCTTTTAGTGCCATTGACGATGATAGACGTCCAATAGCGTACCTCACGCAACACGTCACCTTTGCTCATTAATATTCATGACGTTGAAAACTGTTGCTAGGGGGGTCAAACTCGCGTTTGTCCCTCATGCCAGAGTCATGTAAATAGTGTACGAATGAGATGTTTACTGAGCTAAACCTACCAAATCTGCCATATTCACTAGTAAAGATGTGGAAGAACATACAAATGTTCAGTTAAAGAGATGGCTTGCGTGTCGAGGGCTGAAAAAGAGCTGACCTGATCCAGAGGTAGCTTTTTTAATCAACACATTTTTCTTGTGTGCATTGCCTTAAGACATTGATGATGGCATTCTCCTGTTTCAACAAGTGATCCTTTACCACCATATGCCCTGTCTCTCTTATATATTATATCCTCTGGTTGTCTTAGGTCTCTGACCGTTCTATTTTTTGTGTAGCGATCGCAAATGCTACTCAGTGACAGCAAACGAACACTTTTAATTTTTCATTAACAACAAATCTTAATTCTATTAATTTATTTATATTTCCCCCTTACTAAGGTTGTTTCTTTACAACAGAAAAGGTAAAGCTTTTAAATCTAGCGCCTACTTGTCAGCATGAACAGGCTTACTACAAAAAGATCAAGGCCAAACATGGCGAATTTATTTAAATATCCGTATTTTAGAAAAATAGGCCTAAATGACTGTTGTGATATATAAATAAAATTAAATTTTTTTCAGGTCATTCATTGTCAGACAGAAGCAGCACGGCAAAACGCCAGGCTAAAAAATAAGTAAAGATATCAAAATGGCTTACCTCTTTGGGGAAGGATTGTCGATTTGTAGGACCATGGCCCCCAACAAAATGTTTATTGCATATGAAGATGAATGCTGGCGTTAAACTGTTCTTTTGGACGTCCGAGTTTTTGGCTTTGGGAAACATCCTTCATATATAGACGGTCATAATGTCTGGATTCATTTCTACAAGCTCCATCGCAGCAGTGTTTACTCTGCATGTTCATTTTTGATAGATTACCGGCAAAAAACAAGCAGTACTAGCATTGGTTGTGTGCTTCTATGTTGACTCCCTTTCGGTTAACGATGGTGACGTCACGCAGCCTTGCGGTCTAAAAATAGCATTCATGCGGTACGCTATTGTGGCTATTCTCATCCTACCATGAATTTAAATTAGTTTTTGTAGACATCCAATCCATTTGAACTGGGAAGAGTGGCCAGCCTTCCTAGTTCTTATGGATTGGACATCAATTGCAGTCAATAGAATAGATAGGATAGAACGCCTTTATTGTCATTGTACAGAGTACAACAAGATTTACACCATTGCCATAACATGCACCACATAGAACAAAAGTACAATAAGGCAAATTAAAAATAAGATTGCGAATGAAGTGAATAAGCTGCAAGTTGTGATGTAGTGGTAATATAACAGTACGTAAGTGACAGTTTACAGTACTCAGACTAGGCAGCAGATAGCTGACTTGATATAGTGCCGATGACAGTTTGCGTATAGATATTGATGTAACAGTGCAAAAATGCTTTCATGTAACTGTACAAATGTTACATATTCAGTACCCAGGTGGAGACAGACGTCTGAGATTAATTTGTGAGATGCATGTGCCAAAGTTGTGGCATTAGCAGTGCAATGACAATGGTAGCCAATTGTTAAATGGCAAATGTATGCACATTTATTGTATATATGTTACAGGCAGGTTTGGAGCAATGCTAATTTCATTTCATATTGCAAATTAAGCACTTGGAAAAGGAGCACTTGTTTATTGAATTATGGTATTTCAAAATGTTTGCTGACTATTTTGTTCAAACGCATTATAAAAATTGCTTCCTCTAACTGACCTAAGGTCAGCACTCAAGGATAGATTCATTTATCTGTACATGTCTGTTTTGACTTGAAGTAAAATATTTGAGTAGGATATCATTGGTGAGGATTTATCTGATGTCCTGGTATGTTTCAGGGTTACTTTTGTAACTGTGAACTGTATGAAAGCTATTGCTGAGCAATAGTGTGGGCTTATGTTTAGGGGCACCGTGGGTAAACAATGAAGTAATTCAGCTAGGTTTAGTTAACTTGCAATGATGGATGTTTTCATCAACTATGACTTTTTTCCCCCCATCTCTTACAACTTTGGTGTCATTAAACTACAAATCTTTCTCTGAAAAATGACTTGATTCTTATCAATTTTTTCCTGGTTTAAGTGCCAGTTCATTTATGGAAAAATTAGACTTCTCATAATAGCGGAACATTTCTTGTTTCGTAACTATTCTCATTTCAAAATCCAACTTCTTTCCACTTTGTTTCTGTTTTGGCACTGAAAAGCTCCTTTTCCCTGCTGTATTTATGTCTGTTGACCTTGCTATTGCTCAACTGTCCTTGTGTAAAACCAATGCCTGGCTGCACTTTTCCTCCCATCTCATTTTTTAAAACTTCCACAAACAGTTCCCGGTGAGGAAAGATTTCCCCTTATTCCCTCCTCCTCCTCTTCAAGCAGGTTTGATGGACAGCCTTGCTTGAACACTGTGTCCACTGTGTGTATGTTTGGAGGCTGAGGGGGTGCAGTCTTGGCATGATTGTGCGTCTTTCAGGAGTTTAATTGCAGCATTCACTCTGGTTATAACACGTGCGGGGCTGTTTTCCGAGTACGTTTGCAACCAACTTGACAAAAAAGATTGCTTAAGACCTGATTCCTCTTCGGGGCAACACTCACGTACGCACAACGCACAGAAAGAAGCTGTGTATTGACTTAAGAGTTAATGAATGGATGACTAGAGGCTGTGGAGGGAGCAGCGCCTTGGAAACAGGCCTCCTTTCCCAGGAAGGGAGCACAGGGGACAAAAGAGAGGGGGACACAAAATGAAAATTGCGTGTTTGCCGAGACCCCAACAAGTGTGGAGGGGTAAGCGGAGGTGGGTCTTGAAGAATTTCATGTAGTGTTACGGCCAGTAACATGTACTTGACAAGGAGCCACGGGGAAAACGGGAGAAGCAGCTGTTAGAGGAGGAGAGTGAGACAAAGAAGGAGCAAGTGGGGGCTGTCCTTACTTGCTCTCCTTGGCGTGGGAGGGGGCACAGCAACGGATTAAAGAGAAGCCCCAGTCATTTCATGTTGGCTGTGTGCATGTGTGAGAGGCAAAAAAAAAGAGCAGTCTTGCTTCGCCTTCCACTCCAGCCATCATGCACTGTAGGGGGAGGGCTTTTCTTCTTCCCTGGATCCCTGCGCTCCTGGCGGGGTTCCTGGCGACCGGCTCGGAGTTCAGGCATCACCGTTACGAGGACATGGTGAGAGCTTTGTTCGCCGTGCACAACCAGTGCCCCTATATCACGCGCATCTACAGCGTGGGCCGCAGCGTGGAGGCGCGCCACCTCTACGTGCTGGAGTTCAGCGATAACCCGGGCATCCACGAGGCGCGTGAGTAACACCTCGCTCCGCTCCTTCCATTCAACGGTGGGCATGCTGCTTTAAGACAGTGTTGACCACAACCAAAATGGGTCACCTGGTATGGTTCATTGGGTTGACACATCTCAAGGTAAAATGCTATGCATTTCATTGATTACTTTTACTGAATTCATTGATTATTTTTACAAATTATGACTAATTCTCTCATGAAATTAGGACTTATTATTACTTTGGGGTAACCTAGACATTTTTTTACTACAACACAGTTTTCCATGCAGTGGATTTGATAAGTCTACACATCCCCTGTTCACCTAGAACACTTTTTGTGCCCAAATTACAAAAAAAATGTTGCACACAAAGCACTTCTTATTAACAAGAAAAACATCACATTTTCATGTTCGTGGCAGCTTAATAAAAGGTAGTAGGAACTATGGCAGTTCAAAAACAGAACCTGATGTTACCACAGAACCCAGACTTAGTAGAAATAAAAAAAGTAAGTATAAGCCTACTAGCAGAGCTTAACTTTATTTTTAGAAGCATTTTAGTTGCAGAAGTATGTGTACGCCCATTTCACTTGATTTTGAGTGTGTTTGATCACTTAAAAAAAAAAACACATTTTGGGAATAAAGAAAGTGTACACTATTTTTTTACTCTTCTTTCAAAACATTAAAAATATTTGACTACCTTTCTCTCTATTTTTTTAACATCATACTTAATTTTGTAACATGTGGACGTACTCTGTTATATTACAACTTTTCCCCAGTAAAATTACTTGACATTATGATTGAAGTCCTCAAAGAAACTAAAAGGATTGTCAAGAATGTTTTAAATAAAAATGACAAGTTTTCACATTTTTACATGATGTACTGTATATTTTTAAAATAAAAATGTGGTAAGGTCTTTTATTCAAACAGACATATGTTGCTACTGCAACAGCTGAAAAATCTAAAGGCATTTTCATTGGTGGCAAGTGTGACTCCAAATTAACATGAGTTTGACTGCGAGTTATTTCTGAAGAAATTGTAAAGGTCATTGGTCACTTTAGTTGCGGTTTTTCAATGATTTATCACGGTCTCATTTTTTAAAATGATAGAAACATGAAACTTGAACAGGAGTATGTAGATTTTACATCCACTGTATGTCAAAATTACGCTAAAACGTGATGTGTTTTAGAATAATTGACAGAAAAACACATGGTTGTGTTGGGTTGCATGCCACTGTTTTCTATTTTTGCACAAGACAGAGCAGTGTGTTGGTTTTTCTTGGAAAAAAAGATACAACTAAACAAAAAAAGAGACAAAGAATGTTGAATTTGGCATCCAGCAAGTTGTTTACTTGCCCAATGTGTCACTCTTGAAACCGAATCGGCACGTTTTTTTGGGGGGAAAAAAAACGAAAGTGAAAAACATCTGTGACTCATTTCAAGTCACTTTTGAGGGGGTTGGTTGCGTTATTTAAGGTACAAGCTCTTACTTGTAACCACAAAAATGAAACCGCTGCATATTTATTTCACGCAGTACCAACACGCAACCGCCACAGTTTGCATTGGCTGGCCTATCCACAAGTTTTTCAGAGGCTTATCTTCCATTTCTACTGCATTGCTTTCCTTCAGTAGAATAGAAGGATGTGCGCTTGTTCTGCTGCAAGGTGCCCACAGGGGGGAAAAACAGGAACTGTGCACTTTGCGCAAGGGAGTGACCTGTGTAGGCTTGTTTGGCTGAGTTTACTTGTACCCTTTGAACTAACAGGAGTGAACGTAGGTCCTGCTAACGGTGCTGTTCCACATCAATGTCATTTTTACTGAAAATATCCATTTTACCTTGTGCATTTTCTTCTCAGTGGAACCTGAGTTCAAGTATGTGGGTAACATGCACGGTAACGAGGTGCTGGGCCGTGAGCTGCTCATCAAGTTATCACAGTTTCTGTGCGAGGAATTCCAGGCCGGAAACCAACGGATAATGAGGCTGATCTATGACACACGCATCCATATCATGCCCTCAATGAACCCTGATGGGTATGAGGTTGCTGCCAGACAGGTAAGCAACTGTTCCGACGTTTGGAGAGATACAGCTAAGTAATGAGAAGAAGGATTAAGCAGTACTTTTTATCAGAAAAATATGAGGAAAATGTTAGAAGAATAAAGTTAGAATATTCGGAAAAATAGTCACAAATAGAAACAAATAATGGAATAAATTTGAGATTTTATTAACATATTCCAAATATAATTTTTTAAAAAGTTATGTTATCTAAGTTATGTTACGAGGAAAGAATGCAATGTCAAAAAAAAAAAAAAAAAGAGAAAGAACAACCATAAAGTGATGGGGGTGATAGTTATGCTATGAGGAATATTACAGTGGTATGACAAAGTATCTGAATCTTTATGAGTTTCTCACATTTCTGCATAAAATCACCATCAAATGTGGTCTGATCTTTGTTAAAATCACACAAATGAAAAAAGTGACGACTGTAGGGGTGTGACAAAATATCAAAATGCTGCTATATCGTGATACTTTGTATCCCAAAAGGTTATCGATATGCTCCTGTCAAGAATTGAGATATCATTTTAAAAAGGTGTCAACATTTAAAAAAAAAAAAAAAAAAAAAAAGGAACCGTCAAGTTGCTACCAAAATCCCTCACCATATTAGTGTCTCTGTTAACTCTAAGGCTGCCGTTGACGGTGCTCGACGCCCAATCCATTTAGACTGGGAAACGTTCGTTCATTCAAAACCAGAGCATTCACAGTCATTCGATCCGATTTTTGGGGCATTTACAGGTCACTTGCTGTTCATTTTAGGGCACTTACAGGTCATTTCCTGTTGAGTTTGAGTGACTGCCTATTCATTTGGGCGATTCCCAGGTACTCCCTGTTCTGTAACTTAAAATGAACAGGTCACTTCCTGTTCTGTAACTCAAAATAAACTGGAAGTGTCCTATAAAATACCCCAAAATCAACAGGAAATGACTGAAAATCAACTGGTAAATGACCTTAAATGGCCAAAAATGACCTCATTGCCTGGCATTAGCTGCCACTGACAGCCATAGACGTTCAGTCCATTTGAAGTGGGAGGGATGGCAGCGAATGAACGAATGTTCATTCGCTGCCACCCTCCCAGTTCAAATGGATTGGATGTCTACTAGTGATAAACTCAAAATTCCAATTCACAGCAGAAGCTTGTTTTTCTGTTTATTAATTGTTTGTCGAATATCTTAGAATGATTTCCTGACCAAATTATTGTATCGCCATATCGTCAGATCATCGTTATCTTGAGCTTTGTATCACGTATCTTATCGTGAGGTACCAAGAGGTTCCCACTCCTAGTCTGCTGTAACTAAAACCACTCAAACATCTATACGTTTTCATATTTTAATGAGGATAGTATGCAAACAATGACAGAAGATGGAAAAATACGTAAGTGAACCATCACATTTAATGTTTTGTGCCCCAGCAATAACTTCAACCACACGCTTCCTGTAACTGCAGATCAGTCTGGCACATCAATCAGGACTAATCTTGGCCCATTCTTCTCTACAAAACTGTTTTAGTTCAGTCAGATTCCCGGGATTTCTGGCATGAATCGCTGTCTTAAGGTCATGCTACAGCATCTCAATGAGGTTCAAGTCTGGACTTTGGCTCAACAACTGCAGAACGTGTATTTTGTTCTTCTGAAACCAGTCTGAAGTTGATTTACTTCTGTGTTTTGGATCTTTGTCTTGTTGCAGCATCCACCCTCTTTTTAGCTTCAACTGTCTGACAGACTCCTCAGATTTTCCTGCAAAACATCCTGAGAAACTTTTGAATTCATTCTTCCATTAATGATTGCAAGTTGTCCAAGCCCTGAGGCAGTAAAACAGCCCCATTGTGTGTTACTCCCTAACAATTCAACTTTGGTTTAATGAGTCCACAAAATATTTTGCCAAAACTTCTGTGGACTGTCTGAGTTTTTGTGAACATTAAATGAACAACAATGTTTTTTAAGACAGCAGTGGCTTCCTCCGTGGAGTCCTCCCATGAATACCATTCTTGGCCATAGTTTTACATATACCAGTATTTGATGTGTGCGCAGATATTGGACTGTGCCAGTGATTTTTGTAAGTCTTTAGCAGACACTCTGGGGTTCTTTTTTACCTCTCTTAGTATTCTGCGCTGAACTCTTGGCGTCATCTTTGTTGGACGGCCACTCCTTGGAAGAGAAGCAACAGTGCCAAACTCTCTCCATTTGTAGACTTCTCTGACTGTCGATTGAAGATCCAGACTTCTAGAAATGGTTTTGTATCCTTTCCCGGCTTTGTACAAATCAACAATCCTTGATCACAGGTCTTCAGACAGCTCTTTTGAACGAGCCATGATGCACATCAGATAATGCTTCTCATCAAGACAATTCTTACCAGGTGTGTGTTTTATAGTGGGCAGGGCAGCTTTATATTACTCATAAGAGATTGGGCACCCACCTGACTTAAAATGTTTAGTAAAATATTGGTTTCAATTGCTCTTCCTTAGGCATAGGGTTCACTTACCTATTTCCTCTTCTGTCATTGTTTGCATGCTATCCTCATTAAAGTATGAAAACATATCAATGTTTGGGTGGTTTTAGTTAAAGCAGACGCTGTATTTTCATCTGTGTAATTTTGACAAAGATCAGATCACATTTGATGGTGATTTTATGCAGAAATGTGAGAAATTCCAAAAGGTTCAGGTACTTTTTCATACCTCTATAAGTGAGAATATTACTGGATAAAATACTGTTTTTCATTTTGATGTTACAGGAAAATTTACATACATTTATGAGAGATGAAAAATTTTAATTGTGTGAGGAAAAAACGTTAAAATATAAGTGAAAACGTCACGTTAGAAAAATTGAATTATTTGGAGAATAAAGTTGAGAAACTAAAATTAAACAGTAATGGAATTAGGTTCTGATGTTGCAGAAAAACTGAGTGAATAAATTATATTAAATCTATTCCAGAATATAGAATATAAATTGTATATAGAAAGGCATAACATTACCATAGAAAAATAAATCACTGTTAAGTGACTCATGAAGTAGCACTGAAAATCATAAAGATACTGCCCCAGAAATAAAGTTGTGTTGCATTTATTTTGGCACAAAGTCAAAGTTAATAACATCTACTCACTTCAAATGAACTTTTTATTGGTCTGAACAGGGACCGGAGTTAAACGGCTACCTGGTTGGTCGAGGCAATGCTCGGGAAATTGACCTGAACCGCAACTTTCCGGACCTGAATGCGCTCATGTATTACTATGAAAAAACTAACGGACGGAACCACCATCTTCCGCTGCCCGACAACTGGGAACAACAGGTCAAACACACACACAGGAAGGGCAACTCAAGTACTGGGTGGGCTGTTTGAATTATCAAAGGTTTACACACCTTTGCTCAAGTGTTCAACACGGGAAGAAAACTGAGATATTAAGATTAAGAAGTGTGCACACCCTTTTCTAACTAGAGTTGTGGCTGTGTAGAAATAAATTGTCTCGGATTAACCCCAAATACACATCAGGCTTTTCCTGACTTTTTACTTCAGCTATGACTGACCTGTCTGTTTTAAACAAATGTGACCTTTGAGCACAAAAATTTGACCACCCATGTGAGTTGCTCTATTATAAACTGAACCTTAGTGGGGGTCACGCGACTCGCCGTTGTTTTCGCAAAAACGAAACACTAGTCAGGTACAGCTGCCCTTCACCGTCGCAACGAATTTAGCTTCCAAGCTAAACAAAGGTCCACTCATAATAAATAGCTGGCAGACTGCTACCGCCTGGTTCAAGGCAGCCGTAGTCCTGAGCTTTGTCAAAGCGGAGACTGGTGTTTATTGCTGCGCATACCTCACACCAGTGGAGCTATTACTACCAGTTTGATGGATGGGTTGGCAGTGTGTAAGTATGAAAATAAATGGTTGAACATGTGGATCTTTAATTAGATGAAAAAAAATCTAAATTGTTTAACTATTTGTAGAGCACTCATGTAAATATTTTGAATCCCACAAAAATAAAAACAACTATCTTTCACCCTGGCACTGGTGGTTGCGCATACCCTTATCCCATCCCTGAAGGCCGGTTGATGGGAGCGCGGATGGCCCGGGGGATAACCCTGGATCCCGTGGGGATGACGGCGGCCCCTTTGCTGGGCTGCGGGAAGAGGGATGGGCTCCCCCGATTGGCCGGGGAAGATGCCATGGCCCTGAGGCGGCACCTCCGCAGCATTTCCACTCATCTGCAGGACTATCACATGTCTAAAGGGATTCACGCATGGCTAGGTGCAATCAGACACACTCAAGTAGAAAACCTCCGTGTCAAGATTAGCGATGAGGCAGCATAGAATAGGATGCCAACATATTTGCACTGTTACGTCCCACAGACGGCTCGCTAAGGGTGTAACATAAAATGAGCCACATAAGATACGAGTGGACACAATTTATTTACACAAATCAAACTCGCAATGAATACAAGATACAAAATGTGGAGAAGCGCGGCTTCAGGGTAAGCCCAGGCCAAAATAACAAACAAAAGGAAACTACACATAATTCCCACCCGCTAACTAAACTCTTGTAAAAAGGAAATAACAAAAAGACAGCCACTACCCTAGCTTCTTACACTAAACAAAACAGGAGAAAAAAGGTTGAACAGAAATGGCAGCTTACCCCTACTGCTTCAGTGCTCTTATTTACAGTGGTGAACAAAAACAGTCCAATAATGGCAAAACACAAAAGACCTCACCGAAAAAGCGGGAGTGTATCAAACTAGCGATCAAAGCACATGAGAGTGAATGGCGAACAAAGAGCTGGCGAGGAGCTCCGCGGCACGAATGCTGTCAAATGCGACCTCAGCTGTCAGTTGACAGCCTCTGATTTTTTAAGCTTGGCACCCTTTTTCGTGGCCAATTAGCGGCGGCGACGTCATCTGTCCAACCGGTGTCGATCAGGTTACGTCACGTTGGGAGGGGAGGCGACGATCAGCTGACTGAAAGAGTCTCAAAAAAACAATAACAGGGCCGTCAAGGCACTCACAAGGGATTCACACAAATAATGGGTTCTAGACCACATGGCTAATTTGTGTTCACTCCACCCCTCTTAATCACTATTTTTCTGACTCCCCTCCCATCCCCTCCTCTCTCTCCTTGCTCATCAGGCCCCCCACATAGTGTAGGCGTTAAATATATTTATTTTTGTTGTTTGTGCGTCTTCTGTCTCTCTCTCTCCTTCTTTTCATCTGTTCCCTCATAACCCTTTCCTGTTCGCTGCTTTCTCCTAATAAACGAAGTACGTTGAATGATCACAATGGGAGTATGCCATACTCCCATGTGATACATTAAAACTATTCAGATCAATCAGACACTCAGATTTCCATTCTCAGTGTCAAGCAGCTGAACAGAACAGTGTTATTGGGGCAATAACTAGTTTATTCCTCATGAAAATGGACAGGTGCTGACCCAAAAATCATGCTCCAAAATCAATGCCCCCAAAACAAATAGGAATTCCCCCAGAAGTAATAATTGACATTTGATTTCGAGTGCCTTTCATAACACTCAAGGACACTGTACAAGACAGATTAAAAATGAATAAAGACAAATTAAAAGCAGAATAAAAGTAATCGAAAATTAAGAGGTTAAGCCGGAACAGAGGAAGGATCAAGGTGGGTAAGAAAGCATGAACTGTTGTGTTTTGAGTCGGGATTTGAAAAGTGGGAGCGTAGATATGTTGTGAAGCTCAAGGGGTTGGGAGTTCCAGAGCTGGGGGTACAGAGTGAATAACCGCACTGGAACCATAGGTAGTTAAATGGGCACGAGGGATAGAAATGAGGAGGGGAGAAGAAGAACGAAGTGAATCGGAGGGGCTTTTATTACAGAGGACATTAGATATATAGGATGCGGCCAGGCCGTGAAGTGCTTTGAACGTGATGAGGAGAATCTTGTTGATAGTTCTTTGTTTTATTGGGAGCCAGTGGAGTTGAAGGAGAGAGGGGGTGATGTGATGTGTGGTGGGAGTTCGAATGATGAGGCGTGATGACCCAAAATCAACAAGAAGTGACCTGTTGTAAATAAGAGATCGACCGATAAACAGTGGGGCAAATAAGGATTTAGTCAACCACTAATTGTGCAAGTTCTCCTACTTGAAAAGATCAGAGAGGCCTGTAATTGTCAACATGGGTAAATATCAACCATGAGAGACAGAATGTGGAAAAAAAACAGAAAATCACATTGTTTGATTTTTAAAGAATTTATTTCCAAATTAGAGTTGAAAATAAGTATTTGGTCACCTACAAACAAGCAAGATTTCTGGCTGTCAAAGAGGTCTAACTTCTTCTAACGAGGTCGAACGAGGCTCCACTCGTTACCTGTATTAATGGCACCTGTTTTAACTCATTATCGGTATAAAAGACAGCTGTCCACAACTTCGGTCAGTCACACTACAAACTCCACTATGGCCAAGACCAAAGAGCTGTTGAAGGACACCAGAGACAAAATTGTAGACCTGCACCAGGCTGGGAAGACTGAATCTGCAATAGGTAAAACGCTTGGTGTAAAGAAATCAACTGTGGGAGCAATTATTAGAAAATGGAAGACTGATAATCTCCCTCGATCTGGGGCTCCATGCAAGATTTCACCCCGTGGCGTCAAAATGATAACAAGAACGGTGAGCAGAAATCCCAGAACCACACGAGGGGACCAAGTGAATGACCTACAGAGAGCTGGGACCACAGTAACCAAGGCTAGTATCAGTAACACAATGCGCCGCCAGGGACTCAAATCCTGCACTGCCAGACGTGTCCCCCTGCTGAAGCCAGTACACGTCCAGGCCCGTCTGCGGTTCGCTAGAGAGCATTTGGATGATCCAGAAGAGGACTGGGAGAATGTGTTATGGTCAGATGAAATCAAAATAGAAATTTTTGGTAGAAACACAGGTTCTCGTGTTTGGAGGGGAAAGAATACTGAATTGCATCCGAAGAACACCATACCCACTGTGAAGCATGGGTGTGGAAACATCATGTTTTGGGGCTGTTTTTTTTTTTTTTTTAAAGCTTGTGAAGAGTTACAGAAAACGTTTGGCCTCCGTTATTGCCAACAAAGGGTACATAACAAAGTATTGAGATGAACTTTTGGTATTGACCAAATGCTTATTTTCCACCATGATTTGCAAATAAATTCTTTAAAAATCAAAACATGTGATTTTCTTTTTTTTTTTTTCACACATTCTGTCTCTCATGGTTGAGGTTTACCCATGTTGAAAATTACAGGCCTCTCTAATATTTTCAAGTGGGGGAACTTGCACAATTAGTGGTTGACTAAATACTTATTTGCCCCACTGTAGGTATTTCAGGACCGATACGATACCGATTATTAGAAGTTAGAGGGGCCGATAACCAATTTTCGGAGCCGATATTCATTTGCAGTAAAAGTGTAAAAATTGTCGTTAAAAATTGAATAATGTAAACACTGAACTACATTGAAATGCTTAAAGGATGTTAATTGAAGGCCTCTGCCACTGTGTGGGTGGTGTGGTAAAGTAGTCGTTCCCCAACCCAGAGGTTGTGGGTTTGATCTCTCCCCCCTGATGACTTCGTCTAAGTATCCTCGAGCAAGATACTAAACCCCACATTGCTGCTGGTGCTGCATCACCAGTAGGTAGATGAGGATATAGTGTGAAGCGCTTTGAGGGCCTTAAAAAGGTGGAAAGGCGGATTCCAAGTGTAACTCCAGTTACCATTACCATTTAACCAATTAGAGGAAGGGTTGAATACCAGTGCAGGACACAATAAGGCAGGGAAGCTGAAATAACCCAGTTATAAATTGATTTTTTTCATATTGGCCGGTTGGATTTAGAAAAAGGCCGATACCAATAAACATCAAATTTCCAAATATCGGCGCCGATAATTGACCTAGCCGAATATCGGTCTATCTCTACTGGAAATGCCCCAAAATGAACAGGGAGTGACCTGTAAATGCTCCAAAATGACCAACAGGAGTCTACAGACTAGCAGAGTGAAGCGTCCTCACGCAAATTCTCCAGGAAAGATTTTGTTTTTATTGATTTCATTAATTTATAAAGGTATTTATTAATTTAAAAAATGCCATAATAATTTATAATAAAAAATAATAACATAAATATTGTACATAATAATAATAATTACAGATTTCCTGATTGATCGGGTCCGATCACGTCATTTTCAAAGTATTGGAATCGGCAAAAAAATATCGGACATGCCTTTTTTAAATATATATATATATATATATATATATATATATATATTTATTTTTTTAAATAAAATAGTTTTCTAATTGTATTTAACGTTACAGACATAATATGTTACACTCATCCAGAGTCTTTAGGCTTAAGGTAGTGTTATCAAATTTATCCCGTTAACGGCAGTAATTAATTTAGAAAAAAAATTTATCATGTTAAAATATTTAACGCAATTAACGTATACGCTGCACGACCCACTCACGCATTGTCACGTTCAATCTGTAATGGCACCGTTTTACCTATATATAGAGCTAAAAGGTAGCGTAAAATTAGTGGAGTGAATTTTGGCAGCCTTTGGAGCCTTTTTTTAATTACAATCCCTCTCCCTACGATTAGAAATATCGTGGGAAGCAATGTGGGGAAGAAAGGTAGTAATTGATCTTTTTCTTAACACCCTATGGTATTTCCCAACGGAGAGAAGATATATCAATTGGTATCACTACGCACAGTCATGGTTGCACTTCCCATCATGCATTTGGGCAGAAGAGTTAAATGGCTACAGTATCATTTACTGAAAGCTCAACAAATACACTAGATGGCAATATTTAGTCACAATATACAAAGTCACATTTACCCTTTAAGAATTACAAGTCTTTCTATCCGTGGATCCCTCTCACAGAAAGAATGTTAATAATGTAAATGCCATCTTGAGGATTTATTGTCATAATAAACAAATACAGTACTTATGTACTGTATGTTGAATGTATATATTCGTTACGAGTTTTATTCATTTTTTTCTTAATGCATTGCCAAAATGTATATGATCGGGAAAAATTATCGGGAATGATTGGGATTGAATCGGGAGCAAAAAAAAAGCAATCGGATCGGGAAATTTCGGGATCGGCAGATACTCAAACTAAAACGATCGGGATCGGATCAGGAGCAAAAAAACATGATCGGAACAACCCTAATAATAATAAATAATTATATGCCCTATAAGTGTTAATACCATCCTCAGGTGGAACCAGAGACTCGTGCAGTCATAAAATGGATGCAAAACCACAACTTTGTTCTATCCGCCAACCTCCACGGTGGAGCTGTGGTGGCTAACTACCCCTTCGACAAATCGCGGGACGCCCGAATTCGAGGGAGGACCACATATGCTGCTACCCCAGACGACAAAATCTTCAGAAACGTAAGAAACCGACTCAACTCTGGTTCTTCAAAACTGCGCCAGTGTCCAAAAATATATGGACCAAATTGTATGTGTCTGCGTGTGATGCCAGTTGGCGAAAACTTACTCGTACGCACACAGCTGGATGCACAACGGTTGGAATTGTGGAGACTACTTTGACGAGGGCATCACCAATGGGGCCAGCTGGTACTCGCTGTCTAAAGGTGAGTAAATAAACAGTAAGACTAAATACTTGTTGATTAACGTTGACTGCCAATAAAAGCGACAGACGTCCAATCGATTTTGTATGGGAAGAACCTCCCAGGAAAATTTGGATTTGACATCTATCGCCATCATTGGCAGTCAAATAAAGAAAGTAAGAAATGAGTTCCGTCCCTACGCTGGCAATGTAACCCGAATTTCCGCGTAAGTCGGAATGAACCCTTTAAGTGTCCCTAAATACTCCCCAAATCTCAAAATAACTATCCGAAAATATGTATTATATAGGGGTGTGACAAAATATCGAAATGCCATATCACCATTTCGATATTTTGTCACAACCCTAATAAAAACTATACTTTTGTGGTTGTCTGGGTGATTTACATTATAGTCATACCATTTGGAAAGAAAACTTGAATTTTAATACTGCACTTTACGCGGAATGCGGCCTTCCTTCCAATTTTTTTTTCCTACTCCTTAAATCTATTCAAATTGATTCGCTTTCACGTCCAGAGCATAAATACTGAACATTTCCCAGGTGCAGTCAATCAAATGGAATATTTAAACAAACTTCAACATTTGCAGTAAACCTAATGCCCTCATTCTTTTTGGCTGAGTGTCTTTCTGTGAAACTGGTTGAACATTTACAGTTATAAATTTGCACAAAAATGCCTGCAGGACTACACATTCATCAAACCGTTGGCGCGTGCATTCACCTCACTTTATCCTTGAGTGTAAAAAACACCAAATACCAACTTAGTTTACTGTCAGTCTGTCTGGAATGTGAAGCTATCGAGTTCATATTTAATAGGAGTTCTGTTTATTTGACTGTTTTAATTAACTGCCAGTTGTACTTTGAATTTCACCACAACAGGTATACAGTAGGGCAAATAAGTATTTAGTCAACAACCAATTGTGCAAGTTCTCCTACTTAAAAAGATTAGAGAGGCCTGTAATTGTCAACATGGGCAAACCTCAACCACAAGAGACAGAATGTGGAAAAAAACTGAAAATGTTTGATTTTTAAAGAATTTATTTCCAAATTAGAGTGGAAAATAAGTATTTGATCACCTACAAAAAAGCAAGATTTCTGGCTGTCAAAGAGGTCTAACTTCTTCTAACAAGGTCTAATGAGGCTCGACTCGTTACCTGTAATAATGGCACCTGTTTTAACTCATTATCGGTATAAAAGGCACCTGTTCACAATCTCAGTAAGTCACACTCCAAACTCTACTATGGCCAAGACCAAAGAGCTGTCGAAGGACACCAGAGACAAAATTGTAGACCTGCACCAGGCTGGAAAGACTGAATCTGCAATAGGTAAAATGCTTGGTGTAAATAAATCAACTGTGGGAGCAATTATTAGAAAATGGAAGACATACAAGACCACTGATAATCTCCCTCTATCTGGGGCTCCATGCAAGATCTCACCCCGTAGCGTCAAAATGATAATAAGAACGGTGAGCAAAAATCCCAGAACCACACAGGGGGACTTAGTGAATGACCTACAGAGAGCTGGGACCACAGTAACAAAGGCTACTATCAGTAACACAATGCGCCGTCAGGGACTAAAATCCTACACTGCCAGACGTGTCCCCCTCCTGAAGAAAGTACACGTCCAGGCCTGTCTGCAGTTCGCTAGCGAGCATTTGGATGATCCAGAAGAGGACTGGGAGAATGTGTTATGGTCAAATGAAACCAAAATACAACGTTTTGGTAGAAACACAGGTTCTCGTGTTTGGAGGAGAAAGAATACTGAATTGCATCCGAAAAACACCATACCCACTGTGAAGCATGGGGGTGGAAACATCATGCTTTGGGGCTGTTTTTCTGCAAAGGGACCAAGACGACTGATCTATGTAAAGGAACGAATGAATGGGGCCATGTATCGAGAGATTTTGAGTGAAAATCTCCTTCCATCAGCAAGGGCATTGAAGATGAGACGTGTCTGGGTCTTTCAGCATGACAATGATCCCAAACACACAGCCAGGGCAACAAAAGAGTGGCTTCGTAAGAAGCATTTCAAGGTCCTGGAGTGGCCTAGCCAGTCTCCAGATCTCAACCCCATAGAAAATCTGTGGAGGGAGTTGAATGTCCGTGTTGCCCAACGGCAGCCCCCAAACATCACTGTTCTAGAGGAGATCTGCATGGAGGAATGGGCCGAAATACCAGCAATATTGTGTGAAAAGCTTGTGAGGAGTTACAGAAAATGTTTGGCCTCCGTTATTGCCAACAAAGGGTACATAACAAAGTATTGAGATGAACTTTGGTCATGACCAAATGCTTATTTTCCACCATGATTTGCAAATAAATTCTTTAAAAATCAAAAAATTTGATTTTCTGTTTTTTCTTTCCACATTCTGTCTCTCATAGTTGAAGTTTACCCATGTTGACAATTACAGGCCTCTCTAATATTTTCAAGTGGGAGAACTTGCACAATTAGTGGTTGACTAAATACTCATTTGCCCCACTGTAGTTGTCCAAAATTGTTCGGGAAAATGCTGCCATGTTTAATATTGCAAGCCTTTGCGTCGTTTTGTGTTGCAGGCATGCAAGACTTCAATTACTTATACACCAATTGTTTTGAGATCACACTCGAACTAAGCTGTGACAAGTTTCCACCTGAGTCTTCACTTCCCCGAGAGTGGCTCGGAAATCGAGAGGCGCTGGTATCGTTCATAGAACAGGTTTGTTGCTTGTAGTTCTAGGCAAAATAAGTTCAACACACTCTGTTTGCAGTTTAAGATACCGTTCCAGCTCTCCACTTTTAGCTTGTTCAAGTGTGGGGGAGCAAAAGTGCATGGACCACTTTAGAAAAGTATACAGTACGACACCATAAAGTTTCAAAAGCCATGATATAGGGGTCAGACCAGCTCCTTTTGCTCTAATTATACACACCAGACTGAACTAAAATAAGGCATTTGTTTACAAAATTAAAGACTGTTCTTCGCTCGTTAAAAGTGTTGACTTAAGCAGTGCTAGTAGCGTTTTCTGGTGGATTGGGTGGCAATTTAAAAAAAGGTGCCAAACAGCAGTTATCCCTACATTACAGGTGCATCATGGGATAAAAGGTATGGTGTTGGATGACAACAACAATCCTATCAAGAATGCTGAGATCTCAGTATCAGGCATCAACCATGATGTGACCAGTGGTGAGTTGTCTGACAAAAGACTGACAGTCAACTGCCAGCCTCTCCCAGTCCACATGGATTGGACGTCTATCGCCGGCAATGACAACCAACGTGTTAAAAGTTTGTTAATGGATCTCTAGGGGTTCAAGGCGACTATTTCCGACTCTTGTTGCCTGGCACATACACGGTGACAGCCTCCGCTCCAGGTTACACTGTCTCCTCCAGCACTATCACAGTGGGACCAGCTGAAGCCACACAGGTATGTTCCTGATTCATGTTTTGAAATTAGATGTTCGAAATCATTTCAAGTGTAGTGGTGGTAAATGGGCTCCCTCTAGTGGTAAGCAGAGAATCTCTAATAAAATTTACAAACGGTGCATTTTTAATCCTGTTTATAACATGTATTAGTTTAGTTCAGTTGTCTTTACCTTTTAATTACAATAAATCTGTATTTTTTTCTTTAGGCTTTCAAACAATTATGTACTGAAATTCAACAATGGAGATTGTAGTACTTGGTGTAAAGAAACGCTGTTCGATCCGTTGATAACTTTTTTTTTCTCTCCACGCCAGCATAATTTTTACTTGAAAAAGGCACCAAAACAAAACGTGAAAACGAAGCAGCACCACGGCAGGAGGAACCTGTCATCTCCCAAGTCCGCCTTAAAACTGGGCCCAAGATGAGGCTTCATTTTTTGGGGGGAGCACTCACACAGAGACAAGCTGTATAATACACATGAAAATAGAAATTAAGGATTATATCATGTGACATTTGTAGCCCTGTGATTTTGTTTGTTTGTTAATGTGCGTCTTTATTAAATAATTATTCCAGGAATGCTGTATTTATGTAACAGTTGTTAGGTTTTGTGTTGGTTTTCTCCTAGTGTGACTTGTACCTGTGATTGCCCATTGATTTCACCTGTTGTACCTGCTCCTAGTGTATCCTCCAATCTGCGTCCTCCTGTGTTACCCAGCTGTTCCTCGTTATCTCGTTATCCCTTGTCTGCGTGTTTGTATATAAGCTCCCATTTTCTTTTCACTCCTTGTTGCGTCATTGTCAATGTCGAAGTCCTGTTTAAGCCCTTGTGTATTAGACCCTCCGATAAAGAAAGTTTTGTTTGAACCTTGCCTTTTGAAAAAAAGGGGGAAAAAAAGTTTTTTTTTTCCTTTTTTTAAAAAAATTTTTAAATTTTTTTTTAACTTTTGGCGGTGATCTCAAAAACGTTTTAATAATAACTAACAATCAATGGGGATCAAAAGGCAAGGTTCGAACAAAACTTACTTTATCGGAGGGACTAATACACGAGGGCTTTATACAGGACATCGACATTCACAATGACGCAACAAGGAGTGAAAAGAAAATGGGGAGCTTATATACACGCAGACAAGGTTAACGAGACAACGAGGAACAGCTGGGTAACACAGGAGGATGCAGATTGGAGGATACATTAGGAGCAGGTACAACAGGTGAAATCAATGGGCAATCACAGGGACGAGTCACACTAGGAGAAAACCAACACAAAACCTAACAACAGTATTGATGCACAAGAAGATGGCTGTCCTTTTTATGGGATATTTTTTTTCATGACACAATATTTGATGAATATAAAATAAAAGAATGTGTTTTCTTCTCCTGTCACATGAGTAACGTAATTTTCGGACTATAAGCCTCTACTTTTTCCCCCTCATTTTGAATCCTGTGGCTTATAGTCTTGTGCGGTTTATTTGTTAATTTATTTGGGTTCACTTTTTTGACAGCGGTGCCATAATACTGCCATAAGACCGTCATAACTATGGCATGACACTATCATGGGCATTAAGGACATTCTGAATTATTTATGTCCAGCTCGGATCTTTACATCCTTTCAAAAGTGAGATAATTTGCCGGATGAAACAAAAAGACATCTGTCATAAGCATTCATTAATCCTCATGGCAGTGTCATGTCAAAATTATTATGTTTTATGACAGTCTTATGGCCCCACCGTCAAATAAAGTGTTACCAAATACCATAGCTAGCAATTAATGAAACAACTGGAACAGTAACGGAAGAAACAATTAGCACAGAATATGAATTTTGATTGTTATTTACATCTGTAACGCTGCAATGCATGTTAGGAGGCATGTTGGACAACAGCAATGTTGACAGTAGGTGACAGCAGAGGTTGACTGTTTCCCCAAAGGGAGCAGTAATGGCCAAATGAAGCTTCTTGAAGCAATGAAGCCTTTGCAGCCAGTTGGTTTAAAGCTTCATGGTGGTTCATTTGATCTTATGACAGTGTTATGATGCAGCTGTCAAATATAGTGTTACCGGCTAATATCTTTTGGTGTTAATATCCCGTAACACAGTGAGAACAGCTGGGGATTATAGTCCAGTGCAGTTTATCTATGAACAAATGCTGTTTTCCGGTCAATTTTGGCTGGTGGCGGCTTATAGTCAGGTGCGTCTTATAGTCCGAAAATTACAGTAATTCTTTTAGTCATTGAGTCTAAGGCCTTCCCTATGCCGGCCACAATTAACTTATTAGTTGCCGTAAATGTTTATGTTTCTGTGCCATTGATGGTGACAGACCTCCAATCTATCCACTAACAGCTGTCCTAGTTGAAATGGATTTCTAGTTTATCTGTGTCATCGGCAAACAATGAGTTCACCCCCCCATCTTTCTCTTTTAAATTGTTAAAAACAAAAAACAAACACAAGATTTTATTATTTAAAGCGGAAGTTCAGAATTTTTGACATTAGGGGAAATCTTTGAGTTAGCGGGGGTTTAATTACTCAGTGAAGTTGATTTCAACAAATTCTGGACAGTTATTTGTAGTTATTTGTTAGTTTCAGGGCTCTGGAGTGGCTAAGCTAGTGCGAGTCAATGGTGCCTGCTTAGCATATCAATAAAAAATGATACAGATCTAAAAACATATCCAACATAGTCAAATAAATTCAAAATGCAGATCATTGTTCCAAAACATCCATGTGACCAAAACAATGTCACACCAAACTGCCGTAATTCATTTCCTTCTGCAGGACTATTTTTTCTAGATGCGTAATACGACCACAATAGAGAGGATTGTTGCGGCCACTCTACTCACGATGCATTCGATGAAGGTAGGAAGTCGGACTTATCCCGCTTGGATGGTACCAGTTGCGACTTCAAAGCGTTCCAAGCAAATGTAAACAGCAAACAGGGCTGATCGAGACAAGTTTTTAAATTTTTTTTAATTTTGGCCATCAAAAGACATTTTGACCTCCAGCAAACCTCTCATAAGTGATCCAAAATTGTGGAGGCGTTCCAATAATATTTTTCCACCTTTCTCGCATGCAGCATCAGTCTGCTGAGTTTAGTGATGGCCCGCAACATGGCAGAATGTGCATTTAGAGCCTGTGGAAACAGACAGAAGAAATGGGCAAAGCAAAGTTTCCACAAATTCCCTATGAAGAACGAGGAACAATATAAACTGGTTACTTGCTGCTGGCTACGACATCAAAAATATGTGGTGGGGAAAAAATGGTGTGATATCTCTCTGCTCTGTTCCTCTGCTGAACTGCTGGATTACAAATGTTGCTGTTCATACAATGTACTGTTCAATGGTAAGTTTTAATAACTTTATCCTGAAAACATAGACAACACTATTGATTGCATGGGTTATCAATGATTTTTTCATGTGTATATGTTGTTTTTTTATTGACATGCTAAGTCAGCCCTATTGACTTGCATTAACTTTGCCACTCTGGAGCGCTGAAACTAACAAACAACACAGAATTTGTTCAAATCAACTCTACCAACTAATTAAACCCGTGCTAACTCAAAGATTAAGCCTGATGTCAAAAATTCTGAACTTCCCCTTTAAGGACTTTTCAAAACAAACACAAAAAAAAAGTAACACTTTACAATAAGTGTAATTAACAATAGTTAATGCACTTTTAGACATTAACTAATGTTTAAGTAACATAACAATAATTCATTTAATCCCTTACCTAACATTTATTAATATATTAATTAACATGAGTTAATGCATTAGTTAATGCATTTTAAGACAATAGGTCCGAAAAGCATTCAGTAATGGTTAATAAAGGTTAAGGGGGGGACTTAAGCATTTATAATTTCTTAGTTAAGGGACACATGTGCTACACTTAACAATAAGGGTCCAAAAAACATTCAGTCATGGTAAATTAAGGTTAAGTAATACTTATGAGGTACGTTCACGTGAAATATTACCATACTTAAGGTTAGGTTATAATATATAATACATGGCTTAACATTAATTTGCAAATACAATAGTGCATTAATAAATAGTTAATAATGTATACTAGTAAGGTACTAGTAAGGGATTATGTTATTTTAAAATGAGAAACATTGCTCTGTGAGTCCTTGGGTGCAATACATTAGTGCATTAATAAATAGTTAATAATGTATACTAGTAAGGTACTAGTAAGGGATTATGTTATTTTAAAATGAGAAACATTGCTCTGTGAGTCCTTGGGTGCTGCTAACCTAACCTTAAGTATGGTAATATTTCACGTGAACGTACCTCATAAGTATTACTTAACCTTCATTAACCATTGCTGAATGTTTTGGACCCTTATTGTAAAGTGTAGCACATGTGTCCCTTAACTAAGAAATTATAAATGCTTAAGTTAACAAACCCTAACCCTAAACTCTAACACTAAATAGGCCTATATATATTTTTAATTTTACCAAATCATTAGTTACTGTCTGGTTATGCATTAACTAATGCATTAACTCTTGTCAATTAATATATTACTAAATGTTTGATAAGCAATTATATCAATTATTGTCATGTTACTTAAACATTAGTTACTGTCTAAAAATGCATTAACTAATGTTAATGAAGGGACCCTTATTGTAAAGTGTTACCAAAAAAAACCCCATTAAAAAATAATGTATTTATTTATTTATTTATTTTAAGGCTGTCAAAATTACCGCGTTAACGGGCGTTTATTAATTTAAAAAACTAATCACGTTAAAATATTTGACGCAATTAACGCAGATGCCCCACTCAGACAGATTTAAATGACGGTACAGTGAAACATTCACTTGTTAATTGTGTTTTATGGAGTTTTGCCGCCCTCTGCTGGCGCTTGGGTGCGACTGATTTTATAGGCTTCAGCACCAATGAGCATTGTGTAAGTAATTATTGAAATCAACAATGGCGGGCTACTAGTTTATTTTTTGAGTGAAAATGTTATAAATTTTATTAAAACGAAAACATTAAGAGGGGTTTTAATATAAAATTTCTATAACTTGTACTAACATTTTTCTTTTAAGAACTACAAGTCTTTCTATCCATGGATCGCTTTAACAGAATGTTAATAATGTTAATGCCATCTTGTTGATTTATTGTTATAATAAACAAATACAGTCCTTATGTACCGTATGTTGAATGTATATATCCGTCTTGTGTCTTATCTTTCCATTCCAACAATAATTTACAGAAAAATATGGCATATTTTATAGATGGTTTGAATTGCGATTAATTACGATTAATTAGTTTTTAAGCTGTAATTAACTCGATTAAAAATTTTAATCGTTTGACAGGCCTAATTTATTTATTTATTTAATCAGTGATCAAGTTCTTCCAAGAGGTGGCAGCACAGGACAAGCTGTTGCAAGGCCTGTAACTGATGGGTATGTATTAGAAATTTACATAAAACAGGTGCAAATGTCTTAAAAATTACTGTAAATTCCTGCTTCAACAAGGACTAAAGCTTTGAATAAGTCACAAGTCAATGAGCTACTTCATTACATAAAATACTTTACTTGCCAGTGGTTTCCTAAAAGCAAAGAAAGTAACAATAGCTGGTTTGAGAAAGACAGGAAAGAGGAAAAGAACACTTCACATTGCACTCTATGACCTATCAAAAGTCAGGTAGAAGCTATATCATTACTTCCGTAGGTATACATTGTCTTAGTAGTTTTACAGTGTTTATAGAGAAGGGTTAGTGAGGCAGTCATGATGTTTGTCCTACGCAGCAATGACAAGTCATACTGATTAACCTTTCTCCTTTCACCCAGTGGAAGGTCTAGCCACAGCGTCTTCACAATACAACGATTATGTACTCCTACAGTGCCTAAAATGACCAGAGAAAATATTCAATAGACAACAATGGACCACCAAACCGCTCCTGAATGAAAGTGGCCACTGCCAGTTGAGACACAAAGGAAGCATTTCATACAGACACAACACTCTGGAGCTTTCTCATTGGTGTGCATACAGTTTGTCAGTAGTCCGTTTGTGTACCAAATGTGGCGTCACGGATGTCCTAATGTGGACCTACGCTGCTGGGCATCTCCCACACTCTTCATAAGTATGTTCATTGATTCGTAATTTATAATTTTACAATCATTAAAGCTGGTTATACCAAAAGCAATATAGTTTTGACTATAGTGCATATACATTGACTGTTCAGGTTTGTGATCCAGTTATTGCATTATAAAAATTAATACTGTAAATATTGATGGGGAAGAATACAGCTTAGAAGTGAAAAGCCTCCAAATTTTTTTTTCTAAAAAAATGATAGAACTTAATAAGTATCAATAAAAGTACAAAGAAACACATTGATATTATAAGCTTGATAACTGTACACTCTCAATATTGTTATATAATAGTACCAAAATTTTCGGACTATAAACCGCTATTTTTTTCCTTGCAGCTTATAGGCCAGTGCAGCTTATTTGTTGATTTATTTGGGTTAATAGGTAACACTTTATTTGACAATGGCGTTATAAGACTGTCATAAGACCGTCATAATCATGACATGACACTATCATGGGCATTACTGAATGCTTATGACACATGTCATTAAGTGTCATTCGGCAAATTATGTCACTAACTGCATTTATGTCCAGCTTGGATCTTTTACATCCATTCAAAAGTGAGATAATTTGCTGGATAACACTAAAGGACATCTTTTATAAGCATTCATTGATGCTCATGACAGTGTCATGTCATAATTATGAGTCTTATGGCGCTACTGTCATATAAAGTGTTACCAAATACTATAACTAGCAATTAATGAAACAACTGGAACGGTACATAAAGAAATAGTTAGCACAGAACATCAATTTTGATTGTTATTTACATCTGTAGCACTGCAATGCATGCTAGGAGGCATGTTGGACAACAACAGTGTTGACAGCAGGTGGCAGCAGAGGTTGACTGTCTCCCCCAAGGGATCAGTGATGGTCAAATGAGGCTTCTTGAAGCTTTGTAGCCAATTGGTTCAAAGCTTCATTGTGGTTCATTGGGTTTTATGATAGTCGTATGATGCCGCTGTCAAATAAGGTGTTACTGGTTAATATCTTTCGGGTGTAAATATCCCATAATACAATGAGGACAGGTGCGGCTTATCTATGAACAAATGCTGTTTTTGTGCCAAATTAGGTGGGTGGCGGCTGATAGTCAGGTGCCCCTTATAGTGCGAAAATTACGGTAAGTTATCTTCTTAAAAATAAATACATCAAATACTAAACTGAGTGGAAAAAACATTATTTTTTAAAATTCATAATACACAATTTAAAATCTCTATATGTTCTTTAAATTACTACAAATATTGCTTTTTAGAAAAACCACTGCCCCATATTTGTTGATATGCAACACACTACAAACGAATGTGTTACATAGAAAGAGCCATCTGTTGTCTGTTAACACTGATCCTAGGCAGGATTGCTGCAACCTGGAGTCTATCCCATCATGCAATGGGTGTGGTATGTCCAGTGGAACGCTCCATTTTGTCAAAGAACTATCCTTAAGAAAGATATTGAGGTTTTCAGAGTGATCTAATGAACGTTTTCAGTTAATCAGTACCTGATTTTGCAATCACGTCAAATCCACTTTGAGGTTTTTTTTATAGGACTAGGTTCCCCACCCCCTGTGTTTTTGCTCACACGTGAATTTGTGTCACATCAATCTCTTCCTTTTCCATGTTCACACTTGAGATTGGGCTCAGTTTCCTGCTATTGTTCTTGCACATACAAGATCACATATGAGGAAGCTGCCATGCAGAATCAGCAAAAGTTGAATAGCAGCCTTTTAGTTCACAAACAAACATTCAATGTGCTCAACACAGGGTGACTATACATATTCTTGTTTGTGATGACAAAAAAAGAAAAAGAAAAAGTTAATTATCTGACTACGATTCCTATTTCTGTGATTACAGACCTCTATCTAAAATATTTGATTCCCAGCAAAGGAAATATGAATCTCAGAAGAGCAATCCACTTTTAAACTGTTTTTATTATGCCATCATTGCTTTGGATTGCAACATCAAGGAAAGGAAATTAAAGCGCTCACCAAAAGTTTTAAGTTGCTTCCTAATTTGGCGTGGACGTCATCAATAATGTGCTTCATGAAGTTATGAGCATTTTTAACTATACTAACCCCAGTGAAAATAATTTTGAACATTTAACTAATTTTATAATTCTTTACGTTTTATATTCACAAACAAAAGTTCTCCAAAACAGCTCCAATTTTTTTTTTCAGGAAATTAATGCAGTCATTAAAAGTTTAGTTACTTCCTAATTTGGAGTGCACGTAATCAGTTATGAGCGACATGAAGTTATGAGCATTTTTAAACTATACTAACCCCAGTCATAGACTTCATAATGGTATTGACAGGACATGGGGCTGGGGCCGATTAATCGGGGGCCTATCACCGGTATTGACCAAGTGGAAATTCTTGTGAATAAATGCGAAAATCCCTCAATTCTTTATAGATAGGGACGTAAAACAGTCTCAATTCTTAAAAGCAAAAAAAAAAAACAAAAAAAACGGGCAGTTAGCTTTTATTTTCAGTAAATATGTCGTATGAGCTGCTCGTCTTTAAGTCACTGTGGCGCTGCCTTACCACAACAAAGAGCTTTTTGTTATATATGCTTAAATCCCTGAATTCTTTATAGATATCGATGTAAAACAGTCTCGATTTTTTGTTAAAAGAGCAAAGAACCGGGCAGTTAGCATTTATTATATGGAATATTGCGAACTATGATGCCAATGCCGTAGTAGCTAATTTCTCCCATTGATTTTTTTTCCCACAACGTTTTAAAATTCATGTATGGTATGCAAAATATAATAATTACCTTTAATCCTTGAGCAAATTACTCCTGATACAATCCTTCCTGTTTGTATACAGTACAGCTTTCGTACTTTTATCCTAAATCTGGTGTTGAATCGCTGCATGTGTCGCTGCGACCGACTGCGAATAACTGAAGCGGATTGTGGGATGGGCTCCCTGCTTGAAGGCGTTGTGCAGTGGCTGGCCGAATTGACCCATCAATACAATTATGAAGTCTGTGCCCCAGTGATTATAATTTTGGACATTAAACTAATTCTATAATTCTTTGTTTTTTTTATTCACAAACAAAATTTCTCCAAAACAGATCCAAATTTTTATTTATTTTATTACATTTTTTTTTTCAATCAGAATTGGAGTATACACTGAAATAAAAAAACAAATTAGCAATTAAATAAATAAATAAAATAAAAGCAGTAAACTGATGAGAATTAATTTTTTCCCCGTAAAGCCTGTGGTTAAAAATTTTCCTTAGCATATTTACATGTTATACTGTGTTTATTACTATTTTCATCACTGTCTAAAAAAAAAAACATTTTAAAATATTTTATACATTCTTATTATAGCAATTTAATCTAAATCCGTGCCTTATTACAGTATATTATTTATACATCTTAATGTTAAAACAAATATTGTATCGTCATCGGGTTAAAAGAACATAATCGTGTAATTTTATCCATTCTGATCAAATTTTTTTTACCATGTTTTTAGTCAGGCATCATGTGGGGCAGAACACTTTCTCTTTCTTTCTAAGCAGGCGTGAAAGTGGGGCACCTAACGGGAGCGCTTTGGAAAAAGTGGGTGGTCTCTGTCTGAGCTAGGACAGGCATGGAGACTAGAGTAGACACGCAAAAAGGAAAGCTCGCCTTCCACCACATCTGACGTCTGACCAGATGACAGCTGATTCGCCCGCGACCCATGAAGACCTGCGCCAACATGCTTTCAAATAAAGACTAATCTTATTTCCTCGCATAATAATGGCAGTTTTAAGCAGTGCTTAGTGTACTCGTTAAAGTTGCGCCGATGGGAGGACTCGAGTGCCAACACATCAACAGCCCGTTAAGCAAAAGTTGTCTCTAGTTAGTCTTCTTGGATATTAAAATTCGTCTCTTCTTGACTTCAATCACCCGAAAAGGTGAGGCTTCATTTTATTTACGCTACTTGTTTTGATTATGACGTTTGGTGCGTCTTGCTTGTTGTAAATTTGTAGTAACCCAACTAAGTCATGCTTATTAACATAACAAACACAAAGCTGTCTGCTGTCTATGTTTACCAAGATTTTTACATTACAGAGGAATACCGCCAAACAATCGACACATAAACACTGAAATAATGTATACATGTGATTTAGATTCTGCCATCTAGTGGAAGAGTATTTTCCTGCTCTGCCTGTCATTACAAGTCGCTGGCATGGATAGATGTAAAAAAAAAAATTACGTGATATGCAATGCAGAGGTGGGTAGAGTAGCCAAAAATTTGACTCAAGTTAGAGTAGCTTTACTTCAAAATGGTATTACTCAAGTAAAAGTAGAAGTAGTCTTTCAAAAAATGTACTCAAGTACAAGTAAAAAGGTATTCAGTAAAAAGAATACTCAAGTCATGAGTAACATTGTGAATAACTGCTTACGGTGTTTGATTAAAAAACATTTAAAAAATTTTAACAATGGTATTTTTTTCCCAGCACAGTTATCTACAGTGGGGAGAATAAGTATTTGATACACTGCCAATGGGAAAACCCATTGGCAGTGTATCAAATACTTGTTCTCCCCACTGTATATTAACTCCTTCACTCCCAGCCATTTTCACCGGAGCCCTTTGGTCCCGGCCGTTTTACTGGATTTTGACTGATTTTGCAAGGCCCACAGAAAGTTAAGTTCTATTGCTATATAAACATGGAACCCACCAAAAGAAAGATTAGACTCTCTTCTTTCAGCAGAAAAAAAGTTAGTTCATATCTTTTTCCATTCTCTAGAATTCAACATTAGAAAATAGCTTAGTTTTCAATTTTCCGATGAAAAAACTGAGAAATTGAGCTTTTTGTGAAAGCATACATTTCAAACATTACTTTGACTTATACACAGCTATTTTTTGCTTTAGTTACATCCCAAACATCTGAATAATATTTTCGTTTTACAAAATAAGATAAACAACAAGACAAATAGAGCTTTTGATAGCAAAGTAACAATTTATACAATATACAAAGTCACAAGTCTTTCTATCCGTGGATCCCTCTCACAGAAAGAATGTTAATAATGTAAATGCCATCTTGAGGATTTATTGTCATAATAAACAAATACAGTACTTATGTACTGTATGTTGAATGTATATATTCGTCCGAGTTTTATTCATTTTTTTCTTAATGCATTGCCAAAATGTATATGATCGGGAAAAATTATTGGGAATGATTGGAATTGAATCGGGAGCAAAAAAAAGCAATCGGATCGGGATATTTCCAGATACTCAAACTAAAACGATCAGGATCGGATCGGGAGCAAAAAAACATAATCGGAACAAGCCTACTCTTAACTGTTAATGCTCCCTGTTAAGACCAACATAAGCCAATTTTTTGTTTGAGCTAATGATTTTTTTAATGCATTTGTAATTTACTATATAGGCATATCTAGCGTTTTTTTTTTTTTTTTTTGGTTGGAATGTGTTTGAACCATTTGTTAAGCGCTTTGTAAAAAAAAAAATAAAACAAATTTGCATTTTATAGCATTTAAGCTAGCGGACTTTTGCTATGTAAGTTACCCAATTGTTCTTTTGTTGTACTTAGATCCTCATTGATTTATTTATTTTTTTTAATATCGTTTGAGGCTCAACTCAGGTATTTTGATTTTTTTATGTTCTTTATCCGATTACTCGATTATTCGAACTAACTAGTTCATTGATTAATCGACTAATAAAATAATAGTTTTCTTTTTTGGTTTGACGCTCATGCTGCCGAGAACAGCCTGTTATTTACACAATGACTGACTTGCCATAGCACACTTCAGGCTGTGTACCAAGCTTAACGATGATTAACAAATTTGTTCCTTTGATCGTAGAACTACGAGGTGTCTCTGGATAAATCAAAGCTACAAACCTGTCAATCATCGTGAACTTTTAAGTACCCAACACCAGCTCTACTGGTGACCAAGAAAAACAGTTTGGTCTCACTGCTTAGCAGGAGGGAGGGTGAGATGCTGTACAAGCGTGACGCAGAAAAACATGAATACATTTTTAAACTTAAAAACCCAATACTTTTCACCCAATTCCAATCCTCTGGAAATAGGCGCCATTTCTGATCATGTGAACGGATCGGGACATCCCAAATCAATACAATGTGGTCATCGGGGTCCACCAAAGTCTTCCTAAACAGAGCTATTCAAGTCATCTGGTGAAAATTCTTCTAGTTTTATTATCGTAATTTATCACAAAAACCCAAAAATTCGCAATATCAGTTTTTTCCAATATCGTTCAGCCCTACTCCAGACCTAATACCGTATTGGCCCCAATATAAGACGGCCCTGATTATAAGATGACCCCCTCTTTTTCAAGACTTTTGTCTTGAAGTTTGAAAAAAAACTTTTTGTACACCAAATTAATTTTTATACAGAAAATAATTACAGTACATCTGAAAAATGATTATAAGAATATATTTGAGAGAAAAAGCATGTTATTTTGCCTCATTCAAATCTTAATATCTGAACATTTAAATATGTTAACTAAAGTGCAATCACATTCGTAAATGAATGGCTTCTGTTTTTTTGGAATGTAAATAAACCAATCTATTGTGATAAAACAAAAAAATTGCAATAACTGCATTAACCATCAGAGTGAAGTCTAACTGTACTGTAACTGTCTTAAACCAAATCTGAATCAGGAAAAACATTGCAATAAAATAATGCAAACTGGTTAAACTTGAGAGTAGCTGAGATCTGTCATGACAGAACATCGCTTCAATGATATCTGGCGCCATCTAGCGTTGTGAATGGGTATAATGTCTAGACCGCGAATATAAGACGACCCCCACTTTTTTCAGTCTTATTTGAATGCAAAAACATCGTCTTATATTCGGGCCAATACGGTAATCTACCTGCTGTCTCTCACCTGTCATTTTTTTCACTATTGTGGCTGCACTCATCTTCAGGTTCTTAAAATGGGCCCAAGATGGACACCGTTTTCTTTAATTTGGAAGTTTTAGACGCAACATGGCAAGTAGAGTGGTTAGCATGTGAGCCTGAAACTTCTGAGGTTTGGGGTTTTGCAGTTACTGGGTCTTACTTCCACTTTCTAATAATCAGAACTTTAATAGAATAGAAATGGAATCCTTTATTTTCACATGGCATAACTAAATTAGCATGCAACTCCAAACTTTATGTTCAGGAATAATACAAAATATGAATATATAACATTGCCTCTGGTTATATAATATGAATTAATGCAAGCGCTGGCATTGCTGAATCAATGTCTAATTGCAATGCATCAATTACACAATATTTTTACCCACCACCACTACTAATCCTCATATTTCAAAATTTAACTTTGAATATTTGCATAGGTATGAATACCCATACCCCTCCTCTTGATTTCTGTGTACACCGGTTGTGTTGGAGCTAAAGTGAGAGGATGTCAGTCGGTTCTCTTTAGCTTCTGTCCTGAATTATTCAACGTCTCCAATGGTGTCTTATATCAAGCCCTCAGTGACAGAGGAACTGGAAATATTTAGCTCTAAGGGGCTTGGCTTTGGCTTTACATGTTCCAATAAATCCTGCGTGAACATGTAATTACTTGCTTTTCGATGCTGTGATTAAAACCTGTAAAAAGCCACTTTCTATAGATCTTAAGCTTTAGTCATTGTGAGGGCTGTCATATTTCTTTGTGTCTGTTTCAGATAGGGTGTAAATTTGGTGAAGGAAACTAGCATGATGTAAGACAGCAATGCTGAGTTTATGTAAACACTTCCCATTAAGGCTTGTGCATTCCTTAATATGATTCACGTGGTGGGAAAAAGGCAATTTTTCCCCACTTTTTTTGACCAGCTAATGTTTTCAGGAGGTTGACTTCAGCGGGGCTCACGTCTAATAATTTATCATAAGAGCAGCTTGCTTGGCGCATAGTCAAGCTTTTGATAGCATTATTTCCACCTTCATCCAACTTAACGGCGTCACTAATGGCGTTATTTTCATCAGTAGTGAGTAATCTAATGAATGACTTTTCTCATCTTGGCAACGCCGTTACTGTTACTGAGGCGGGAAAGCCGTGCGTCAATATGCTTTACGATGTCGGTTGACTGACGCGAGAAAAGTCTGAAAAAGACGGACTCACGGAGATGAGAGAGCAGAGCAGGAGTGGAGAGGAGGCAAGGGAGTGTGATGCCGTTGCAAACGTGATGCTACAATGCTAGGTGGCTCCAATAATACCTGACTGTAGCCGATAGCCTACAAACTACGCCCACATGATGCTTCGGTAGATATCACATATATACAGAACTAGATGCAAATGACAGACATGGCCGCATTAGCAACATGTATAATAAAGAACTAGATGCGTTAGTAAACAGCCGCCATCTTAAAGCAGTAGACTTCTCTGGAAGGTTCTGCTGTAGAGAACCTTCCTAAAGAACCTGAGTAACTTCTTATCTAAAATGCTCCTAAATCGGCAAAACTTAACTTAAATCTTTAAATGATGAAACAGTTTTAAAACTTATACATGTCAAAAATAGACAGAAGGGAACTAATGCAATAACAGGAGCAATTTTAACAACCTTAACGGGTGATTCACAACATTAAATGACTTCCACACATAGCACAGGTTACTATCTAGTTATCGCAATATCCGCAATACCCCTGTGTCTAGTTAAGTTTAGGGTAAAGAATTGGGCTAGGGCCAATTGTCCCAAAAACCCTTTAAACTTCACATTGCGTGACTTTTTTTTTTTTTTTTTGAGAAAAAAAAAAACATGAAAATTAAAACAGTTACTTTGCCAAGTAACTAATTACTCTTACATTCAGGTAACTGAGTTACTAATGTAATTACTTGTTGGGAGAAGTAATTTGTAACTGTAATTAATTACTTTTTTAAAGTAAGATTAACAACATTGACAACCAACCTTTAATTTTGAAAAGAAAAAAATAATCACCATCATCTAGTTACAGTGAGGAAAATAAGTATTTGATTTTGCAAGTTCTCCCACTTAGAAATGATGGATGGGTTTGAAATTTTCATGGTAGGTGCTTGTCCACTGTAAGAGACAATCTTTAACAAAAATCCAGAAATCACAGTGTATGATTTTTTAACAATTTATTTGTATTATACGGCTGCAAATATGTATTTCAACACCTATTAGCTAGAATTGTGAGCCTCAAAGACCTGCTTATCACCTTTAAAAAGTCCGATGAATAAGTGGAGTGAAGGTAGACTTTTTGAGTCTGACATTTTTTACCTGTTTGAGGTGGTTAGCAGCATATAAACACCCGGCCACACTATACAATCAGAAAGACTCCAATTACTAACTTGGTCAAGGCCAAACAACTGTCCAAAGACACCAGAGACAGAATTGTAGACCTCGACAAGGCTGGACAGGGTTACGGGGCAATTGCCAAGCACTTTGGTGATATAAAATCCACAGTTGGAGCAATGATTAAAAAATGGAAGAAGCTAAACATGACTGGGAGTGTGACATTGTGACATTGCCCCTTGGAATGGGGCTCCATGCAAGATCTACCTCGTAGGGTCTCAATGATCCCTAAGAATGGTGAGGAATCAGCCAAGAACTACACAGGAGGAGCTGCTCAATGACCTGAAAGGAGCTGGAAACACCATTTCAAAGGTTACTGTTGGTAATACACTTAAGACGTCATGGTTTAAAATCCTGCATGGAATGGAAGGTTCCCATGCTTAAACCAGCACATGTCCAGGCCCGTTTTAAGTTTGCCAATGACCATTTGTATGATCCAGAGGAGTCATGTGAGAAATTCATGTGGTTGTATGAGCTCAAAATGGATCTTTTTGCTTCCACTCATAGTATTTGGAAGAAGAAGAATGATGAGTACCATCCCAAGAACACCATCCCTACTGTGAAGCGCGGGGGTGGTAGCATCATGCTTTGGGGGTGTTTTTCTGCACATGGGACTGGACGACTGCACTGTATTAATGAGTGAATGCCCAGGGCCATGTGTTGTGGGATTTTGAGGAGTAACGTCCTTCCATCAGTTAGAGCATTGAACATGGGTCATGACTGGGTCTTCCAACATGACAATGGACTGAAGCAGACAGTCAGAATAACCAAGGAGTGGTTTTGTGAAAAACATATCAAGGTTTTGGAGGGGCCTAGCCACTCTCCAGACCTAAACCCACTAGAAAATCTTTGAAGGAAGCTCAAACTCATTTTTTCTCGGTGACAGCCCAGAAACCTGTTTGATCTGGAGAAGATCTGTGTGGAGCAGTGGTGCAAAATCCCTGCTGTAGTCTGTGCAAACCTGGTGAAAAGTTTGGCCTCTGTAATTGTAATCAAAGGCGACTGTACCATATATTAACATTGATTTTCTCAGGTGTTCAAATACTTATTTTCCTCATTGTATGTGGTCATTCCTAATCACTTCGAATTAAGTATATAAGTGAGAATTCCAAAATCTGCTGAAATCAATTAGAAGCAGCCTTTATTGTGGAAAGCTTTACATCTGGGAACAGTATGTTCCATTTCCATTATTTTTCAATGAAAAAAATGTTTTGAAATCCAAATTGTTCCGCAATCTTGCAGTTCCCAATCCACATATTTGCACATTTCCCCCTCCTAGATCGATCATTCTTCCGCAGTTTTGTCCCTATGACGCCCCCCGAGGCGGAGATGAGTTACATAACTGCTCATATGCAACTTATTACAGCCTCCTCCGTGTATTCAGGGTGCGGCGTATCTCCAGGCACCCTTTGGGTCCTCTCAAGGAAAACCCTCTCAGCGTTTTTCAAACACAATCCTCGTTTCCGTGGCGATGTGAACATAGACATCCGAGCTGTTCTCATGTTTATGCAAAGGAGCACTTCCACATGGTGTGTGTATGTATCATTTGTATTCAACACGTGCTTGGGAAAAGACATGGAAAGGAGTAGGAGGAGTGTTCAAGATTCCAGCATTCTCTTCTGGAATGCCCGTGACGTTTGCTCAACAAATGTGAAAACTTTTAGTCAGACAGTGTTGTATGCATAAGCCTTTTTCCAAAGGACGCACCCAGAATTTCCTCCTACGACCGTGTAGCTTCACTGACACATCCTTGTGTTGTTGTCTCCAGCTAGACACCCAACAAAATGATTCATCATTACTGAATACATGTTGTCTTCGTTAATAAAAGTGATCACTGCCAGCCCTCCTCGTCAAAATGGGTTGGACGTCTAGTGCTGTCAATGGCAACCAATGCGTTAAAGAGCTCTAAGAAGATACAGAGGGGCAAATAAGTATTTAGTCAACCACTAATTGTGCAAGTTCTCCTACTTGAAAATATTAGAGAGGCCTGTAATTGTCAACATGTCAACCATGAGAGACAGAATGTGGGAAAAAAAAACAGAAAATCACATTGTTTGATTTTTAAAGAATTTATTTAATCTTGGTGGAAAATAAGTATTTGGTCAATACCAAAAGTTCATCTCAATACTTTGTTATGTACCCTTTTTCACACACTGTTGCTGGTATTTTGGCCCATGCCTCCATGCAGATCTCCTCTAGAGCAGTGATGTTTTGGGGCTGTCGTTGGGCAACATGGACTTTCAACTCCCTCCGCAGATTTTCTATGGGGTTGAGATCTGGAGACTGGCTAGGCCACTCCAGGACCTTGACATGCTTCTTACGAAGCCACTCCTTTGTTGCCCTGGCTGTGTGTTTGGGATCATTGTCATGCTGAAAGACTCAGCCACGTCTCATCTTCAATGCCCTTGCTGATGGAAGGAGATTTTCACTCAAGATCTCTCGATACAAGGCCCCATTCATTCTTTCCTTTACACAGATCAGTCGTCCTGGTCCCTTTGCAGAAAAACAGCCACAAAGCATGATGTTTCCACCCCAATGCTTCACAGTGGGTATGGTGTTCTTCGGATGCAATTCAGTACTCTTTCTCTTCCAAACACGAGAACCTGTGTTTCTACCAAAAAGTTCTATTTTGGTTTCATCTGCCCATAACACATTCTTCCAGTCCTCTTCTGGTTCATCCAAATGCTCTCTAGCGAACTGCAGATGGGCCTGGACGTGTACTTTCTTCAGCAGGGGGACACGTCTGGCAGTGCAGGATTTGAGTCCCTGGCGGCGCATTGTGTTACTGATAGTAGCCTTTGCTACTGTGGTCCCAGCTCTGTGTAGGTCATTCACTATGTACCTCCGTGTGGTTCTGGGAGTTTTGCTCACTGTTCTTATCATTTTGACGCCACGGGGTGAGATCTTATATGGAGCCCCAGATCACTCGTCTTGTATGTCTTCCATTTCTAATAATTGCTCCCACAGTTGATTTCTTTACACCAAGTGTTTTACCTATTGCAAATTTAGTCTACCAGCCTGGTGCAGGTCTACAATTTTATCTCTGGTGTCCTTCGACAGCTCTTTGGTCTTGGCCATAGTGGAGTTTGGAGTGTAACTGACTGAGGTTGTGGACAGGTGTCTTTTATACTGATAATGAGTTAAAACAGGTGCCATTAATACAGGTAACGAGTGGAGCCTCGTTAGATCTCGTTAGACCTCGTAAGAAGACGTTAGACCTCTTTGACAGCCAGAAATCTGACCAAATACTTATTTTCCACTCTAATTTGGAAATAAATTATTTAAAAATCAAACAATATGATTTTTTTCCCCACATTCTGTCTCTCATGGTTGAGGTTTACCCATGTTGACAATTACAGGCCTCTCTAATCTTCTCAAGTAGGAGAACTTGCACAATTGGTGGTTGACTAAATACTTATTTGCCCCACTGTAAATATAATTTGTGTTGTCCTGTTTTGCAGCTGTGTTTGGTTTTATGGAGTTGCTAATCAATAGAGCGATGATGTCTACACATGGTGAGGAAACCACATGGCCTGCTTGACAGCTGTTGGGGGGCAAAGGCCAAAGACAACACACCCACCCATCCTCACATTGCACGTGCTGAAAACCTCTTTGTTCATTTTTTTTAATATCCAGAACTGTCCACTGGCTGTGTTTAGGTATTGTATTGAATTCCAGGCCACTCAGCAGTCTGAATGAGCAAGCCACGCTGTCAACAGTTGGTATAAAACCATATCCAGAGACTTCTGCCAGGGTGTGTGTGTGTGTGTGTGTGTGAATGCCAGTCTGCCACTAAATTTGGGATGAATGGGGCGGGAATTGTGTGTCTTCATTGTTGGCATCAGGTCAACAGAGGATGCAAGCCGTCAGCAACAGCATACGCACTTTGCCCCAGTCAGAATGAATTGGACGTTCGTCTATCTTGTTCAATGGCAGCAGATGAGTTAGTGATAAATTATTATAGATGTGAGGTGCCACCAAAATGAGATGGATTTCACACATTGTCAAAATGATTTATGAATAAACTCTACCTCAGAAACAATGAATAAGCTAACTGGTGTTTGAATGCAGTCGGGGGGCAGAAGAACTTCTTTTTGAGAAATCTGCTTGTATGTCAACTGGCAAGCAGTAGGCAAAGGAATTACCATAATTTTCGGACTATAAGCCGCTACTTTGCCCCCTCAGTTTGAATCCTGCTGCTTATAGTCCAGTGCAGCTTATTTGTTGATTTATTTAGGTTAATAGGTAATACTTTATTTGAGGGTGGCGTCATAACACTGCCATAAGACAGTCATAATTATGATGTGACACTATCATGGGTATTAATGAATGCTTATGACAGATGTTATTAAGTATCGTCTGGCAAATTATGTCGCTAACTCCATTTATGTTCGGCTCGGATCTTTTACATCCATTCAAAAGTGAGATAATTTGCCGGATGACGCAAAATGACATCTTGTGAGAGAACTTTATTCATGCTTAAAACACAACCATTATACATTATAGTTTGTATGCTTTTGTTATGCTTGCATGAGAACATTGTAGCATAGAGCGTCATTGTTATATTAATCTGTTTGAGTGTGCCTTCCCATGGCCTTGACGATTGTAGACTGTATCAAAATATGCCCAAATATGGACTGTTATGTTCCTATGTTTTTCAGTATGCCTTGAATGAATACAAGGGGGGACTGTGGTTTTTATCATCGTTCTAGCCAGAGCCGGTTTTCAAGATCTCAGCTGAAAGATGTTTTTGCATGGAAAAATACCCAGGTTTGTGAGATGATGAGTTTCGTTTCTTAGTAAGTTTCGTTTCATGGTGGGCTTCGGCACCGCCCTTTCAACAGTGTAAATGTCCAGCCTCTATTGTACTTCCTTGTACTTCTGGGTGATCACAGCTCCTGGCTGGGTCACATCATTTTGTACCCGAGAGCTCTTGTTCATAAAGCCTTCCAAGCAAAGCAATCCATGGTTGGGGTCATATTCATTTCTCAAATCGAGGTATCGAGGTAACACTTGTCTTGGAGTTCAAATTTGAGCTTCCCTGACACATCTGTCATAAGCATTCATTAATGCTCATGGCAGTGTAATATCATTATTACAATGGTCTTATGACAGTTTTATGACGCAACTGTCAAATAAAGTGTTACCAACTACTATAGCTAGTAAAGATGCCGATCGATCGGGTCCGATCACGTCATTTTCAAAGTATCGGAATCGGCAAAAAAATATCGGACATGCCTTTTTTAAATATATATATATATATTTTATTTTTTTAATTAAATCGTTTTCTAATTGTATTTAACATTACAGACAAAATGTCTTACACTCATCCAGAGTTTTAGTTTTGGCTTAAAGTACGGCTATCAAATTTATTGCGTCAATGGCGGTAATTTTTTTTTTTTTAATTAATCACGTTAAAATATTTAACGCAATTAACGCATGCGCTTCACGACCCACTCACGCATTGTCGCGTTCAATCTATAATGCCGCCGTTTTACCTGTATATAGAGCTATAAGGCAGCGTAAAATGAGTAGAGTGAATTTTGGCAGTCTTTGGAGCCTTTTTTTTTTAATTGGCTAAAGCCTTAAAATCCCTCTCTCAACAATTAGAAATATCGTGGGAAGCAATGTGGGGAAGAAAGGTACTAGTTGATCTTTTTCTTAACACCCTATGTTATTTCCCAACGCAGAGAAGATATATCAATTGGTGCCACTACGCACAGTCATGGTTGCACTTCCCATCATGCATTTGGGCAGAAGAGTTAAATGGCTACAGTATCATTTACTGAAAGCTCAACAAATACACTAGATGGCAATATTTAGTCACAATATACAAAGTCACATTTATCCTTTAAGAATTACAAGTCTTTCCGTGGATCCCTCTCACAGAAAGAATGTTAATAATGTAAATGCCATCTTGAGGATTTATTGTCATAATAAACAAATACAGTACTTATGAACTGTACAGTATGTTGAATGTATATATTCGTCCGAGTTTTATTCATTTTTTTCTTAATGCATTGCCAAAATGTATATGATCGGGAAAAATGATCGGGAATGATTGGAATTGAATCGGGAGCAAAAAAAAAAAAAGCAATCGGATCGGGAAATATCGGGATCGGCAGATACTCAAACTAAAACGATCGGGATCGGATCGGGGCAAAAAACATGGAACAACTGGAACAGTAACTGAAGAAATAGTTAGCATAGAACATGAATTTTGATTGTTATTTACATCTTTAGCGCTGCAATGCATGCTAGGAGGCATGTTGGATGACAAGAATGTTGACAGCAGGTGGCAGCAGAGGTCGACTGTCTCCCGCAAAGGAGCAGTAATGGCCAAATGAAGCTTCTTGAAGCAATGAACCATTTGGTCTTAGACAGTCTTATGATGCAACTGTCACATAAAGTTTTACCGGTTAATATCTTTTGGTGTAAATATGCCATAATACAGAAAGGACAGCTGCGGCTTGTAGTCAGTGCGGCTTATCAATGAACAAAGGCCATTTTCGTGTCAAATTTAGTGAGTAGTGGTTTATAGTAAGGTGCGTCTGAAAATTACGGTATTCATTGGCCAAAATTGCAAAGCATAAGCTGCGAAATGCTGCTCTCAGCTGTTGTATGTGTTTGTCGGCTGTTGACCTAGCTGTCTGCCGTAATGCTGAGTGACTCTGTGGGCAACAGTGCCAAGTGGCTCACACATCCACTCACTGCTGTGGTCCAATCCGAAAGATCAGCAACTCTAGGTCTCACTCATTTCTCCTCTGTGTTGCGAGAAGAAAAACACCAGATTTTTTGTTAGCGTGGGCAAAGTTCATCTTGTTATCAGGACCTTGTAAACCATCCTCAAGAAGAGACACACCTGGTTGGTTTTAACTGTAAAATGCCTAGCTAGAATTGAGAAAACAAAAAAGCAGCAATTGTACCAAGGAAACTTTTGGTCTTTGAATTAGGATTCTGTTCCCGCTCAGTTTTTTTGTAAAACATAAACTGTCCTCCATCTGTTAATATTGATGTGTCAGAAGCAGAAAAGAAAAAATATCCATTGCAAGGAGGCACTAACATTGTTCACCTTGTTGCATCAGATGTTTGTTTGTGACCACATAGGACTCACGCCTGTGCAACCATGATATACAGCCAGCTATTTGCAGGGTTGGAAACGAAATCATGTTGCCATCACGTGGCACGCCTGTTCCCCCCTGCTGTCGTCATTTTCCCAGGCCTGGCGTAGAAGTCACTAAGCAACACTGTGACACACTCACCCAGACCCATAAATAACAATAAGGAGCTTGTCTGGCTGCATGCAGATCTCAGGATTAGCTGACAGAAAGCGACTGCAGCAGCCCAGCGGCTCTTTGCAAGTCCAGGTGAATTCAAGCATAGTGTCAATTGGGAAGTTTTACTTTTGGAAAAGCAGCGTGTGAGCTAATGGAACCGCCTAAATATTCTCAGTCTGTGTCATACATTTTGGCTCCATTTATGCTGAAAAAGTAGGCATGTAGCATAAAAGTTGCAACCCGTAGTCCACTCGCTTCCAGAATGATCCCTGAGTCTTGTTTATAAGGCTTAAAGATTGGTCTTGTTTAGTTTAGTGCATGACAAGACATGTTATATGCTCATAGCTTCTGGCACGCAGCTATTCTTGTTCTTGAGATATGCAGATTAGCTGAAATATGAGCAATACAAAAAACAAAAAGATAGTTTGCTCTCTTGAGTTTCTATTGCTTCACAACTTATGCAACAATGAGTCAGAAATCACCTTATTGCCTTCCAGGTTTGAAATTTGCAGAAATGTTACCTTTCACATGGACAGGTGCCGATTACCGGTTTCAAACTATACCGACGTGGTATGAAAACGTCACGGTTTCAAAACAGCTACAAAATTTCCTTCATACCATCCCTACGGTATTTTTGTTATGTTCCAAAAATGCTGGGAGAAATCTCTCACTTACAGCTGCAAAACTCAACCCTCCCCCAACAGTTGTTGCTCAGTTCTCTATACTACACGATGGCTGGAGGAGGTGAAACTCCTGAACTCTTTCAAAGCCCCATCGGAAAAAAACGAAATCGCTGGTATGGGAATACTTTGGCTACAGAAAGGTTACAGACGGCCGCGACTTAGAGGAGGAAGGCCAAATGACATGTAAAACATGTTTGCGGAAGGTGACTGCCGAGCAGTGTTGTTAATCTTATTTTAAAAAAGTAATTAATTACAGTTACAAACTACTTCTTCCATAAAGTAATTGAGTTAGTAACTCAGTTACCCGAATGTAAAAGAAGTTAGTTACTTTGCAAAGAATCTGGTGTTACTTTTCAGGGTTTTTTTCCATAAAAAAAAAAAAACAAAAAACATAGGTCACACTATGTGAGGTACAAAGGGTTTTTGGGACAATTACCCAAAACTTAAATAGACACAAGGGAATTGTGGATATTGCAATAACTAGATAATAACCTTTGCTATGTTTGGATGTCATTTAATGTTGTGAATCAACTGTTAAAGTTTTTAAAATTGCTCCCGTTATTGCGTTCGATCCCTTCTGTTTACTTTCTACATGTGAAAGTTTTAAAACTGTTTCATCATTTAATGAAAGATTCAAGTCAAGATTTTGCCTCTTTAGGAGTATTTTACTGTACATAAAAACTTCACTAGGAAGGTTCTCTACAAAAGAGCCTTCCTGAGAAGTCTACTGCTACAAATGGCGGCTGTTTACTAACACCGGCGAGTGTATCATTTCGCATCTCCTTCTCTATGCATTTGCTAATGCCGCCGAGTCTGTCATTTCGCATCTAGTTCTATATATATGTGATATCTAGTGTAGCGTCATCTAGGCGTAGATTGTAGGCTGTTGGCTACAGTCAGGTATTATTGGAGCCACCTAGCCTAGCATCGTGCTTGCAACAACAGTAAAACTCTGTTCCCGCTTTCCCACTACCCGCTCTTCTCTCTCTCTGTCTCTCAGACTTTTCTCGCGTCATTCAACCAACGTAGTAACGCATAGTAACTCACGCCTTTACATCCTCGGTAATGGTAACAGCGTTGCAAAGATGAGAAAAGTAATTAATTAGATTACTCACTTCTGAAAAAAATAACGCCGTCAGTAACGCCGTTAAACTCTAATGCAGTTATACTCCGTTATTAACAACACTGCTGCCGAGGAGGCAATACGTCCAATATGAATTTGCATTTCGTTTTTTTGATGGCGGAAAAAGTTGAGTTTCACCTCCTCCAGCCATCATGTAGCACAGCTGACTCACTGACACTCAGCAACAACCGGTAGGGGAGGGTTGAGCCTTATAGCTCCAAGCGAGGGATTTCTCCATGCATTTTTGGGACATAAAAAATATGTGATGGGTACACGCAGGTCCGCGTGTGTGAGGCGGAGCGTAGAAGACCTTCCCTCCGATGCCGCCAAGTAGGGACGCTGACAGCTAAGCCCTTGGCTCGAGCTTTATTGGCGCAGTGGTTAGCATCCCTACACTGTTGATATGGAGCACGTCGTGCTGCGTGGTGTGGGTTCGCGTCCCAGCCTGTATGACATAAAATTTTTGTGGTTTTGAAACCTTGACGTTTTCATACCAAGGTATAACTTGAAACTGGTAATTGGCACATGCCTAGTTTAGGTTCAACTAAAGGACTGCATTTTATTTTAATTTATTCATTTAAAATGTATTTCAACTAGGGCTGTCAAACGATAAAAATTTTTAATCGAGTTAATTACAGCTTAAAAATTAATTAATCGTAATTAATCGCAATTCAAACCATCTCTAAAATATGCCATATTTTTCTGTAAATTATTGTTGGAACGGAAAGATAAAACACAAGACAGATATATATATTCAACATACGGTTCATAAGTACTGTATTTGTTTATTATAACAATAAATCAACAAGATGGCATTAACATTATTAACATTCTGTTAAAGTGATCCATGGATAGAAAGACTTGTAGTTCTTAAAAGATAAATGGTTGTACAAGTTATAGAAATTTCATATCAAAACCCCTCTTAATGTTTTCGTTTTATTAAAATTTGTAAAATTTTCAACCAAAAAATAAACTAGTAGCTCGTCATTGTTGATGTCAATAATTACACCATGCTCACTCATTGTGCTTAAAGAGCATATGACACGAGAAAAAAAGTCTTAAATGGCATTATTATGTGAATTAGAATCATATTTTGAGACGATTCGACTATATACAACAATTTAGCAAAGCGCAGATGACGAGAAATTGGTCTTTTAATCTTCCGGTTAGCCACGCCTACCATTATAGGGCTTTAGCGTCCCCAACAGGTGGATGACGTCAGCGGTAGACTGGGCTCATCGGTTTTACTATTCAGTCCATTGAGGGGGAATTGTTCAGAACGAGGAAAACGCGACGAAGAGAGCCGCAAAATGTCATTGTTTCAGTCTCTCTACTCCAATATTTTTACAGGATATTCTTTTTATGCAAGTATTTTTCCCCAATAGCTATATAAATGGCTTGAGAAGGACCAGTCAGCCCGTCGAGGGGGAACTATTCACAATGAGGAAAACGCGACGAAGAGAGCGGCAAAATGTCATTGTTTCTGTCTCTTTACTTCCATATTTTTACAGGATATTCTTTTTATCCAAGTATTTTTCCCCAATAGTTATATAAATGGCTTGAGAAGGACCAGTCAGCCCGTCGAGGGGGAACTATTCACAATGAGGAAAACGCGACGAAGAGAGCGGCAAAATGTCATTGTTTCTGTCTCTTTACTTCCATATTTTTACAGGATATTCTTTTTATCCAAGTATTTTCCCCAATTGCTAAATAAATGGCATGGTCAAGACAAATAACAATCTTGTGCTAAATGGAATATGAAATAATAAAAATCCATTTATTCAAGACGACATGGCAAAATTACTACATAATGGTCAAAACTGTCGACTTCACCTTTACTGTCGCACCTCCCGAATGATATTTTATGACACCTAAATCGGACATATGTCATTTCCCTTCCCCGGCTTCGGAGAATGTAAACAAACCAGAAGGAGTGACAGCTAGCCGACATGCTAACCCGAACCGAGTGATGTTTCAAAGTCTTCAAAGCGGAAAATCACACAAAGCTATCCTGGATTATTTGACATGACGACCCGGTTGTCGAATGTCATAGCGGATCGGCAAACCGCCCGGCGGAGAGCAATTTACAGTTTGTTCCCCGGAGGAGGGTGGCTGGAGCTAATGCAGCTAACGTGCTGCTGCTAATGCATTAGGAGAGCTTTTTACATGCCTATCAATGATCAAACGTAAGTAGTCCTTCATTTAAAGGAAGTTTGTAGTGTTTACTTTGTAATCGCTGTATTCGTATTTGACATAATACAAAACAAGGTGTTTACTCACTTCCTCGTAAGTCCAATGGTCCCACAGTAAATATCCACGATGAATGGGAAACTTTTGAAACTCCAAAAAGGCGCATACGCCCCTCCCTCATACAGAATGATTTTTCTGCAGCCGTTTGGCTGGCGTGATACGAAAAATAAACGTAGTAATCCGCAAAATCAGCTGAATCCTTCGTCCTCATACACAACAGTACACTGTAGCGTGAAGAGGACGTCTTCTACCGCACACGTCACAGCGCCCTCCTCCTCAATGCGAGACCGAAGCCGGAAGTCACTCATTTTCATGGCGCGGGATTCAAAAAACTAAATAAAAATAGCGATCGCTTCCACACACATCCAAGCGGCCCATATCATTCAGGGGCATAAAATACCGCGTGTATTATGAAATAAACATGCTTTTTCGTGTCACAGGCACTTTAAACCCATAAAATCATTTGGACCCAAGCGCCAGCAGAGGGCGCCAAAGACCAAAAAACAAGTAACAAGCGGACATTACACTGCTGTCATTTTAATCTGTTTGAGCGGGGCATGTGCATTAATTGCGTCAAATATTTTTTCGTGATTCATTTAAAAAATTAACGCCCGTTAACACGATAATTTTGACAGCCCTAATTTTAACTTAACATTATATTTATGTTACAATTTGCAAATATGTTTTGAAAAATAAAAATCCTGTTCAATGGAAAAAATAGTTTGTTTTTTAAACCCAGATACATATCGCGAAGTAACACATTTTAGAGCTGTGATATTTTGGCTGAAGGTTGTCATACCGTCAGATTCTCATACCAGCACATGCCTACTTTCACATCTGGTTCCATCTGTTTTATGGCACCTCCATGATAACCTAAGCATGGGTAACACCGCCCAGCACTTAGTTCCACCCTCTTCACTCTGCCTACTCATCAATCCTAACAGAGACCTCATTGATTCAATGGGAAACTGCATCCCTCTTCTCTCATTTCCCACCTTTAGCCAGGCCATCCCCACCTGGAAATCCCCATCCATGGCATGTGTGTCCATACCTAAAATGTCCTAGTCTGAATTTGCTTTTATTAAATTCCAATGCAGTTCTCGCGCATTAATAACATGACTTCCTTGTCTGTGCAGGTTATGAGTAATGGAAGCTGGGTCGCTGGTGCGCGCAGTGTTCGAGTTCCTCCCCAGCGTCTCCGAGGAGCTGCCCCTCTTCACTGGCGATGTTATAGAGGTGCTCAGCGTGGTGGATGAGTTCTGGTTGCTGGGCAACAAAGATGGCGTCACCGGTAAGGTGTCGACATTAGGCACGATTACTGAAAACAGAATAGCTTTCAGCTTTTTGGTGTAGGAGCCACAATGTGGATATTAATACATTTTGTCTTGTGCTGGCAACATTTTAGTTGCTTAAAATATGATGAGAATGACTAAAGGTCACGAATACTAAGGAAGTTGGGTTTCCCCCCCCTATGCTGTCTTTAGGTCAGTTTCCCAGCACCTTTGTGGAAGAGGTTACCATTCCTAGCACCAAGCCTGGAGACCGACTGTATGTGTGCATCAATGATTTCTGCTCTACGGAACCAGGAACTCTTTCCTTAATGAGAGGTAAGGAGTTTCATTCAGTTTAATTGTTTAGACTTCGTTATCATGGGTTTGCAGTTTTATTTTGATGAAGTTATTTTTGGAACAAGTACCAAAAAAAAAAAGAATAAATAAAATAAATGAAAAATATGTAACTTCTATGCTTGAAACACTATCTGTGTCATTCATTCATTCATTTTCCATGCCGCTTATTCCTCACGAGGGTCGCGGAGGTGCCATTGATCAAAAAATAAAATGACTTCAAATGAATGTTTTTTTTCCCCCCCTAACTTAGTATAATGCTACTTATTGATGTTTCTGCACTCAGGTAAATTTTTTTTATGTTCGGCCTAAAAATGTAGTTAGAAGTGAGTCTTTATAACTGTAGGCTCTTTAAGTGGGATACACAAGTATTTAAATCTTAACCACTTTTGCATGTTTTTTTCTTAATACAAATAGTGAATGCCACAAACACGTTGAGAACACTCAATAATATTGTACTCCCAATACATGCAATATTTACAGTGAGTAGCAGAAGTATTTGGACCCCTTGTGAGTTTGCAAGTTCGCCCACTTAGAAAATAGATAGAGATTTCCACTCATAGAGACATGATCTAAAAAATCCAGAAATCACATTGTATGATTTTTAAAAATGATTTATTTGTAATTTACTGGGGTTCATAAGTATTTGTACCCTTGAGAATCAGCAATAATTATGACACTCAAAAGGTTGTCAGTCTACCTTAAAAAAGTCCACCTTTACTCCATGAGTAAACACCCACCCACCACCCGTTTGAACTTAATATTGTCACCTGTGCACCCCACACTCAGTCATAATCCAACTGCTGCCATGGGGAAGACCAGAGAGCTTTTGAAAGACACCAGAGAAAAAAAAAATTGAGCTCCACAAAGCTAGAATAGGCTATGGGACAATTCGAAAGAAGTTTGGTGAGAATAAATCAACTGTAGGAGCAATTAGTAGAAAATGGAAAAGGCTAAATATGACTGATAGTCTACCTCTGACTGGGGCTCCATGTAAAATCTCTCCTCGTGGAGCATCACTCATGATGAGAAAAGTGAGGTCTCAGCCTAAAACTACACGGTAGGAGGCGAGCTGGTCAATGACCTGAAGATAGCTCGATGCATTGTTTCAAAGGCTACTCTCAGTAGAACACGATGATGCAGTGGTTTAAAATTATGCATTGATCACAAGGTTCCCCTGTTGAAGCTAGTACATGTGAAGGCCCATCTGAAATTTGCCACGGACCATATGAATAATGCAGAGGGATCATGGGAGAATAGTCATGTGGTCAGATGAGCCCAAAGTAGAACTTTTTGGTGCAAACTTTACTCGTCATGTGTGAAGGAAAAAGAAGGATGAGTACAATCCTAAGAACACCATCCCCACTGTGAAGTATGGGGGTGGAAACCTAATGCTTTTGGCCTGCTTTTCAGCAAAAGGGACAGGACGACTGTACTGTTTAAAGCAGAGGTGAATGGTGAAATGTATTGTCAGAGTTTGAGCCACAACCTCCTTCCGTCAGTCAAAGACACAAAGATGAGTCATGGCTGGATCTTCCAACATGACAATTATCAGACCTCTACCTATTTTCTTAGTGGGTGAACTTGCAAAATCACAAGGGGTGCAAATACTTCTGCTCCTCACCATACAGTGCCCTCCATAATTATTGGATTTATAATAATTATGTGTTTTTTAGCTTCTAATATTTTTTTTTTCTAAATAATATGGGACCTTAATGGAAAAAAAGAGAAAAATCCAACCTTCAATACAAGTGCATTTATTCATTGGGGAAAAATCCAACATAAAGAAATAATTATTTGACATCAAATAATGTGTGTCACAATTATTAGCACCCCTGGTGTTAATACTTTGTACAACCCACTTTTGCCAACAAAACAGCATCTAATCTTCTCCTATAATGTTTCAAAAGATGGGAAAAGACAGAAAGAGGGATCTTCAGCCATTCCTCTTTGCAGAATCTCTCTAGTCTAAATCATCCTGAGACCTGGGTCCTCTCCTCTGTACTCTCCTCTTCAGCTCACCCCACAGGTTTTCAATGGGGTTGAGGTCTGGGGACTGAGATGGCCATGGGAGGAGCTTGATTTTGTGTCTGGTGAACCATTTTTGTGTAGATTTGGCCATATGTTTAGGGTCATTGTCTTGCTGAAAGACCCAGTGACGACCCATCTTCAGCTTTCGGGCAACAGATTTTGATTTAAAATGTCCTGGTATTTCAAAGCATTCATGATGCCATGCACCCTAACAAGGTTCCCAGGGCCTTTGGAAGCGAAACAGGCCCACAACATCACTGACCCACCCCCATACTTCACAGTGGGTATGAGGTGCTTTTCAGCATGCGCATCTTTCGTGGCAAACATTATTTGATGTCAAATAATTATTTCTTTATGTGGGATTTTTTCCCCCACTGAATAAATGCACTTGTATTGAAGGTTGGATTTTTCTCTTTTTTTCCATTAAGGTCCCATAATATTTAGAAAAAAAAATATTAGAAGCTAAAAAACACATAATTATTATAAATCCAATATTTATGGATGGCACTGTATATGCAAATACAAGCATATGAGAATCGGGTGTTGGAATGTGTGTGCACCGCAACAGCCTCCTCCACTGTGTCAGACAACATCCCAAACTTCCCACTAGATGTCCTCAGATGCTTAACTGAAAGTGGCGTGAACTCGCTTGTTGCTTTTTCTTGTTTGTTTTTCTACCTGAAACGTCTGAACATGATGAAATGAGCTGTGTTGTTTTATTTGTTGTTGTGTGTCATCCTTTGGCCATCACGCTCAGGACTATAGGGACAGCCATGTTTGCAAAGATCCTTCACTCTGGTAAAATTAAACCCATTTAAAGTGTTAGCAGTAGTTGTAGTCGTAGCAGATGTGATTTAAAACTGTCTACTATGTTTTAAATAGATATAGTCAAGGACATTTCCTGCAAAATAAGGAAATTGTCCTGTCTGTGACATGTTCATTTCCAGTACGAATTTCCATGCTCCTGTTGGCCGTGTCCCAGTTTTGCTCCTAGACACAATGGGAGGTGGAGCTGCAGGGTGTTAGGAATGTGACCCCCTATAAATTGTAGCTGACCAGTCATTCCTCAGACCCCCAATTCTCCACAAAAATACGCAGGGCAAACAAATATGAGCATGACAACTTTAGAATCTATTTTATCACATTTCTGCAACCCATTGATCTGAAATGATAGTGTTATTGCTATAGTGCCTAAGTAGTGCATTTCCATTAAGAACATGAGCATTAAATATTGAAATAATTCATCTTTATTCTGTGTTTTCACAGGCGATGTGGTAGTTGGTGAGTCGGGGGACGCAATGGAGCTCGGGGAAGCCTGGCTTCGTGGCAGTAATGCCTGGGGAACCCGCGGTGTCTTCCCCGCATCCTGTGTGAAGGAGCTGAACCTTTCATGCCGCTCCAGGCAATTATCCGAACGTTCAGCCCAGGCGATGGCTTCCGATCTCCCACCCTACGCCCTCGGCTGCGCCAGAGCTCTCATGAGTCTTCATGCGCAACTCAACGAGGAACTGGACTTCCTCGAGGGGGACTTAATTATCATCACCGGTCTACCCGAACCGGGCTGGTTTGAGGGGGAGCTGAATGGCCGCAGGGGCATCTTCCCAGAGGGATTTGTGGAGCTGCTGAATCATCTTCGATCACCGCAGGAGGTTGCGGACCCCCCGTTTTTAAGCGACGACCTTGATGATAAAGCAAATGGCACAGAAGAAGATGCCTTGGAAGATGTGGAGATAGAGGAGGAGAAAGAGTTGGTCAAAGAAGATGATGAAGTGGTAGAGGGTGCTGTCTATGGAGTGGCACTGTATGAATTTCGCGCCATGGAGCCTGGCGAGTTGGACTTTGATGTGGGCGACCGCATTCGTGTCGTAAACACTGTGGAAGATGGCTGGCTAGAAGGGGAACTGAGAGGGCAGCGTGGTATCTTTCCCCATCGGTTCGTCAAAATTGAAGATTCACGTCCAAAAATGGAAGCGGAAACAAATCACGTACCAGAAAAGGAGGAGAATACGGATCTTTCATGCCGCAATGGTAAAAAGCTTGAACTGGCGTCTTATGAAGACCATACAATTTGGGACTTGGACTACTTTGAGAGGAGTGAAGAGCAGATACCAAGTGACAGCAAGACTCAAAATGAAAGCAGAAGACAGAGCAATTCAGATGCTAGGATAGGCTCTCAAACGTCGACAGACCAAAAACCACAGAGACCCAAATCTATGCCACCCACAAGGCGAAGAACCCCACCTCCCCGGCCTAGCCTGCCTGCACATAGCCAAAGGAACCGCATCAACACAAAACCGACCAATTATACTAATGGCAACATCCGACCTTCTCAATCTAAATTATCCCATAGTCTGACTCTTCCAAGCACCCACTCTGGTTGGTCAAAAAACCTCCACAACAATCATAGACTAGCAGCAAATGGTGTCCCCACATCTAACCGAAGTGCAACACTTGGACAAGGATGGACAAACCTTGTTGAGAACCATAAACAGCAGAATGTGAGTGTCACAGACGTCGGGAGCCAATCCAGTCGTTCCCAGCAGAAGATGCGTTCAGGCTCCAATGGCTTCAAGCCAAAATCCTTCACCTTGGACTCCCTGCTGACGTCAGCCGGCGACTTGGAGGCCAAATTGTCCCAACAGCTTTTTGAATTCGAGAAAAGCCTGACGTCATCATGTAGCGACATCATCGGCGCATCCGTTGAACCCAACCAACAAGTTCCCATCTCCAGACACTTCTCCATTTTGAGCTACAGCGACGAGAGCGATATCATCCGCGGGTCCAACTCTGCTTCTTCTTCATTAGAGAGACGCAGGACCCTTCGCCCTCCACCTCCTCGTCCACAAGTGGCTCATCCCCAAGCCGTACCTGTGAGCAAACCAACCCGCCCTGCTCCTCGTCCACCTCCGCCCATCCCGAGACTTGCCACCAACCCTCTCCATAGCAACACACCTATCTTCTTTGCCCCCGATGAACCACCAGTAAACCTTCTTGACCAAATCACTGAAGGGCAACCAGATTTCGGTGACCTCGAAGCCACTGAAGAAGCCGAGAAGGACCTGGAAACTGAGATTGAGATGGAGAGTCAACAACAGAGTGAGCACTACCAGCTGTTGCTACGGCTACAAGAGGTGGAGAACAACATGGACGCATACGCGCACACAGCTGAGGAACTCAGGGCCATGCTGGAGGAGGAAGAAGAGGAGACGGCCCGTATGCAGGTCATGGAGAACCTGGAGTTCTGCAACTACACGCTGGAGACGCTGGCTTTGGAGCAGCAACAGTTACAAGGTAAGATATTTTTAGATGTTCTTGGAGAAAACACATTAGATTTTTCATGAGCTTTTTGTTTTATTGTGTTTGCTGCCCCCATGTGGCCAGAAAATGTGTAAAGCCAATTGGTCCATGCCAGTACTGTATATCCCAATTTATTCATGTAATCATTCTTTTCAAGTATACTGACAATTTACTGAAATAGTAGCGATTTTGTCTTATTTTAGTCACAAAATAACTTAATATGAAATCTGGGAATGTTGTTGGACATAGAGCTATTTCTGTTCCATAAACAGCAAAAGGTGTATACAGGTTTAACAATTTTGGAATAAATAATTGTTTTAGATATGTATTTTTGGATTTGAAAAAAAAAAAATCCCATTTCATCAGGTACATTTGCACTCAAACTGTTTAAATAGTATATTTCTTGTATGTGTAGGGGTACTTAATGATGATTGCTGAATCCAAAGTCTTTGTATCAGTGTATCCGGATGGCCGCATCTGTTATACAACAGACTCACGTGTTGTCACATAGGTCCCAAATTCAATCGTGCACATAGTGTGAGTCTGGGCCCCTTTTTTCCCCCACTCTGCTCATACCAATCCTGACTGTACAAATGGAATAGCGATTGTAGGCATACACTCGAGTCAGAGCGGAACATGGCCCGCTTTGGAAAGGGATCCAAAGTACGCTTGTGGAGAACAGTAATACTGCCTCTCACACATCTCTTCGGACTTTATGAGCGGAGAACATCCAACAGAGTGCCAGGTATGATGTTAAACTGACAGTATATGAAGTCGACATCTTCAAATTGATGAGGAGCTAGCAGTTGTGCAGTTGAATTTGTTACTAAATGAGGAAACGTTCCTCAAGTTTATAAGTTAAACAAGCTATTTTTGTATTTCAGGTCTACACAATATTTTACCTTACAAAAAAAAAAAAAAAAAAAAGATCAAACTGCACACCACAAAAGAAAACGTACACCAAAATTGAGACTTAGTGGTTTAGGTCCTTTACCTTTTGCTACTTACACATTTGGAAATCACTGGTGAATCAAAAACACAGTCATGAAAGCATTTCACAAGACGCATCGCATTTTTGGGTTGGGCATTGAATTACATTAATGAAATGTATTTACTAGGGTTGTTCTGATCATGTTTTTTTGCTCCCGATCTGATCCCGATCGTTTTAGTTTAAGTATCTGCCGATCCCGATATTTCCCTATCCGATTGCTTTTTTTTTGCTCCCAATTCAATTCCAATCATTCCCGATGATTTTTCCCGATCATATACATTTTGGCAATGCATTAAGAAAAAAATGAATAAAACTCGGACGAATATATATCTAGTCATCTATCTAGTCATATATCTATACGTCTAGTGTATTTGTTGAGCTTTCAGTAAATGATACTGTGGCCATGCCCCAATGCATGATGGGAAGTGGAACCATGATGGGAAGTAAAACCATGACTGTGCGTCATGCTACCATTGGATATATCTTCTCTGCTTTGGGAAATAATTTATGGGGTTAAGACAAAGATCATTTGCCACCTTGCTTCTCCACATTGTTTCCCATGATATTTGAATCATAGGGAGAGGGAATGCAAGGTATTAGCCAAATGAACAATGGCTCCAAAGGCTGCTAAAATTTGCTCTGCTCATTTTGCGCTACCATTTATCTCTCTATATAGGTAAACCAGTGTCACTACAGGCTGAGCGCGACAATGAGTGAGAGGGTTATGCAGCGCACATATTAATAGTGTTAAATAGTTAATAAACGTGACATATTTATTAATAATATAATTGCCGCCGTTATCTGGATATTTTAGACAACCCTGCCCTAAACCTAAATTAAAGACTCTGGATGAGTGTAACATATTATGTCTGTAACGTTAAATACAATTAAAAACCGATTGAATTAATATATATATATATTAAAAAAAGGCATGGCCGATATTTTTTTGCCGATTCCGATACTTTGAAAATGACGTGATCGGAACCGATCGATCGGCATCCCGATCGATCGGGAAATCTCTAGTATTTACTGTTAAAAAAAAAAAAAAAAAATGTATTTACTGTCACTTATACCAGACTCATGAACTTAACCATTTTTATTTTAATTGTGCGTTTTGTTGGCTTGCTAATAACCGAGTCTTCTTTTTAACACCAACCCACATGTTTCTTGTTGACGAACAATGTCATGATGACTTATACACATATTAAAGAAATTAATGGAATGTAAAGCCCCTTTCAGACATATGCTGAACTCCGGTTAAATCCTGGGATTCAAACGGGTAGCCCTTATGTCTGAAAGCAATTTCCCAGGACGACTGACACAGAGATGACTTGGACATTAACCGGATCGCGTCCTAGTATAATGTTCGGGACTTGCCCGGGACACCGCGTGTGTGAACGCTGCCGTTTGATTCTTCGGTCACAACGCAAAGGCTGATGAAATACTGTAAATAGCATAGCGGGCCGATCTTCATTTTCACTTTCTTCGCAGTAAGATTAGTCATCTGCCAATAACCGGTTTCAAAGTGTACCGTGGTATGAAAATGTCATGGTTTCAAAACCTAAAAAATTTTCCGTCATACTGTCCCTAAGGTATTAGCTGTTTTTTTATGTATCATAAATGCAGGGAGAAATCTCTCGCTTGCAGCTGCAAGGCTCAACCCTCCCCCAGCGGTTGTTGCTCAGTGTCAGTGAGTCAGCTGTGCTCCACGATGGCTGGAGGAGGTGAAACTCCTGAACTTTTTCCCCATTGAACAAAACCAAATCGCTAGCATGGGAGTACTTCGGCTACATAAAAAAATACAGACGGCCGCAGCTTAGGGCCAGCCGACATTTAAAACATGTTTATGGAGGGTGGCACCTAAGGAGGCAGTACCTCTATTATGATTTCGCATTTATACAAAATTAAAGGTTAATAACACGCTTCGAGAGTTAACTCCAGCGTGTTTAGTGTTTCTAGCGGTGGTAACACGTGGTGTTTTTTTCTCTCTCTGGCAACCTTCTATGTTGAGAAAGAGTGTGTATAATGTAAACATGATAAAGTCATATACACATGCTTTTTATGGAAAAAAAAATATTTTTGTTCTGATAGTAATAAGGTTGAGATGTGGCTGTGAGTTTAGGCTCACTTTAAGGACTGTATTTTGATTTGATTTAGAATATTTCAAATATTTTTTGTTATTTTTGTTATGTTTCAAATTTATTTTAACTTAACATCATACCTATGTTCCAATTTGCTAATATGTTTTGAAAAATAAAAATACTGTTAATGGAAAAAAGTTTTTATGTAACACCTTTTAGAGCTGCAATTGCAATACCATGAAACCATGATATTTTGTCCGGTCCTCGAGGGCTGCTGTGGGTCCTGGTTTTTGTTCATAACCATCAAGGACAGACCTTTTAACCAATGTGGTTTCTACTAAAACAAGCAGCACCTGACCGCAATCAACTGATTACACTTATAAAACACTGGATTGGTGAAAAGGTATGGTCTTGTTTTGTTGGAGGGAAATCCTGCACCCACTGTGACCCTATGTGGAATAGTTTGGAGACCACTGGTCCAAGGTTATCATTCCGTCAGAATCTCATACCAGCACATGCCTAGTCCTAGTAAAATGTCCGGGACTTACCTGGGACGTGGCATGTGTGAAAGCTGCCGTTTAATTCCTCGGTCACTCGCAATTATCAACATGGCAAACTGGAAAGATAGCAAATTAAACTGGGAACCTAACAAAATTAAATTGCTACTGGATCTTAGAGCCGAGGGAGAGATAGTCCATTGGCCATCTTTTGAAATGTGATGTTTATTTTGTAGCCGACCAAAAATGACATAATGTCCGGGTTATAAATTCCAGCCCCCTGCCCTCCCCGCACATAGAGCACCGAGTCGCCAACACTGGACAAGTCTGAAAGTGTCCAACCCGGGTAATTCCTGGTACATCTCCCCATCTCTGAAAGCCATGACACGGGTAAATCCCACGTAGGCATGTGCCGGTATGAGATTTTGACGGTACGATAACCGTGAGCAAAAATACCGCGGTTTCACGGTATCACGGTATTGCAATTATAGCTACAAAATGTGTTATTTTGATATGTATGGGTTAAAAAAAAACAACTTTTTTCTATTGAACAGGATTTTTTTTTTTTCAGAACATAGTTGCAAATTGGAACACGAATATATTGTTAAAATAAATAAATTATCAATAAAAAACGAATATTTTAAATAAAATTAAAATATAACTTATAGACTATACCCACAGCCAAAGCTCAAGTTGCTCAAGATTAGAGCAAGACCAAAATAATTTCTGTAAAAAAGTAAAATCACTTCTGAATAAAATTTTAAAAAATTTATACTGCATCACTTTTTTATGAGGGTGGAAAAGCTCAAGTGAAGTTTTGCCAGTTTCAGCCATTGTGTCAAATCTAGTCTACATGATGTCATGCCTTGGTGTTAAAAAGAATAGAGATGTCCCGATCCGATATTTGGATCGGATCGGACGCCGATATGGGCAAAAAAATGCGCATCGGTATCGGCTCGGAACACGGGAAAAATTCCGATCCAGACTTCTGATCCAGTTTTTTAAAAGTCCGGTCTGGGTTTTCCAGCGCACCGATTTACATAATCCATTCCAGTTTTTGCTTCGGTTTCCCTAAAATCCGGTCCGCATTTTATGGCACACCTTCAACACACTACATTTACATTACCGTCTCCCAATTTACCGAGAGACTTTATCGGTAAAAATGTCAGCTGTGTGGGATCATTTCACCTTAAAGGACGACAAAGACGAAGAGGCAGAGAGCAACATATGCCACAATAAAGTCAAGCGTAGTGGTAAAGCTGTAAGAAGTTTTAATGCAACCAACCTAATCAAGCATTTAGCGAAATACCACCACAAACAATATGAGGAGTATGTTAAGAAAACCGAAGACAAAAAGAAAGGTCCTACGCAACTAACACTGGCAGAAACTTTTGCTATGCGTGACAAACTGGCACTCCACAGTTCCAAAGCCCAGGGAAATCAAGAGTTATTGCCGAAGAATTCATTCTTGATGACGAGCCATTATCTCATGTGAGTAAAGACGCAGCATCCAACACGCGATTCGGCCGCTGAAGATTCGAGAACGATTCACAAACATCCAAATTCCGATTATTGAAATATGTCAAGTAAAGCGGAACTAATACACAGCGCGGTCTTCGGGACGCAATGCGCAAAGTAAACATAACTTGTCTTAGACCCGGGTAATGCCAATGCTCAACTCACGGCTTTAGCTCAACTCATGCCGCTGGATAAAAAACACAAGAATACCTGACTTCTACTGACAGCCGCAACAAAAAATACTTCAACATCGTTTTACTGGAGATAATAGATATCATATGTAAATAGAACCAGATGCTACACGAAAGACTTGACTGCGTTAGCAACATTGAAGTATGGAAAACTAAACAGCCGCCATCTTAAAGCAGGAGACTTCCCTAGTAGGCTGTTGTGAACCTTCCAAGCGAACCTAATTAACTTTTTATCTAAAATACTCCTAAATCTGCAAAATCTTGACTTGAATCTATCTTCAAAACAGTTTTAAAACTTTCACATGTCGAAAGTAGACAGAAGGGAAATTATGGAATAACGGGAGCAATTTTAACAACTTTAACAGTTGATTCGCAAAATTAAATGAATTGAATGTAGTTTAAAGCAGCTGATACAGAATGGGGACTTCAGTATTTTATTTACTGTTTTAAAATGTTAACTTGATACTGAAATAGTCATTTATTTAAACCTGAGAGGCTTTTTATACAATTTTTGTAACTAATGCACGAAACATTAAAAGCATCTAATAGCTTGGGGGATTTGTGGGATTTTCCACTGAGGTTGTTGGTGTGTTTTGCTTTTTTAAGACAGTTTACAATATTATTTGCACGTTTTACTGACTGATTATGCCATTTCTGTTTGTTATTTATAATGTTTTGTGTTTGTCACTGAATAAACAGGTCAGTTTCTTGTTACCAACCGTTGTGTGTTATTCAAACTCACCTAATTCAGCTGGCTAGTTGTTATCAAGGGTACTAAAACCTTTTTCAACATGAGTCAGACAACTAAGTAAGGAGGCTAAATAACTTTAAACTTTAACACATGCTCAGATAGGTCGGTATCGGTATCGGCCAGTATCGGTATCGGATCGGAAGTGCAAAACAATATCGGTATCGGATCGGAAGTGCAGAAACCTGGATCGGGACATCCCTAAAAAAGAACATAAAGAATTCTAATCCTAAGAATCCTAAATTAATAAGTGAGTTAAAAATGTACAAGTTAGTTAAAAATGTAAAAGTTAAAATGTAAATATTGTTGTGGAAAGGTTTCATCGAGAAAAAAAAAAAAAAACATTGGGAGTGACACCTCTCCTTGAGCTAACGAACGTGGATTTGTGCTTAGGGCAGGATCATCTTTCGCAATTAACGATCTTTGATGCAATCCTTTTCCCCCTTCATTCAAGCGAATCAAGCTTGTCTTTTCTCACTCTGCGGCTGTAACACTCGACTAAGTTGCTCTCCTAGCTAAGCCTAGGCTAACATTCATCTTTGTAAGCTTTTAGTTAGTGTGTATATCGAATTTGAAAGGAAAATGTATGTTTTGTTTTTGGCGAACTTTTCCATGAATCTGTTGAAGCTACGCACACACGGAAAAATACAATTGTACAATGTTTTAAATGTTTTCATTTTGTATATTACACTTCCCACGATATGAGAGCTCAATAAATTAAAGAAAAGAACGCCTTATGTTTGGAGTAGAGCTGAAACGAGTACTCGAGCAACTCGAGTAACTCGAGTTTAAAAACTGATCTGAGTAATTTTATTCACCTCGAGTAATCGTTTATTTTGACAGCTCTAAGCATCACGTTTTGCTCGGACTACTTTTAATGCGGGACAACGCGCTGTCACGTGCGGAAAGGAAGAAGGGAAAAAAAAAAAACTTACTGCAGCTGACAGCCGCCACAAACGACGCCGATGTTGCCAAATACTAGCCCGCACGATGCTACGTTGGTAACAGCTAGCGTCTGATGCGTCTCATAAAGATCACATGTATGTTGAACTAGATGCGCAATGACAGACTCGGCCGCGTCTGGGCAGCGTTATTAAACAGCCGCCATCTTAAAGCAGTACAGCGCTAAGCGCTAATAAAGAGCGCTAAGCGCTAATAAATAAGATTAACGTTACTGTCGCTACTAGCTCACGTAAAGTTAGCCCTGCGGAGACTAGGTTTCAATTAATTATGACCACTGTCGTTGCGTGGCTAACGTGTCTTACATACAGGCTTTAACATAACATAGCATTGTGGAGTGATGAGGGTGTAAAATAAAAACTTAATCATGCTAACTATCAATTTTAGCTCAGTAGTCATTGCTGGATAAAACACCAAGTAGCACTGGTCCCTAATGTGCTCCAGTACAGCCTGTATCATACATTTATTTTGAACACAGCAAAAACTCAAAATCCTATCAGGACTTACAGTTTAGACTAACTTAAAACTTAACTAGAACTTGAAAATGGCTTGACACAAAGAGAAATTCAATTGAAACACGAGGGAAAAAATTTTTAAGTGATGTGTGTTATCAAGCGTAACGGCATTTTTAGGTAATATATATATATATATATATATATATATATATATATTTTTTTTTAATAAGATCTAAAAGTTTTTTGAGTGAAAGCAGTGAATTACTCTTTTTTTTAAAATTCTAGCTACAATATACATCGAAAATAAAGACATTGATTGACTGAAAATGGTTCAAGATTAGATGAAATGTCTTGTTTTCTCATGTATATTTATAATTGCTCTTCACCTAAAAATATATTTGTTTTATACGATTACTCGATTAATCGATAGAATTTTCAGTCGATTACTCGATGACTAAAATATTCGATAGCTGCAGCCCTAGTTTGGAGTATTTGTTTTTGGGTTCGCTGGCTGTTTAGCCGATAGCGTCACTTTCACACACAGAAACAAACGGGAGGGGGTGAGCGCTGCCGCGCCACGCCACTTCTGGCTGCATTTTTGACACATGAAAAATGGTGAATACCGTAGAACGGTCTGACGGAAAATTTTAGTGGTTTTGAAACCGCGACGTTTTCACACCACGGTAAACTGTGAAACCGGTAACCGGCACATGCCTAATCCCACGTCACATTACATGGGAATTTAGCGGGATATAAATCTGAAAGGGGCTTAAGTGATTGCATCTCTCAATTTGGGAGTCAACTTTTATGAGTTAAATGAACATATGAGTACCATATTAAGATTTAAGTCATGTGTTCACAATGTGGTCCGGCAATTGTTTTTTTTTTTTTCCCAGTACTGCCAATGTATCACACTGTCTATAAATGACAGGAATCAGCCTGAGGGTAACAACCTGTTCAAATGCCTACATAGTTACCATTAACTCGTCACTGGGCAGGAATTCTGATACCTTCCTGTCAAACAATAGCATCTAATAATACCTCCGCACAGCCTCTTCCATTTTACTATGATAGTAGCTATGTCAAAATGGTTGAATTGAGTTTCCCAATTTGCAGAAAGGTGTGTTTGACATTCACACAAACCCACACTCCAGGAGTGAGTGTTTTTTCGTGCTTCAGGTGCGTGGACCAAAGCATAATGTTTTGAGAAACAATGACAGTTTATTGTTCTAACGTAGCCAGCGGCTTCAGTTCTGTCTGTATATGTTCAACTTTTAAATTCGCTCAGCCAGTCATTGGAGTGCAAAAGAAGTAAGAAACAAAAACCTAAACGTGATCAATTTCTTGGAGAAAAAGTTATCTGAAGTAACGTTTACAGCTGCATTTTTAGATGAAACTACTGTAAATGTGTAAAGCGAATGGCACCAACATTCCGAAACAGTCTTTGTTTTCTCTTTTTTGTATGTTTAAGCTGTGTGACCTTCAGCCAGCTTTAATTCTTTAAACCCCACTATTAAAACGCCTCCCTCTCGGCTTCCATGACACCGCCGCCCGATGTATTTAACACTGTTCTCAAGGTCTTTTGGCAACTCTGGTTCACCAAACAAACGCCAGACAGTTTGATACATGATCTTATTACATGGGCATCACTACCCCTTTTACTCCTTGTGAACCCGCAACAAGTACATTTGCATAAGCTATCAGCCCCATAGGAATGCAGAATTACACACACATACACCCAACTGCAGTTTCGGTTGTGTTCTGAAACTGCAAGCTGAGATGTTGACGCCTATGTAAGCTGATACCATTGACGTGCATGGACGTCCAAATTTTTTCCCATTCATTTTCAATGAGAATTTTTTTTTTTCCCCAACTCAACAGAAAATGACTAGATATCAATAGGACGTGTCCCCCAAACTTCCCCAATTCCATTGACGCTTATGAAGGGTGTCGCCATTGACAGCCATGGACGTCCAAATTTCCCATTCATTTCTAACGGCATTTAACCATGTTTTTTCATTCAATTGATGCCAATGTACTTGGATTCCATTGACGCCTATGTAGGTTGATATCATTGACGTCCATGGATGTCCAAATTTTTTCCCATTCATTTTCAATGGGAATTTTTCCCCCCCCAAATCAACAGAAAATGATTAGATATCAATAGGACGTGTCCCCCCAAACTTCCCCAATTCCTTTGACGCTTATGGAGGGTGATGCCATTGACGTCCATGGACGTCCAAATTTTTTCCCATGCATTTTCAATGGCAAAAAAAACAATGTCCCCATATCAGTAGGAAATCACCTGATATTAATAGGACGTGTACCCCAAATGTCCCCGATTGAATTGACGCTTATGGAGGGTGATGCCATCGACGTCCATGGACGTCCAAACTTGGCATTCATTTCCAATGGCATTTAATTATGTTTTTTAATTCTATTGATGCCAATGTGCTTAGATTCCATTGACACCTATGTAAATTGATTCCATTGACGTCAATGGACGTCCAAATTTTTTCCCATTCATTTTCAATGGCAAAAAAAACAATATCCCCCAATCAACAGGAAATGACCAGATATCAATAGGACGTGTACCCCAAATGTCCCCGATTGCAATGACGCTTATGGAGGGTGCTGCCATTGACGGACATGGACGTCCAATTCTCCCAATCATTTCTAATGGCGTTTACTTTGTTTAATGCCATTGACTGGCATTATTGTCCATTCTATTGATAGACCTGAGTGGGGCTAAGATCTGTATCTCCACAGAGGAAAGACCCAGGTGTAATTTCTCCCAAAATTGTAGTTTCTAGTTGTTTTTGATATCCTGTGAGTTGTTACCTAAGTATGTTGGATAAAACTCCCTTGCCATTTTCTTATCACTGCTCAGATTTGTTTAAATTGTTGGTAAATTGACACTATCCCACGGGTACGCCTTAGAGTTTCCAGTCTATTTGTTTTGTTTAAACCAGTCTTTGCAGTGGCTGCCTCTTTCATAGAGAATTGAGATTGAGAGCACAGGGGGAGGGATGTATAATACCGGAGCTTTATGAATAGCCGTTCGTTTGTTTTTACTCCAACAAAAAAGTTTGAGGTCGCCTCTGAGAGGGAGGACAGTGTTCAACAATAGCTCATTGTGCACTACAGCTTCTACTTTTTCAGGCTTATAGTCTAATCAGGCTCGCATCTTTTGAAGGAATACTTTCCCTACAAGCTGTCAAGTTGTCAGAGTTTTTGAGTGTGTGTTTCATTGTCGGTGAGTAACAGCATAGGTACTTCAAGGTACTACTCCATACAGCCAGGATTCGGAGAACAGGAAATTGCACAACAAAGCAAACAGGATAGAGTGAAGGGTTGTTCATAGCAATGGGGGGAAAAAAACTCATTTTGTGCCAATGTCTGTGGCTTTGCTCCATAATGTTCTGGAATTTGTCTCTTTCCTTGATCAAAACTTGTCCACAGGGACAGTGTTTTCCTGAAAACAGACGTAGTAGCCAATTAAATCAATGGGAGTGGCTACTAGGCTAATCCTCCACTCATGTGACTCGACTGAATCATTAACCCTCCTTCAGTCAACTCCCCCTGCCTTCAACAATTCGCTGAGATGACAGCAGGGAGGGGATGATTCAGTTACTCTGAGAGCTGGGACGTGCTTGGGCTACGCAGTCCTGCTGAGGCCATGCAGAGGAGACACATAAAACAAGTGGGAGACGGTCGCTCAACAAAATGACTGACAGGTGGAGTCACCCACAGCGCTTTATAATGGAATGCAAGGATCTGGAGCAAAGGAATAAACCTCACTGACGAACAAACGGTATCAGCCTTGGGAGGCTGATCTAATCGAGAAACATGAAGAGCCCGGTGGTTTATGGCAACCCTGTCATGTTTGCTCCGGTGGACTGGAACTTTGCTCCTGAGGCCCCGGTGAGGAGGGGGAAGAGCGTGGAGGAGTTAGGAGATGCTGGCTGGGCTAAGGAAAGAGAAAGATTGGCTCATCTTCAACATTTACAGCAACTCCACCAACTTCAACAGCAACAGGTTGTATATCCTGGCTATGGTGTTGCTCCTCCTGGACCGCCACAGCAAGCCATTATGGGAGGTATGCCTGGTAACCCAGTTCCAATTACTGGTTTTCCAATGCCCATGCATGCTGGAATGATGCCTGTGCATAGAGGCCCATTAACTGTAGAGGGGGCAGTGCCACCACCCGTGCATGTGGCAGCTCCATGGCCAGCACAATGGGATAACCAAGGCCAGGGCAAACAAACAAGCTGGGAATATGATGAACATCAAAAGTCATCTTATACAGACAAGAGGCCTCAAGGACAGAATGTTTACTACCATCCAGGTTCACAGGACGGTCACTTAGATGTGAGGATATCGGAATGGAAAGGCAAACATTGTTTCTACCAAGGCCCAGATGATTATGACCAGGACTACCTCCAAGTGCCTCAAAAAAATGACAACAGGAATCAAGAAGACTATGCCAAATTGGATGAGGATAGAAGACGAGACAACAGAGCCAGAGACAGCCGACGTAACTCTGATGGTTATGGCCATAGGAGTCACAGAGAATCAGATGAGTATGATTATAGGAACAAATCCAAGTACAGAGATAATTATGACAGAAGAAAGCATGACCGCTATGATGACAGGGGTTATTACGAGGAGAAGAGACATCGCACGCAAGATCTGCAGGGACATGACAGGTACAATAGTGAATATGAAGACTACTATGACGATGCTCGAAGAGACGATCCACGAAATCTTGATCGTTATTACGCGCAAGACAGGGACTATCATGATACAATAGACAGTAAGCGCTATAAAGACAAAGACCAATATAGAGACGACTACCATAACAGAGAGCGACAATATAGGGATAAGTACTATGACCGGTGTTCAGAAGATGCATATGACCCCAGAGAAGAAAGTTACAAAGATAAGGAAGTCTACAATCGAAGAGGTGAAGAAAACTACTCGAACAGACAGAGAAAGCAGTATGAATCTGAATTTGTTGAACGTAGCAGTGATAAGAGGGACCGGTACTATAGATATAAGGATGCAAGAGATGAAAGGAGAGATGAGTACTATGACCACAGACGGCGGGACGACTACAGAGAAAAGGAGTACTATGAACATCAGGACTCCTATGATTATGAGAATGAAGGCCGCCACAACCATACGGAAAACGACCCCTTCGAATCCAGAGATGATGGAAATTCTCACCACAAACCCAGAGACAAATATCGAGATTTGCGTTCATTATCGGTGGATTCGCGTTTCGAGGAATACCCGAAAAAGGAACGCAAAACGCACTGTGAGGAATGGGTCGAAGAGCAAAACAAGAAGTTGGCGCTCAGACAAATGCGCTCCTTTGAGGATCCCATTATTTACAACAGGACCGAGGAGCAGGAAAAAGGATACGAGTCAAGTGCCGGAAAATCTGGTCCGAAACGTGGTCGGAAGCCTGTTTATGTGGGTTCCTTAGATCGCAACAGCTTCTACAGAAAGACTGCTCCCACCTCCCTAAGAAAGTCACCCTTCGCCACTAACAGGAAGCCAAACCAAGGTAAATACCTGGCTGTCATATGAGAGATTGTCATCTGTTTTCAAATTTATGTGTTTATGTGTTTGTAAGGTCCTGCTTAAACTAATCAAGGAACAAGAACACAAAGACTGATTAGTAGCAACACTTATACTACAACCTCACCTCTACATATGAAAACAAAGCAGGAGATAAACTAGTCGCCAAACTCATTAGATAAAACAGGATGAAGTCAACTCCCTTTTCTTATCACATTTAACCTACAGCCAGGCCTGAGGGTTCAAACACAAACTCGCCAGAGTATCTTCACATCAAGCTGTCTTTTCATGAAGTAATGTGTATGTGTGGGAACATAAGTGTCAGACATCCCACAGGAAGACAGTTATTTTCTTCAGTCTACGAACCTGCGGAACTAGTTTCGCAGCCTATTGGTTTTTGTTGTTATTGTCCCTTGAGGTAGATGTCATGTTTGCTAAAGTTTGTTTCATTCGTGTGTGTATGACGTAAAATGCTACTCTGGCTTTTATCTGAAGGAAAAAAACTATTATAGAGTTTGGAGTTTATTCAAATAAGGATAGTAGGAAATCAAGGCATTAAAGCTGTAATGTGAAGTAAGGTTGTCCAACCATGTTTTTGAATGATATCAATGGCTAAACAGTTATAAGCATATTTTCATTATTTTTTTTAACGCAACCCTTCCAGATTTTTTGTTTAACCCATAGCAACGCCCTTGACAATGAAAATGCTTTTCTTTGGCAATCTTCGGAAATCTTCGGAAATTACGTCACACCGGGAAGTGCGAGGGAAGTCCGCCATAGAACAGTATTGTTTGTTGCATTGCTTCTCGGTAAGATGCCACGGCGGTGTGTGGCGATGTTTTGTTCTCACTCAAGCGAAAAGTTGTATGAGTGGCCAAAGGATAGCAGGGCACGTAAATGGACATCTTTCGTTCGCACGAAGCGAATGAATTTCACGCCATCATCGAGTAGTGTTCTCTGCTGTAAACACTTCGAAGATGCCTGCTTCCTTAACCGGTCTGCTTATGATCAAGGATTTGCCAAAAAGTAAGTGTGATTTTTGGATAGATGACTGATGACTTTGTCAAAGCAGAGCTGCCAACTGTTGTGGAATGAACAGTATAAGCTAGCGACGTTAGCCGAAAGTTAACTCGTGGCAATTCCCGATCATAGTTGTTGTTGCGTTCGCTAGCTTAAGCGTGTTTAAATTGTGCGTCATCTACGATCTTGTCCGAAAGGGTTAATCCACTGTCAATTGGGAAAGGGGTGTGGATGTGCACATAAGCGGGTCGGCGTCGCGGTAATTCATGGTCACGTTGCAGTAAGAGACACACACCGCCGGTGAGTTTGTGCACATTTATTTGTATTTGTATTATGTATTTCCACCTTCATGCTTCTAGCATTGCATTGCATTTGTACGGTTCGGCGTTTCTTTCACGGTGATCGCTTGATAGCCTTCTAGTTTGTTTCGCGAGTGCCACTGACAGGTGAGAATTTAGCGTGTTGGCATTGAGTCAATCTCGCAGCGAATCAGCGAGCGCGCAGGTCACGCAGTGAATCATGGGAAATGTAGTCTCGGGACAACACTGAAGTGGTGCTTTGTAATCTGTTCGCTTGTGTGAAAAAACTACATTTCCTCACGCCATTAGACGCCACTTTGTTTTCTTATTGTTGCCACAATAAAGTGGAGAAAGCTATCGACGACTGTGATATAGTGGATATTATTGTGTTAGTTGTAATATGGGAGTTCACCAGTAGAGGGTACGCATGTCATTTAGATGTGTTACCTTTTGTGCCTTACTCCTTGACTAAAAGAGAGAAAAGTTGTTGTTCAGAGTCACTTTGCAAGACGTTGAGTAAAGTTGTAAAAGCCAATAAAGGTGTCGTGTGGGTCACTTGGTCAAGATATAACAACGACTCATCTCCTTCTTTCGCCCCAACGTTTTTGTATTATTATTTTATATGTACGAGTGCTGCCGGATCTGCCAAAATGAACATGAAGTCTGATTATTATTTTTTTTAACAATGTCATCAGATAGACAAAAACATAAAATTATGTGCAAATGCCTGCATCTTCAAATCATGAAAATAATAACAGCCTATATTTTACTAATGTTGTAATCTCGATGGGTCTTGTATCCATTCCATGTCAGGTAGTCTAGGCACATTGTTTGCATCCTGATTAGCGTCTGGCTAATACATGTTAGGTCCAACATAAAATTCCAAGCTCCTCTTCTTCCTCCAACTCTTCAAAAACTTGGATCTCCTCCCTTGCGCTCGATCCATCGCCTTATATCGCTGTTTGAATCATTGTTTGAAGGGCTTTGTATGGCGGCCGTATGTATGGAGGTGCCATCGTGTTCCCGGTGTGACCTATCACTTCCAGGTTCGTCCCCTTTCAGGCTCGAACTTCGGAAACGCGATTATTTTGTCAAATATACAACATATAAATTATTTTTTTCATGCTTTATTTGTTGGACAATGTTTAATTACTTTACTTGTGACCCTATTTGGCATGTGAAGAAATTACTTCACATTACTGCTTTAAGTTGTGATTTTGTGTCTCTAAGGCTAACCCAAAATATTGTCAACCAAGACCATTTAAAATCTTTGTTTTGAATGACTTTTAAAAGAGCGAGCCCTGCTTCGGCTTGAATTTATTGTCTGAGAAGAAGCAGGTGGCGCCCCCCACGACCCCTCCCCCAGTCACCTAGACTCACGTGCACGGCCGCACACACAGTCAATGGCGGCCCCCTTTCTGGAGCCCAGCTATTAATCCCTAGCGTCAGCATGGTGAGTGGATGGCGGGGGTCTGTCTGGTGCCAGGCACTAGCTAGTGCCGCGCATGACTCCTTTGCTAGGAGACCGATACTGTGCATGTGCGTGTCTCCGCGCAGTGGGCTTATTTGAGAGGTGACGCAATTTTTTTCAAAACACTCACATGCACACTTGCAGGCTTGTCATCCTTTAATCCTGTTAAAGTGTTTCAGCCCTGTCAGGAGTTTGTATTTGATTGCATGGCTAAAAACATTAGACCATCTCGTTACAACGCTTATTTGGTTTAAAACGCATTTCAGTGACATTGAGGTGATGACCGAGCTGCTTTTTTGGTCCATCTTAACTTGGAGGTTTTCAGTGCCAGTGACCCCAGTAGATGTCCAATCCATTTTGGATTTTTATATCTCTAGTACATAAGCAGTTAATTGTGTTTTGAGTATGAAAATGGTCACTTAGACCTTTTAAGTTTGTGGCCATTTTGTCATGCTGCTATGATCGAGCAGCATATGCTGTGTTGTCCTCGCTAATCCTTTAACAATTGCCGCCATTGGTGGTCGGACCGGGCAGGGGGGAACTAGGGGTGTTAATTAAACGACCAAATCTGGAGAGCATATTCCAAGTTGTAGCAAAACAATGTTCCAACTTCAAAAGTCTCATAACACCCACTGGTAAGCATGTTGTCGGTCCGAAAGTCAGCATGAGTCAGTGTACATGTGGATCTCCTAAACAAGTCCTGCTGTGACTTTATGGGAGTTGGCAACAGTTCAGTTTCAAGCTCTTGATAAAATCACATTACGTTTCAGTATCAATATCAGGTCAAGTGCTGTTCCTTCTGGTTTTGGGCTGTTTTTCCCAACGTATTTTCTAAAAACTCAAGCTTTTGCACCTCCTGTGCCTTCATAGTTTTAAAATCCCCAAATCTGCCTCCAGGCTTCCACTCCACCCGTGTTAGTGGTAGATTTATTTTTCTTTTTTTCCACACAGTCCACATGTGAAAACAAAATTCCAGTCTAACATCACATGCACATTAGCAAGAGCTAGTGTAGACACACAGATAAACCTGCAGAATGATGAACTTTGACCACATAAACTGTAAATGTGAAACCAAACCTTGTACAATAAAAGAAATCTTGTCCTATAGCAGGGTAAATGGAGCTTTCGTCTCCCACAATTAACATGACAACAGATTTGGTAAAGCTGTTCACACATACAGGCTGTGCACAAGTAGTACTTTGCCATTCAGGCTATGTCTCTTTAGTATGAAAAATAGCCATAGTAAACCCCCCCAAGAGATGCCCCTTACTCCTCATATGCAAAACGGATGGTCTCTCCAATCAACTGCACATTGTTAATGAAGAACAAATGAGACAATTCAAACTCATTTTAACTAGTTCTGGATGAATTAATCAATTAACTCTAGTTATTCATTTAGAAAAAATATTCAAATTTAATTTGTCTGCTTTGAGTATTAGTTTAATTAAAGTGGCGTTGTAATGGTTTGTTTTGAAAGTGTTTGCATGTAGTTTCATTGATTTGGGTGGATCACCTGCCCTCTAGTGGCAACAGTGAATATGATATAACTCATGCCACATGGCTGAATCCAGCTGCTCCCTGTTAAGACCAACATAAGCTAAGTTTTTGTATGAGCTAATTTTTTAAACACTTTCGTAATTTAGTTTATTGGTACAGTGGGGCAAATAAGTATCTAGTCAACCACTAATTGTGCAAGTTATTAGAGAGGCCTGTAATTGTCAACATGGGTAAACCTCAACCAGGAGAGAGAGAATGTGGAAAAAAAAAACAGAAAATCACATTGCTTGATTTTTAAAGAATTTATTTGCAAATCATGGTGGAAAATAAGTATTTGTCTTTGCTTGTTTATTAGTTTTCGGCACATTAAATGTCAGCAAATTGACAAAAACCTGCGCGCCGACCAAGCAAGCAATGCTGCTGCAGCTGTTTTTGTTTGCATCTATAATGCCAGTGATGGTACATAGAGGTTACTGTGAGATTCTACTACACGTTGGAATGTGACCCTTTAACATTTGACCCTCAGAGATAAGCAGGATGTGGTAGGGCACCGTATGAGCTTCCCACTGTGCAAGCTCATTAGACAAGAACAAGGATTCAACCAGTTTAACTCATACACTGCCATTGACGGCGATCGACGTCCAATTCATTTGAACTGGGAGGGATAGCAGTGAATGATCATGTTTCAGTGCCAACAATGTGCCAATCCATTGCAGATCCTCCTCGTCCAGGGGTCAGCAACCCGTGGCTCTAGAGCCGCATCGGCTCTTTAGCGCTGCCAGAGTGGCTAAAAAATGTTTGAAAATAGAAAAACATAGGAGAGGGTAATATATTTTTTGTTTAATATGGTTTCCGTAGGAGGAAAAACATGACACAAACATTCTTCCAATTTATTAATATTGTCATGAAGTCAAACTTGAGGCGGCATCGTACAACAGAGTAGTCATGTGGTACGTCATTTTTAAAAGATGCACTGCTGGGAAAATAAACATTTAACGTATTTTTCACACTATAAGGCGCATCGGCGTATGAGGCGTATCTTCAATGAATGACCCATTTTAAAACATATATATGTATACTGTATGTATAGGGTGCACTGCATTATAAGGCGTAGTAGTAGTAGTAGTAGTAGTAATACTAGTGGTTGGGGTTGCATTACGCATCCACTAGATGGAGCTGCGCTAAAGGGAATGTCATACCATGATTAACCAATATTGATCCATATATAAAGCGCACATTCGGCTTTTCAGAAAATTGATGGCTGGGGGCGCCTTATCAAGGGCGTAGGTTTGCCTATGGACAGTACGGACATAACACTACCAGCTTTACAGGATGCTCAAATTGTCCCCACCAACTTTCAAGCAACCTTATTTGCGTAATATAAATAGTTCAGTTATATAGGTAATTTAGATCGTCTTCCCATATGTTGTAATGACAGAATAGACCCTACCATTATTAAGTAAATTATTTCATTTATGTTCAGACGTACATTTATCCCTTTTCCCTTGCTGAATGTGCCGGTCCATTCCCTCCCCTCAGAAAAACGTTTGGTTGGCTGAAGACTTGAAGCCCCCCGTCCCACCACAAAGACACACACACATACTCACACAGCCCCGACAGATTAATACCGCCTCCTCCACCTCCTTCAGAGAGGAAGATATTAGAAGTTTTTTCGGCCAGCAGCAGCCACTGTAAGGGATGTAAAAAGACGTCAATGTTGTGGAAGTGGGGGAAACACCACTAATTTTGATACTGAAAGTCCGACCCCATATGTTGTAATGACAGAATAGACACTACCAATAGTAAATTATTTGAATTATGTTCAGACTTACATTTATCCATTTTCACTTGCTGAATGTGCCGGTCCGTTCCCTCCCCTCAAACAAACGTTTGATTGGCTGATGACTTGAAGCCCCCCGTCCCACCACAAAGACACACACACATACTCGCACAGCCCTGACAGATTTATGTCGACGACATGCCGCATCCTCCTCCTCCTTCAGAGAGGAGAGATATTAGAAGTGTTTTTTTTCGGCCAGCAGCAGCCACAATAAGTCATGTAAAAACACGTCAAGGGAATGGAAGTGGGGAAACACCACTAATTTTACGACCTGCATCAGAGTTAGCATAACATTAAACTTGCTGACCTGCAAAACTACTGCAGTCAGACCAGCCTCCACAAGGAACAACTAAGTCAAGCTAGCCGTCCCTTATTTGGAGCATTGTTTGCATTATGTGCATTACGGTAATATCGTCCCTACCAATGTTGAAACCAAAACTATGCCCTAGCGCCTTATAGTTTGGAAAATATGGTAATCATGAAGGCTAATTATGTATTTGTAGCCAACTTACTCGTTTTTATAGTAGGCTAATATAGCTAATTTAGCTACGTACAACATGTGCTGCCTTTATTATAAGGCTTTTAATTTTTTGCGGCTCCAGACATCTGTTTTTTGTTTCATTAGTCCAACATGGCTCTTTCAATATTTTGGGTTGCCGACCCCTGTCCTAGTCAATATGATTAGTAAATCTTAATACCATGAACAGCAAGAATAGCAACGAACACTTAAAGATTGTCAACATCATTTATGAATAACATGTCACCTAAACAACTTTCATTTCCAGATTTGCATCTTATTTTATCTTTTTTTTTTTTTTTAAGAAAGTTACAAATTACCGTATTGGCACGAATATAAGACTGTGGTTTTTTGCATTGAAATATGACTGAAAAAGTGGGGGTCGTCTTATATTCGCGGTCTAGACATTATACCCATTCACGACGCTAGATGGCGCCAGATATCATTGAAGCGATGTTCTGTCATGACAGAGCTCAGCTACTCTCAAGTTTATCTAGTTTGCATTATTTTATTGTAATGTTTTTCCTTATTCAGATTTGTTTCAAGACTACAGTTACAGTTAGACTTCACTTTGATGGTTAATGCAGTTATTGCATTTTTGTTTTTGTTTTATCACAATAAATTGGTTTATTTAGATTTCAAAAACCAGGAGCCATTCATTTACGAATGTGATTGCACTTCAGTTTACATATTTAAATGTTCAGACTAGGGCTGTCAAAATTATCGCATTAACGGGCGGTAATTAATTTTTTAAATTAATCACGTTAAAATATTTGACGCAATTAACGCACATCCCCCGCTCAAACAGATTAAAATGACAGAACAGTGCAATGTCAACTTGTTACTTGTGTTTTTTGGAGTTTTGTCGCCCTATGTTGGCGCTTGGGTGCGACTGATTTTATGGGCTTAAGCACCCATGAGCATTGTGTAATTATTGACATCAACAATGGCAGGCTACTAGTTTATTTTTTGATTGAAAATATTACAAATTTTATTAAAATGAAAACATGAAGAGGGGTTTTAATATAAAATTTCTATAACTTGTACTAACATTTATCTTTTAAGAACTACAAGTCTTTCTATCCATGGATCGCTTTAACAGAATGTTAATAATGTTAATGCCATCTTGTTGATTTATTGTTATAATAAACAAATAGACTACTTATGTACCGTATGTTGAATGTATATAGCCGTCTTGTGTCTTATCTTTCCATTCCAACAATAATTTACAAAAAATATGGCATATTTTATAGATGGTTTGAATTGCGATTAATTACGATTAATTAATTTTAAAACTGTAATTAACTCGATTAAAAATGTTAATCGTTTGACAGCCCTAGTTCAGACATTAAGATTTGAATGAGGCAAAATAACATGCTTTTTTTCCTCAAATATGTATATGTTTATAATCATTTGTTTCAGATGTACTGTAATTATTTTCTGTATAAAAATGAATTTGGTGTTCAAAAAGTTTTTTTTCCAAACTTGAGTCTTGATAAAAAAGGGGTCGTCTTATAATCAGGGCCAATACGGTAATTTTTTGGGCTATTATGCTCCAATTTTTGGGCGGATATTTCAGGTGTGAAATAGGCTAGTCTCACTTAAATTTCTGCTGTGTGTGGTTAAAGTTTTTTTTTTTTTTCTGTTACACAGAATCATCGTTCATCCAGTACATTCAGGACAAATTGCAAGTCATTACTCGCTTGATTCTCCATGAAGCGTCTCATGTAATTTCATGTCCCAACTAAAAAAAATATGTGATTATTAGAAGCAAAGTCACTCCCTCGCTGCTCTCCCAAAGAAAACTTTGTCTTGATACGAGGAGGTCCCCCACTCCTCCCCGCTGTTTGGTTGCCAGGGCGACTGTGCATACTCTGTGAACTTGGTCGAGCACACACATGCACTTTGAACACGCCTAAAATCAAGTTTGACTATTGATAGTCATTTTTTTCAATATAAAAGAAAATATATTGCATAATTTGAAGTTTCCTGTGGTGAGTTGACTGTGCAGTAGTTTCGACTTCTTGTGGAGTTTTGGCATATCAATCTGAGGTGGAGCTGGGTCAGGTGTCTGTGAAAACATGTAATGGTTCTTTCAAAAACCCGAACTGGATTCCACCTAACAAACCAGTCCTGCGTGACATTGCATTAAAGCACCCATTCTGTAACTTAGTGTTCAAAAATGCTAACTGAAAACCTATAAAATAACAGTTGATTAAATTACCTGTTATAAGTTTTATTTCCTGATCCGCCTCCAGTTTTTATTACCCACCACAGTGGTCGTCCACTCTGGTGTGTGCAATCATGGTAGCTTCCCATCCTTTCTCATGGTAATTGGAGCTGTGGAATGGCAGTTCCGCACAGGGGATGAGAAATGAGCTGAACTCGCATGTTGACAATGGACTATCTTGAAATGGTTGCTGCTGTTTGAACTATGAGTGTGTATGTGAAAGAAGTGGGGAAGGTGGGGTTGTGAAAAAGGCCTGGTGCAAAAGGTTGGCTCATAGCAGGTGGGTGAAGCTTGATCATTGTCTTCAACTTAATTCTTAAAAGTTCAGTTGAAACTGAATTCTTGTTATTGTGATTTCACCTAATATGCATTGCATTAATCACAGAATTGTGTTGCAATTTTGTATTCTTGACCCTTATTTGTGAGCGCAGCAAAATGTCAGAAGTAATTGCCAGTGTGATTATTTATGGAGTGTTTGTAAGTGGGATGTATGACCTACCAGTGGTGCCCAAGAAAATGCCTGTGTCACTCTGAATTGTTGAACTTTTTATTCAGTACTTTTAACATCAGTGTTTTGTACGCCAAGTGTGAAATACTCAATTTTCATGTACTGGGATCATCACCAACATGTAAAATTAAGTAGTTGATAAAAAGTGAATAGGTTTTATTCACAAAAAGTAGATTCTTTTTAAGTTACAAGTTACAAGAGCAACAATGCTTCAGTTTTATTTGCACATACATAACTAAAAACTGTACATAAATTGTTTGCGAACAAACCATATTGGATAATGAACTTCTCACCTCTTGTACTGCAATGAATAATACAAATAAACTGCACTCCACAAATGTATTGCACAGGATTATGGAAATACAGATTACTGTAAACCACTGTAGCATGCAGAATTTGAATATTTTATTTTTATGATTTGTTGCATACTCCTAGAATCACAATTTTATACTGAAAACTAAAATTAGATTTGTATACTTTAAGAGTTTCCATTGCCATATAAATAAAAGCACATTTAAATGCAAAATACTCTTAAAAATACTGACTGGAACTTAGATGTCCGCTGTTTCTTCCTTCTTTAACTTTCTGTGTCTTGAATTCTTCGGTTGACAAACCTTTTAATAAGCGATGTCCCGATCACATTTTTGCACCCAAGTGAGTCACCCGATTTTGAGAATCTGTCGATACAGTCCCAATCCGATACTGAATAAAAGTATTGTTAAAAAGAAAAAAAGTTTTAAACATGTTACTGTCCCACTGTGCCGCCTTCATAAGTTTATAATGTGAATTATTTAAACAAGAATAATGTAGAAAAATGCTTGTCTCTATTAAATGTTTCATTGAGTGAGTCCACTCAAACCCGCCCACTTACACACACACACAAACAATGAGTTGCCACAGCAGACTACCGCTAGTGCATAACCATCTAAACCAGACATGTCCAAAGTCCAGCCCGGGGGCCAAATGCGGCCCGTGGTCAAATTTCATCCGGCCCCCAGCCTCTGTCCTAAAATCAATAACGTCTGGCCCGCACACAGACTTAATAAGTTGACCAGCAGTACTGCTACTAGCATATGAGGTAGCTTACACACTAAATGCTACTCATCATTTACCCACTAAAAGGCAGCAGCACTCTAAGCAACATTACCCCATGTGACCCTTTACACCCAATTTTCTAAAATGACGACAATCAACAACAAAAAAAGTTGACTGTGACGGCCGACGCTTCAAAGATAGGTGGAAATTGGACTATTTCTTCACTCAAATATGCAACAACTGTGTCCGCCTCATTTGCAAAGAGACAGTCACTGTTTTTAAAGGGTTCAATGTGAGGCGATATTACCAAACAAGACACGCTGACATGTACGACAAGATTACAGGGAAGATACATTGTGAGAATTTGAAGCAACTTGAAGCTATTTTATTTTACAGTAGTATTTCGCAAGAGCCCGAGAGTCGAAAGAGAATGCCACAAAGGCTAGTTGTGAGATTGTTGAAATTATTAGATAATTAAAAAAAAAACAATAAAGCAAATGTGACGCACAGAATGGCTTGCTAAAATTTGCTTAAATATATTGTTCTTAGGGCTGTCAAACGATTAAAATTTTTAATCGAGTTAATCACGGCTTGAAAATGAATTAATCGCAATTCAAACCATCTATAAAATATGCCATATTTTTCTGTAAATTATTGTTGGAATGGAAAGATAAGACAAAAGACGGATATATACATTCAACATACTGTACATAAGTACTGTATTTGTTTATTATAACAATAAATCAACAAGATGGCATTAACATTATTAACATTCTCTTAAAGCGATCCATGGATAGAAGACTTGTAGTTCTTAAAAGATAAATGTTAGTACAAGTCATAGAAATTTTATATTAAAACCCCTCTTAATTTTTTCGTTTGAATAAAGTTTGTAAAATTTTCAATCAAAAAATAAACTAGTAGCTCGCCATTGTTGATGTCAATAATAAATATAGTGCTGAAGCCTGAAAGTGCTGAAACCCATAAAATCAGTCGCACCCAAGTGCCAGCAGAGGGCGGAAAAACACCAAAAAACACAAGTAACAAGTGAAAATGACACAATATTTTTTAATCGGGGCATGAGCGTTAAAAGCGTCGAATATTTTAATGTGATTTAAAAAAAAAAAAAAAAAAAAAAAAAAAACGCCCGTTAACGCGATGATTTTGACAGCCCTAATTGTTCTACGAAAAAAAACGTCAGCCAAGGTCGGCCCCCCAAATTTTTACGACACCAAATCTGGCCCCCTTTGCAAAAAGTTTGGACACCCCTGATCTAAACGATGATTGACACATTTGGCGCCTTTGAAGGTAGCGCTACCAAGCTTCTCTGGCAAGATCAAAGCCTGTCAATCATTGTTAACTTGAACAAGCAAAATCCAGTGCACTGCTGACCAAGAAAAGCAGCTGGAGGTCAAGTGAGAGGCTGTACGACCATGAAGCAGAAATACATAAATATACCTGATCAATTTCTCCTGATTCTGATCCTTTGGAAAATGGCGCGATCAGCCCGATTTCCGATCACGTGATCGGATCGGGACATCCCTACTTTTAATCACTGCCATTGACGATGCCATTGCCATGCATGGCCTACTATAGTCATTTTGTGAGTGGAGGTATTTTTGGAAGCTGCCCTACTTATACAGTAAATGAATGCATTGTACAAATGCAAATACGTTTGTCAGACCCTTTTGATTCCACATGACGGAGCAAAGAAAAGTGTCACTTGATGAAAGTGGGTCAACTCTCAAAACGTGATCCTGCCTCAGATCAAACGTGGGAACGGGCCGATCGATTCCAATTAAACACGCAGTCTTTTGTTTTGCCATTCTATTGTGCCGTGTTGTCCGACTCGCACAAACCCATTAGCTGACCGCTTTCTCATTGGCGGCGCTCAGCTGGGAGTGGACGGGTGGCGCGGGTGGAGAAAAGCTCCCCTGAGCCGAGCTTTAGCTCAATCACGTGAAGGTGGAGCGACGGAGATGAGGTCAGGTCGGGAAGGAGACAAAAGGCAGGTGGCCTCACGGATCACACTGGACTACTGTGCACTATTCATGACTACAGAAGCTTTTAGAATAAAATAACAATACTTACTTTTAGAATAAACAAAGACTTGGTTTGACTAAAAATCTATTGTCCGTATCGATTAAAAAAAAAGTATTATTTTTTTAATGCATTTTGGGATACGTAGTCATAGATCGTGACCACAATGCATCCTTCGCCTCTGGCATCATACAATAATTTTCCTTGTTGGCATCAGTTTACGGCGAGGATAAGCGGCGTTAACGTTATTAGCGTCCGGCAGCATCTGTTGGACTTGCATATGTGACGTCACCCTCATCTGTCAAATGCAGCATGGCCAACATCGACTTGCTTTTAGCAAAACTATTTCCAAGACTGATATTTTAAATTCAAATCATTGCAGTTAATGGCAAATTGGTGTCACCATTCAGGTAATACATAAATGTAGTACCTGAAGGGTCTCAAAAACAGGCTACATAGACTTACACAAAAAAAAAATCTATTTTCTCTGTGTTTATAATGGTCACTCAAAGCATGCAAAAACAACCTTAGGATGAACACCTTGAAGTATAAGTTTCTGTGTTGAGAGTTTAGTCTTCGATCATTTTGGCATTGTGCGAGAGGCACTTATTTAGTAGCACAGCTCACATACTCACCGGCCACTTTATTAGGTACACCATGCTAGTAACGGGTTGGACCCCCTTTTGCCTTCAGAACTGCCTCAATTCTTCGTGGCATAGATTCAACAAGGTGCTGGGAGCATTCCTCAGAGAGTTTGGTCCATATTGACGTGATGGCATCACACAGTTGGTGCAGATTTGTCTGCTGCACATCCATGATGCGAATCTCCCGTTCCACCACATCCCAAAGATGCTCTATTGGATTGAGATCTGATAACTGTGGAGGCCATTTGAGTACAGTGAACTCATTGTCATGTTCAAGACACCAGTCTGAGATGATTCCAGCTTTATGACATGGCGCATTATCCTGCTGAAAGTAGCCATCAGAAGTTGGGTACATTGTGGTCGTAAAGGGATGGAAATGATCAGCAACAATACTCAGGTAGGCTGTGGCGTTCCAACGATGCTCAATTGGTACCAAGGGGCCCAAAGAGTGCCAAGAAAATATTCCCCACACCATTACACCACCACCACCAGCCTGAACCGTTGATACAAGGCAGGATGGATTCATGGTTTCATGTTGTTGACGCCAAATTCTGACCCTACCATCCGAATGTCGCAGCAGAAATCGAGACTCATCAGACCAGGCAACGTTTTTCCAATCTTCTATTGTCCAATTTCGATGAGCTGGATGGATGGAAAGTGGTTCTAAAATAATATCAAATAAATCAGTAAGTTCATGTAGGCTTGTTCGATATTCATTTTCATCCAGTTTAGGGTCCTGGTTTATTTTATATCACTCAACACCAAATGTCATCAAAATAATACATGTAAAATAAAAAATCAATTACATTGCAAAACTTTCTTACCTCAAGTGATGAAAGTGAAGCAGTGAAGAAATCTGTGTCCACTTCGTCACCAGCTGGCAGTGAGCCTTATTTTTGTTAGACAATTCTTGATTACAGCAAAGTCCTTGTTCACCTTACTTCCTTTCTTGTTGGTGTAAGTGTGTCCACATGTGTGATTTGTTGCAATATTTTTGTCACTTTTTCCTCCACCGTTCCCACGAAGCTTTTTTATTTTTTTTCAACCCACTTGGAGCTTCGTCTCTTCTTCTCTAGACAACTTGTGCGCACTTTACCTTCACCGCCACTCTTGAGCGCCCAGAGTGGACCGCCAAGGAATTGCTCAACAAACATTGAGCAGTTTACAGCATCCAATGGCCAATATGTCAAATAAAAGTATCGATACTTGGCGGGAGCATATCCATAACCGATCGAGTTGCAAAATATCGCAATATATCGCTGTATCGAGATATTGTCACACTCTGTCCAGGTTATAAAATCGCGCCAGCAGCCCTCCCCACACAGAGAGCGCCAGTGGGAAACACCTGCGTCATTCCAGGGATGTCTCTACATTAAGCCTGAATATATCGTTTAAACATCGCCATCGCGATGTGCACGTGCGCGATAGTCCCATCGCAAGCACGTGCGATAGTTTTTATTTTTTTTAATCCACCTACACCTTGCTTTCTGCTCTGCGCACAGCCTCACACCCTCCCTTTCCCAACCCTTTGTTCCTCTCAGTCACTGCGGCACTTGCTTATTAAAGTTAACGATGGCTTTGATCTGGCCAAAGACTTCACACGGGCATCTGTCAATCATCGTTTAACTTGTTAAACAGTTTCTGCAAGGAAGCCGCGCTGGAATGAATGTGTGTGTGTGTGCGTGTGTGTGTGTGTGTGGAGACGTTGGAGACATATAAATGCCAGAAGTGATCATGAGGAGTTTGAAATTTCTACATGTCACTCCAACGTCACAGCTAAGGTAGATAGCTAAGGTAGATAAACAGAAGCATTTAATAAAGCCAAGCATTTATCTACTACAGTACTTTATTCTAGTTGAAAAATGATTTAGGTTGGACAGTTATGTTTAAAACTGATCATAATTATGACATTTGAAGTGCTTAAAAACCCTATATTTATATACATTTTAAAATCACTTTGGGGGGAAAAGTGAGACAAAAAACATGTCCTACAGTGCTGCTCGAAAGTTTGTGAACCCCACAGCGATGGTCAGATTTTTTGTAAAAAAAACTAAAATAACCTTATTAAATGTTAAGTTATACCCAAATCCACAATACTGACATTCCAAATAATGGACTGAAACATAAGAAATAGTTATATTGTCATTCTTTATTTAACAAAAGTGGTTGATTTAAGAAAAACTCAGATATCATGTGTGCAAAAGTATGTGAACCCCTTCAGTTAATAGGATATTGCGCCTCCTTTTGCAGAGATTACCTCAACCAAATGGTTTCTGTAGTGACTAATCAGCCTCTCACATCTACTTTGGGGGATTTTTGCCCATTCTTCCTTGCAGAACGCAGTCAGTTGAGAGAGGTTTGATGGGCGTCTGGCATGAACTGCTCGCTTCAGGTCCCGCCACAGCATTTCAATGGGATTTAGGTCAGGACTTTGACTGGGCCAGTCCAGAACACGAATCTTCTTCTTTTTCAGCCATTCCTTGGTTGTATTGCTGGAATGCTTTGGATCATTATCATGTTGCATGATCCACCTTCTGCCAAGCTTTAACTTCAAAACAGATGGCGTCAGGTTATGTTCTAGGATTTGACAATATTCCTCAGAATTCATGATTCCCTGGACTATGTGGAGTTGTCCAGGTCCTGAGGATGAAAAGCAAGCCCAGATCTTGACATTCCCACCTCCATGCTTCACTGTTGGGAGAAGGTTCTTTTGGTGGTATGCAGTGTTGACTTTTCGCCAGACATGGCGGTTTTGGTTGTGACCAAACAGTTCAATTTTGCACCTACATCAGTTGATGAAAACTCTTTTTAATTTAGTCTCGACAACACAACTGTTAAAAAAACAAAAAAAAACTACTGAATTGATTGATTAGGAAATCAGGTTGAAATAATAGAAAATTCCAAAATGTTGAGGGGGTTCACAAACTTTTGAGCAGCACTGTATATGTATCTCTTTCCAATGCTGAAGCTGAATAATACATTGAGCACAAAAAACATACACACACAAAAAAATAAATAAATAAAAATAAAAAATTGTGTGTGTGTGGGGGGGGGGGGTACTACTTCGCGGATTCTGGTCCCCATTAACCACGAAAAACGAGGGATCACTGTACACTGTGGTGATGGTGAGTCATCCAAAGTCTTTCCAAACAGCTATTCAAGTCATCTAGTGAACATTTCTTTAAAAAAAAAAAAAAAAAAAAAAAATATATATATATATATATATATATATATATATATATATATATATATATATATATATATTTAAATATCGCTATATAATATCGCAATATATCGCAAACCCCCAAAAAATCGTAACAATAGTTTTTTCCAATATCGTTCAGACCTACTCTACATGCATGAAAGCAATGACGCGAGTAAATCCTGCGTCACCTTACACGGGAATTTATCGGCATATGTTTGTGGACAGGGCTAATGAGTTGATTCTTTAGCAGACCCAGGGGATCCATCAACCCCAGTCTGATAAGCACTGCTCAAATCAGGTGATTACCACCCCCCTAATGTTGACACGTGGTTGTGATTGATTCTATTTCAGTCCCATCACTTCAGTTCTACTATCTCCTCTCCCTTCTGCTTTCTTGTCCTCCCTGAGAGCTACCAAATCTCCACTTGCCACAGGACATTGTGCTCACACAAAGAGCCAGAGTCCACGCCACTTTTGGGCCTATTCATGTAAATCAATGGCGCGTAAACCGGGTTCTCCCCGCGGACCCTTGCACCCCAACAGACAGCAGACATATCGATCAACCAGGCAGTCGAAGGGAGGAGGAGTTGTTAGGATTTATGTCTTGCTTGTGTTTTCTGGGTATCCTTTAGCAAATTAACACATTTTACAGGAAACCTTTGAAAACTGCTCACAGAAAATCTTAATTTTTCCTTTTTTATCTTATCAGAAATGACACAACTATCACCCCAGCCCGAACCATTGAAGCCCGTGTCGCCTGCTGACGCTGCTACTACCGCCGACGCTGAAGACCCTGATCTTAGGATGCTGGAGAAGCGGTCCAAAGTAATCGAAGAACTGCTGCAGACAGAGAAGGACTACATCAAGGACCTGCAGATGTGTGTGGTAGAGATTGTTGAACCACTGCAGAAGAAACAGGTAAGGAGAATCTTCAGCTTGAAACTAAGGCTACAATCTTTTTTTTAAAGACGATACTAGTGTGGTTTTTGGTTAAAGGTGAAGAACGTGGACTTTGACGGACTTTTCGGCAACATCAGCTCTGTTATTAATCTGTCACAGCGGCTATTTGAATCACTGGAGGAAAACGACTCTATTGGTAAGCCCTAAAAAGCGTTTACAGTTGGGGTTGGTGGAACAAAAATTTGGGGTGGCCGTGGCGCAGTTGTTGAAGTGCCCTTGGGCAAGGCACTGAACCCTAATTTGCCCCCAATGGGTTGGCGGCGCCTTGCATGGCAGCAGCACCATTGGTGTGTGAATGTGTGCGTGAAAGGGTAAATGTGTGCTAATGTAAAGCGCTTTGGGCATGGTAACCATGTAGATAAATGCGCTATATAAGTACTGTCCATTTACCATTTACCGAAAACTTGAATCTTGTGGCTCTCCAGGAAAGGTTTTTCTGGACTTTAAAGCGGAACTGGAAGCTGTGTACAACGTATACTGCCAGAACCACAACGACGCCATCTCGCTGCTAGAGGCGTACGAGAAAGACGAAAACATCCAGCGCCATGTGTTGGAGTGTCTGGAGAGGCTGAGGTAAGAAAAACAAGTTGGTCATTAGAAACTTAGATTTGATGTGCGTATGCATATATGTTTATGAGTAGGGTTGTGCATCGTTTGAATTTGAACGGTTCCCATTCCACGTTTCGTTTCGGGTTCCAAATGATTCTCGATTCCGATTCTTTTAACAGGCAGGGTAAAAAAGATGGTATAGTTTATATTGATTTCTTCTTGATTATTTTATAAATTATATGAACGTTCGATTAACTTTGCTATGAATTTCTCACAGGGCTATTTTTAACTTTTATATAAATGTCAGTCTTTGAACGTGAATATGAGGAAGTTTCTTTCCCACAGGAATGCACTTTCACAATGATGTTTATTTTCCAAAAGCTCACGGAGAAAACATTAACGCATATTCTTGCCTATGTTTTAGAGTGTCTTATGCTGCAGGCATTTTTACATTTAATTGAGTTCCCACTAATAGGCTAACCTGGTGCAGAATATCAAACAAACAAAAACAACAACTTGCAAAACCCAGTCCAGATTAGCGGCGGGTATAGTATAAAATCAGAAAGTTTTTAAGGCGGAAAATGATCATATCTGACTTCTCAGGCGGTAAGCGTGAGCGTTATGGACAGATAGTGTCTCCTGCAGTGGAGAACACACGTTCACTGGGTGTAGATGAAGCTTGAACGCATAAATTTGAGAATGCGAATTCTGATGTCTTTCTTTCGTTCCACCACCATGCAGCAGGGTCCTCAGACAAAACGGCTGGTGCTCACAGCAGAGTAGATAAATAAATGTCAAGTATTACTGTAGATAAGTACATGACAAAAAATAATGATGCACGTTGATACGACAGAGTATTAGGGCCAAATTAATACATTTAAAAAAAAGACTACTAGATTAGTCGTATGTAAGGTAGCTGTGAGCCGCTACGCAATTTACATACCGTATTTTTCGGACTGTGAGTCGCAACTGAGTATAAGTCGCACCAGCCATAAAATGTCCAACGAATAGGAAAAAAACGTAAATAAGTCTCACCGGAGTATAAGTCACATTTTTGGGGGAAATTTACTTGATGAAATCCAACACATAGAACAGAAATGTCATCTTGAAAGGCAATTTAATATAAAAAAATAATAAAGAACAACATGCTAAATAAGTATACAGTAATGTTACATGATGCATGAACAATGAAATACGAATATACTGTCTTCACCAAGACACTACGGCTCGGTCCGGGCTATACAGCGAGTTAAACTCCCAAATGACGATGCTGGACGTCCGTATAATTTGCTGACTTTATTTTGGCCGTGGTTATGACACCATCATTTGAAGAGTGAAACAAAAAATAGAAATAATACAAATCAATTTTGTCTTCGATACCAAACAGGTTCACATCAACGTAAATAAATGATAATTACCTGCTATTACAGCAATGACACAAACAGTTACCATGCGTTGGCTAGCATTAGCACATCGTTCAAACAACCACACAACTGGCTTTAAGTGTCTGATCGTGGGTGGAAAACACACAACAACAACAGAAAAGACAGGCATTGCCTCTGTAAAGATTTTTTACATGCATAAATGTAGGTGAAAGTAGGTTCGCAGCCGTGTTTCTCTCTCTCTCTCTGTCGCGCGTAGCTGTCAGTCTTCTTCTGGCGTGTGAGCGCTCTTCTTCACGTAAACAAGTGCGAGTGCGCCCTCACTTGGGCGTGAAAGTGCCACAAAGTAAAAGCATGCATTTCAATATAAAAAAGTTAATAATACAATTGAACACACATTGCCAAAGGCAGAACGCTAAGGTGGCAGATAGCTATAGCATAAAGAACATGCTAAAAAATTTACCTAACCATCAGTGTTACTCCAAAACACCAAAATAACATGTGAAATAATAATAATATAATTAGAATTATAATTAATAATTTCACACATAAGTCGCTCTTGAGTGTAAGTCGCACCCCCAGCCGAACTATGTAAAAAAACTTCGACTTATAGTCTGAAAAATACGGTACATATACCTTATCTGGGAGCTACGACGAAGCATTAGTATAAATTCTTTTATTGCTTATAATTTGATGTAGATGAGGCAAAATAATAAGGATTTCCTTATTTGTAAAATCGATTCTAAAACTAATTATTCTTTCAATACTGTTGATTTTAACGGAGGCGGCAACACGCTACATAAAGTACATAGCTGCTTATATAGTTACATTAGCCTGACGTAATAATACGACTTCTTCTCATACTATTCCATCCATCCATCCATATATATATACATACAGTATATACATACATACAGTGGTACCTCGACATACGATCGCTTCGACACACGATCTTTTCGACATCCGACATAAAATTTGACGCGCCATTTGTTTCTACATCCGACGACATGCTCGAAATACGACGACACGACATCAACGCAAACGAACTCACGGCGGATTTTCTTGTGTGAGAAATCAACACAGGTTTCCAAAAAGTTGGTACAGTTGGTGAAACAAGGAAAAAAGTGATGCTTACCTTTGAAATGAAGATGCAAATTATAGAAAAATATGAGCGTGGGGTGCGCATCCGTGAGCTGGCTCAACAATACAGCTCCACGGTCCTCTTCCGACCACCGTTCGCCAGTCTTTATAAGTTAAGGTGACAATTATTATTGTGGTAACATCGCCAAAGAAATCGCCAGCTTCGTCACGTTTTTATAATTTATTTAAGAACTTATTCAACACAAAACGCCCATTGCCCTCTGCAGTTGACTGTGCTCTCAAGAAAACGAAAGTATTATCTCTACCGCACTGACCTATCTCACTGTGACGTCAGCCCCGCGGTGCATTCAGGTACAGCAAAAAGTGTCCGCCACATTAGAATCCAATTTGTTACATTATTAACGGAATCATTTTTATTTTATTATTATTATTATTATTATTATTAATATTATTATGATCATTATTATATTATTCTGATTTTTATTAATAACTTATTTATTTTGCTATGTTTAATTGCCATTTATAATAATTGTACCAGCAGTATTTATTATGGATTTAGTGAAGGTTTTTGGGTGTGGAACGAGTTAATGGAATTTTAATGTATTCCTATGGGAAAATCCTGCTCGACATAGACCATTTCGACTTACAAACAAGGTCTTGGAACGAATTAACTTCGTATGTAGAGGTACCACTGTACATATATTATTATTTACTTACCTGGTTCTGACTGGTTAGAGGGACCGGCACAGCGTGTCAAATACGCAGCACTCAGCTACAGTCTGCACTACTTGGCACTTGTATTCCATGAAGCCGAAGGTGTTTAATCATATTGGTCGTGCAGCCACCTTCGCATGATATAGCTGTATTGTAAATGTTGCACTGACATGAGCTGACTGGTCATTTTTACTTGTGAAGTTGAGTTAAACTTTTAAACGCAGTGTTTGCGATCGAAATTAAGTTGCAATGCACAAACACACACTTCATGTGGCTTCTTCTTCCTTGTGTTCGGCAGCTATTTTTTCCGGTCGGCGGTCAGGGCATCGAAACTTGGAATCGAAATAAAAAGAGAATTGGAGTGTTAGTCCTGGATCCCATTAATGCCCAACACGATTTATGAGCATGAACTGAGTGGTCACTATTGAATGTGTTTGAATTAATAGAATTATAATAGAAGTAACTGGTCACTTTTTTTTTCTCCAAAGTAACATTTTATGGTTTTACAATTTCGACTGCAATGTTGATTTACCAAATCAGTCCAGCTTTCTTGGGAAAGCTAAGTGAGTCATGCCAAGTGTCTTATTTTTTACACTTTGAACTTTGATATGAAACACAGCATGAAGGATGAATAAACTTCCTGCAAAGACGCCTTCCTGCTTTTCGTTTGACAATACGAGGTGCGAGGTAGAGCTCAAAGTAGGGCAGTCATGGAATGTGCCCTACCTTGTTGCGCCTGTTTCGCCCGCAGTGAGTCAGATACTTGACGTGAATAGTTGATAGATACACACAGGGTTGGTTTCAAACCGGAAGGGCAGCGCTTCTACCACGACAACTCGTAAACAAACTTCCAGGTTTGAATGTATGTAAATGTAAACATTCATAGGCTCATGAATCCTGTTATCTCTTCTCGCCCCTTCAATCCTCAGGGCCATATATCGAGAGTGGTAAGTCTCCATCAAGCGTGTTGCCATGAGCATGTCAATCATCCTGATCGCTAACACCCCTGTGTGTGTGTTTCGCCTGTGTGTGTCTCAATCCTCTCCTTAAATTGAGATTGCTGTTGTCCTTGCATGTGGATGTGATATGGGATTCGCTGTTGCTGCTTACATGGAGCAAAATCTGGGAAGTGGGGAACTAACGCCATCATGTGGACTAAAAACAGCAAAACAATAACAGACGTGTGGCTTCAAATGATTGAGCTTTTTCGTCCTGTTGATGGTGTTACAATTTGTTTTCCTTAGCTGTTATGTTTGTTGAGTGATGTCCAACGGAAATGTGCCATCATCTCTTAGCTCATATGATGATGATTTCAACATGTGCATACAGCTACATGACACATTTCTGGCCAACAAATGTATTCGTGCTCATCTGTTTTCCTTCCATGGTTTTGTTCAGGGGTAAAACAAACTACATCAACCTGGGTTCCTTCCTCATCAAGCCGGTGCAGCGGGTCATGCGCTACCCGCTTTTGCTCATGGAGTTGCTGGGAGCAACGCCTGAGAGCCACCATGACCGACCCCAGCTCGTTTTGGCCCTACAGGCTGTCAAGGAGATTAACGTGAACATCAACGAGTACAAGCGCCGCAAGGATCTTGGTGAGAAGGCAGTGGGAAATATACAGTGGGGCAAATAAGTATTTAGTCAACCACCAATTGTGCAAGTTCTCTTACTTGAAAGGATTAGAGAGGCCTGTAATTGTCAACATGGGAAAAAAAAAAACAGAAAATCACATTGTTTGATTTTTAAAGAATTTATTTCCAAATTAAAGTGGAAAATAAGTATTTGGTCACCTACAAACAAGATTTCTGGCTGTCAAAGAGGTGTAACTTCTCTTAACGAGGTGTAATGAGGCTCCACTCGTTACCTGTCTTAATGGCACCTGTTTTAACTCATTATCGGTATAAAAGACACCTGTCCACATCTCAGTCAGTCACACTGCAAACTCCACTATGGCCAAGACCAAAGAGCTGTTGAAGGACACTAGAGACAAAATTGTAGACCTGCACCAGGCTGGGAAGATTGAATCTGCAATGGGTAAAACACTTGGTGTAAAGAAATCAACTGTGGGATCAATTATTAGAAAATGGAAGATATACAAGACCACTGATAATCTCTCTCGATCTGGGGCTCCATGCAAGATCTCACCCCGTGGCGTCAAAATGATAACAAGAACGGTGAGCAAAAATCCCAGAACCACACGGGGGGACTTTGTGAATGACCTACAGAGAGCTGGGACCACAGTAACAAAGGCTACTATCAGTAACACAATGCGCCGCCAGGGACTCCAATCCTGCACTGCCAGACTTGTCCCCCTGCTGAAGCCAGAACACGTCCAGGCCAATCTGCGGTTCGCTAGAGAGCATTTGGATGATCCAGAAGAGGACTGGGAGAATGTGTTATGGTCAGATGAAACCAAAATAGAACGTTTTGGTAGAAACAAAGGTTCTGGTGTTTGCAGGAGAAAGAATACTGAATTGCATCCGAAGAACACCATACCCACTGTGAAGCATGGAGGTGGAAACATCATGCTTTGGGGCTGTTTTTCTGCAAAGGGACGAGGACGACTGATCATTGTAAAGGAAAGAATGAATGGGGCCATGTATCGTGAGATTTTGAGTGAAAATCTCCTTCCATCAGTAAGGGCATTTAAGATGAGACGTGGCTGGGTCTTTCAGCATGACAATGATCCCAAACATACAGCCGGGGCAACAAAGGAGTGGCTTCGTAAGAAGCCTTTCAAGGTCCTGGAGTGGCCTAGCCAGTCTCCAGATCTCAACCCCATAGAAAATCTGTGGAAGGAGTTGAAAGTCTGTGTTGCCCAACGAAAGCCCCCAAACATCACATCACTGCTCTAGAGGAGATCTGCATGGAGGAATGGGCCAAAATACCAGCAACAGTGTGTGAAAAGCTTGTGAAGAGTTACAAAAAACGTTTGGCCTCCGTTATTGCCAACAAAGGGTACATGACAAAGTATTGAGATGAACTTTAGGTATTGACCAAATACTTATTTTCCACCATGATTTGCAAATAAATTCTTTAAAAATCAAACAATGTGATTTTTTTTTTTCACATTCTGTCTTTCATGGTTGAGGTTTACCCCTGTTGACAATTACAGGCCTCTCTAATAACTTGCACAATTAGTGGTTGACTAAATACTTATTTGCCCCACTGTATAGCCATGAAAAATTTTGCCTGGGTTACCTTGACTCATTTTGTGCTCGCTCTTCTACCTTGTTGTCCACAGTGGTGAAGTACAGGAAGGGTGATGAGGACACATTCATCGACAAAATCTCCAAACTAAGCATGCATTCCATCATAAAGAAATCCAACCGTGTCAGCAGCCACATCAAGCACCTGACGGGAATTTCCCCCCAGGTACAAACGAGGTTTCCCACGGGTGCTCGAGATTCTAAGATGCTTGAGTTTCAGTGTCAAGTGTGGGAAATCGGCCACTCTGAATTTCCGGTCTTTGCTCAGATTAAAGACGAGGCGTTTGACGAGGCTGAAAAGAGGTTCCGGCTGCAGGAGAGGCTCATTAAGTCTTTCATCCGGGATATTTCCTTGTACCTTCAGCATATTAGGGTACTTTTATTTTGAGATCGATCTCGATAAACCTGCAGATTGTAGGTTACTGACAGATGTTAATAATCTGTAGGAATCAGCTTCTGTGAAGGTGCTGGCTGCCATCAGCTTTTGCGATATCTACACCGAGCGAAATATTCCAGACACAGAGCGATTCCACAGGGCCCATCGTTGCATCAGCGACAAACAGTTCACCGAATTTGTAAGTCGTATGGCCTAAGCAAATCCACTCTCTTTCGCCTTAAATACAAATTTGAGAGCTCACATTTGGCGTCTTTTCCTACTACATTGTCCCTTTTGATTGAGCAGAAGGAGCGCACAGAAGCTTTGGTCATCAACCCGCTTACACAGCTGCTGCTCATGTTCGCCGGACCTCACAAGCTGGTTCAAAAGCGCTTCGATAAGCTGCTAGACTATGACAACTGCAAGGAGCGTGCGGATCGCCTCAAGGACCGGCGGGTTCAGGATGAGTTGCAGGTGGCGCGTAGCAACTATGAGGCGCTTAACGCCCAACTTCTCGACGAGCTCCCCAAGTTTCATAGCGCCGCCGAAGAGCTCTTCACTGGTTGCGTGACAGCCTTCGCTCAGGCGCAGAAAGATTTCATGAAGACGACCCTTGGAGAGCTGAAGCCTCTTGTGCAAGTTGTGAGTACAATTTGGTAATGTTGATTAGGTACAGTATGTGCCGGTATGAGAGTTTGACGGTATGATAATCTTAAGCAAAAATACCATGGTTTCATGGTATCACGGTATTGCAATTATAGCTCTAAAATGTGTTATTTTGAGATGTATGGGTTGAAAAAAATTTGGTTGATCATGATTCTTTTTCACAACATATTTGCAAATTGGAACATCAACATGAATATAATGTAAAAATAAATAAAATGAAAAATAAAAACTGAAATATTTTATATAAAATTGAAATAGAACTTATAGACAAAACCCACAGCCTCAGCTCAAGTTGCTAAACATTAGAACAAAAATACCGTAATTTTCAGACTATAAGCTGCTACTTTTTCCCCCTCATTTTCAATCCTGCGGTTTATAGTCCAGTGCGTCTTATTTGTTGATTTATTTTGGTTAATAGGTAACACTTTGACAACGGTGTCATAAGACTGCCATAAGACCGCCATAATTATGACATGATTATGACATTATCATGGTGTTAATAAATGCTTATGACAGATGTCATTAAGTATCATCTGGAAAATTACGTCCCCATCACTACATACAGTGGAGAGAACAAGTATTTGATACACTGCCAATGGGTTTTCCCAGTGTATCAAATACTTGTTCTCCCCACTGTATATGTCTAGCTCGGATCTTTTGCATCTATTCAAAAGTGATATAATTTGCCGGATGACACAAAATGACATCCGTCATGATGTCATTAACGCTCATGGCAGTGTCATGTCATAATTATGATGGTCTTATGACAGTTTTATGGTGCCACTGTCAAATAGTTTTACCAAATACCAGAGCTAGCAATTTATGAAACAACTGGAAGAGTAACTGAAGAAATAATTAGCACAGAACATGAATTTTGATTGTTATTTAATATTTGTAGCGCTACAACAGCGACGACAACAGTGTTGACAGCAGGTGGCAGCTACGGTTGCCACCTTTCAGAAATAGAAATACGGGACGCCCCCCCTCACGCCCAAAGCTGTACAGCCGGGAAGAAAAAGGGACATCCCCAAAACTCTTAAAATGCATAGAAATGTATCTATTCATATATTTTCCGTATTGGTTCAATTCGGAACGCAAATTTTAATTCCCAAATACGGATCGTTCCTTATTTCAAGGGACAGGTGGCAAGCCTAGTGGCAGCAGAGGTTGACGGTCTACCCCAAGGGAGCAGTGATGGCCAAATGAAGCTTCTTGAAGCAATGAAGCTTTGCATCCAATTGGTTCAAAGCTTTATGGTGGCTCATTTGGTCTTATGACAGTCTTATGATGCCGCTGTCAAATAAAGTGTTACCGGTTAATACATTTTGGTGTAAATATCCAATAATACAGTGAGGACAGCTGAGGCTTATTGTCCAGTGCGGCTTATCTGTGAACAAATGCTGTTTTCGTGTCAAATTTGGTGGGTGGCGGCTTATAGTCAGGTGCGCCTTATAGTCCAGAAATTACGGTAATTATTTCCATAAAAAATTAAAAAACATGAAATGAAATACCGTATTTGCCCGAATATAAGACGACCCTGATTATAAGACCCCCTCTTTTTCAAGACTCAAGTTTGAAAAAAGACTCTTTGAACACCAAATTAATTTGTACACAGAAAATAATTACAGTACATCCGAAACAAATGATTATAACTAGAGGCGTGCGAAATTTCCGATTCTTAGATTATTTGCGATTCGGCCGTGGAAGAGTCGAGATTGATTCACAAACATCCGAATTCCGATTATTGAATTATACCAGGTATAGCAGAACTAAAACACAGTCAGCGCGGTCTTCAGGACGGAATGAGGAACGGATTGAGAGCAAATATCATGTTCAACTCATGCCGCTAGATAAAAAAACAAAAATACCTGACTGCGGCCGACAGCTGGTTCAAACAACGCCCAGTTGCTAGTTGCTACAAACATACGGCCACATACGGCTATAGTAGATATCACATATATGCAGAACTAGACGCTAAATGACAGACGACTGCGGTGTTGGAACATGTAAAAAGAACTAGATGCGAAACGATAGGCTTGCCGTTTAGTAGTTGCCGTGTTGTAAACAACCGCCATCTTAAAGCAGTAGACTTCTCTAGAAGGCTCTGTTGTAGCGAACCTAATTCACTTTTTATCTGAAATACTCCTAAATCAGCAAAATCTTGACTTGAATCTATCTTTGAATAATGAAACAGTTTTCAAACTTTGACATATTGTAAGTAGACAGAAGGGAAATTATGGAATAACGGGAGCAATTTTATCAACTTTATCGGTTGATTCACATCATTAAATTAATTGAATGTAGTTTAATTGTAGCTGCTGATACAGAATGGGGACTTGAGTATTTTATTTAATGTTTTTAACTGTTAACTTGATACGTAAATATTAGTTTGGTATAGCCTAATAGGATTTTTAAACTATTTTGGAACTAATGTACAAAACATTAAAAGGGAGGGTTTGGGTGACATCAATAATCGATTTATAATTGAATCGGAGCCTCCGAATCGTAATCGAATCGTTAGGTACCCAAAGATTCCCGCCTCTAATTATAACAATATATTAGAGAGAAAAAGCATGTTATTTTGCCTCATTCAAATCTTTATATCTGAACATTTAAATATGTAAACTAAAGTGCAATCACATTTGTAAATGAATGGCTTCTGGTTTTTGAAATGTAAATAAAACAATCTATATTGATAAAACAACAAAATTGCAATAACTGCATTAACCATCAAAGTGAAGTCTAACTGGAACTGTAGTCTTGAAACAATTCTGAATAAGGAAAAACATTGCAATAAAATAATGCAAACTGGTTAAACTTGAGTAGCTGATATCTGTCATGACAGAACATCACTTCAATGATATCTGGCACCATCTAGTGTCGTGAGTGGGTATAACGTCTAGACTGCGAATATAAGACGACCCCCACTTTTTCAGTCTTATTTCAATGCAAAAAACACCCTCTTATATTCGGGCCAATACGGTAATATACAGGTACTTCACTGACTTTAAAGCTCCATCTCAACATTTTTAGAGACTTACACATTTTCTACATAATTGTCTGTTAGTCCAAGTTATGATGCAGGAATGTGAGTAAGTTCACCTTTTCTAGGTTAATACACCACTACTCCTATAAATATTCATGGAGAGTCAGCGCAAGAGACAGAGCACATGTGTATGACTCGTATCATTATTTACACATTTTAATTGCGAGAGAGAAAAAAACAGGCCATATTATGAAACTGTTATTTTGAACAGATGTTTACAATGGCGGAACACTTTACAAAAGTAAGCTAGTTAGCCGTCTTGGCATGCTAACTAGCCACGTTAACAGCCTCGTTAAAAAGCTTACGTTATAGTATTTTTTTTTACATTCACTAGTAACACTAATCACGCTGGAGTGAACTGTCATAGCTAGTGAGGAAACGTTCATGACAGCGTTTACTTACCTTAAATTTTGTGTAAAGTGACGGATGATGGTCAGGTAAATGTGAAATCATGTTGGAGGTGTTGCCTGCACGTCGGCTGTCCTTCCTCCTCTAAGCAGCGGCCTTCTGTTTCTTTTGGGTAGCCAAAATACTCCCAAACTAGACTAGACTGTTTTTAAGGTGTTTTGAAAAAGCTCAGGTGTAGTTTTGACAGCGACAGTAGTGTCACTGACATACAGAACAGAGCAACAACCGGAGGGAGAGGGTTGAGCGCTGCCGCTCCAAAGCCATTTCTCACTGCATTTTGGGGATTTTTTAAAATAGCTAATACCGTGGTTTTGAAACTGTGACGTTTTCATACCACGGTAAACCTTGAAACCAGGAACCAGCACATGCCTAGTGTTGATGTACGCAATTTCTGGAAATGGCTTCTAAGCAGTATTCTGTTTTTTCTGTAGTTTTCACGCATTGCCGGCACTGAGGGTAACTTGGTGGCCCAGTTTCAAGAAGAGTATGGCCGCGTTCTTCAGCTTCTGCAGAGCTTTAGCTTTTGCCCTGAAAACCTTCCCACAACGGTCGCCACAACCACCACTACAACTGTCGCCCCAAATAAGAAAACCATGGAGAAGCAGAGCTCGAAAAAGCAACTTCAAGCATCCGTAAGTTTGACGTTCTATCTGTACGCTATCTTGTTTTTGTGTCAGGTTTGGTTCAGCTCTCCATCGGTGTCTAGGTCGATAAGGCAGCATTCAACTATGTGAATAGAGTTTCTGTTTGGCCTTTTCCTCTGCTTTGTTTTTCATTAATCAGAACCTAAAAACATGCCTTCTAGGTTGTAAATTCAGTCCTTGAATAAGCTACGGCTCTGGGTGGTTTTGTCATTGTCTTATCATCTGACGTTGCCCTTTTCCACCATCCAGCCCAACTGCATCTTGCAGACCGATGAGCACCGAACCGCCTTAATGACACGCTACGGTCCTGGAAAACTCTTCCAGGCTGAGAGGAACTTCAATGCTGCCCAGGATTTAGATGTATCCATCCAGGAGGGGGACTTGGTGGGCATCATCAAGCAACAGGACCCAATGGGGAGCAACAATCGCTGGCTGATTGATAATGGCGGTATGTGTAGAATCCAAGTCACATTCTCGTCTAGAGGAATGAAAGAAGAAGAATGAATCGAGGCAACTGGATTCTTCTTGGTTGCAATTACCAAACCATTTTGCCAAAACTACCAAAGCCTATTGGAGTAAAAGCAAGATTTCTTCTACAACCAAGAAGAGTCTGGTTGTCTCCATACAATTCAGATGAAAATGTCTTTTAACTCTTTCGTTTATCCATCCACAGTCACTAAGGGTTTCGTGTACAGCTCCTTCCTCAAGCCCTACAACCCTCGCAGGAGTCACTCGGACGTGTCCATCGAGAGCCAATCTTCCAACGAGTCGGGTTACGGAGGCTCCTCGCCCGTTTTTTCACGCCAGAACAGCAACAGCACGCTGATCTTTAACCAAGAGACGACGACTGTCAGTTTCTCCACAACGCAGCCCCAGTCTCTTGACTCCACGCCATCTCATGGGCCTCACCCTGACTCTGCCAGTCAAAGCGATTCCTCACCAAGGAATCGCTCCATTCGCAAGGAGTTTACAGAGCGCCGACCCACCTCCGGTCACAGGAATGCAGAGTATTCCCATCAACAGTCTAGCCGCCACAGAGACTCGTATGACGCCAGTCACCCCAGCCCGAGCGACCAGTCCGAGACGGACTCTTACTCTTCGAACAGAAATGGCTCGCAACAGAGACATGTCGACAAAGCTTATAATTCTTACCAAAGGCGGAACAATGACCACAAGAAGGCCGCCTACTCTCAAGACGACTTTAGTGAGCCCGAATCTGAACAAGACGGCGAAATGGATGGAAATCAGGTCAGTTATACAGACCATAGACTTCATAACCTATTGACATGACATGGGAAATGGGGCTGATTCGTAGGGGGCCTATTTTCAAAAACTTCAAATTCAAATATTTTCAAAACCAAAGCTGCTACCGACCTAAAACCAAAACAGGAACCCACCCTGGCGATATATGAGGAGCGGCATCAAAAAATTCAAAGTCGTTCCCTTATAAAATTCCAATTAATTATTTTTTATATAAGTATAACACAACTTAAAATGGCTAAAAAGTCTCAGATTTTACACGAAATGCACAAAAATCACCAAAGGCAGAGATAATCACCTATATTTTTAGGATCAATAGTTTTTGACCAAAATAGCACTTTTTTTTTTTTTTTTTTTAAATTTACTGCAAGTTTTCAACAGCAAATAAATCACTCAATTCAACATCAGAAAGTTGAGGAAAACATGCAGAAACAATTATAAATATGTAAATAGATTATTAATAAATTCTATATACAATCACAATTTATAGAATAAAATAGTACTTTATAATCATCATACACTATATACTGTTAGCGAATGAGGCTAGCGACCCCCTGAAGTAAACAGAGCTTTGCTGGTGAAAATTCTTGTGAATAAATGCTTAAATCCCCGAATTCTTCATAGATACAGTGGGGCAAATAAGTATTTAGTCAACCTCTAATTGTGCAAGTTCTCCCACTTGAAAATATTAGAGAGGCCTGTAATTGTCAACATGGGTAAACCTCAACCATGAGAGACAGAATGGGGGGGGGGGGGGGGAACCAGAAAATCACATTTTTTGATTTTTAAAGAATTTATTTGCAAATCATGGTGGAAAATAAGTATTTGGTCAATACAAAAAGTTCATCTCAATACGTTGTTATGTACCCTTTGTTGGCAATAACGGAGGCCAAACGTTTTCTGTAACACTTCACAAGCTTTTCACACACTGTTGCTGGTGTTTTGGCCCATTCCTCCATGCAGATCTCCTCTAGAGCAGTGATGTTTTGGGGCTGTCGTTGGGCAACACTGACTTTCAACTCCCTCCGCAGATTTTCTATGGGGTTGACACCTGGAGACTGGCTAGGCCACTCCAGGACCTTGAAATGCTTCTTACGAAGCCACTCCTTTGTTGCCCTGGCTGTGTGTTTGGGATCATTGTCATGCTGAAAGACCCAGCCACATCTCATCTTCAATGCCCTTGCTGATGGAAGGAGATTTTCACTCTAAATCTCTCGATACATGGCCCCATTCGTACACAGATCAGTCATCCTGGTCCCTTTGCAGAAAAACAGCCCCAAAGCATGATGTTTCCACCCCCATGCTTCACAGTGCAATTCAGTATTCTTTTTCCTCCAAACAAGAGAACCTGTGTTTCTACCAAAAAGTTCTATTTTGGTTTCATCTGACCATAACACATTCTCCCAGTCCTCTTCTGGATCATCCAAATGCTCTCGAGCGAACCGCAGACGGGCCTGGACGTGTACTTTCTTCAGCAGGGGGACACGTCTGGCAGTGCAGGATTTGAGTCCCTGGCGGCGCATTGTGTTATTGATAGTAGTCTTTGTTACTGTGGTCCCAGCTCTCTGTAGGACATTCACTAGGTCTCCCCGTGTGGTTCTGGGATTTTTGCTCCCCGTTCTTGTTATCATTTTGACGCCACGGGGTGAGGAGGGAGTTGAAAGGCCGTGTTGCCCAACAACAGCCCCGAAACATCACTGCTCTAGAGGAGATCTGCATGGAGGAATGGGCCAAAATACCAGCAACAGTGCGTGAATAGTTTGTGAAGAGTTACAGAAAACATTTGGCCTCTGTTATTTCCAACAAAGGGTACATAACAAAGTATTGAGATGAAAGTTTGGTATTGACCAAATACTTAATATTTTCCACATTGAATTGCAAATAAATTCTTTAAAAATCAAACAATGTGATTTTCTGTTTTTTTCTCTCCTTATTCTGTCTCTAATGGTTGAGGTTTACCATGTTGACAATTACAGGCCTCTCTAATCTTTTCAAGTGTGAGAACTTGCACATTTAGTGGTTGACTAAATACTTATTTGCCCCACTGTATGGATGTAAAACTGTGTTGATTCTTGGTTAAAAGAAAAGAAACCATGTAGTTAGCCTTTATTTTATGTATACTGTCGAAGTACAATGGTACTCTGTTAGCGAATGAGGCTAGCGGCCGCCTATCGTTAACAGAGCTTTTCTGGTGAAAATTCTTGTGAATAAATGCTTAAATCCCTGAATTCTTCATAGATATGGACGTAAAACAGTCTCGATTCTTGGTTAAAAGCAAAGAAACCGTGCAGTTAGCGTTTATTTTACGTATACAGTCGAAGTACAATGGTACTCTGTTAGTGAATGAGGTTAGCGGCCGCCTGGCGTAAACAGAGCTTTTTTGGTAAAAATTCTAGTGAATAGATGCTTAAATCCCTGAATTCTGCATAGATACGGACATAAAACAGTCTTGATTCTTGGTTAAAAGCAAAGAAACCGTGCAGTTAGCGTTTATTTTACGTATACTGTCGAAGTACAATGGTACTGTGTTAGCGAATAAGGTTAGCGGGCGTCTGGCGTAAACAGCGCTTTTCTGGTGAAAATTCGTGTGAATAAATGCTTAATTCCCCGAATTCTTCATTAATATGGACGTAAAACAGTCTCGATTCTTGGTTAAAACCCCCCCAAAAAACGTGCCGGTAGCATTTATTTCGCGTAACTATTGCCAACTATGAGGCTAGTCAGTTACGAAAATTAGCCGCCTACATGTGTAAACAAAGAAGAAAGTTCCTGCGAATGAATGCTTCAATCACGCATGTATGGTACGAAAAATATATTTACCTTGAATCCTCGAACAAATCACTCCTGAAACAATCCTTCCCTGTTTGTACGCGGTACAGCTTTCGTAGTTCTTAAAAAATCCAAGCTTGAATCCGACATGAGCGTGTGCCGTCTTCGGCTGTTGCTAAATGAAGCTCGGCCCCCCTCTGATAAGGCGTTACGCAAAGAATGACGACATGTCACGTCAATAGGTAAAGAAGTCTATGCTTGGACGGTATCTATTTTGACAGCCTGCTGTTGTCGTGGTTAATTATAAGTTCTGTGTTCAAATCTTGGCTTCTTCTTGTCGTTTTTATTAATGAAAGAAATATAATAAGGACTAACCATGAAATTCTTTTCAGATCTACTTTGCCCTGTACTCCTTCAGCGCTCGTTGCGCTAACGAACTGAGTATTTCCGCCAATCAGCGTCTGCGCATTCTGGAGTTCCAGGACATGAACGGCAACGCTGAATGGTGGCTGGGCGAGGCCGGCGGCAGGCGAGGCTACGTGCCTTCAAACTACATCCGGAAATCAGAGTACACCTGAGCATATTTTTGAGACGAGACTGTTAAAGTGTACGCAACACAACCGCGAACAAGCGGCTTGTTTTTGGAGTGACTGACTTTTGCTCCTAGTCATATGCCTATTTATAGAGTTTTTGTATTTTTGTACTTTCCATTGAACCTTGCTGAAGTCATGAGGACAATGCTTTGAGTATTAATGAGAATAGCACATCGGGAAAACTTAAAAGGAGACAGTGTTGTTGTTTTTTTAAAAATTTTCTACCCGATCACTGTGGTCTTTGCACTTTCTCCTTTTGGCTTTGTATGAATGAATGGTGTGGCTGACCATTCGCAACAAGCGTGAGGCACTTAATGAGGTTGCCGTTTGAGGAGAGTATGTTTTTTTTTTTTTATTTCAAACGAAACCCATTGACTTTTTTTCTTGGTGCCCAACTTTTTTTTTTGTTTTTACCTGGAGTGACACTGTGAAATGATGTGGAAAAACAAAGGTAAAAAAAAGGTGAATCAAGAGGGAGAGCATGTTTGCTCCCCGTGTACATACTGTATGTAATGTTGTATATGGACTATTTGCGTGTGATCACACCATTTTTGATTAAAACCATGTGAAATATATTGTTATCTTTTTTTTTTTTTTTTTTTTGACACCTCATAAATCTATACTTATTATCCTCAGCTAATTATTCTCATTAGTGTATGTGTAAGCAGGAGCCTATCCCAGGTACACACTACTTCTTGTTATATCGATTAACAAAGATTAAATAAATGATTTCATGGACAGCACTTTCGGAGTTTAATAGTCAGGTGGTTCGACTCACCCTTAAGCTTCATCCCACCATCACTCATTATAGTGATTACATTATTGAACAATAGTTTGTGGTTTAAAAATTTTAATTGCAATAAAAAAAAAAGGAAGCACACGCGCTCATATCTCCGAAATTTTTTGCGCCACTCCATCAGCAGCCGGAAGCATATGGAGGTAGATTTGTGTCTTTATTATTCAATTCAAAAAAAAAAAAGTTGCTTCAATCAAAATATATATTTTCAATCAAATTCACTTGAATACAAAAAATGTGTTTGAATGCAAAAATTTGAGACAAAAAACAAACTTTGAAATCTATTTTTCTTAGATTTAAATTCGGCTACCATTGGTGTAGCCGCACTTGTAACTCAAACATGTCTGACCAATAGCGAAGTGCAACATTTGTCTCCAAAAAATTCAATCAAAAAAGCGTTCAAAACTTTTTGCACTTCAATTGGGGGGGAAAAAAAAAAATTCCCCCTCCCACCCAAAAATATTTTTAGCAGAGGGCTATTTTATTTTTTTGCAAAAAAATTTTTTTCTTTGATTGAAAATATTTTTTTGGTGCGTGGGATTGAATGATTTACACACAAATGTCTTACCAATAATATGGCCCAAGCACCCAAAAGATTGCTTTAATCAAAGAAAGCATTTTCAATTAAAAAATTAAGTGTTCAAATGCAATTTTTTGAGTATTAAAATATTTTTTTCGCATTCAAAACCTTTTCTTATTGAAAGTGATTTTTCTTTTGAAAAAACTTTTTTTTGTTTGACGCAACTTATTTTTTGTTGAATAATAAAGGCAAACGGCCCTAACAACATTTCTTCAATCAAAAAAGTTGTTTCAATAAAAAAATAAAAAATAAATAATAAAAAACAACGTTTTCAATGCTTTTTGTCAAGTCTCAAATTATTTTTTATTCAAATTTTTTGGGGGACTGAAATGACTTATTTTTTAAAATTAAAAATACATAATATGATTGAAGCAACTTTTTTTGATTGAATAATAAAGACAAATCTACTTCCATAGAAACCCTTGTTTTATATTAGTGTTTAAAAAGTAAGTGCGCCACAAGCATTTATCTATTATTCTTTTTTTTTAGTTTTTTCTTTTTTTTTTTAATTATTAGATTATGACCCGGAAGTATTAACAGGTGTCAGAAAAAATTAACCCAGGAGATTTCAGTCAGGTCGCGTTTATTCACGTTTGTGGTGGCTCAACGAGAGGAAGCTGAAAAGGAACGTGCATTTTCCCAAGATTTTTCAGGTAGGAATAATTTGCTCTCGACGATGGTAAAACTGCAATTGCTTGTTGGCGTTGTTGAGTTTTTATACCTTAATCAGTTTTTGATTAGCCTTACCTGATGCATACCTGTCAACCCGAGGCCATTGGTAGTGACGTATGCCCTTACAAATTGGTGACTAATCTTACAACTTTTCATATAGCGTGCAATATGAAACAAAAATAAAACTCAATTTTTAAAAAAATAATATGAATTTATCGGTAATATTGTAACATTTAACCGTGTAGGTCCGTGTCTCGAAAAACAGCTGCATCATTCATGATTACTAAAATTTAACAGTGACGTTTGTTATAATTGTATGCAGCACTTTAGCTAATTCTATCATGTCTTGATGGCTTCACTTCACCTCGCAATTCGGTTTGACTTGAAGGTAGTTCGTTAGTGTGTCCAGTTATAAATTAAAAAAAGTCAATTGATAAAATTAACTTACCAATGCAATCTTTGAGTCAGAGAACATTTCTTTTGCTAATTCTGAGAAGTGATCAGCAGTGGCGTACCGCAAGCAACACGTCACTTCCGTTCATTAATATTCATGACATTAGCTACTGTTGCCAAGTAGGGACAGGCCACCGTTTTCCCTAATAGGAAATGAATGGAAATCGTGTACGAAGGAGATGTTTACAGAGCTAAACCTACCAATTCTTTCTGAAAATGATGTGCCTGGTGCCAAATTGACTGGCAAAGATGTGGAAGAACATAAAAATGTTCAGTTAAAGAGATGGCTTTAGTGTCGAAGGCTGAAAAAGACGAAATAAACGAGCCGACTTAAGCATAGCTTTAGCTTTTTTTATCGACGCGACTGACAATGATATTCTCCTGTTTCAGCAAGCTATCCTTTACCATCAGCCCTGTCTTTCTTATATATCCTCTGGTTGTCCTACGTCTCTTACCGTTCTTGGGGGTAATTTAGTTAGCTTTGTGTAGCGATCGCAAATGCTACTCAGTGACAGCCAACGAACACTTTTAATTTTTTCATTGATAACACATCTTAATCCTATAATTCATTTACACTTCCCCCTTACTAAAGTTGTTTTTTTATATATATATTAGGGCTGTCAAAATTATCGCGTTAACGGGCGTTAATTAATTTTTTAAATTAATCACGTTAAAATATTTGACGCAATTAACGCACTAGGCCCGCTCAGACAGATTTAAATGTCAGTACAGTGAAAGGCCAACTTGTTAATTGTGTTTTATGGAGTTTTTCCGCCCTCTGCTGGCGCTTGGGTGTGACTTGCATATGTTATGTGGCGTAATGTCGCCCTCTGCTGGCGATTCAGTGCAGCTGATTATTTGGGTTTCGGCGCGCTTTTCTGACGTGATTATATGTCGACGCGAACTCATACTAATAGACAGTGCTATTCAGACCAGCTAACGTCCGCATTCAGTATTCAGTATCACACTGTTTGTGTCTAATACATGCATCGCTTGTGAGTTATATTCCTCCTTTGTTTATATTCATTAGCATTAGATAGTTATTGATGATGTGTATTTGAATTTGTTCTATGGTGAAATGCAGTTACATTTTTAGATGCTTGTGAGCTAATTGGCTAGTGGTACTGCTCAAATGGACACGTGTGTGTTCATTTTATGTTATTTTGTGATTTATGCAAGTTATTGACACATTGCCTTGTTATTTTCAGTTTTACAAAAATACAAGAAACGTGCTCCTGTCAAAAAGAGATGACTTCAGTAAAGCCCATGCAACTTTGCCACACCATCTGATTTCTTTTTGGAACTTATGTTCGCTATCTGTCAATTTGTGTACTCACACACATTGAGGACAGAATAGGGCTACTAGTTTATTTTTTGATTGAAAATTGTACAAATTTTATTAAAACGAAAACATTAAGAGGCGTTTTAATATAACATTTCTATAACTTGTACTAACATTCATCTTTTAAGAAGTACAAGTCTTTCTATCCATGGATCACTTTAACAGAATGTTAATAATGTTAATGCCATCTTGTTGATTTATTGTTATAATAAACAAATACAGTCCTTATGTACCGTATGTTGAATGTATATATCCATCTTGTCTTATCTTTCCATTCCAACAATAATTTACAGGAAAATATGGCATATTTTATAGATGGTTTGAATTGTGATTAATTGCGATTAATTACGATTAATTGATTTTTAAGCTGTAATTAACTCGATTAAAAATTTTAATCGTTTGACAGCCCTAATATATATATATGTATATATAACAGAAACGGTAACAGTGACAGTCAGATACTATTGTAATTCTTTTCAGGTCATTGGTTGTCAGACAGAAGCTGTACAGCACAATGTTACGCTAAAAGAATAAGTCAAAAATATAAAAATGGCTTACCTCTTTGTCCTCTGAAAGACCATGCCAACCCAACATAATGTTTACTGCATATAAAATGTGAATGGATTCACCGAGCTGGTGTTAAAGTCCGCGCAAGTTGATACGGTCTTCACATTTTTTCCTCCCGAGTTTTTGGTTTCCAGAAACGTAAGAAGAAAACATCCTTCATGTGTCGTAATGCCTACAGTCGTTTCTACAAGTCTCAAAAAAGAAATGCGTGATCAGCATGTTCGTTTTTGAAAGATTACCGGAGAAAAGTAGCACTAATTACGTTGTGTCTATGCGAGGGCGGGTCTATAATGTCCCACTTCGGCTTTACTTCCGCTTTACGATGCGACGTCACAGTCTAAAAATAGCCTGCGTGCGGTACGCCATTCTCGCAGTCGGCGTGATGTCACGGTGATGTCATCTTGCATAGCAACGTGTCGCCATTTTGAGAGGGGGGCACGCACAGGTAAACGTCCTTAGACAAACCTTGTCTGAAATTCATATATTTCAGCTGTGTTTTGAGTCTTTTTTTTCATAAAAACGTCTTAAACATGACTTATTATCACGAGTCACTGTCGACAGACGTGAGGAGGCGATACAACTTAAAATTAGCGTGTATTGGCCTGCAAATCTGCCCATACAAAGTCGCAGCTCATAGCTGGATAAACGATCCAAAGGAATTGCCTGCAGTGGAGTTTGGAAACATCTACAACTACCTCATAAAGTCACCCAGTAAGTTGACCTTTTTCAATTACGTGGAATATGCACTGTGTGGGACTAAGAAAACTGGTAGTGTATACGGAGTGATCACCTCCAAGCGTTATTTAGCCGTGAACACGTCACGGCAAAATAACCAATCCCCCCCAGGCCAATAATATACCGATTGACCGATTAGAGCAGTTCACGGCAAAAGAAAAATAACGCTTTGCGAGTTGTTGGTTCCGGTAATAATAACCACTGCCTAGTCTATTGAATCCTAGCAGCAAATTGGGGCAAAAAAAAAAAAAATCGATTTTAAGTTTACTCACGAGTAATAAAATGTCTGCTGCAAACGTAAATGTGCCTGGTCCATGGAACTGTCTTCTTTTACTGTTCCTCGATTGATTGCTTTCAGCCAATTGCTTGTCCTTTTCTTCTCACGAGGAAGAATGAAGAACTTCAAATGCGGCTCCGAACTCTTCCTTGTGTTACAACCCGCAACACGGCAACTTTTAGTCATTCTGACGGAAAAACAAAAGTTCAACGCGTTTGTACTAGGGCTGTCAAAATTAACGCGTTAACGCGCGGTAATTAATTTTTTAAATTAATCACGTTAAAATATTTGACGCAGTTAACGCACATGTCCCTCTCAGACAGTATTCTGCCTTTTGGTAAGTTTTACAGCAAGGCGTTTTGTGCTGTCTAACAGCGAACTCTTGTGGTCGCTTTGCGACATGGTTTATTTTTTTCTTGCCAGTTCAATATGGCTGCACGACGTCTCTGTTGTGCTTATATGATCCTTGGAAAAGATTTGTCCGTAAGTATGGTTGTTGTAAAGAATGTACATATTATGTTAATAAGCGAAATGTTATATTTTTTGTATGAGACGCTTTTTGTTTATTTTTAGTCAACCTGTATAGCGTGCTAAGCTAACGTTGTTGCTAATGCAATGCTTGTTTACTTTTTTTTGTAGTTTTACGTAAACGGTCTAAAGAGGACAATGGTTTGAGGCCATTTTATTAATAAATCAGATGAAAAAGCAAGAAGTCTGATTATTAAGGCGTCGTTCACTAGCTGTCTAGCTTTGGAAAATTCCAACAATTTATTTTACAGAATATATATATAATTCACAGAAAAATATGGCATATTTTATAGATGGTTTGAATTGCGATTAATTGCGATTAATTAATTTTTAAGCTGTAATTAACTCGATTAAAAATTTTAATCGTTTGACAGCCCTAGTTTGCACTACAATGCACGACAGAGCAACTGCTTGTGACTCGTGTTTTGCCCTCATTTCAATATGGCGACGCTTTGTTATGGCTGGTGACACTAGGCCTGTCGCGATAACAAATTTTAGTGTGCGATAATTTATCTCATAAATTTTTGCGATATTATTGCGCCCCCCCCCTTTTTTAAAAACCAATTCACAATAACACAGGGAGAATACAGTGTGTATTAATAGATCAAGTTCACCTATTTAAACGCAATAAATATTTACTCTTTAATTAAAACATTCTTTTTAAGAAATCACAACTAAAAACAATAGACCATGCCTCTTAAGTAAAAGACAACAATATTAATACCGCACAGAAACACAAACAGAATAAATAAAATGTGTTTTTCAAGAAAAATAAAATAAAATTGCACTTAATAACTTTTAGGCAAATGAAAACTTTTCCCATCATAGCTTCTGCAATGGTGTTCCGTAGGGATGCAACGATACAGTTAATTCACGGTTCGGTACGATTTTCGATTTTAAAAAAAAAAAAAAAAATTACGATCAAAAATTAAATTGCCATCATATAAACATGCATTTTAGTGCATACTATTTATGTGCTTACTTCTTACTGATCTGAAGAAATTTAGTCTAAAAGTGCTGAGAACAATCTTTACTGTTTGTAAAGTGAGGCGGGGCACACTGTTGATTGCTACAGCTCTCTTAGCAGCTAGGTTTACTACATGAGCAGGACATCCTATTTGTGGTCCGAATCCATCTGTGTCACGTACTGAATTAACAATATTTGCAGCATTATCTATAGTCACTGGTATGGATTGATTTGGCCTTCTTAACTTCCATTCAGTCATGGCAGTTTATAATTCATCGATGTAGTATATGCACTACATGTCCCATAATCACTCTGGGCTCACGTAGCCAATGGCATGGGACGTAGCAGATCTAGTTTGCTATTTCATGATATCTAGTGTGTGGGCGCATTAAAAAAGTTAGCAAACGCCACAAAAGTCGGGTGTGCTCATTACTGCACAACACCAGCATATGACAATCGACTTTCATAAACAGGACGAGTTTGAAGCACAGCGCTCTTAATTTGCTACTCAATGTTCATCATGTCCATTCAGCTGTCCGTTGTCAAAGCGAGGTTGTTCGTAGCAGCCAAGTCGGTAACAATGTTTTGGCGGACTTTGTTGTAAATATCCGGTGTTGTGCCAAAAAATAGCCGACCCGCGTGAAATGTCACCCCTGACGGGAGCTAGGGTGTCCCAAAAAAGTAAATCCAGGAAACTAATCTCGCACACCCTCTCAATGCATTCCACTTCTTGCCAAAGTACTGTGAGAAAAAATTCACAATGATCGCTTAATATTTAGGGTTCCCTCAGAGCACATGTAATGTCTGCTATGCCGTATACAGGGGGCAGCCAGGTAGGGGCATCATCCTGATCTGTTTTCAACTGTCCATTTGCACTCACATGCATAGAACGTATGCGGTGTTGCCTTGACCTGGTGTTGACAGTGTCCGATCCAGAAAAGCTATCTGAAACTTGAAGGGGGGGGGGATTTCCCCCCAAAATATCACCGATTTTGAAAAACTCATCGGATTTGGGAAGCTTACCACGTGGGAGGTGGTTTAAGCAAGTCTTTTTCTGATAGAATGTGACTTTACTTCGAGAAAATCGCACTTTCAAGCGATCATAGCATGGAACTGGTCATCGCGGCTGTCTTCGACCTCTTCTTCCGATTCTCTGGCCCTGATATTTCCCTGTTCGTCCGCTTCAAAGCAGAATGGAATTTTCTGGACCACTCGAAGGCATCTCCGATCCGAACGACAACCTCTCCGAGTGGGTGCGTCTCAAGACGGACGAAGTCGTCGGGTTTATCGACAGCCAGCTGGAGACCATCTACCACAGGGACGACTACTGCGAGTTCCTCCTCCTCGCCCACTTCTTCCTCACGGGCCTCTGGACAGACGTTGTCCGCTTCAACCGGCCTGGGGCGTACCACCGGGCTCGATGGATGGCCAAAGGCATCTACTCGCTAAAAAATCTACATGTTCCGGAAGCAGTTCCAACTCACTCCACATGAAGCAAGAGCTCTGCGCAAGATCAACGTGTTCGCAGTGACGGTCTACCTCAAGCGGTGGTTCGAAGCTCCAGTGACCGTCGATGCACCTGTCAACGACCTGGAGATGTGCGAGGAGCTGGACAGATACACAGCTGTTGACAATGAAGTCAGCTCGGCTGCTTCCAAGAAGTTCCGTGGGCATCTCTGGTACTTGAGCGAGGACTTGGCCCCCCTGGCGATGTTTTCAACGAAGACCAAGGAAGAGGAGAAGGCCAAGATGCTGCACAACCTCTACGAGGCTCAGGAGAAAGGGAAGGAACTGCAGCGGCTGGAAGCAAGGAGGACCCTTACACTCAAGAGGGCTGACCTGGGCGACTTCATCACCCGGAGGTCGCAGAACCTGTTCCACTGCCTGAAGCTGCCTCTCCCAGCTACAGTCGCGGATCTGCGGGAAGTTCCAGTTGTCGTGTTCGAGCTGAAGTCGGTGAATGATGTTGCCGAGCGAGCGGTGAAGCTGGCGACCGACTTCAACCAGTGCCTGACGAAAGACGAAGACCAGCGGCAGCTCATCTTTCAGGTCGTCGAACATCACCGCCGCCAATTCCCCACGGCTGACAAGGCCAGCTTCCAGTAGTGCAGCTGTCACTTCCCTGTCTTCAGTTGTATTGCTACTATCCAGTTGTAATGCACTTCAGTTGTATTGCACCAGTGCATGTAACACCTTGTCAAATGTGAATTGTGCAAGGTAGACAATCGGTCTGGGAGAGAGGCAATCATTAGTCAGAAGAGTACGAGACCGACACGTTAACCACTGCCAGTCCAGTGGGAATGTCAATGAGGGAAGCCTTAGCAACCAGCTATGGGAGTGAAATTTCGTGTGCTCGGTTCTTTTAGCAAGTGGAATACAATGAAGGGGTGTGCGAGTCTGAATCTGTTAATATGTGATTTTATATAGGGGGCCTGGGACACTCTAACGGGAGCGCCCACACGTCAACAACACTGGCACGCCGGAGATGGTCCGCAGTCAATCCGGAGCACTGACGTGGCCGGAATACGTTGAACAATGGGATATAATGGTAACGATTGGCTCCGGCGCTGTTTTTTGCCGGACCTGGAACGAAGATGCATTTTGCGCAGTTGGTAACAAGGAATCCGAACTTTTAACAGCACGTCTGCCGCACGCACGTGGACGTGAGGCGATAAATCGCAGCGGAAAAATTACCGCCTTCATTTTTATTTCTTGTGCGATAAATGGAATTATTGCATATTGCGACAGGCTTAGGTGACACCATTAATTCCCGGATGTCCGACTGCGAGAATAGTTGCAGGCAAAATTGTGTTCGGCAACAAACTGGCAGAATAGAATCTCCGCTTTTGTCACTTTTCATTCTGCAGACTTCATCTTTATGACCAGTGTTGTTAATCTTACTTTTAAAAAGTAATTAATTCGTTACAAATTACTACAAAAAGTAATTGAGTTGGTAACTCTGTTACCTGAATGTAAGAGTAATTAGTTTCTTGGCAAAGACACTGTTACCTTTCATGTTTTTTTTTTTTTTTCATGTTTTCAAAAAAAAAAACAAACAAACAAAAAAAAACATAGTAACCTTTGCTATGTTTGGAAGTAATTTAATGTTGTGAATCAACTGTTAAAGTTGTTAAAATTGCTCCCGTTTTTGCATTAGTTCCCTTCTGTCTACTTTCGACGTGAAAGTTTTTAAAACTGTTTCATCATTTAAAGATAGATTCAAGTCAAGGTTTTGCCGATTTAGGAGTATTTTAGATAAAAAGTTACTTAGGTTTGCGAGGAAGCCTTTCTGCGAAGTGTACTGCTTTAAAATGGCGGCTGTTTACTAACGCCGCAGTCTGTCATTTCGCACATTATGCATGTGATATCTAGGCGTAGATTTTAGGCTGTCGGCTACAGTCAGGAAATATTGGAGCCATCTAGCCTAGCATCGCGTTTACTACAGCGTCACAACAAACACTCTTCTCACTTTTCTCGCGTCATTCAACCAACGTAGTAACGCATAGTAACGCACGCCTTTACATCCTCGCACATTGTCTCGTTGCCGAAACGGTGACAAAATCCGAACGGAGAAAAAAAAAAACGTAATGCACAAAAAACGTACAGACTTTGAACGTACAGCATACACATTTAAAAATCAGTGCTCACTTGTACAAATTACGCCGAAACCGTACAACTTGACAGGTATGGATATTTTTTGTGTGTGCTAGGTTGCCATCACGCTATGAGTTTGACACCTCTGCTCTGAATGAATAGGAATTTGAAGCTATATTTTATGTCAAAGTTCTTCCATAGAATTTTTTAATATGAAGCAATGCGTTCAAAACATTTTGATGACCCTGAAACGCAATGTCAGCAATAAACTTAATTTACCAGATATATGCTCGGATAGTAGCTTAGCCCATGCTTGTACATACTGGCATCCAAGCTGTGTGTAATCTTGTGCGTGCGTGTATGAGCGCGCGCGATTTTTTGTCTTACCCAGTGGAGAAATTGACGCCACGTCATTTTTGACCGAATATTCCAGCCAGAATCTGTCCTCAGGTGGTTTTGGTTAAGCAAAGCAAATGGCTGTCTCTAAGTTGCTAGTCACATAATGTGTTTGAAAAATAATTTTGACCCGTTATAATTTTTTTTTTTTCATTCATTTTTGTTGTTTGTTTTATTGCTTTACAACTTTTATAAACAACATTTTACCGGCAAAGCCTTAATTTTAAATTCATGTATAGGAAAGTCAATTACATGCAATGACATTTTCGGCCACCGGGGGGGGGGGGGGCGGCTATGCCCCCCTTAATCTCACGTATGCTCAATTTGTATTTTTTGATCAAATGTGATACCCATTGCTAAAAGTTTTACTTAAATGAAAACAGAAGACAAAATATTGCAAAAAACAAACAAACAAAAAAACCAAAGACCAAATATGATCTGAATACATATTTATTAGATAAATATGAGGGTCTCACATGGTCTAACTACATACAGCTCTGCAAGGCTAAAAAAAAACAAACAAAAACAAAACAAAAGAAAACACACTTTTCCGAGCAGTATGAAATGATTGTACATACTACAATGTACAAACACAGACAGTGGCTTGTCCATGATATAAAAAATGTGAATTTACTTACAATCTTTTGGACCACTTTTTTTTTTGTATACAAACGACAGACAAAAACACAATATAACACAGACAGTCCCAAAAAGGGAGGGGAGAGGGAATCAAACTAACAATCTTCCACTTCCAGTAGAGGGGTTGCAAGCTTTTTTTTTTTTTTTTTTTTTTTAATTGTTATTATTCAGAGGAAACAATGCACATTCCCAGGGAACATGAATACATTTCTGTTCACATGTCTCTATTCATTTACATATATATACAAACATCCTTAGGACACGTGACCTTGCTTTAACCTGGGTATTATTTCCAGGCCTTCCTCGCTTCATTTGTATTTTTTAAACAAGACCCTTTAATGTTGATTGTGCAACTACAGATTAAGAGTACACAAAAGTGGCTCACCTGTACGTGTGGAGAAAAAAACCAAACAATGTTTTAATTCAAATAAAAAAGATAAAATGTGGCAGTGTATTTTTTGTCAGTGTGTTTAGAACTGGAAAGTACCATAATTTTCGGACTAAAAGCGAATTATGGGATATTTACACCAAAAGATATTAACCGGTAACACTTTGACAGGGCATCATAAGACTGTTATAAGACCAAATGAACCACCATAAAGCTTTGAACCAATTGGCTGCAAAGCTTCATTGCTTCAGGAAGCTTCATTTGGCCCTCGCTGCTTTCTTAGGGGAGACAGTCAACCTCTGCTGCCATCTGCTGTCAGCACTGTTGTTGTCCAACATGCCTCCTAGCATGCAATGCGGCGGTACAAATGTAAATAACAATTAAAATTCATGTTCTGTGCTAATTATTTTTTCAGTTACTGTTCCAGTTGTTTCACTAATTGCTAGTTAAGGTATTTGGTAACACTTAATTTGACAGTGGCGCCATAAGATTGCCATAAGACAATCATAATTATGACATGACACTGTCATGGGCATTAATAAATGCTTATGACATTTGTCAATAAGTGTCATCTGGCAAATTATGTCACTAACTCCATTCATGTCCATCTAGGGTCTTTTACATCCATTCAAAAGTGAGATCATTTGCCGTATGACACAAAATGATATCTGTCATAAGCATTCATTAATGGTCATGATTAGAGCTGAAACGAATACTCGAGCATCTCGAGTTTAAAAAAACTGATCCGAGTAATTTTATTCACCTTGAGGAATCGTTGAATTTTGCGTAAAGGAACTACGCACGCATGATGCTATGGTGGTAGCAGGTAGAGTCTGATGCTACGGTGGTAGCAGGTAGCAGCTGTTGCGTCTCATAGATATTATTTATATTGAACTAAATGTAAAATGACAGACTTGGCGGTGTTAGTAAGCTGCCGCCATCTTAAAGCAGTAGACTTCTCAGCGCTAATAAATAAGATTAGCGTTACTGTCCCTTGCTGACGTAACGTTAGCCCTGCGGAGGGCTAGGTTTCTAATTATGACTACTGTCGATGCGTGGTTAACGTGTCTTACACACAGGCTTTATTTATTCTGTAATAACGTAGCGCAGTAGAGTGATGAGGGTGTAAAATTAAAACATAATAAAGCTGTTAATTTTAGCACAGTAGTCATTGCTGGGTAAAACGCCAAGTAGAACTGGTTTCTAATGTGCTCCAATACAGCAGGTATCATACATTTATTTTGAACACTGCAGAAACTCAAAATCCAATCAGGACTTAGTTTAGACGAATTTAACACTTAAATAGAACTTAAAAATAGCTTGACACAAATGGAATTCAATTGAAACACGTGGGGAAAACACCTAACTTTTAAATGATGTCTGTTATCAAGCGTAATGACATTTTTAGGTAAGAAATATATATATATATTTTTTTGTTAAGATCTAGAAGTTTTCTGAGTGAAAGTGAATTTTTTTTCTTGTCACATCAGATGCAATTATTGGCTTTTTTTCAACTTGACATCAAAAGTAAAGACATTGATTGTCTGAAAATGGTTCAATATTTGGTGAAATGTCTTGTTTTCTCATGTATTTTTAATCTCGTGTATATTTAAAATTGCTCTTCACCTAAAAAAAAAAAAGTTACCCGATTAATCGATAGAACTTTCAGTCAAATACTCGATTACTAAAATATTCGATAGCTGCAGCCCTAGTCACGATAGTGTCATGTCACAATTATGACGGTCTTACGGGAGTCTTATAACACCGCTGTCAAATAAAGTGTTACCTATTAACCCAAGTAAATCAACAAATAAGCCGCACAGGACTACGTACAAGCCGCAGGATTCAAATTGAGGGGAAAAAAGTAGCGTCTTATAGTCCGAAAATTACGATAAGTGAGGCGGTGAAAGACACTTGCTCTCTTGATTTAAAAAACAAAACAAACAAAACAACAAAACAAAACAAAGAAATTATGAGGGAGTGAAATCTAGTTTTTTTTTTTGTTGTTGTTGAGAGTAACAATTTGTGAAATACTGTGATTTTCTTTCAAATACCACCGTATTGACAACAACGATACTCACGTTACATTGAAAGCCAGCAAGCACATTCAAAACGTGTGAAAAGTACAAAAATAAATGACAAAAAGGGCAAAATGAATAGCGAAAAAAATCAGGCTTCAGTGAGAAAGAGATTTCTAGCCTTACGGAATAATAAAATACAAAAAAACAGTGTGACGTGGTTGCGTGTTATCGAGGCATAAATGTGCTAAAAATAATTTAAAACCGGCTACAGTGAGAGCTGTTTTCTAGCCTTTTATAGATGAATACAAAGAAAGTAATAAAATAAATTACCACAAAAAATGTTAAAGGACAAAGTTTTAAAAAGATATACGCTTGATATATCTGAAGTATACCACCGTGTTGATAATTATGATTACACCAAACACCAGCAACGACATCAACAAAAGGTTAATTATCTCTGATAGGCTTCGGTGTTTTAAAAATATTGCTGTATGATCAGACAGACATAAAATAACTTAAAACATTTCGGGCGGCCAATTGTGGGTGGTTAACGTGAGGAGGATTAGCACAACGGACAAAGCAAATTTTTTTTTTTTTCCTGTTTCTTCATCGACACTATAGAAAAATATTCACAATGATATTTACAATCACAATAGCATTTCTTAGAAAATAATACATTTGCATACTTGACAGCACTCTTCTGCTTCAAACAGATGCAGGCGAGCAAATGTGGCACAAATACTGCGTTTTTGAATCCACTATGCCTTTGAACGCACACACACTCGCACACGCACATTCTCGCCCTTCCGACTTTGGTGAGCAGTTTCCCAAAAATGACTATGCTTAAACTAGGCAGCAACGATAAACAAAAAAAATCCAGTAAATCCATTCACTGAACGATTTCAGCAATGTCCCTTCAAGGTTAGTGTTCTGACAAATTCAACAAATATATATGGAACCTATTAGCTTGGCACACTTTGCACGTCATTCAAAATGATATGATCGACTATGGTGAAGGAATTTGCTTTTAAAGGGATCCACGGATAGAAAGACTTGTAGTTCTTAAAAGATAAATGTTATTATGAGTTCAAATAATTTGATATTGAAACCCCTCTTGATGTTTTCGTTTTTATACAATTTGTAAAATTAGTTTGACTAGTAGTTCGCCATTGTCGTAGAGGTCGCAGGGCGGTGATGTCACATGGTTACGCTGCCGGGCTTCCAGAGTATGACTCTAGCAACGTAAACATGTCATCGGTTCAACCCTTTCAATTTGAACCCAAGAGGAACATTAATTAGCATGACAGCAATGTCGATAAAACGAGCAGCAAAAGCAAACTGAACAGGAAAGACGGGATGAGACGAGGAAAAAAAAAAAAAAAGTTCTGCCAAAATGTGCTATACACCGGCGAAACGTGCTACAGGAGGTGAATTTGACACCCCAAGTACGTGCGCGTTCAGCTTGTTTTGTCTAGTTGCATACAGACACAACATACTAAAGATGCCTAAAGAAAATACCTAAACATAGTAATTAGGGTTGGGCATAATTTGAATTTGAACAGTTCAGGTTCCGATTCCAGGTTGCGATTCTGGTTCCAAACGATTCTCGATTCCAATTTTTTTAATAGGCAGGGTAAAAAAAAATTGCATGTTTATATATTTATATGGTGGAAAACATAGACAAGGCTGAAAAAGCAGTTTCTGCTCTTGCAGCCCTCTTTAAAATAAACTACTGGATTGTAAGCCAAAAGAACTGTTGTGTTTGATAAAACAATTTGTCTATATGCTGCCATAGCAGATTCATGATGCATTAAGCCCCCACACTATTTTTAATTTGTCCGTTTTACCCTGGAGACCCCCGTTTACAGCTTTTGTTTCAACCAAGCCATATAAAAGAAGGTAAGTAATTATATTTATTATTCAAAATGTCTGTTATTTTTGGCTTAGAATCATTAATTGATGTGTAATACTTAGTTAAAAGAAAAAAAAAAAAACCTAAAAAATTATTCACTCACATTTTACGTCACAGTGAAAAAAAATAGTGTCTGTAAATAAGTCCTAATTGACTTAATTGTATTTTTTTTGTTACTGTCGCATTTTCCCCAATATTTTAGATGATGATTAATCGATCCAAGCAAAGACAAATTGGGAGGGGGGGCTTTAAAAGGGTAAATATATGAAAACGACATTTATGCATCTCGCCCCTTGTTATATTACCATGTTTGATCCATAAAATCCCCCCAAAATCCGGCTGTGGCCATTCACAGCTGTGTCTTGACACTCGGAGATACATGCTACGCAGAGTTTTTGGATTGAAAATAGGTAAGTACGCGATAATATCTTGTTCAAATCATGGCGTCCTCAATATTTTAGATTTTTAAATCAATGGCAGTATTTTATGTGCTTCTAATAATTTGGTAAACGAGAACAATTGTGGCTTATTAGTCTATTATTACAAGTGTTTAAGTCCGAGGTTCCCTTTAAAGATTTTGCTGCCACTGACTAATTAACGTCAAAAACATTTGAACTGGGAGGGCTGACGTCGATCATTCGCCGTCTAAAATGGATTACGTGTGAACAATAATGAGCTGAAGCGTACGTGGGAAAACACTTTATACTTACGCACACATGAAATGAATATAAATATATTTGTCAAGACTTAATTACATTTTGAAATAAGGCTAACATAGCAAAATATGGAAATATGAAAGTGAAGCCCTGTTCACTTTCAGAATTTCGACAGAAAAATAGTAAATGATCTTGTGCTTTTAAAATGATACGTGACAGAAATGACAGACTGGTTTCTTCTAAAGATGATGAATGCTACAAGTGGATGCCTGTGGAGTCAAAACAATGGATAGCTGCACAGTTCCAAAATTACCTTCCGACATGTCGTTGTTTTGTCAACGTCCTTTCTGAAGCGAAACTATACAAGAGGAAGAAGAGAAGGGGAGTGCATCTTTGTTGTGTTTGTCAAGTTTTCAGTTGTTTTCGAAGAGCGACAGGAGGTCGTCGTTGCTATTGCTGGGGAGGTCCGGGGGGTCTAAGTAGGACAAAAGCTCGTCCGGGTTGGCCAGCTCTGGAAGAAGCTGCAGCAAGAGGAAGAGGTGGAAAGTTAACTCATTTGCTCCCAAAAATGTATAAATACCTTCTATTTTTAATTGTTTCAGTGTCCCAAAGACGTATTTATACGTCTTTTACGTTTTTTTTTTTTTTTTTTTTCCAAAAAGACATCTCTGGGTTCTGATTCAATTTAACTTCAAAGCACAAAGCTGAAAATGCATTTTAAAGCAATAAAACTGGCCACTGGAGGGCAGTAGCACATTTGGTAAGACCCGCAACCCGATTCAACGGCAACGAACGGCCAAGCCGGGCGCCGGCAGAAGAAGACTGAATGGATGCCAGGCGGCGGACGACCGAGCAGAACGACCGGGACCACTAATGCAGCGGACAATGCCTTCGAGTCAGTGCTGCTCGCGAGCAGAGCCCACAGAGACTCAAAAAAATTCATCTTTATGAGACAGTCGGCGATGAGGGAAATGTTTACCCTGCTGTCGCAGCCAGAACAGCGTCATCTTTCAGTTAGTATTTTGTAAATAAATTGTTACTTTGCTATCAAAAGCTCTATTTGTCTTGTTTTTTTATCTTATTTTGTAAAAGGAAAACATTATTCAGACATTTGGGATGTAACTAAAGCAAAAAATAGCTGTGTGTAAGTCAAAGTTATGTTTGAAATGTATGCTTTCACAAAAAGCTCAATTTCTCTGTTTTTTCATCAGAAATTGGAAAATTGCTCAAACTAAGCTATATCCTAATGCTGATTTCTAAAGAATGGAAAAAGATGAACTAACTTTTTTTTCTGCTGAAAGAAGAGAGTCTAATCTTTCTTTTGGTGGGTTCCATGCTTATATAGCAATAGAACAGAATTTTCTGTGGGCCTTGCAAAATCAGTCAAAATCCAGCAAAACAGCCGGGAGCGAAGTGCCTTGCTCCGGTGAAAATGGCTGGGAGTGAATGAGTTAAAAATGGAGACAGTGTTGCAAAAGTTTGCACATCCCGGCTACTCACGTCTAAAGAAGGTTCTGGCATGTCCGACCCGGCTTGGCTGTCCAAACTGCTGGAGGTGTTGAATGTCAGGTCGCCGTGCGGGTGGCTGTTCGGACCAGGTTGTTGTTGCTGAGGAGGAGGGGGCGGAGGTTGTCGCGAGGGTGGCGGGGGGCCGGTGTGGTGGAGCTGCTGTTGTTGCTGCTGGTGCCCCGATTGGCCACCCGGATGCGGTGAGCCGTGTATGCTCTGCTGCAACGTTCCGTGTGAGGGCTCGTTGACGGAAGAGTGAGGTATCTGCAAAAGAGGTGGTAAAGAGCATGAACAAAAACAGCGTGTGGCAGAAACGCAGAAGACTTTGCCCTAAAACTTGGTCAATTGGCAACTCACCGAGTCAGGCATGCTGTGGGAAAGCGGCTTGTCCGCGCTCATCAGGTTGTTGGGCATGTCGGGCGGGTGCGAGAGTTGGGGTCCGTGCATGAAGTCGGTCACTGACGTCGCACCCGGGGTCCCGTGAGGAAACTCAAAGTTGCCGTGGTAACTGTTGCCTAGAAATGCAACAATTTTAGCAAATTAGCCACCGTTCACCATGTTAGGGATGTGACAACATATCGTAATGGTGATATATCGTGATACTTTGTACCCCAAAAGGTATTGATATGCTCCTGCCTAGAATCGAGATATCGTTTTAAAAAGGTTTCAATGTTTAAAAAAAAAAATCTTCCACCATAATACCGTATTTTTCGGGCGAAAGTCGTTTTTTTCATAGTTTGGCTGGGAGTGCGACTTGTACTCAGGAGCGACTTATGTGTGAAATTATTAACACATTATTATATCTAGGGCTGTCAAATGATTAAAATTTTTAATCGAGTTAATTACAGCTTAAAAATTAATTAATCGCAATTCAAACCATCTCTAAAATATGCCATATTTTTCTGTAAATTATTGTTGGAATGGAAAGATAAGACACAAGAAGGATATATACATTCAACATACAGTACATAAGTACTGTATTTGTTTATTATAACAATAAATTAACAAGATGGCATTAACATTATTAACATTCTGTCAAAGCGATCTATGGATAGAAAGACTTGTAGTTCTTAAAAGATCAATGTTAGTACAAGTTATAGAAATTTTATATTAAAATCCCTCTTAATGTTTTCGTTTTAATAAAATGTGTAAAATTTTCAATCAAAAAATAAACTAGTAGCTCGCCATTGTTGATGTCAATAATTACACAATGCTCATGGGTGCTGAAACCCATAAAATCAGTCGCAATCAAGCGCCAGCAGAGCGCAACAAAACTCCCAAAAACACAAGTAACAAGTGGACATTACACTGTGCTGACATTTTAATCTGTTTGAGCGGGGCATGTGCGTCAAATGCGTCAAATATTTTAACGTGATTAATAAAAAAAAATTTAATTACCGCCCGTTAACAGGATAATTTTGACAGCCCTAATTATATCATTTCACATGTTATTTTGGTGTTTTGGAGTGACACTGATGGTTTGGTAAACTTGTTAACATGTTCTTTATGCTATAGTTATCTGAATAACTCTTAAAAGCTATGTTACATTAACATACCGGCCACGTTCATATTTCATTGTTCATGCATCATGTAACATTATCATACTGTACACTTATTCAGCATGTTGTTCTCAATTGTATTTTTTATTTTAATTTTAAATTGCCTTTCAAGATGACATATCTTTTCTATGTGTTGGGTTTTATCAAGTAAATTTCCCCCAAAACTGCGACTTATACTCTGGTGTGACTTATGTTTTTTTCCTCTTTGTTGGGCATTTTATGGCTGGTGCGACTTATACTCAGGTGCCACTTACAGTCCGATAAATACGGTAGTGTCTCAGTTAACGCTAAGGCTGCCATTGACTGTGCGCGACGCCCAATCTATTTAGACTGGGAACGTTCGTTTGTTCAAAACCAGAGCATTCACAGTCATTCAGTCCCAATTTTCGGGGCATTTCCAGGTCATTCATTTTAGGGCATTTGCAGGTCATTTCCTGTTGAGTTTGAGTCGCTGCCTATTCATTTGGGTGATTCCCAGGTGACTTCCTGTTCTGTAACTCAAAATAAGGAAGGGACCCACCAAATCAACAGGTAAATGATCTTAAATGGCTAAAAATTTACTCAGTGCCTCGCATTGGCTGCCACTGACGGCCATAGACGTTCAATCCATTTGAAGTGGGAGGGATGGCAGTGGCTGCCCCCCTCCCAGTTCAAATGGATTGGACATCTACTAGTGATAAACTCATTTCAATTCATAGCAGAAGCTTGTTTTTCTGTTTATTAGTCGTTTGTAGAATATCCCAAAATGATTTCCTGACCAATGTATCGATAATCGTTGTATCTCCATATCGTCAGATCATCGTTATCGTGAGCTTTGTATCGCAAATCGTTTGGTATCGAGAGATTCTTACTCAGAGTCTCATTCCCTATGCGGATGCCCTACCTTGACCGCCATATTCACCACTGTTGACGCCTTGCTGCGAGGGGTACGGCGAGGGTCCGGGGCCCAGCTGGGCGATCATGTCAGTGACATTGGGCATGATCATCTGGCTTGGGCTCATGGTCTTAAAGCGCTTGGCAAGAGGCGCGTCTGGGTCTTCCTTGATGTGGATCTCTGACTTGATGGCCACTGGCCGCCAACTGCACGTCGGGTCGATCGTCACCTCCTCAAACTCTGAACTGAAGACACAAAGACAAGTTGTTTTACTGTAGTGTTGTTTTTGACAGCCCCTTTAATTATTTTCGTCTTAGTCTTTTGGATGACAAGACTTAGTCATTGTCAATGTCTTAGTCATTTTAGTCATTTCAAAATACGTTTGTCTTCGTCTAGTTTTTGTTTTACGAAAACTTAACGTACTTATTTGTAAGAAATATGAATGTTATGGCTTACTTCTGAATGGCATTCAAGATGCCCCACATGTACTGGTCCACTTCCAGCCCTTCTAATAACGCTGTTTTACTGCAGAAAAAAAAAATCACTTGGTGAAAAAGTCATTCATCATTTGTAATCTAATCCATTTTTTTTTTCAAAATGTAAACATACTTGCATACAGGACATCGCCACGTTCCTCGCTCGCAGTTCAGTTGTAGATATGATTCCAAATCGAAACACTGAAAGAAGTAAACCATTATCCAGCTGTCATTTTTTGGTCATTTTTTTTATGATGGCATATTCCCCGCCGGCTGTACCTGAACATGCTTGCAGTCATGGCCTCTGGCTGGCAGCTGTATTCGCCGGAAGGTGATGGGACATTTAAGCGAGACCTTGATGGCCGTCTGCTCCACGCCGTCCTCGCCGTTGAGGGCAGCGTTGCCCGATGACGACGCCACACTGCTGAAGTTTCTCTTGACTTTGAATTAAGAAAGTAGATGTATATAAACGTCCACAATCAGGTTTCAATTACTGATTCGTATCAGGCCATGGTAGGGTTCACTGTATATACCTTTGGTGATGCAGTGCTCAGCCGGTAATAGCCTCTTCTTCAGTAAACCCTGAAGAACAGAGCGGACCGACGGCCTGTGGACCAGCTGGAGCACAAACAAATGCGACTGCGGGAGGAAACGCTTAATGTTAACTTAAAACGAATTTTTTAAACTCTGGAGCTGTTGCACTTACACAGCAGCAGGCTGTGACGGTGATCTGGATGGTGTTTCTGCCAGGTTGGCAGACATGCTTCAAGTGCAAGGGCTTGTGGGAAGTTTTGTTGTCACCACGCTCGATGGTGAGCGGTGTGGCGTTCACGCTGACCTGCACCGACGCCGGCCAGTTGGTGTTCATCTGCCGGTCCTCGTGGTGGTAGCACTTAAACTGTAGCTCCAGGTCTGACCTGGAACCAGCAAATGAACATTCGAAATGATGTAGGTCTACTTCTTACATAAACCTTTAAACTGACCGTCTCTGTATTGCAACCATTGACCATAGACTTCACGATCAGTTGAGGGGAAACGGGGTAGGGGACCTACTTTCAAAAACTTAAAATTCAAATATTTTCAAAACCAAAGCCGCTAGCGACCTAAAACCAAACAGGCATCTCCCTTAGGCACATATGATACTCCATGAGCAGTGGCATCAAGAAATTCAAAGTTGTTCCGTAATTTAATTTAATTAATTAATTAATTTTCGGAGTATAAGGCGAACCTGACTATAAGCCGCAACCCACCAAATTTTACACGAAAACTGCATCATAAGCCGCACTGGACTGTAAGCCAGCCACAGCTGTCCTCGCTGTATTATGTGATATTTACAGCAAAAGATTTTAACCGTAACACTTTATTTGAGAGCGGCATCATAAGACTGTCATAAGACCAAATGAATCACCATGAAGCTTTGCAGCCAATAGGTTCAGCGCTTCATTGCTTCAAAAAGCTTCATTTGGCAACCATTGCTCCCTTGGGGGAGACAATCAAACCTCTGATGCCACCTGCTGTCAACAATGTATGGTCCAACATGCCCTCCAGCATGCATTGCAGCGCTCCAGATGTAAATAACAATAAAATTCATGTTCTATGCTAATTATATCTTCAGTTACTGTTCCAATTGTTTCATTAATTGCTAGTTATGTTATTTGTTAACTTTATTTGACAGTAGTGCCATAAGACTGTCATAAGACCATCATACTTATAACACGACACTGCCATTAGCGTTTTTAAATGCTTATGACAGATGTCATTTTGTGCCATCCGGCAAATTATCTCACTTTTGAATGGATGTAAAGATCCGAGCTGGACATAAATGGAGTTAGTGACATCATTTTTTGGATGACACTTAATGACATCTGTCATAAGCATTGATTAACGGCAATGACAGTGTCATGTCATAACTATGATGGTCTTCTGGCAGTCTTAAGATGCCGCTGTCAAAGTGTTACCTATTAACCCAAATAAATCGGCAAAAAAGCCGCACTGGACTATAAGCCACAGGATTCAAAATGAGGGGAAAAAAGTAGTGGCTTATAGTCCGAAAATTACAGGAATCATTTTTTTATATAACTAAACTTAAAATGGCTATGAAATTCTCAGATTTTACGCTAGATCAGTACTTCTCAAATGGTGGGGCGCGCCCCCTCAGGGGGGCGCAGAGCGATGCCAGGGGTGGCGCGAGTGACCTCGGGGAACATGCTTTTTTTTTTATTTTTTATTTTTTGCCCTACTAGAATAAAGTGTATTTGCACATCCACTCCGTGGGTGGCAGTGGCGCTCTCATTTTCATAGTGCGTGCAGTATTTTTGAAGTAAGCAAGAGCACACGGAAGAGACTCATGCAGAGCTGGCCTCACGCAGCGACCCACGGTCTTCTCCGGTTCTCACGTGTCCGGCTGAGAAGTGCCGTTTTCGGCTTGGGATCGTCACGACCACCGCCCTCACCTACGGTTCGCCCTCGGCCGCCGAGAATGCGCTTTTTTTCGGGCCGTTTGCCTTTTGGCTTTGACTTTTAATACAGTGGGAAATGAGGAAAGACCACTGTTTACTGAGTCTAAAAATGATTATAGCGGAGAGTCTGAAGCCAAATCAGTTAAGACGCCACTTAAAGACATTAGACCTCAATCTCATTGATAAGCCGCTTGATTGTTTTTCAGCGAAAACGTGCCGAATATTGCCAATTGTCACAATCGTCCCGCTTTGTCAGTGTTATATCAGTAAACCAGTGAGCACTGTGGTGAATCAGCGAAAATAAAAACTTTCCTTCTGTCCAAAGACATCCCCCCCCCAATTCAGTTTTGTTTTTTCGATCAATTTTTTTGGCATGTTGTCCTGAAGAGTAAATGTTTCTAATCAATTTAAATTTGTTATTATTTACTGATTTTATTACATTTTATTTTTCAGTATCAAATGGTCAAAAATGTACCTTGAGTGTATTTTTACAGTTTGGATGTGCGGATGTGGAGGCGTACTTATAATCGTAATATTATAGACAAATGATACTATTTACAGTGGCGGCAGAGAGTTGGGGGGGGGCGTGAAACATTTACGTCTTCCTTGGGGGGGTGTAACAGAAAATAATTGAGAAGCACTGCGCTAGATAACACAAAAATCACCAAATACAGCGATAATCACCTATATTTTCAGGGTCAATAGCAATATGTAACATAAAAGGTTTTGTCTGAAATAATGACTTTTTTAGAATTTTTTAGAGTGCAATTTCGACACAAGTTTTTAACAGCTCATAAATCACTCAATTTTCAAATAAGAAACTTAATACTTGAGGGGAAAAAAACCAACAACCTTGAAAGCACTACGCAATCTGAGTCAAAAATTGTTATTCGATATTTTCTGCGGCCTATGGTATACTGGGGGCGGGATTCAATAAGCTTCGGCTTCTCCCGTCAGCTCTTTTCTTTTCGGGTTGAATTAATTGTAAACACATATAAATGATGTATGTTTGTTTGATTTGTCATGCCTGAAGGGAAAATAAAGAAAGCATGCAGAATCCTCTTAATTTTACTCAACAAAAGCAAATTTTGCATTTTTCTATATACATTGACATCAGTCATTAGTTTAAATTCCAATGTCACTATTGCCTCAGAACATCTTGCCGGTTATCTGGCCCTCTTCATTTTTAGATTGAAATGTTCCATAAAATAAAACCCGTAAAAGCCACATTTTTCGTATGGATGCAGAAATGTCTAAATTACTAGTTTTTTGCCCCAAAAAATGGGCAGTTGGCTGAAAATGACCTGATTATTTGAACATAAAGTGTATGGAAACAAAATCCAAAATGCCGGCACAAAACAAAGTAAGTTGAAAGTTCTTGTAAATAAATGCGCAAATCCCGAAATGTCTATAGATATGAACGTAAAACACAGTCTAGATTGTTTGTTAAAGGCAAAAAACCAGGCAGGTATCGTTCATTTTATGTAAATAATTTAAGCTAAAGTTGCACTATTTTTTTTCCATTCATTTCATTTTTTTTCACGTTTGAAAGTGCATGCATGGTGCTATTTTATATAATAATTACCTTGAATCCTTGACCAAATCACTCGAGACAATCCTGCCTGCTTGTATGCACTAAACTTTCGTCCTGTTTCTACCTAAATCTGGTGAACGCAGCGTGTGTTTAAGTTTATCACAGTGAAAGCTGCCACGACGCTTTAACTGGCCCGGCCCCCTACAGGAAGCCGTGGCGTGTCTGTAGGAGCTGTCTTGTCAACTGATAGTGGAGATTGACATTTGACATTAACATTTGCGGATCATGATATCTTACCTCCACATGAGGGTCTGGTGGACTGAGGGCCGCAAATGGAAGACGTGATTGCTGACTGCCAGGTTATGCTCTAACCTGAAGGGCTCCAGGACGACCCCATCTCGGACTGGGAAGGTGAGGCGCAGCTCCTCGTTGTGGTTGCCTATTGAAATAATGAGCAGAGTCAGGACTTGTCGCATAACTTCAACAAGCATCCATAGAGACAAGAATTAAGTTACGGACCAGGTGGTGGAGGAAGAGCTGTAATATTTGGTTTGATGTCAGGCGGAAATGGTGGCTTCACGTCTTGATTGGGTGATAAATATGGAGGGATGTTGCTTCCTGGGGTCATTGGAGGCGTTGGATTGCCTGGTACTGGGGAGTGGGGGTAATTGCCCATTGGTCTGGGTGGCTGTATGGGGAAAATGTGAGTATTTAAAATCTGCGGATTTACAAGGTGAAAATTAATGGGTGAGATTGCGGACTTACCCCATTTATATTACCCTGGCTGTATTGATAACCACTTCCCGAAAAGTTGGTGGTTTGGCCATTAAAAGGTGGCTCTTGCTGTAGTTATCGGAACAAAGAATGCAACAATATTAGAAATTCTCACAGTACGGTAAAGTAACAGTGAGTTGTCATACTTTATAATACTGGCCCATGGGGCCGCTGGGTGGCGGATATTGGGACTGTAGCTGCTGTCCTGGCATCCGTTGCCCGGGGTAGTTACTGGATGGCAGCGGCCGAGAAGTGTTGGGTGTCGGGTACGGGCCTTGCTGGTTGGGGAACTGGTGGTTTGGTCCATACTGCTGCCCCCCGTAGTTGGGCTGGGAAATAGAAAGTAATTTAGCAAAGAAGCATTCTTGACCAAGGGTCTGCAACCTGCAGCCCCAGAGCCGCCTGTGGCTCTTTTATTCTTTTGCTGTGGCTCTTCGTGACTATGGCAGTGGGGTTTTTCAGTGACATTCATTCATTGACAATGTTAGAAGCCCAATCACCCTTCCACTGTGAATTTCAATAAGTTCCTCACTAAGTAGATATCCACTCGAACTGGCAATGGGTTATGAGCTGTGGCATTCCCCAAGGTTCAATCTCAGCACCCCTATGGTTCATTCTGCATCAAAAACATCACTAAAACCAAAGAAAATCAAATGGATTGGACGTCTAACTCCATCAATGGCAGGCACTGAGTAAATCGCAATGTTTTGACATTGAGAAATATGATAGTTATAACTTCATTTTAATGTGAGGCCATGTTGGTAGTGGCGGTGAAAGGTCTTTGCTTCTGTCATGAATGGAAATGATTTATCACTAGTAGTAGACATCCAATCCATTTCAAGTCAATTGGACATGTATTAACATCAATGGAGACCAATGAGTTAACGAGTATTTGATTTGAATTTAAATCGGATTGTACAGTTTTCAAACCTAATTCTTAAATTTGAAGATGATGGTGCAGACTACAACCAAACTATAGATAAACTAAACAAAAAAAAAATCATTTTTCTGTTGCAGCTCATTAAAATGACAAATGTCAAAGGGCTTCTGTGGCTCCTGGTATTTTTATTTTGGCAGGAGATGGTCAAAATGGCTCTTTGAGTATCTAAGGTCGCTGACCTCTGTCTGACCTCTAGAGTATCACTGTGATGCAGCCACATACACTCACCTCCCCTGGGTACGGTCGTTTCATTCCCTGCATGGGCATGCCTTGAGGCCGGGGTCCTGCATACCCTTGCTGGGGCATCCTTTGGCCATGACCTCCAAACGGTCCCATACTTTGGCCCCGAGTCTGATTCATCCCCATTGGGGGGCCGCTCATGTTGGATGCATTCATGCCTGAGCCCATGTTACCAGGAATGGATGGGGGTCCACGTGGTCCATGCTGGTTCATGAACTGGCTATTGTAGCCTTGGTTTGGTCCCATCTGGAAAGAGGAACTCATCTGGAAGATAAAATAGGGCTTGAGCTTGTGACTTAGAGGAGTGAAATGCTTTTGCAACAGTTAGTCTTACTGGTCCGTATTGATTCATGTCCTTGTTTTGAGTCTCCTGCAAAGCTGCTACGGTGGCAGTAGCAGTGGCGGTTGCAGTGGCCGCGGCGGCAGCAACAGCTGCTGCTGCTGCGGCGGCTGCAGGCTGGGTGAAGTCTGACGGTGGCCGCGAGTGGGGAGGCATGCCCATGCCTCCAGGGCCAGGGTTTGGTCCCCCGGGATAGCTTTTGATAAAAAAAACAGAACTTAGTACAGTGTTACCATGATTCATGAGTGCCCTAAATTGGAGAGACGGCGAGAATGAAAAGTGGTATTTACACCCCCCCCACACACACACAAAAAAATGTTGCCAAAAAAAAAAACAATTTTGCCAAATGGCAAAAAAAAAAAAAAATGCCACATGCCAAAATCCATTTTGCCACATACCCCAAAAAATGCCACATGGCAAAAAAATGCACATGCCAAAATATATTTTGCCACGTGACATGACAAAAAAATGCCACATGCCAAGAAATGCTACATGACAAAATCCATTTTACCACATACCTCGAAAAATGCCACATGGCAAAAAAAAAATGCCACCTGGCAAAATATATTTTGCCACATGACAAAAAATTGCCACATGCCAAAAAATGCTACATGGCAAAATCTATTTTGCCACATACCCAAAAATAATGGCACATGGCAAAACAAAATGCCACATGCAAAATCAATTTTGCCACATGCCCAAAAAAATGCTACATGGCAAAAAATGCCTAATGGCAAAGTCAGTTTTGCCACATACAAAAAAAAAGCCACATACAAAAAAAAAACCCCACATGACAAAATCCATTTTGACACATACCCCAAAAAATGTTACATGGCAAAAAAAAATTCCACCTGGAAAAATAAAATTGCCACATGCCAAAAAATGCTACATGGCAAAATCAATGTTGCCACATACCCAAAAACAATGCCGCATGGCAAAACAAAATGCCCCATGCAAAATCAATTTTGCCACAAGGCAAAAAAATGCCACATGCCCAAAAAATGCTACATGGCAAAAAATGCCGCATGGCAAAGTCAATTTTACCACATAACCCCCCCCCCAAAAAACACATGCCAAAATCCATTTTGCCACATACCAAAAAAAATGCCACATGCCAAAATCTATTTTGCCACATGCCAAAATCCATTTTGCCACATGGCAGAAAAAAA